>NC_065445.1:243633770-244258578 GCF_917563875.1 Diabrotica virgifera virgifera | reverse complement strand
CTTGAATCGGCGAAATGGGCATTTGAGTTATTTAAAAAATATTACATACAAATAGAAATTGGAATAAAATAGAAATGGGAAAATTATTAATTTATAGATATTACAAAGAAAAGGTATCTACAGTCCGTCTAATTTACTTACCGTTTATCCATTTATAAAAATTAAATGAAATATATTATTGTGTATTTCTTTAAGTTAACATTAATAGAAATTTTTAAATATTATTTCTACGCGTATATAATGAAATATGTCTAGTGGCTGTAATGCCAGTGTACTCGGCAAAGTGATTCTAAAAAAGAACACACCTACCGCCTAAATATTTCGTGTTGGTATCATATGACGTCACGGGCTATGACGCGGATGACGTGCAACGGTAAGTAAATTAGATGGAGTATATATGATTTTCGAGCAAGTCATGCTGTATAAAAGAATTTTATAAATAATAAAATTTTGCTCTATTTCCTAATAAACCACTTTAAAAATTCACATTGTAAGGTATGAATAAATTAAATTACAGTGGAACTTGGATATTACGGCCTCGGTAGTTACGTCACCTCGGTTGTAACGTCAATTTTTAATAGGTCCGACCAAAAACTATTCGATAACATTATTCAAACCCCGGTTTTAGCGGTAAAAATAAAGTAACCCTCGTCTATAGCGTCATAAAATTTTACTGTAGGTTGTTGTTTTTCCATTTTATGAAGAAGAAAGTGCAATGCGTTTGCACTTTGCGTCGCAAAGCTTTGCAATGCAAATCTTTGCGACATTGCTCCTTCCAAGAATGTGAGAAAGGCCCATTGTCCCTTTGTATACAGTTATGTGAGCTTTTGACAGTTTATGATTTCTTATTATTTGCCAGTGCCATCATAAAGAGTCAAATTTTCTGCTGTTAAAATAGTGCAAATAATGCTGTAATAAAATTTTGCCTGGTTAAAATTTCATTTTTTTCTACCTCTTTTATAACGTCACTCTGATATAGCGTCATTTTTTTACTGGACCCTTCAATGACGCTATAACCAAGTTCCACTGTATGTAGGTAGTACCTTTTTAATAGATGTACTTAAAAATGAAACTGAAAAGTTATTACTATAAAGATTGATCTGTGACTATGCTTGACTTAAATAAAACAAGGATTAGATCAGTGCCGGTTTAACCCAACTTCGGGCCCTGGGCGCTGGAGGTTTAGGAGCCCCCTTTATTGCTATTCGTTGTCAGTTTTTTAAAAGAAAACACATGCATTAATTATGAAGGTTTATTGTAAAATCCATACAAGAGTAAAAAACCGCTATACGCCGTAAAAATGAGTGGCGCACACAATATTCCAGCTACAAAAGGGCTGATATGAATATTACGTGGCGCGATAATGTATTTTCATTTTGATGGAAAATAAAATTCTAGTTTTATTTTAATAGTTATTTTCCTAACAAGTGCAGAAAGTCATACTTTTCCGCACGCGACTGCAGTTTGCCGAACGACGCGAAGCGGGAGTTCGGCAAGCAGTCGAGTGCGGAAAATAGACTTTCTGCAAGCGTTAGGAACAATATTTTTTCTACGAGTCTTTAAAAAATGACCAAATCTTAAACAATTAATTTAATTAATATGAAAATACATACACAAATTAATTCTTTGACGAGGTTGTCAAAACCAAAGTTTCAGCATAATTGGTTAGCATGACGCGACGATCTTGGTTTCCATGACGACTATTCAAAACCACTGCTAATATTGTCTACTGATTTGACTTTCCAATATTATGTCAAAATTATTTTATTTCATCGAATTCTCGCGTTAATTTCATTAAAACATGAACACAATAAGATATATTTGAAATAAATTAGTAAATAATATCTAAATATTAGTTTATTGCATGTATTATAATTACTTTAAGGCCATATTAACATATCTAAATTAACACGCGTGCGGAAAAGTAAAACGCGTGCGGAAAAGTAAAACGCGTGCGGAAAAGTAAAACGCGTGCGGAAAAGTAACACGCGTGCGGAAAAGTAAAACTTTCTAAACTAAAATGCGTGCGCAAAAGTAGACATTTTTGCACGATCGTAGAAAAAAGATTTTTCCAAAATATTTGCTAAATTTGAAGTAAAACGCGCCACAAAAGGATAACTTTGACAATTTGCATTTAAAGCTCTTTTGTGGCGCGTTTTACTTCAAATTCAGCAAATATTATGGAAAAATCTTTTAAAATAAAACTAGAATTTTATTTTCCATCAAAATGAAAATACATGATCGCGCCACGTAATATTCATATCAGCTCTTTTGTAGCTGGAATATTGTGTGCGCCACTCATTTTTACTGCGTATAGCGGTTTTTTACTCTTGTATCAGGAGTTTTACAAAGTTATTTATAAATTAAATGTGTGAAGCTGAATGCAATGTTTATCGAATATAAATACACGTTAAGCTTTATAAATAGTAGGGATACTATGCGCCACTGGCGAGAACTGCCGTTCGTACACCATACAAAAAATCACCGCTAACTTACATTATTATGCTTCCAATTGGATTTTTCCATTTTTTTATTTTTTATATTAGAAAGTTTGTTAAAAAATTATTTTGTAGGTTTTCATTAGATCTATACAGTGGCGGATCCAGGGGGGGGCGATGGGGGCGATCGGCCCCCCCTCTCAACTCAAATGATTTATTTTTTTATTATAATATAAAGATTACAAAAACATTCATTTATTTTTTCAAATGGATAAACATATGTTTTAAAATTACAATATTATATGAATTATGAATTATATATAAATATATTTTATTAGTATGGGACTTGGCTAAAACGGGCCAGTGACGCCAGTGTATTTGGAAATGAGTAATTTATAATCCTTATAAATTAAGAATTAAAAATAATCACAATAAGCATATTTAAAAAAATATGTAATCCTATATTCTGTGAACGCATACAAGCATCTCCACGTATAATTATAAAATCGTTTGTAGATAACAGATTCGCCGAAAATCTCTCGAAAATTGCGCGCCTAGCAAAAACTATATTAATTCGCCGAAAATATAAATATTTTCACACACCGACAGCTGACCACGAAAAAAGAACAGCCTTATTAATTATCAGTAATTATAGTCCAGGGTAATAATAAGGCTTTTCCCATGACACTCGAGCAGCCAGGGTACTGAAGCGTTTTTTCGACAGGTAATACCTATAAGAGCAAATTTTAACTATTTCCTGCGTAGGATCTGGCGGCCATTTTTATTTATAAACCATTAAGTGTCAAAAAATGGCATTTTTCCCTTTTTTTTTCAAATCAATGGAAAACATTGGAACTTATGGTTTAATTAGTACAAATATCTTTGAGATTATGGAAAAATCTTTAAAATGACGTATTGAAAAGTTTGATATACTCATTTATTGTTAATATAATTGCGAAAGAAGGTCGGAATTGCAAAAAAAAATAATTTCGCAATATCTATTGTAAAAATTAGTGTACAGCTTTGAAATTTTTGTCATATAAGGGCTCTTTGGTGCTTAATATGTGATAAAAATTTCAAAGCGATTCATTCAATTGTTTAAATTTTATTCAAATTGTTTATCCCAGAGAGCATTTTTTTTGCAATAACATAAGTCAGAAAAAAACGACGTTAGAACCATTCCACAGGTGTCAAGTGAAAGAGCATGAGCTATGTTTTCAACTTGGTTTAAAAAAAGCGAATAAAAAATGTATTTATTAGTAATAAATAATTATGCAAAAGTATCATAAATCTTTCCTTATAAACTTTTTATTTTGTTATATAAGAAATTGTATATATTTATTACAATTTTTTATCAATTATGATATAAATAACATTACTTGGTAGTTGTGCACTTAAAACAGGATAAAAAAGTTAATTTTTTTGGAAAAAGTTATCCAAAAAGTTTATAAGGAAAGATTTACAATACTTTTGCATAATTATTTATTACTAATAAATACATTTTTTATTCGCTTTTTATAAACCAAGTTGAAAAAATAGCTCATGCTCTTCCATTTGACACCTGTGGAATGGTTCTAACGTCATTTTTTTCTGACTTATGTTATTGCAAAAAAAATGCTCTCTGAAATAAACAATTCGAATAAAATTTAAACCATGAACTGAACCGCTTTGAAATTTTTATCACATATTAAGTACCAAAGAAACCTCATTTGACAAAAATTTCAAACCTGTACACTAATTTTTACAATAGTTATTGCGAACATAATTTTTTTTGCAATTCCGACCTTTTTTCGCAATTATATTAACAATAAATGAGTACATCAAACTTTGTAATATGTCATTTTAAAGCTTTTTCCATAATCTCAAAGATTTGTTGTTTGTTTGGGTTTATATGACTGCGGACACTAAATCCATTCGCCAATTTTACTATTTTTTATTTTATTAGTCATTTTTTCGTATCTTATCCTAAAACTAATACTAATATAATAAACAATTCTACTAATAAATAATTATTTTTGTATTTTTTTTTTAATAATTTTTTATATATTTTTTTTATTTATTTTTTTCTAAATGATGTTCTCAGAGTTCCACAGCAAAAACTGCAACATTCTTCTTTAGCCCCCTACTTCATTCGAAAGCTATTTTACTATGGACTGTCCAAGTTCGTCATTCATTTTTATCTACATATTTTTTTTTATATTTTTTTAATTATTATATATTTTTTCTATTTTTTTTTATATATCTTTTTTATATTTTTTTTTCTTTTTTTTTTGTTTTTTTTTATTTTTTTTTATATTTCTTTTCTTTTTCTTTTTTTTCTTTTCTTTTCTTTATCTTTTAACATATAACAATTTACAAGAAATACTTACTCTATATTTTACAATTACAATTTAAGCTTAATATCTAAAATATGTTTATACAATAGTCGGTATACCAACTCATTATTTTCTAATGTTAATAAATAATTTAAATTAACGGGATGGTGGACATCAGTCAAAGAATACAGTGAATTTAAAAACATATTAACTTTATTAGAGATAAGAGAACATGTCAAAATTTTGTGTTGTAGATTGCCCAACTGTCCACAAATACATTGTGGACTATCAGCTATATTAATTTTAAATAAATATGATGGAGTAAGACAGTGGTCAAATCTCATTCTGCATATGGTTCTTGTCATATCTTTTGTCGACTCCATTTTAGAAAACCAAGGTTTATCCGTTATATAGTTTCTGATGGATCTGTAGTGGTTTCCTGTATTTGCGTTTTCATCAATATACCTTTCTTTCCATTCTTTCTTAATCTCTTTGAATAAATTTGATTCAATATCTTTTGGATATTTGTACTAAAATCTCAAAGACATTTGTACTAAAAAACTCATCGTTTCACTGTTTTCCATTGATTTGAAAAAAAAGGGAAAATGTCATTTTTTGTCAGTTAATTGTTTATAAATAAAAATGGCCGCCAGATCCTACGCAGGAAATAGTTACAATTTGTTCCTATAGGTATTACTTGTCGAAAAAACGCTTCAGTACCCTGGCTGCTGAAGTGTCATAGGGTATATTTTTGTCTTATTACCCTGGCCTATTAGTGCATTTTGGTTATCGATGCAAATAACATCTCTAATACTGATTCGTACAGATCTTAGTTTGTACATTGTTAGCGTGATTAATAGTATTTTGAGTTTATTCTTCTTTTTTTATATTAATATAGTTTGTGATTTACGAAGAGTTATAAGATGTCATAGAAACGATAAACGAAAGGAATCAGAAGCTTCTACCGAGAACTTAAAAAGTAAAAAATTGAAATGTCGCAATATAACTGATTATTTTTTTAAAAATCAACGTAATTTGGGTGATAATATTAATAGTAATGATGATAATAAATATGTACAAGGTACATCTTATCAGATAGATCATACTATGAGACCTACTGATCTTGGATCAAATTTAAGTTCTGAGAGAATTCAAAACAAGTCATGCGATTTTTCAGTGTGCCCGATACAAATCAACGATGATGCAGTAAATACCAATTCTACTTTCGAGAGTTTTATGGAAAAGTGTATGTCTTATACTTATGTATATGCATGAAATGTATGTCTTATGTATATATTATATAAGTTTATTTTATATCACGTTTGACAGAAGTGAGTATTTCTCCACGAGTACGATAGATTGATAGTCATTTATGTAGCGGGATGCAGATGCAATCATCCACATATAAAATTATGGTAATAAATTAAATTTTAAACTTCATATTATGGGAAAGTACTTCATGTGACACCTCTTTTAAAAGCTTTTGAGATACTGATTACAAAAATGTATAGGTAATAGTTGTGCAAAATGTCCGTCCAATGCTTTTTAAATGCATTCATTTTTTTATAATCCTGAGAAAACTAATAAATATTTTTGAAAAATTTAAACGCAAAATGCACGATTAGATTATTACCGAGGGTCAAAAGTCCCTGAAAACTTCTGTGTTGTGACACTATATGTATTTTGCAAAGTAGAATAGGGGGAAATGCAACGTCTATAGACGTTGTGTCACATTACATCAATGGAAATTAGACGTCTATAGACGTTCTCTCCGTCAGCGTATTAATTTCAAATATATCATTCAAAAGAAACTTTTTGTGTAATCTAATGGACTTTCGGTTCTCGGTAATAATGCAATATTTTATTCTGCGTTTAAATTTTTCGAAGATTCTTGTATTAGTTTTCTCAGAATTCGAAAAAAAAAATTAATGCGTTTAAAAAGCATTTGACCAAAATTTTGCGCATGTACGTATTATACATTTTCGTAATTAGTATTTCAAACGTTTTTGAATGAGGTGTCACATGATGTACTTTCCTATTACGAAATAAAATTAAAACTATTTCGACATGAATTTTTTTGCCTTGAAAAAAATAAAGTATTTTGATTTTTTGAAAATTACATTCGGTTAATTCATTATTACATTTCCGAAACTACGGTAAGTTGTTAACTTATAAAGTCTCATTTGGTAGGTTTTTTAAATTTTAATGATAATTCACTACATATATTTATTTTTATTTCATCAACTTTATATACAGGGTGTCCCAACCCAAAAGTAGCGGAACCGTTGAATATTTCGCGAAATGAACATCGGATCGAAAAAATGAAAAATATGTGTTCAATAATTTTTAAAAATCTATCAAATGGTACCAAACACGACCCCCTACTCGACCCCCTGGAAGTGGGATGGGGGTAACTTTAAAATATTTAATGAAGACCCCCAGTTTTAATTGCAGATTTGGATTCCTTACGTAAAAGTAAGTAACTTTTTTTCGAGGCATTTTTCGAATTCTGGATAGATGGCGCTATAATCGGAAAAACTATTTATCGTGATACTATGGGTAATTTATATTATAGAAATTGTTTAATATCTATAGAAACACACTCTCAAATGAAAAATCAAAAACACAAGTTGAATATCTTTCAAAATCCTATCGAATGCGAATGCCAACAAACACGACACGGTGTCATTAGATAGGTTTTTGAAAAATACTAAACACGTGTTTTTTAGTTTTTCATTTGGAAGTGTATTTCTCGAGACAGACTATTTCTATATTATTCTATTTCTATAGAATAGAAAACATGTCTCGAATAAAAGTTGTTTACTTTTACGTAAGGAATCCAAATCTTCAATAAAGCTGGGGGTTTCCATTTACGATTTTAAATTGAGCCCCACCCCACCTCCAGGGGTTGCAGTAGGGGGTCGTATTTGGTGTCATTCGATAGATTTTTAAAAATTACTGAACAGGTATTTTTCAGTTCTTCGATAATAATAATAATAATAATAATAATAAAGGCCTTTATTCATTCTATAATATTATTCACATAATGAATATTAGTTTAAAAAAAAGCTCCAGGCGAGTTTCAGTTCAGGAGATGTATAATGCGGGGCAGAATACATGTCCTGTCTGTTCAGCTAACCTGGGCAAAACAAATAATAAAAAAAAAAATATCTAGGATTATGTATAATAGGTTACCTACTAACATTTAAATAAAAATAAATCAAAATGTAACATTAATTAACTTTAGTTTACCAATATGCGCTTTGAATGTAAGCTCTACTCATACCATGTCAGCCAACTCTACCTATGCAATATTTCCTAATTTTTCAATAACGAACCTTCTAAATTTGTTTTGAGTAAAATTAGTACCAGTAGTATATTTATTCATAACTTGGGCTATTTGATATGTAAAAGACCGCTTGTATTGCTGTGTACGATGATAAGGAATAGAAATGGTGTTTTTATGTCTTATGTTAATATTGTGTACATCAGTACGGAATTTTATTTTATTATAGAGATACGGGGGGGTTTTGAAAATAATAATTTTTTGGAATTGACAAGCTGAATGTACATGTCTTCTGTGTTTCATACTTAACCACCCTGTTTCTTTAAGTTTGTAACTAATTGCTTGATATCTACGGATACCATGTATCAAACGCAGACAAGAATTTTGCATTTTTTGTATCCGATAACTGTCACGCTCTGTGATACAGGAATTATAAATGGTATCACAGTAATTAAAGTGTGATAACACCAAAGTATCACAGAGCAATTTTTTTAATTTTTTAGTAAATATATGACGAGATTGGAATAAAAACTTCAGGTTCAAATAACTTTTCTGCAAACACTTGGCCACATGACCACCAAATCTTAGGTTTTGATCTATATGTAAACCTAAGTTTTTCACATAAACGATCCGATTTTCATTTTAGCCAATCGGCCCCCCCTCTTAACGATGCTGGATCCGCTGCTGGATCTATAAGACTATTAATATTAAATTCTTTTAAAATCCTCAGTCGCAAAAAGAGGTGACTTTGAAAGGGTTGGTAAAGGTGGTAGGTCTGGATCCCGCGTATAAAAAAGTTGATTAATAGCAAGCTGAAAATTTGTTAATAGCTTAAGGGTGTCTAGTCGGATACACTTTGATATATGGGAACACTGGAACAGGGGCAGTTTTAATTGTGGAACAGGTTAAAAATTTGGAACGGTCACACCACGAAAACGGCACATTTATTTTGGCCGACAGAACAGACTTAAACTCTCCGAACAGAGATTAAACTCTCATGCAAGAATCAGACTGTTATTCATCACCTGTCATAATTCCTGTCATTTGACGTATTCTACACTTGTTCCACTCATTAAAACGCCCATTTGGTGATAAATAGCAGTCTGATTTTTGCATGAGAGTTTAATCTCTGTTCGAAGAGTTAAGCCCCGTATTTATAGTCAGTACATGGTCAGTACACAGTATAGGAGGAATCAGTAAGCTCACTCCCCGAAAAATGCATTGTTTTCAATGTTCCAATTTGGCGAAACTGCGCAGAGTCGTCCAAAATTCGTTTCACCGTGCGCATCCGATGAGAGCGGATACGTTTGCCGATTGGTCGTGACCGCCATCTGATTTTCATGAATTTTGTGAGGTTGTGTTTGGGAATTGTTTGTTGTTTTGGTTAATTTACCAATTTATTTTCATACATTTTTCATATTAATAATAAGTAGTTATGTATATTATGTACTGTGAATGTGATATTATTTTCTTAAATCAATAAAATGGAAATGAAGCAAGCAGAAAACAATTTTTACAAGGAACAATGTAAAATTAAAATCGAAAGTTCTGGACAACCTGTGTGATGCTGTAATAATTATGTTCCTATTCTGTTAAAACTGAGATAGAGAGTCTTTAAAACTGATAAAAATAGTTATTTCTATGATGGAAATCCTTTGGACCAAATAAATAGAGAAGTTATTATTGAAGACATCAAATAAAAGGAGGAAAATTTATGTGAAAAATGGTAAGTTGTTCTGATTATATTTCCATAGGTATCTGTAGTAAAATTAAATTAATTAAACATTAACACATTAATTAACTCATGCAAAGGCAAATTGTAGTGAACTAGGGTCGGGGTTTGCATTATTAACATGGAGTTTATACATGTAAATATGTACTTCACTCCTTGTATGTACATACTTTCATATTTCAAAAGATAAGTACACACTTTCCAAAAAGATCCAATGTCTATGGATCTGATACCTACTGGCATTTTTGGATCATTAGACTTCTAATCACTAAATTTGTTTTAAATTATATACTTGTGTTACTGAAAGTATATTTTATCTGTATTATTGTACATCACTCTAGCCTAAAATGTACTTTAATTCAACATATTGATGGCTTAGTGTGAAAACCAAAAAACAAAAGACTGATTTTCTGCATAATATAACCTAAAAACAAAAATTACGTTACATATTTTTAATTCGAGCACATTGAAACAAATATCTGATATTGGCCCAGAGCTAAAAGTGTTAAATGTCGCTATTAAATTGGAAATACAAATATTAACTATGATAAACACATAAAAATATCCTTGCAGTATATAGAGCCTTTGTCCAAGTTACTATGATAACCTCGTATATCTTGATATACATGTTTTATCTCAAATGAGGTTGTGTTTATTATTATTTATGAGGTTTTCATTTTTCATAGCTTATTGCTCACCTCCAAATACTAGGTCGATACAATACAAATCTTTTGATTTAAGGTTCATAAAATGTTTCTATATGCCGGAGTACATTTTGTTGTTCACAAAAAACACTCTCCAAGTAGAATCTCTCAAACAAACACTTCAAATTATACCAAATTCGTTGTTATGTATAGGTGGTATTCACACTAAATCAAGAGAGTGATTGATATATATGGTTTCTTTTTTCGGCTGTAGAAAATAGTCCAGTGCATTTGGATTTTTTCTAACAGTTTAAATGGCGAGATACAAGGTTTTCAAACTAAAACCACCAAAATGTCATTTTCGAAAAGAATTGAGATACGAATAAAAAACTATTAATAGGAAGTTTTTGCAAATGTTTATATATGTATTTTTTAAATATACCTTAAAATATAACGTGGTATGGTTTTTTCTTTCAAAAATAATTAAGATAGATTAAAATCAGTATGATGGACTATCATTTGGTTATACAGTGGAACCTCGATTAACTGTCTCCATTAACTGTCACCTCTGTTAACCGTCAGGGTACATACAAAAGTTGTATTGACTACATTAGCAATAATTTTAATGCAAAAAAATAAAAAAAGTTAATTTGATTTGGGGTGAGGACACAAACGGCTATCCATTGCTGACAGATAAAGAAATAATTGAAATGGCAACAAAGGCAGACCAAACAGATTCAGAAGCTGACACAGGCCTGGAATTTGAATGTAGCTATATTGATGGACCTATTGTAACTAACAAAGATTTGCATAAATAATCTAGAGAAGCTGCATCGCATATGCAATAATTCATCGAGTGGTATTCTCAACAAGAAGAAGCCAATAAAGTAGATTGCATGATCTTATGCTGATTAATAAATTCAGCCGTCGCAAGATGTGAAGCAACAGTAAAACAAACACAGATTTCAGAATATTTTAAATTGATTTGATTGTACGAACACAAATCCCTCTTATATTGTCAAACAAACCATACAAATGAAATTTGAGAGTTGTACTATGAATTTTTAATTTTTTTTAATGTTCTGTTAACCGTCTTTTCGATTATCCGTCATACCCTTGGTCCGGTGCCCTGACGGATAATCGAGGTTCTACTGTAATTATGATTTTGTACACATAAATATATAATTATATTTTTTAAGCTTGCCTAATTTTTATTTTAGATTTTCTTCATAATAAAAGAAGAACCGACGATATTATGAAACCAGTGTATGGACGGTGTGTTTTACTGACTTAAAGCAAGAGTACCTTTTAATACTTGAATTTGTCACATTTTTTACTTTCATAATTTTATTTATGTAAGTTGTGATTCTAAAAATATTGTTAAGTTGTATTCATAGTTCTCTACTTGTTCTTTTGAAGTACTGTTTTTATTATAATTGGTATTGTAAAGTTGAAATCCTCAAATCAAAATATAATTTATAATTCGAATGTATTATTATTTTACTACATTCGAATTGAGTTTGGCTCAACTTATGTGTGCGAAGCCGCTTTATCAAGAATGAACTTTGTTAAAAATTGGTAGATATCTCACTTAACAGATGAATATCTCAACTCTCCAATGAGACTCAGTTGCACTAAACTCACTCCAAGCTTCAGACGGGTTGTACATAAAAAAAGTCATTTCTCTCTCTGATTTTTGAAATTAAGTAAGCTGTGATATAAAATTGTCATGTGCATTTTTTATATTCATTTTTTCTCTACTATATGTTAAAAAATAGGAGTACTTTTTAGAAGTGCATTTAATTAAAATAATTTTCAGACTTAATAAGTTTGCAACAAACACCTTGCATTGAAACTAATGTAGAAAAGATAACATGTTAATTAACATTTTGTACTATGATTATTTATTTTAAATTCCTCAGTTTCCTTTCTACAAAATTGAAGATGTCTAAAAACTTCATTAGCATTCAAAATATAAATTCCTAATTTTTAAAATATTCTCAGTAACAATTTACAATACTGCTGTTTTCAAAATATACTGATAATAACATCAAAACAATACACAATGAATTTATATTTTATTTATTGTAATAGGAAAACTTACAGAAAAGTATACAGTAACCAAAAACAATCAGATATTATTAGTTTTCCTTTTCATATTAGTCCATGTAATGTGTGAGGCCACTTTCGTATGAAAAATGTTTCTGACTCAATTTCTTTGCGGATTCCTGTTTAAAAATGTCCCCTTTAAACCAATCAGAAAAGTGTCAGTTTTTTAAGCAAATTCAAAATTACTTTTTTGCCTCGAAAAATGTATTTTTAGGGTAATTATAAACAAAAAAGGTATCTTGTCATATTTCTGAAAAGTTTTCGAGTTATAAGCGATTTAAAATCTGAAAACTAAATGTTTGAAAACTCTAAGTTTTAATAAAATGACAGATCTTTTTTATTTAAGATGACCCAAAAATGCTAAAAACATATTTTCACTGCAAAAAAGTGATGCTTTGAATTTGTTAAAAAAACAATTTCGCCCGTCGCACTTCTGATTTGTTTATAGGGGATATTTTTTAACAAGAATCCACAAAGAAACCGATTCAGAACAGGCAGGATAAATCCGGACCTCAGAAGTGTCATAGGTTGTCGAAACGGACCCTCAGGAAAACTATTTGGTGACCCCTGATATAGGATATCACTAATTTTGAGTCATTTTTGTCAAACTTCCGGTCACAACTTTTTAACAGGAAAAAACATCAAAACAGGACATAAAATTCAGAAGTGTATTCTGCCCAACATTCAGTACCATACATCATAGTTCACATAGTAGGTCTTAAGCCAGTCTTATAGAACTTACCTTTTAGTTTTATTGGTAGCTTTCTATCACACACTACTCCGCGTACCACTTTCCACTTCATCTAATTCTCTACTTCTATTAACTTCATGTCCATGTACTTCCCCATGTCCAGTAATGTCGATCCCAGATACATAAAACTATTATCTTGTGTGATTTCTTGTCTATTTAAGCTAACTAATCTATGCAGATTTGGAATACTATCTTTAAAAAAATATACTGTTTTGTCCTACTTAAGTTTAAACCTTTTTCTTCAAGCGCCTATCTTAACTGCTTTACTTTTCCTACAGTTCTCTCTAATTTTTCTACCAACAAAATATCTTCTTACATTAACAACCAAGGATCTCCCATTAAAGTTCAGCTATTATCTGATCCAGGATGAATGAGAATACATTTAGCAGGGAACCCTAATTTCACTCAAAATTTACCAATTTCACATGCATTTGCTATAACGCTAATTGTTACCATCTCATATTATATATCTTGCACCACATATTCAGCTGGCACTCCTTTCCTACTTAGTACCAGTACGTCTCTGGTAGCTTTGCCACATGCCTTCTCAAGATTAATAAAAACTATGTGCAAGTCTTTCTCTTTCACTCAAGTTTTCCATTAGCTGTCTTAAAATAAAAATTGCTGTTGTGGACCTGCCATGCATATATCCAAAACGACTTTTATCCATTTTTATTTCTAGAACCTTATACTAAATTTTGTTAGATTTTACCATAAATGTACAATAAAAACGTATTTTAATTGGCTGCTATGGAAAATGTCTGAACAAAATTAAGCAAAATTTTACTGGAAATAACTATTACAAACTAAATAAAACACTAAATTAATAGATGTTTATAATTTTTTTATTCTTTATTAAAAATCTGGGAAATCTAAGCAAGAACTTTCATGAGACTATCTTTAAATTTTACAGCACATTTCTTCCATGCACATTCATATGGTTTTCCTTCAGTGTGTTCTTAAACGGTTTTAAGACCACTTCAAACCATACTAGTAAGAATATTAAATCAAATTCACATTATTTTTTCAAAGTAATTTCAAATGAGTTGCAGTAGTATACTGCTTAGAAAAAATCACATTTGTGAGGTTTTTCCCCACTAAGAATTTTCATGTGAGGATGTGAGAACACGTGAACTGCCCTATTCTCAAAAGCAGCAACGAATATCTACTACTTTTGACGAGATGAGTAACCTCCAAAATACCAACATCTGGAGAAACTTCTTCAGGAGAAATCTGTTTTATTATTTTCTAGTATTAATAGTACCTTTACACCTTAAAAAAAATTGTAAATACTTTCTCTTGTTTACTTTGACCTGTTCACTAAAAAAATCAATATTAGATAACGTTTTATTAAAATGTTGTTCTCAAGCCATTTCCTTGTGGCATTTTTGTAATTAACTATTCTGAATTGGAAATAAGCCCCAATTTTAATAAAAAAAAAATGATTTTATTATCGTTACAACATCCGCATCGGATGTCGTTATCAAAATACAAAATATTAATGGTATTACAAAATATTAATTAAACATTAATATTTTGTTTTTGACATCGACATCCGATGTGGACGTCAAAACGTTATTAAAACCATTTTTTAGTTAAATTGTGGCTTATTTCCCATTTCAAATAGTTAATTCTATTGAAATAAAAATTACTCCAATTACCATAATTCCCAAATATGTCAAAATAAATCCAATTGGTATGTAGTAAGTCAATGTTCAACATATTTTTAGAAAATTTATATTAATTAGTTGTAAGTAATGAAATATTTAGCTTCTGTTGTTATCTAATCTTAATAAATTTACAGATTTCTCCTCAATTTATTTATTATTATTAAATTTATTATTGTTATTAAACCATTATTCAATGTTACGCACCTACAGAAGATGAGAAAGAAAATTTCTACCAACAATTAACAGATACTATCGGAAAGCTGACCAAAGGAGATATACTCATAGTCATGGGAGATCTGAACGCGAAAGTTGGCAAATACAGTAAGGGAGTGGCAAAATGCATGGGAACATATGGACTAGGGAAAAGAAACAACAATGAAGAGAAATTTATAGAACTTAGCCTAGAAATCAATATTGTCATTGGAGGAACGTTTTTCTCACACAAAGACTGCCACAAAATAACCTGGATCTCACCAAATAATAAAACGCAAAATCACATAGACCACATCTTAATTAATAAAAAATGGAGAAGTATCCTTCTAGGTGTACGAAATAAAAGATCAGCAGATGTAGGAAGTCATCATTACCTACTAATAGCGGAAATAAAAGTAAAAATCAAGGCCAAAAGAGGGAGTAAACAATATAACAAACGAAGATAATATACAACGACTGAAAGACAGTGAAACCCAAAAAATGTGGAGTTACAAAATAAAGTTGAACACAGAAACTGTAAACAACACACAGACAAATATATCAAACAAATGGGAGATAATCAAAGAGGCTGTACACCAAACTGCACAAGAAGTGTTGGGCTACAACTGAGAAAAGAAAACAGAGTGGCTAGGTGATAACACATGGCAACTGATAAAAAAGAGAAAGGATTTAAAGGCCGAACTAAATAGAATACAAAAATTAGAAGATAAAATCAGAATAACCCAAGAGTATGCAGATATAAATAAACAAGTAAAAGGAATTATGAGAATTAGGACAAGTAAAAGGAATTAGGAGAATTACGACAAGTAAAAGAGTGCTGGGAATTACAAAAGAGAATGGACAGAGATGGCACGCTTAGCAGAAGAGGTAGCCGAAACAAATAATCAGAGAGAGCTATATAAAACCACTAAACATCTTGCAAATAAGAATGTCAACAGTGACACACCACTAAAAGACAAACAAGGACAACTGCTTACAACAACAGAAGAGCAAACACAAAGATGGCATGAGTACTATAGCGAACTTACGGCAGAAGAAGAAAATGAGCCGCCATTCCAAGTTGGTAAAAGGGGACAAGCCATTGTAGCTAAAAATTGTATGTTAGGTTGATTGTTCCAAAAGAGGTACTTACAAAATAGTATAGAAAGTTTAGTGTACAAAGGGATATGTCAACATATTCCTTTTAGTACAGCCTATATCATTATATCTATTAGTGAATAATGAGACAACTTGATTTGTACTCTTATTAATGGTTAGATTTTAATGTAATAAGCAACCAACTTAACATACACAACCTATAAATTAGTCTACAGTGTTGTGTCATCGTTGTGATTATTATTGCAAAATAAAAGTGTGTGTTTGAATTAACTAATAACATTATTTTATTATAATAAGTGAAAATTGAAGAATGTGTAGAAAAACAAATTTTGAATATGAATACATATGAAAAGAAGGCAGTCATCAAGGAAATATTTACCTTCACTCTACACTCTCACTGTTACATATTTATGAAGCTTAGAAGATGTATCCAGATAATTTTATTAATTGTAAAATATATGAAAACATGTTTTACAGTCTGATTATCAGTATGAAGAATCATAAAGAAAGATACATGCGGTACATGTGACAAATTAAAAATGAAAATATGCAAAAATGAGGATGAACTAAAGTACATTTAAAAGAACATTATTTACAAGCTGATTGAGGGTATAAAAACTAAAAAGACAATAAATTTCTGTCACATCTTTGTCACTTTTTTATTTAAATTTGTTTTTGCAGTCAACAATTGCTTACTACAAATGTTGCATTCATAAGGTTTTTTACCACTGTGTGTTCTAAAATGTGCTTTCATATGACACACAGTGGTAAACGATTTCACATTTGTGAGATTTTTCCCGAGTATGAACTATCATATATTTATGTCGATTTAGACGAGAATTTAGAGAAAATTGCTTAACGCAGATTTCACATTTTTCTCCAGTGTGTGCTCTTAAATGTTTTTTCAAATAATCTACACAGGTAAATAACCTAAAACAAATTTCACAATTTCATTGTTTCTTCTGCACACTTGCTTAATCGGTTGTTCTTCTTGACAGGAGAATGTCCAGCCACTGGTTTTACAATAACTTCAGTTCTTCATTTATTATGAAGAAAATCTAAAACAAAAATTAAGTTTAAAGAATATAATTATTTATTTTCACTTATGTGAACAAACTACAAAATCACAATCATAACCGAATGATAGTCCACCATACTGATTTTGATCCACCTTCATTATTTTTGAAAAAAAAACCATATTATCACTTATTATCTTTTAATAGTTTTTTATGAACTTCATAAATAACATCATTATCATAATTAGCTTGACAATTCTGTGTCAACCTGGGCCTGCTACCAGAGAAGTTGTCAATTCCTAGTAACTTCCCTCTATCTTTGAACCCTTAAGCCAGGATCACACGAGGCTAGTTATTCAAGTTAGGATAGCAAGCTAGATATCCTGGTATCCTAGCTTGAGTTACTGTCCTGGCTTGGCGCATGCTAGAACGGTTTACATGTGGCTGGAAAATTTTCAGCCAGTCACTGTACTATTGCGAGATCAACAACTGTCAACGACAGCATACTAACCCCCTCTGTGGCTCAGTGATCAGGGTGCATACCTTTGGATCGACAGGTCGAATGGTCGTGAGTTCGAATCTCACCAGGGTTTTTCGTTTATTTTAAATTAATAAATGAAAGTAATTTCTGTCCTTGTGGGATCGGTACTCACCAGAGAGACTGCAGATGTTTGGATACAATTAGCGTCTCTTTGGAAAGACAATGACGTCTACTTTGCAAAGTAACAAGACACTTACTCAACATACACACTACATATTACTCCCCTGAGTTAGTGATAAGTTATAGTCTAAAAAATCATTATGAAATTGACTGGCCAGTTGGTTGTGAAAACCAGTGCCAATACACAAAACACACACAAAAACGCTTTACCAGCAAGAGTTTTAGAAGTATGTGGTTATCTCTTTAAAAAAATAAAACAGGTCGACATTATGCGCTTGCCGTTTAAAAACACTAGCTTTGCGGGCCAGACGAGGGTGGTACACATGCCAAGATAATAAAACCAATAGAGAGGGAGCTTAACAAAATACAACTCCGCTATACTGCTATTAGCCGATCCTAGCTTAAGACACTGATTTACTGTCTTTCTCATTAGCATACTAGCCTACATGCGAAGCTAATTCTGTATACATGGAGCTAGTAATACTAACCTGCTTGTTTAAAAGCTCTAGCTTGAAAATCTAGCCTCGTGTAATGCGGGCATTAGAATCATAAGGTCTGCTTATACATCATTCATAAATCAGGTCAAAATAAGAATAGTTGTAAATAATAAATAAGTTATTATCAATGAATATAGATGCTCTGTATTTATTGTTATTATTTAGAAAAAACTGACATCTTTAACATACTACATTTTAAGAAATCCTGATTGTTTTATTGATATAGTTGGTTCGCTAAACTCAGACACAACTGGCTACTGATTTTAGTAAGTAATTTTGCCAATTTAGTAAAATTGGCAAAAAAAAAATAATTACTAAATAGTTAGTAATTTTGCCAATTTTCTCAAAATTGGCCAAAAACAAAAGAAATACCGACTAATATCACTAGCCAGTTGTGTCTGAGTTTAGCAAACCGACTAGGTATATGGTTATTTCCAAATATATTAATATTTTACACGAATTTTTTAGTGTGAACTATCATAATGTTGATTAAAATTAAATACCTTAAAATAACTTATACAAATATATGAGGTATTTTCTACAGTGAATTGGATCTTGATCTTTTTGGAAAGTGTGTACCTAGCTTTTGAAATATGTAAGTACATACAAGGAGTGAAGGAGTACATACTACATGTGTCAACTCCATGTTAATAATGGAAACTCCGATCGTAGTTCACTACAATTGGCCTTTGCATGAGTTAATTAAGTGTTAATGTTTAATTAATTTAATTTTACTACAGAGACCTATGGAAACATAATCAGAAAAACTTACTATTTTTGGACATGAATTATCTATCCTCCTTTTATTTGATGTCTTCACTATTTATTTGGTCCAAAAAATTTCCACCATAGAAATAACTACTTTTATCAGTTTTAAAGACTCTCTACAGTCTCTACTCTATCTCAGTTTTAAAGTTTTAACAGAATAGGAACTATTACAGCATCACACAGGTTGTCCAGAATTTTCGATTTTAATTTTACATTCTTCTTTGTAAAAATTATTTTCTGCTTGCTTTATTTCCATTTTATTGATTTAAGAAAATAATATCACATTCACAGCACATAATATTTTACACGTACATAATATATATTATTAATATGAGAACAAAGTAGTAAATTAACCAAAACAATCCAATTCCCAAACACAACCTCAAAAAATTCTCAAAAGAAAATCAGATGATGAATGACACGACACGATCCCGACTCCGACTCCCGACCAATCGTAGCAAACGTATCCGATCCGCTTTATCGGATGCGCACGGTGAAACGAATTTTGGTCAACTTCGCGCATGGAACAAATTTTTTGACGAGTGAGCTTACTGATTCTCCTATACTGTGGTCAGTACTCAAGACTGGGCCCTGATTCTAAATCAAATTTCGACCAAAAACAAGTCGCTTTCAATATGGCGACTGTCGAAATTATTTGACACGGAGATGAATGAATGGCCAAAAGCGAGGTTAGGTTTAGTTTAGATGTGTTTTGTTTATTTCTTGCAAGGAAAACTAAATCAAAAGGTATTATATTAATATAGCTGGGTTTAATTGAAATTTGCTTGTTTTGAGGAATTAGATAGAATAGTATTAAATTAGAAATATAATAATTGAGAATGTCCACAACATGAATCATCAACTCAATGAAAGATGTGAGGTAATAATCTGGGAAAATTAGTAAAAAACAAGGAAAATTAATTACCAGCTATTTTATTGCTGGACATGCTGAAATCAAATCTTAAGATTTCCTATATTAGTAATATAGCTGTGCAAAGTCCACAGAAAGTGTGCTATTTTGTTTATAAACAAATTAGCACTCCGAAATCTTTTTTTTTATTATTGCTCTATAACTCCGAAAATTTTAACTTTAAACCAAAACACTCACATAAAAATTGACAGTAATTTAATTCTGCACATTGATAATTTATTCCAATTTCCTTCGACGGAAATTTTCTTCGGAAAATTCGGGTTTTCCAAACAAAATCTTTAATTTTCAACTAAAATTTGAGGGAAGTAATTATTTATCAATAATTAAATAATTTGGTGACAGTGACATAAATCTTTTTTGTTATGAGTGTCTTGAAGATATGAAAATTTGTATGTACAAAGAGGACCGGAATTAAAAGGTATCTAATGGTTCAAAGATTAAAATCCTGTTGTTTATAACTCTGTCGCAAATGCCGGTCAAATTTGACCGGTTATAC
The DNA here is from genome assembly GCF_917563875.1 of Diabrotica virgifera virgifera. Taxonomy (NCBI): domain Eukaryota; kingdom Metazoa; phylum Arthropoda; class Insecta; order Coleoptera; family Chrysomelidae; genus Diabrotica; species Diabrotica virgifera. The sequence continues at coordinate 244,237,953 of NC_065445.1, read as the reverse complement.
CTGGAATCACTCCTCGCAATTCAATTTGTTTTTCTTCGAAAAGGACACAGAAGCCGTGCTCTTTTCAACAGCGTTAACTTAATTTAATTTAATCTAATATTTTCTGAGGGGTTCTATTTGTTTATAAGCCAAAAAATTGTTTCTTTATAACATTCCTGAGACCGCTCAAATGGTCCAATTTCAATCCTGTAAGGTACGTTGAATAGGTATAGTGCTTTTTTATATGAAAATCATAGTTATTCTGGTGTATCATAATGTTTCTGGTTATTATTTCGACCGAAATTTTTTAATTAACATTTTAATTATTGCTAAACTATTGGTTAGATTGTCGCCGGTCTCCTGATATACAGAGAGGGGCTAAATTATGGAATAAATTCATTTTCTCTAAAATGGACGATTTTAGAGAAAAATCCCGAAACAGGTCGATTTTTATTTTTAAGTTAAATTTCTTGGCATATATTTCAAACTAGTGACGTCATCCATCCGAGCGTGATGACGTAATTATTTTTTTAAATAGGAATATGGGTTCGTGTTGTAGCTCATTTACAAAGGCGTTCAATGCTCTATTCAGTATTATAAACATTAATATCATTATTTATACAGGGAGGCCAAAAAAAATTTTGAATTAAATTAATTGACGCAAGAAGAAGAATGCATGTAATTTATTTAACTCAAAATACATTCTATTGCTGTCAGAAAATAGAAAAAAATGTTTATTTTGCAAATAAACATTGCTTTTAGCTTAAATTAAAAGTTCAAACTGCCAATAGGTAGGAGGGAGGCTGTTTGTGATTTAATTTAAGCGAAAAGAAATGTTTATTTGTGAAATAAACCTTTTTTTCTATTTTCTGACAGCAGTACAATGTATTTTGAGTTAAATAAATTACATACATTCTTCTTTTTGCGCCAATTAATTTAATTCAAAAATTTTTTTGGCAACCCTGTATAAATACCTAATGATATTAATGTTTATATTACTGAATAGAGAATTAAACGCCCTTTCAAATGACCTACCACACGACCCCTATTCCCATTAACAAAATTATCGATTACGTCATCACGCTCAGATGGATGACGTCACTAGTATGAAATATATGCCAAAAAATTGTAATTTAAAAATAAAAATCGACCTCTTTCGGGATTTTGCTCCAAAATCGTCCGTTTTAAAGAAATGAATTTATTCCATAATTTAGCCCCTCTGTATAATCTACTATAATAAATCTTTCATGTCTTCAATTATTTAATTATTGATAAATAATTAGGTACTTCCCTAAAATTTTAATTGAAAATGGCAGATTTTTTGGGAAAACTCGGATTTTCTGAGTAAAATTTTTGTTGAAGGAAATCGGAAAAAAAATAACTTTGTGCAGAAATCAATTACGGTGAATTTTTATTTGAGTGTTTTTGGCTCAAAGGAAAAATTATAGGAGTTACAGACCACTAATTGAAAAAAAAAAAGAAGATTTAGGAGTGCTAATTTGTTTATAAATAAAATAACACACTTTCTGCGGACTTGTCATACCCCATATTACTAATATATGCAATCTTAAGATTCGATTTTAGCAATAAAATAGCTGGTAAATAATTTTTCCCAAAAATGGTATTTTTTCGATAATTTTCCCAGACTATCAACAAAATCCAAGAAACCGAAGCGCCAACCCAAATTCTGAGCAGTCTCAACATGATAAGGTTAATATCCCCAAGAATCGCTATACTCTCCGGCTGTCATGGCGGTGTCGAAATGAATTAGAATCAGGCCCCTGATCTCAGGCCCCTGATCTCGAGACCGGTCTCAGCCAAGACGATCTTACGGCAACTATGCCCCGGAATCTCATATGGAAAAATTGGGGAATTTCCCCCACCACTTCCACACCGCTCAGCTAAAGAAAGAGAAACGACAGCCTGTCTCGCTCATGAAGGCTTTAACCAATCATTTATGTTAAAACACCATAACACCATCTTATACCTGAATGTCACAAATAAAATAATCAAACGAGGCTTAACTCGACGATGTCAAAAGTAATGACAGTTAGAGTTAGTAGTGCAAATACAAATAATTTTCTATTAGTTTACAGTTTTTATTGTATTATCTAACGATTTATTCTTAGTAATTTCAATTTCAGTTGGTTCCTTATCCTTCGTTTATAAAGTGTAGTGTGTAGTTTTGTTTTAGTTGCGAAAGAACTTTGGTATTGTGTTAAAAAAAATAAACATGGTTTATTACTGTTGTGTACAAATCATAGAAAAGTTAGAAAATGCATAGGTAAATAGTAATTAGTTTATAACTGTTTTATCTGAAACAACAAATAAATACACGTACCTATATTTAGAAAAAAATTGTCTAACTTTTTTATATCCCTTTTCCTTACTAAATTTGACAGCAAAAATAACATATGTTGCAACTTGAGAATTCCGAATAATTTATGAGTATTACTTAGATATTATTTAAATAAAATACTTTAACAAGCTTAGTAAGTTTTGGTATTTTATTTTAATAATATAGGTGAGATTATTTCTTGTAAAATAACAAGATATTTTAATTAGAATACACTATAAACCGCAAGGATTTCTGCTGCGATTGGTCGTCAAAGATTTACTCTGATTGGTCATCATCGTCAGCTGATTTTGACATAGACATGATGGATTTTGATGAATTTTTTGTGAGGTTATGTTTATGTATTTGTCTTGTCCATAGAAAAGGGGGTCTTGTCTGTTTAATCAATCCTCGATTTGGCGCCTTGTTTTGTGTTTTGGCGGTTTTTAACTCCAAGCACATATTTTCTTAGTCTGTTTGGCGGTTTTTCAACAGCAAACATACATACAAAATTTCATTTTTATATTTCAATTTTTCAGTTGTTTGAAAAAAATCTGTTCGTTAGAACACATTATTTGATTAACCAAGATTTTGTTTAGCAAGAAACAATGGATTCGATCTACCAATCTACTACTTCAACGAGCCTTCAATCGACTTCAACTAGCCATCAATGGACTTCAACAAGTTCTGAATTTGTCTCAGGAGCTCAGGATTTGTCAAGAACCTGCCATCTTTGCAGCAAAATATTTAAAACTGTGAAAATACGAAATCATCATATCAAAAGCATACATAAAATAGATGTGTCAGTTAAGAAAATTAATCATATTGTTTGTCCGTTATGTGAGCAAGAAACTAATTTACAAACCCATGAAAATTTACGAAAACATCTCAAGGAGAACCACCAGTTGAGTATTGAACTAATAACTTTGGAATTTTCTAGCAAACAAGAATATGAGACATGGAAAGATAAGCAGAAAATTGAGACCAGTTATGCATTGACTAGAGTATGTAATACAAAGGAACATAAGAGCTTATACTATGAGTGTAACAGAAGTGACATACGTGGTAAGTCCAATTCTTTGTTACTTGTAATAATTAAAACTTATACTTGTCTATCTTTAGGGTATAAGCCCAACTATAAAATTAGGACAGAGAAATCTGGTGGATCAATTAAAATTAAAGGAGTTTGTCCCTCCAGACTTATTTGCAAACAGAGAGATCAAGGACAAGTTTCCGTCAGTTATTGGAAAACACATGCTGGACATGAAGAAGAATTAAGAGCCATGCATCTGTCAAAAGCAGAAGAAAAAATGCTTGTAGAAAAATTAACCGCTGGGGTGCCACCTAGTAGAATTTTAAAAGATTCAAGAAAACTGGAAATACCACAACTAGATAGACTTGCTGTATCAACAAGTAAGGATCTCGTAAATTTGTCCACAAAGTATAATATACACAAGAAAAGAGATCAAAATGATATGGTAGCTGTAGCCTTAAAGGTTCAGGAATGGAATACTAACAACAAGAATTATGCTTTCTTATTCAAGAAAGAAGGTAAACACCAATTTTTTTTGATAGCTACCAACATTATACCTTATTAATCAATCCTCTTTCAATATGACTTGTGTGAATTCTTATCCTTGCTTGGCTCGTATAAGAAATCTTACCCTTAAGTAGAATAAACATTTATCCCTTGATATGAAATATACAATAAGCATTTTTAAAAATATATAAGTATGCTAGTTTTAGTTATTCGTTAAAGTTAATTTGTTAAGGAGATGATGGTGGTTGATATGTTAAATTTACTGATTTAATTGTTACCTTTGCATCCCTCAAGTAATAAATCTCACACTTGTCAGAAATCAACAACTTTCACCCCTTAAATAACTAGTTTTAAATTGTCCTTTTATTATCATCATTGCTATATTTATAACACCTTTTTGGGCCTTGGCCTGTTGAAGACCTTGAAGTACTTCTTGTTTCATTTGTTCCTTATATCTAATGTTTGGTCTTCCTCTAGTTCTATATCCAACTGGCATTTATTCGTGTATTTTGGAACATATTTCATCTTTTCTGCCCTTTCCACATGTCCCTTCTACCTCAAGTCATCCTATTTATATAAATATTATGATATAAAGATTGTGGTATGCCCTGTACAATTAAAAGGTATATCTTTCTCTCCACATACAATTTTCTGTTACTAGTTTATACTTAAAATAAATTTAAAACACATTGAAAATTGGACATACATCAAAATTTTTCATTTTGCTCCATTCCACTTAAGATTTTTCCTTCAGAATTAGCCAATTGACTTTCTTTATTTTTAGTAAGTGTCCAGGTTTGAGATCCATTACATTAGGAAAAATGAAAGAATACCCATGAACGAACATATAAAACACACTGTATTTTCCTGTCACCGTGCCACACAAAAAATTGGCCAGCGCCAGCTTACATGTAATAATTATTGTTATATGTACTTACACTGGACAATTTTCTTTGTGACACGGTGACAGGAAAATACAGCGTGTTTTAATATGTTCTTTCATGGGTATTCTTTCATTTTTCCGACTGTATGTGAATAACTGGTCTTATTTTATTAAGGTTTTATACAGGGTGTCCCAAAAAGATTGGTCATAAATTATACCACACATTCTGGGGTTAAAATAGTTTGGTTGAACCTAACTTACCTTAGTACAAATGTGCTTATAAAAAATTACAGCCCTTTGAAATTACAAAAAGAAAATCGAGTTTTTTCAATGTATCGAAAACTATTAGATTTTTTATTGAAAATAGACATGTATCATTCTTATGGCAGATACATCTTAAAACAAAATTATAGTAAAATTTGTCCACCCCATAAAATTTTATGGGGGTTTTGTTCCCTTAAACCCCCCCCCCCCCAATTTTTGTGTACCTTCCAATTAATTCATGATTGTGGTACCATTAGTTAAACACAACATTTTTAAAACTTTTTTTGCCTCTTAGTATTTTTTCGATAAGCCAGTTTTTATCGAGATGTGGCTTCTTATTTAATATATTTACATAAAAATTTTATGGGGGTTTTGTTCCTTTAAACCCCCAACTATTTGTGTACTGTGGGGACATCCTGTATACGTGGCACTTTTTTCTTGTAATATTACCTGATTTTAATTCTTTAATTTAAGCTATAGTAGCTTTTATTGGCTATGAATATTCTTCTTTGCCAACATTAATATGACATGTTTTGCCTACATACATGTATTCCATTTTAACTTGATTGGTTGTCAGTATACTGGTCCATGTAATTCATTCTATCTGATTTAGTGCCCATATCATGTTCCATATTGTTCTTACTATTATTTTTATTAGGAGAAGAACATGATGTGCTGAGGACAGAAGATTTTGCCATTGGATTTATGAACAAGATAATGGAGGATAAGTTACGAGAATTCCCTAACATAATATGTGTGGACGGAACCCATGGAACTAATAAAAGACGGATGGACTTAACAATAATGCTTATTAAAGATGACCGAAACCAAGGATTTCCAGTTGCCTTCTTACTGTCAAACAGACTGGACCAACGAGTTCAAGAAGTTTTTTTAGGTATGTATTATACAGTGAGAACGTTTGGTTGGAATAAATTCATTATCTCAAGAATGAGCGAATTTGGAGAGAACTCCGGAGAAAGGTAGATTTTTATTCTTAAATTATGACTTTTTGGCATAATACGCCACAATAAGAATTTAAATCATAATATGCCAAAAATTCATAATTTAAGAATAAAAATCTACCTATCCTGATGTCTCTCCAAATTTGCCCTTTCTATTCCCAATTTAACGTCCTCACTGTATAATTAGTAACAATTAATGACTGGTAAGGATAATTTTTAAATCTTTAGGTGCCCTCAAGAATAGGATGAAGACAGAGATTCGCGCAGATCATTTCATGAGTGATGATGATCCCAAGTATTACAATGCATGGGTGAATACAATGGGAAATCAACCGAATAAGCTTTTATGTACCTGGCACGTGATCAAAAATTGGAATTTTCAAGGGAAGAGTAAAATAAAGGATACAACTATAAAGAAGGAAATGAAAAACGACCTGAGGCAGATTATTACAGAAACGGATGAAGAAAAATTTATGGAATTACGGGATATCTACTTAACCAAACTGAAAAATGCAAATGAGACAGAATTTTGCAATTATCTGGAAAAGTAAATAATTATATGAAATCGTACATTTTAAGACACATTAAGTATATTTTTTTCTAGGAAATACTTTAAGTCTATGAAGAGAACAAAAACGTGGGCCCATTGTTATAGAAGAAATTCTGGAATTAATACCAACATGTCCCTGGAGTCGCTGAACAATCTACTGAAGACCAACTACCTAAATCGGACTGCAACAGGAGGAATCGAGAAATTATTGGATACTATGGATGAGCTAGTGGAGGTAAAAATGTGGAAAAGAATTGTGGACATAAAACGGCCAAACGCGAACAATTATCAGGACAGGACTATAATTCAGGCACACAGAGGGGCAGAAAGGATCAAAAGGAAAATGGAGGTTACGAAGAATATGGAGGTATATGGGCAATATCAGGTAAGATCCCTTACGGATCCTAATATATTACAAAATGTAACTTTAAGACAAGTGTGTGAAAGTGAATGTAAGATGTTGTTTTGTAGAGTTTGTAAAATTTGTATACACCGTTATCAGTGTGACTGTAGAGTATATGCAGTGAGAAATACCTTGTGTCAGCATGTGCACTTGGTAAGAATGTATGAGGAGAGCGTGGGTACTAACTCTGTTTTAGATGATGCTGCAAGGTGTTTGGGAGAAACTTCAATTATCAAATCAAGGCATGAGGAGGAAATTAATGAATTTATCAGAGGGACGCTAGAACAGACAAATCTAACCCAGGAAAAAACCAAACGAAATCTTCAACAGGAATACGTCAATAATATGATGAACAAATTAGATGACGAATCTTTTGCCAAATTTATGAGGGTGGTTCAAGGACCGTTGGAAAAACTTAATGAAGAGGCAATGAACATTACAAAGAAGCGAAAAATGGAGAAGCAGCAGTATTTTCCTTCAAATAAAAAAAGGAATGTTAAGTAATGTTATTTATAGATTTTTAGTCCTAGGTGAGATTTAGAGGAGTTTTATCTCGCCATTGCACCAATAAAGGGCTCTCCTTTTGAATAAAAAAAATTTAAACAAAGCTATTTAGTGTTTTATTTAGTTTGAAATAGTTATTTCCAGTAAACCTTTGCTTAATTTTGTTCAGACCATTTGTCTTAGCACCCAATTCAAAATATGTTTTTGGTATCATACATTTATGGTGAAATCTTAACAAAATTTAGTGCAAGGTTCTAGAAATAAAAGTAATTTTGAATTTATGCTATGACAAAGGACAAAAGACAATAGGACAAAGAAAGCTACGAAAATATATTATGCGATTAATAATATGATACTGAGAAAATGAAAAATCAGCCAGGACACAAAAATACATAATGTATATAATACAATATCAGTACCAACTCTTCTATATGCAAGCGAGACATGGGTCACAAATAAAAGACATGAAAGTGCCAGAAGTGAAGCAGCTGAGAAAAATAGCTGGAAAAACGAAGATGGACAGAGAAAGGAACGAAAACATCAGAAATGTACTGTCAGAACCAATAGAGAAAAAAATTTAAAAAAGAAAGCTGAATTGGTTTGGTCATATAACTAGGATGAACGAGAACAGACTAGTAAAGAAGGTAACATGCCAAAAGACAGGGGAAAAGAAGAAGGGTGGATGGAACAAATTGAGGAAATCGTGACAAAGAGAGGGAAAACAGTGCAGCAGATGGAAATGGCAGGAGACTGGAAGGCGTGGAAGATATGAGTAAAAGATGGATAGGTGATACCAAAGTCCGACGCTCTTATAGGACATAAGGACAACAAGAAGAAGAATTTATGCAAGGCAGACTTGCACGTAGTGTTGATTAATATTGAAAAGCCAAGAAGGCAAAGTATGATAGAAAGGTGCAAATAAAACTCAAAAGTAAGTTCTATATGACTGCATTAAAACTAGCTATGATGTATGGACGTAGGGTACTGAATATTGGGCAGTAAAACATTGGAATGAACAGGAATTGTATATTGTTGCGATGCGAATGATTCATTAGCTGAGTGGAGTAACTATAAAAGATAAAGTTAGGAATGAATATATGAGAGAAAATTGGGTGTAGATCCCACTGGAAACAAAATAAGAAACAGGTTAAGGTATACGTTATGAGCAACATAGAGATGAGGACCACACCATGCAAGTAGAGGAGAGGTGGTTAGTCCCTGTAGAATAGGAAGACGAAAAAGACGTGGTGGGCGACAGTTAATCAGGATATGCGTGTAAAAGGTATTCTTGATATGGCACAAAAAATTTGGAGGAAAATAAATAGAAAGCCAACTGTACAAAAGAAAGGAAAGGCAAAAAGAAAATGAATGTTCTAGAAATAAAAGTAATACGAGGAACAAACCTCTAAACAAAACATTACCTAATAAAAATAAAATAGCCTACATATTTAATAAAAACAGCATCACTAACAAAAGCAAACACATATTATTATCGAATTTAAAGTTACAAATTCACATAATAGGTTATGTTTACCTACATATGGCAAAAGGAAAAATTTCTACATTTATAAAAATAAAATAAAACACTCTAAATAATTATAATTCTTATAATAAAATTGTAATAATAATAGTCAGCTTAATACTAACGAATATTCCCTGCTTATACTACCCGCCAAATTTTAAATTAGGCTATGTCAAAATCAGATGACGATAATGACCAATCGGAGCAAATCTATGACGACCAATCACAGCAGAAATCCTTGCGGTTTATAGTGTATTCTATTTTAATTAGTAACGAAATTGCCCGCAAGAGGCGCTAAACGGATAAAATTAATGCTTGTCCATTTGAATTTCCCGCCAAATGGTGATTAGTTAACACATCGCTCGCAAATGGCGTAAGGAACCAAATTTTTACAGTGAGTTGCCTATCTATCTGGTAATACTATATATTATTTATCTATGACGGCAACGTCGAGCTCAAGACCACGTTCTGTTTTATAAACGAGTCTTCGGCTGATCTCGGCCAAGATTGATCTCGAGGCTGGAAAATTATGGATTTTAAGCAATTTTGACATAGAACACCAACTAAAAACTGTCAATCGTCAAGTTAAATATCTTTGAAATGTTTTTATATTTATTTTGTTTTTTGAAAATGGATTATTAAAATGTTTTCAGTTAAATAAAGTTTATTTTATTAGTGGATAGTTTACATTTTTATTTTTTCTAAATCTTACATGCTATTTGTTCAAAGGTTAATGACCTCTCATTTCTTTCCATTATGAGGTAAAGGATTTCTTTTCTTTGTGGTAAACGATTGCATATTAAAGGAAAGTATAAATATATTCTTTGATATTACCCCAGTATATAACAGAATACTGTGATATTACTTTATTCTTCGTTGGAGATATCCTTTATTTCTTCTGAGAGAAAGCAAATAAAACTATGGTACTTCCTAGTATTACCTGCCTTTTTATTAATGGTGTAAGCTTTCTTGTATGTTTATATTCTTTATCTGACTTAAAACAAAGAAGAAACCATGACAGGTGGAACTTATATAAAATGCAATTACTATTTTCATGGGAATAAGCTGCAATTTAAGTTTGAAATTAAATTTATTTAATGTTTAAATTCTTAAAGACAGATCACATGCTATAAATTTTGTGACGGATATTATTGAGTTAAAGTTGATTTTATGTAATCGAATTAACTATATTTTAATAAAATCGTCCCAGGAACGCAACTCATAAATATTGGCTATATTGCTTTAAAGTCATCTACTCTAAAATGTATAAATATATGTCTGAATTGTCAATATGAATGAGTCAGATAAAATTAAATTATTAGAAGAATTTTTATCAAGCAACAACAATATTGATATAAAATATTAACAATCTTACCCAAATAACAGCACAAAAGTAAATATAGCCTATCCATTTCTACTGGACATTAACGCTCCTCCTCCAATTCTACACTTCTATATCATCCAAATCTCCTTACTGCTTCTAACAACTCTTTTCATGGTCTTTCTCTTTTTTTTTCCTCCAAAAATAATCTTTTATAGTATTTTTACTACAAAAACGTTATTACGTAGGTCAAAATTTTTGACGTAAGAGAACTGTCAAAACATTAGAATGTGACTTTTCATTATTGCCGTGTTTATAATAGTATCGTTCGCGGTAACGATTCCGTACTTGTCCAGGACAACTTCGCATGCGCACTTTAAAAATCGCATGCGCACTTTAAAAAAGAAACGCTCTTTTTTAAAGTGCGCATGCGAAGTTGTCCTGGACAAGTACGGAATCGTTACCGCAAACGATACTAATAAACATAGCAATAATGAAAAGTCACATTCTAATGTTTTGACAGTTCTCTTACGTCAAGAATTTTGACCTACGTAATAACGTTTTTGTAGTAAAAATACTATACATGTCGCTCTTACATTCAAGTAATGTTGACCTAGCCACCTGACTTTCCATATCTATTATTTTTTGCCAGTCCTAACTCAGAACTGCCAGCCCCTACCAGCAGGGCCGGCCCGTCCATATAGGCGAACTAGGCGGCCGCCTAGGGCGCAAAATCCGCCTAGGGCGCAAAATTAGGGACGTAGTACTTTCTCATGTAGTAGTTGTGTAACTCGCAGAGACAGAAAAATCACTGGGTAATGAAAGGTGAAGGATATTTTATTTTAGTTGTCTTATAAAATAAGAAAACGCAAAACTATAACTTAACGTTAACATTAATTACTCGTTTTGGCAACCTCGCTGAGCGTAAGCCTACTTAGTGGCGCAGTGGTCGCGGCAACCCCACACTCTTCACTTCAGTCAAGCCAGCAGTCATAGCGTGAACAGAATAAGAGTACTAGTCTGTCATTAGGGCGCTGCGTGTTATGCATTTTCACTTTTCAGTTTAGTGTAGTAGTGCAGTGTTGTTGACTTTGTTTGTGCATTGATTGACAGTAGTAGTAGTTGTTAATTTACGATAACAAAACTGCAAAAGGAAGTTTGAATTAACAAGTAAGTAGCTTATACTCTTCATATTTATAATTTTTTTCAGTCATCATATCATATAGGCCATTGTCATATTGTTGTTGTATATAGGCCTAAATCAAATCAAAATTGAGATTGTTTAATTATCATAACTTAAAGAAAACCCCTTGTGAACACTTGCCTCTGTTTCGCCTACGATGCCGATGTGATTGATTAGGAACTGGCTGCTGAGTGCTGGTCATGCTGGCTGCTGTTCTGGGATTTGGGCGAACTGAGTGGTTGTTTAATTTATTTAATATTACACAATATGAATGTTGAATGAATTATTAGTTTTGAAATCCACCTGGACATTTCTAATTTTGCTTCCAAATATTTATCAAAACAAATTATTTTTTGTTGAAAACAGTATAACTTGACTTTTTAAGCAAGAATGACCATTGGATTTTTTTGTAAAATTTTTTAACTTCTAATTTCTATCAAATTGATTTCAAAATTAGGCCTACTTTAAATGTATTTATAAATAATATTAAAATAATAGGCTATTAATGTAATTTTATTTAAGAGAAGTCCTTGCTTCTTGGGGGTGTAATCCTAATTTCATATCTTGAGTAAAGACATTCAAAATTTTTTCATTTTTTCAAAATGAAGTTAGCTTAATCCAATCATTGTTTTCTTTCCAGATATGATGTCAGGAAAACACTCGGGCTCTTGGTTTAAGAAAAGAAGACAGGAAAGAGAGGAGTCAGCAAAAAAAGCTAAAGGGTCTTTTGAAAAATATTTAATTAAACCAAATGACACAACTCTTAGGGAGGAAAGTTATAATGAATCACCTTCCACCTCTGGAAAAACCAACCAGCTCCTACCTCAAGAATATGCTACAGAGAAAACAGATACTGAATCACCTTCTACTTCTGGGGGAATCATCCAGATCCAACCTCAAGAATGTCCTAGGAGGATAACAGCTATTGAACCGCCATCTACTTCTGCAGAAAACAACGAACGTCAACTGCAAGAATTTCAAAATAATTTCGTTGAAATGGACGTTGACGTTACAGATAATGCAGTGGAATTACTGCCGGAAAATTCAATCTCACCCAAAGTTACGCTTGATTATGCTGATCCAGCGTCTTGGGACACTCTAAATATTAATCGCCAAACTTTACGAACCATTTTAGTAGAGCATGGACCTGACCAAGTAAAAGGAAAATTTCCGAAGGGTGTGAATAACAGAAAATTTTCTGACTTTCATTATAGAAGGAGGCTTCCAAATGGTGAATATGTGTACCGAGACTATCTTCAATACTCAAAATCTACCGACAAAGTTTTCTGTTTTTGTTGTAAGGTGTTTGGCGGCATAAATGTCTCTTCTTCATTAGGCAAAAGTGGTTGTAATGACTGGCACAATATGTCGGCCCTCCTTGAAACGCACGAAACATCAAATGATCACCTTCAAAACTTTGAAAAATGGAAAACACTGAAAAAAGCACTTAAAAAAAATTTAACTGTTGACAATGTTTATGAACAAAAAATAAAACAAGAGGAAATTTACTGGCAGAAAATTCTAGAACGGCTGTTTGCTCTCGTCAAAACTCTTGGGTCCCAAAACTTGTCATTTCGCGGCACGACAGAAAAATTAGATGTTAATGACAACGGAAATTTTTTAAAATTTATTGAATATTTGGCCATGTTTGACCCAATAATGAATGAGCATCTAAGAAAAATCAAAAGTGATGTCAACAGGCACACTCATTACTTAGGGAAAAATATACAAAATGAGATGATTCAAACTTTAGCTAATGCAATAAATGCAGATATATTGTCCTCAGTACATACGGCTAAATATTTTTCTATTATTTTAGACTGCACACCAGATGTTAGTCACGTAGAGCAAATGACAATTATTATTCGATTTGTTGAACTACCAAAGTCATCTCTGGCATCCTCAACAGAAGTATCTAGTTATCATCAAGTACTTGTAAAAGAACACTTTTTGGGATTTGTGCCTCTCACTGAAAGTACCAGTGGTGAGTATATGACGGAAGTAGTTTTAGAAAAGTTAAAAGAGATTTCTTTGCCTGTAGAGAATATTCGTGGGCAAGGTTATGACAACGGAAGCAACATGAGAGGAAAAGAAAGTGGAGTTCAAAAGAGAATTTTAGATGTCAACCCACGTGCATTTTATGTTCCATGCTGCTCACACACTTTGAACCTTGTTGTGAACGATGCAGCTTCGTGCTGTGTAGAGGTTACTACTTTTTTCGATGTGGTTCAACGAACATATGTGTTTTTTTCGGCATCAACTCGACGATGGGATGTTTTGCGCCGTCATGTTCCAGCTTTGACATTAAAACCCTTAAGTGATACAAGATGGTCCAGTCGAATTGATGCACTAACGCCTCTGCGGTACCACTTGTCTCATGTGTGTGATGCTTTGGAGGAGATTTCTGAGGACACTTCTCTAAAAGGATCAAGTGGCAGTATTGCGAAGGTAGAAGCACTTGGATTACTTAAACACCTCTCAGACTTCAAGTTTATTGTTGCCCTTGTTACATGGCACAATATTTTATTTCAGGTAAACCTAACCAGTAAGATACTACAAGAAAAGGATTTGAGTCTCCAGAAAGCAGTTAGTCACCTGAAAAAAACCGAAGAGTTTTTGGTTACAGCCAGAAGTGATGTACAGTTTCAGAGAGTTCTGGTTGATGCTAAGGAAGTAGCAGAAGAAGTTGGAATAGAACCAATTTTTGAGAGGGAGAAGGTCCGAATAAGAAAAAAGAAGAAAATGTTTGATTATGAATCAACAGATGAATCAGCAAATGTTGCCAGTGACCCGTCAGAAAGTTTCAAGATTCAATTTTATTTTGCTCTTTTAGACACGGCTGCTAATGCGGTAAAAGAAAGATTTTCCCAGTTAAATACAGTATCTGGTGTCTTTGGATTTTTATACAACATTACTGATCTTAAAAACAAGACTACATCTGAGGTTAAGTCGATGTGCAACAACTTAGAAAAATCATTAGGAATTCAAAAAGATGGACGTTTAATTGAATCTGATATTGATGCTGTAGGACTGTGTTCTGAATTGAAAGCAATTTCTCATCATCTCATCGACTCTATATCAAGCCCTGAAGAAGTCCTAAACTACATTTACCAACACAACCTTGAGAATGGATTTCCTAACATATGTGTAGCACTTCGTATTTTGCTTACGATGCCACTTTCTGTAGCTAGTGCAGAACGGAGTTTTTCCAAACTTAAATTAATTAAAACCTATCTCCGCAGTACAATGTGCCAGGAGAGACTTGTAGGTCTGGCGACAATATCTATTGAAAGTGAGAGAGCAAGACAAGTAGACTTAAAAGTTCTCATTCAAGAATTTGCTAAGCAGAAAGCAAGAAAAGTGCCCTTAGGACTTTAGTTTTTAGCCAAGAAATACTGTTAATTTCTAATCTGTATTTAAAAGTGACTTTCAGTCCGAAGTTAATAGAACAGTAATCCAATAGCAAACAATATTGCAATATGTTAGTCAGTGTATTGTTTAAGACAGTGTTATAAAAGATTTGTAGACTAACTTTGAGTCTCCGTTTTTTATGATGAAAATTATATGTACAGAATTCAACTTTGACCCATTAAACCCATATGCCTTTGGTTAAAGTACGTCTTATGTAATTACATTTGCTTTTTATGAAATTAAAGTTTGTGTTATGTAAAATAGCAGTTATTTTATTTATATATCCCAGTCATTAATCAAAGGTTTATTAAATTAAATTAAATTATTAACATAACACAGAGTTGAAATACCGTGTCCCGGTAAAGTGCTAGTTGAACTTTTTCAACTGTAATGAGGGCGCAAAATTTGTTTTCGCCTAGGGCGCCGCAAACCCTAGGGCCGGCCCTGCCTACCAGTACTATGTCTATTTTCATTTCATCTTTCTTATTAATTTGTTTCAAGTGCCACAAGCATACAATGCCACTTAAATAACTGCTTCATAATACATTTTTGCATTATAGTTGTCCTACATACGTTTTTGACTTCAATCATATACCATCGATCTGCTTACTAGCTTACTCTTAGTAGTATCTTTTCTATTTCTTTTTCTTCTTCCCATTTATCAATTATTGCCACTCCTAAATACTTGAATTGGTTGATATTTTCAATTTTGTATGCCTTTGTTCCTGTTTTTAGTGTGAAAAATTTATTCTACTTCATCTCTCCACACATTTCAATACACTTAATATTTTATTTTTGTTTCATTTATAGACATGCAATTTTCTTGCTTCACCTCTCAAGTTTCTAAACAACTTCAGCTTTTTTTCTTGTTAAGAGGACTATGTCATCTGCATAAATAATGGTATACAGTGATAAGCGTGCTATTAACTGGCAAAATGACACAAAAGATGGAAACATATAGTACGTTGTGAAATAAAAGGAGATGAAACTAGTAGAGGTGTACAATTATCAACCTACAAATTTACATTACATTACATAATTTCCCACCTTTAGACCTCTGCGACAGTTGTCATACTCCTCCCACACATCTAAAGGTGACAAACTATGTCATGTAAATTTATAGGTTTCTATAGATAATTTTACATCTCTTTTTATTTCACAACATATGTTTTCCATTTTTTGCGCTATTTTGCTGGTTATTAGAGTGCTGTTTACACGCCTGGACCTCGGAGGTAATCTACACTATGTCGACATGGTGTTTTTTTATTAGTTGGATTATACACATTGGTTATATATTATCATTAAAATATAGTCATATTGTCTTTTAACTAATTATGGGATATATCAGATTTTTATTAACATCCTAAGTGCTCTAAACTTTGTTGCAAACAAACGTTAAACACAGTTGCTCGAAATGACATAGTGTAGTTTACCTCTGAGGTCCAGATGTGTAATTAATTTTATATTTGGTAAGGAAAGGTTTGTCAAATAAATACTTATTTAAGAAGAGGGAAACTCATACTCATTTATTTTAAAATAAAATATAAAAAATACATATTAAGAAATAAAATAAAAAATAATATATCTAACATAATACAGATTCAATAATGTATTCTCAGAATAAATAAACAAATTCCAGTTGAACAAGAGAAAGACAGAAGGTATATTTATATTCCAAAAATATATGGTGAAAGTACAATAGTAGAGTAGCAGTAGACAGGTAGGTAAAATAAATGATGATAAATTGATAAAGCACTGGAAACAACGATAAAGCACTAGAATCAGGCTAAATAGCATCTAAAATATGAAGACCAGAGAAGATATAATTTTGAACTATACAGGGCATACCACGATCCATATACATTCATCAAAATAGGACCACGTTCTAAGAGGAAAGATGGAAGCATATGAAATATAATTTTGAACTATACAGGGCATACCACGATCCATATACATTCATCAAAATAGGACCACGTTCTAAGAGGAAGGATAGAAGCATATGAAATATAATTTTGAACTATACAGGGCATACCACGATCCATATGCATTCATCAAAATAGGACCATGTTCTAAGAGGAAGGATGGAAGCATATGAAATACTTTCCAAAATAAACACACAAATGTCAGCTGGACATATAACGAGAGAAAGACTATAGATTAGATATAAGGAACAAACAGAATAAGACATTGATATTTTAAAAATAAAAAATTGCAAGAACAAATCCTGAAATAGATTGGAATGGAGCTGTATTCCTCAAGAGACCAAAACTCAAACAAAAAGGGCTGTCGAACAATGATCATGATATTTTGAGAAATAATAGACAAAAAAATCAAACACAATAAGAGTAGGTATTCAATAATGTATTCTCATGCAAAATATTGTTGAAAAAAATGTCACCAAAAATTTAGAGATTGTTCCACATCATTAACATGTCTATTTACCACCAGATCATTATTTACCTAGATTGTAAGGTACTGCTGTAGCACATATTATTGCAAGACAAGTATATAATTTGGTTTGTAGACCTTGTTGAAGACAAGGAAACTCTCTTTTCCAGGTTCCAAATAGCTTTTCTACATTTCTTGTTCTCACATGAGTACTATGGTAAAAATATCTTATTTTCTTGATCATTACCTAAAAAGATATTTGTCTATTAAATAACCTACTATTTATTTAGCAATTATCAATAAATACCTGGGTGTAATACTGGGGTAAGTAAATAGTGTCTGCATGCATACCCACTACTGTCATCTATTCCTATTAATAATCCTGGAATTTCACTTCTTTCCATTTCACAATTTCACTCTTAATGCTCTTAGATCAAATATTGAATGACTTGATAAACTTGTTGTTGAACAATAATACACATAATTTCTCTTCTAGTACCTACAAATTCATTTACATAAGAGCCTGAATAACATAATATATTGTATGTCTTTACAGTACCTGTACATTTTTGGAAAGCGGGGTCCTCATAAAAACTGGTTATATTCCTATAAGTAGCATAAAACCTTTATTGTTTAAGTTAATGCGCTGATTCGCTGATGAACTTCAATATTGTAATACTCCATTGTATTTTAGATTATATTTTTATCTTGAATATATCGCTTTTGTATACTTCCCGGGCGATTTTCTTCTCCAATATTATCAATAAACTCTAAAAATGCTTTTACTTCTTCATACATTTTTGTTGTAATTAGAAAAACAAAAAATATATGTTGGAACTGAATTTAAAATATTCAAAATTCAAACAATAACAAACAAAGTTAGGTTAGAATCGCGGTCTTGAGGAAGGTCGATCGATGACTTGAGATTCGCCTGTCATTTTACACCAAGACAACGTCGTGTCTCGAGATCGGTTTATAAAACACAAAGTTGGTTCAAGGTCGGTCTTGAGCATCGACGCTGTCTTGAGACTCGACTATAAATACGACAAGAATCTACAGGTCGAGCAAGTCTCGTAAATTTCACGATTGCGAGCCACGCTTCACGCAACCGTGTTTGCGTACTTGTGTTTCAAGTTGCGTGGTCGTACGGAGTTATATTTACCAAATTTAAATATAATCGTTTTCAAAATTAAATCAATATGTCAATATGGCTACTGGGTGTAAAAGATAAATCTTATTCTATCTGTTCTTAATGAGTTTTAGATAATTTTAGTTGTATTTCTTTGTAATTTTGTGTTGTACAAAGATTAATTTAACATTTTCTCTGGAAGTATTAATTTAGAAAGATAATATGCTTCATTGGTGTTGTGTTTTGAAGTGTGAAATGTGATAAAGTCAAGATAAAGTTCACTTTTAAACTGAACTAAATAAGGTATCTGAGAGACAACAATGGTTAAATGCAATACAATGTACAGGTTTTACTAGCGAAATGAAAATTTTCCTGTCCTGTCTGCTGTAATCATTTTATATCTGGTAAGTTACAATTACAACAGTAACGATTTTTGAAGATGTTAACATTTTAATCTTGTAGGAAAACCAGCCGACTTAATAGATAATAACAATCTCCAGATTGGGTTCCTTCAATAAATATGGTCTATAAACACAATGAAATAAGTTCCCCAAAATCTAAAATGGAGTGGTATCAAAGGAGAATTAAAGGGAAAAATATTCATATTGAAATTATTTATAAGGCACTGGACTGTCTTAAATTCTACAATAATACTAGGTGGGTAAATGATTTTAGACATTTTTCATTAAGATTAAGTAGATTTTCATTCAGTAGATTTAAGACTTGTTTACACGGGTAGAGTAATGATGCAAGTACTTGATAGAGTAGAGTAACTCTACCTGTAAAAATGCTCAGCACAGTAGAATAGCTGGTAGAGTGTATAGTTGGAGTTAAAGTAGAGTGACTAGCAACCTATGGCAAAGTAACTATTCTATGACCACCACTACTGCCAAAATGTCTACTCGGCTGCACACTCTACCCATGGAACACGCTCAATTATGCAGAATAGAGTAGGTAGGAGAGTACATGGGGGCGCTGTCATTCTGGCTGGAATTGTGTTTTGTGTAAATAGTGAAAATGAAGTTCACCGAAGATGAAACTTTAAAACTTGTAGAGCTATAATACGGCGAATACCAGTGTTTATGGAATTTAGGTAGTGTATACTACAGAAATAAAAGTTTGCAGCAAGCTGCGGAGGATGAAATCGTCGAAAGAATGGCAAAGGGGGCTTTGGAGTAAACAAGCTTAAGCAAAAAATTAAGAATTTAAGGCGCACTTATAATCAAGAGTGTTTAAAAATACAAAAATCGGTTTCACTATACTAGCATCAGTACTATACTTGTACTCTCCTCACGTGAATGGTATCAAGCCATTTTTGGTAGAGTACTACCACTACTCTACTCTCCTCAAAACTCTACCCATGTAAACAAGTCTTTAGAAACAGTGGAAAATGAGGTAGCTAGTAGAGTAGTAGTAGAGTAAAATATACTGGTTTAGCAAATTGCAATGTTTTAAGGTAATACAGTAGCGATAAACAGGTAGCCAAAACGTGTTCCAAGATTGTCACTGTAATTTTGAATATTTTTTCGAGGCATTTGGCACACGTATTCGTAAAATAATAAAGAATGGCGGTACAGAGCCCAATTTGAAAAATATATTAATATGTGGAAATTACTCTGTAATTATACAATATTTAAAAAATGAGCCTGTACCGCCATTAAGAAGAACAAAAAAATACACTTTCTTCAAATAAACTTTTTTATCCGATGCCTAGATTTTGTGTAATTTTGGAACTACTAATGAAATAAAAAATTTTAGTAGTTCCAAAATAACACAAAATCGGATAAAAAAGTTGTATTTGAAAAAAGTGTATTTTTTTGTTCTTCTTAATGGCGGTACAAGCTCGTTTTTTTTATATTGTATTTAATTACAGAGTAATTTCCACATATTAATATATTTTTCAAATTGGGCTCTGTACCGCCATTCTTTATTATATTACGAATATGTGTGCCAAATATCTTGAAAAAATATTCAGAATTACAGCCGCAATCTTGGAACACATTTTCGCTACCTGTTGATCTATACTGTTTCCTCTTAAGATAGTTTTAATAGTTATTTATGATATAAGTATTAAATTTTAAGACGCGCATGTGAAAGTTAACTTGAAAAAATAATTTTATTAATGTTTTGACTTCCACATCAGATGTCATTGTCAAAATACAAAATATTCATTATTATTAGGTTTGTTCTAGCAAACGGTCAAACTAGTCAAAAACCATCAGCAAACAGTTGGTCAGTAAAAGAACATAATACAGTCACCAGTGCGATCCCCTCTACTCGCGCTGGTCCACTATTCGCTGATGGTTTCAAACTGATGCTAGAACAAACCTATTATTATTATACATATCATTATCTGTAAATAATATTTCTTCTGATTGTTAATTGTAAAGGATAGAAAAATTACCATTTATTTTATTTTTTTTAGAATCAGCTGAGAGAAGTGGTCTACAAAAAAACCAGGAAGGAAACGGAATATGTGGCTACGAAAGGCAAAAGAAAGGTTTACAAAGCAAATGTGACACATTTTTTTGAAATATTTAGGAATATCAGTAAATTGCATTAAAAAAATGTATGAAAAGATTTTGTTCAATAAAAATGTTTATATTTATCAAGGATGTATTATTTGGTATGGCCACATATCGTCAGTGATGTAATAATACATCCTATCTGTTTTTTCATGAGTTTTGTAAGAGAGACTAAAAACTTGTCTTAGGGTCACTTCCTGTTTTCATATGATATTTTTTGACTTGTTTTGTAGTAAATTAAACTATCTATGAACTACAAAACAAGTCAAAACTTACATATGAACACAGGAGGTGACCTTAAAACATGTTTTTCCATCTCTCATACAAAACTCATGAAAAAACAGATAGGAGGTATTGTCACATCAGCAAGGATGTACAGTGATGAGTGCCCTAATAACCGGCAAAATATTTAGTTGTGAGATAAAAAGAAATGAAACTAGTCGAGCTGGGAAATTTAGCGAAATTAACCTTTAAATTTACGTTATATTGATCCCACCTTTACACATATCGGAGGAGTATGTCAACTAAAACTGTCACTGTGACAGTGGTAGTTTCCAAACTCGTCTGATACGTCTGAAGGTGGTACACAATCAATACAATCTAAATGTATAAGTTAATATCGCTAAATTTCCCAGCTCGACTAGTTTCATGTCTTTTTATCTCACTACTTAATACATCTTTTGTGCTATTTTGCCGGTTATTAGAGCGCTCATCACTGTATTTCTGGTATATCCAGGGAATGTCTACAAAATATATTTTGAATGTCCAGAGAACATTCGTGGACATTCATGGAATGTTCCAATAAGACATTCAGGTAATGTTTAAAATGCTGACACAGGATTTTCCTGGGATGTTCTCAGGGAACATGTTTTCGGGGATATTCCAGGAATTTTTCAATGTCTGTGTACCTTCTATGGACCTATATGGAATATTTTGGTGTTATTACCGCCGCACTCCACTTGCGATTTGTAATCAGGAAGATTGAACACATTGTTTCAAATACAAGTCAATCCATTTGTGACTAAATAATCATGGATTGACTTCTATTTGAAAGAATGTGTTCAATCTTCACAACTACAAATCGCAAGTGGAGTCCGGCGCTTAGGGCTACTTCCTCTTCGGTATTATGTATTATACTACAGAAATCAGGAACTTTCCTTCTAAATATATGTATGCATCTTGGCCATCAAACATATTCTTCCAAACATTTTTTTAAGGGGTCTTGTGGGTAAAAAAAGTGACTTTTTAAAAAAATTATATCTCGAAAACTAAAATTTATTTTTATTTATAATTGGAACATGTAAAAGTATAGTACTTGGTAGTCTCAAAAAAAGTTTCAGCCAAAAATATTCATTTTTGTAGAGTTTAAGTTTTTTTGCGTTGGCAGCATAACTAAGTCCAGTCTCATCTGAAATCAAAAAGTTTCTTGTAGTTTATACCTCTGGCTAGAATATGAACGAAGGAATTAAAAAAAAATGAAATTTGAAGATTTTACATAAGTTTAAACACATTTTTGACCCCAATTTTTCTCATTTTTAAAGTAGTTTTTTTTATAAAACAAAAATGACCTCATCTAATAAAAAATCCTTTGTTGATTCACTAGCCAGAGGTATAAACTACAAGAAACTTTGATTTCAGATGAGACTGGACTTGTTATGCTGCTCACGGCAAAAAAGGGCTGTTGTCGAAAAATTGCAGTCAACTCTACAAAAATGAATATTTTTGGCTGAAATTTTTTTGAGAGTACTATACTTTTACATGTTTCAATTATAAATAAAAATAATTTTTAGTTTCCAAGATATAATTTTTTAAAAAGTCACTTTTTTTACCTGCAAGCATTGATTATAAATATTCCTCTGCAAGACAACAACTTAACAAATTGTTGATTTCAAATTGTAACAGTTGTTTTGCAAAGTATGCTGCCCTCTTGTATTTTCTGTGTTATCTTCATCATACAATTACTTCATCTAAAAACTTTTTGCGATATATTCGCAACAACAAAAACAAACAAAACAAAAAAAAATAAAACAAAAGTTTAACCACCTTCACACCACAGAATCAAGCAATCAAGTTACAAATTTTCAAACACCTCACCTGACACAGCGTCTCAAGTACGATTGCGCGAATTGGTAAATATAACTCTGCACGACCACGCAACTCGAAACACAAGTACGCAAACACGGTTGCGTGAAGCGTGGCTCGCAATCGTGAAATTTACGAGACTTGCTCGACCTGTAGATTCTTGGCCAGGACGGACAAAATACATGTGCCGTTTTCGTAGTCTGACCGTTCCAAATTTTTAACCTGTTCCACAATTAAAACTTCCCCTGTTCCAGTTTTCCCATATATCAAAGTTTGTCCAACTAGACACCCTTAAGCTATTAACAAATTTTCAGCTTGCTATTAACCAACTTTTTTTCATACGCGGGATCCAGACCTATGGTTTTTGCATGTTATTACAAGCTCTAATTGTCTGTAGCTCACTCAATTTTTGTCGTAGAAAAAATTTTCGTAAACCAAGTTCTTAGGAATTAAATAAGCTACATTTTCATGTGTAAACATTTTTTCGCATCTCTGATGCTACTCTTTCTATTCTGAAGAAAAGGGCATGTTTTACCAAACTACAAAAATTCGTTATTCTCTTTTAACTCCAGTTTTTTAAAAACTAATTGTCTTAAGCCAGTCAAACTTCTGTAATCTATAAAAAATACATAAATAAAAAATACGGAATAAGGTCGATGACTAATTTTAATTAGGGTGGTAATTAGGGGGTTGTCTCCGATAACTTTTTGACTGAAAAAATAGGGACTGACATTCTTTTCATTATAAATCACTTAATTTTTAAGCTACAAACTTTATTTTTTATTTTTGAAGATAAATCTTTTTAAACATTTAAAATTAGTTTCTATAAGTTATCCTCGAAAAATGCATAGTTTTTCCGTCTTTTGACTTTGAAACTATAATATTTAGTATTTGACGAAGAAAACCTAACATATTAAGTACAGCTCGATTACTATTGGTCTTAAAGAAGATTAAAAAAAACACTTTGTTTCTTTTTTAAAAGGTATATATTCTTTAAGTAAAGTTGTTTTGATAAAACAAAAACTTTTTGAGTTATTAGCAGAAAACTGATTAATAACATTGATTTTTTCGATATAAATCTAACACTTTCGATAACCAATAAATCGAAAACTATTAATTTTATCAAAAAAATGTATAAAACATTTTTTGCTTACAATTAATGTTTTTACCAACATTTGCGGTCAAAATATAATAAACAATTTCCACCCCATGGTAAAAGCGTCTTTCGGCATCATATAGATTTTGATCCTTGGACACTACTGTCATCGCCAGTTAACTTGGCGAGACGCACAAACCTAAAATTGCAGAGTGGCTTAGGGGATGGTCATCAGTCTCTTTGAAGTTGTGCGTATTCTGTCGCCAAGTTAACTGGCGATTGCAATACTCATTGTCAAATTTTCAAGCAAATAAATCCATTCTGTAAAAATTGCGAAGTGAAAAGTTTCAGTTCCTGGACTAATTACTGGGAATTACTTCTGAACGGCTTAACTGATTTTGATCAATAAACATGAGTTTGAAACGTATTGACAAGTAGTATCTGATGCATCGATCCAAGATCAAATATGATAACTGAACGTATTACAGGAATTATTGAGCTTGAAAATCCGTTTTTCCCATAAGAAATAGATTTGATCATACTTATGAAGCCTATAACTTAAAATTCGAATTTTCCCAGATATGCGGTATAGACTGTTAGACGCGACTAGAGATCTCCTACAAAAGCTCAGTTATTGGAGCAATTCTTAGGTCGAAATTTTGAGTAATCGTCGAAAAACCAAAATTTTCAAAGTTTAATTTTTCAAATAAAAATAAAAATGTATACCATTTTTATTCAGTTTTTCGGCTATGGTGAGCAGTGTATATGTCTCATCTTGATAGCTTAGGCACCATTTGAAAGTTTAACTCAACCCTATTACACCGGTTCTGAATCGGCCCTCACACCCTCTTGCAACACAGAAAAAACATTCAGATCGGTGTAACTTTTCCACACACATACATACATATGACATACATACATACATACATACATACATACATACATACATACATACATACATACATACATGCATACATACATACATACATACATACAAACATATCCACAGACATTTTCCCCTTTTTAAATAAAAATTGAGTCATACTTCTGAGCTCGGTAACTTTTGAATGGTATAACCGATTTTTAAAATTAGACATCTGTTGGAAAGGTAAGGTAATGATTAGTATTATCAGACACCGTAAAGGTCGGACTTAAATTTTTGAAATTTTTGGGAGTTTTGCGGACGAGAACGAAAAACTGACCCTAAATGGGAAGGGCCGTAAAATCCACACCCTTGGACCAAAATGGAAAGTTGATATATGTATGGGTGAATCTTTTCCTAAACTTTAAGATGGGATTTGGTCCAATTTTCAATTCAGTCAGATTTAGAAAATCGAAAAGTTCGTGTATATATAGTGTCGCTTGTAGGGGTATTGTTGTTGGGGTTGTGCGCCACTGACGAGAACTGCCGTTCTCTGGTAAAAGTAATTTTTTAAACAAGCAAAAAGAATAGCATAAGTAAAAAATAATCCAACAAATACTTTTAAAAACATAAATAAAAACATAAAGTTCCACAAAATAACACATGACAAGCAAAAAAACATATTCTAAAAAAAAACATAAAGACAAAAATTAGATCACTTTTTTTCTTGACTTGGCATTCGCAAACTGCCATATAATATTATCACAATTCAGTTTCTCCAGTTCTTCATTCTCTATATACTATATATACAATAGTGGTGATAATGCGTCTAGGTTTTTTTGACCCAAATTTGACCCTATTATGTTTTTATTCTTTTTAAAGCCGAAAAAGACCGCTCACCTGACGCGTCAAATAAATTTGCAATAAAGTTAAGATATTGGGAAAAGTTGCCTTTACATCTTGGATGACATCAAATTTTTCATAAATTATATGTTTATTCAAATCTTGGCATAACATTACAAAATGGGTAATTTCATTATGCAAGTTCTCTTTGGTTTCATCAACATCGTTTTTATGTTTCTTGCATAAAGTATTGTAGCGGAAGAGAAATCTTGGCCGATCCCCGTATAACAGTAAACACCTCGAGAATGACGTAATCGGATGTGCTAGGCCTCGCCGGAGAATTCTGGAAGGTACGTCACGTAGGCGGAACAAGCCGATAGCTCGAGATGGGAGTCGATTGTTCCAGAATAACAACTGGGTATAAATACGGGCATATTTTGTAAATAAGTTTAGAGTGTATAAGATAAATTCTTCTGTAACTTATATAAATAAAGTCGTATATAAATTACGAACCGCTAGTTTTATTGTAATTAGAAGTAATTACACTAATCACGCTACAGTTGGTGTCGGTGTTCGGTAAACTTAGTGCGATATAAATAAGTGAATTACAGAGAGACTTTAAAAGACTTTTGAACTTTATTCGTCGGGAATAGTTAAAGTGCGTTGATTGTTCGGTATTCGGAAAGACTTTTAAAAGACATTTTGGAAAGTACGTGTGTGCCGACCAAAGATGTTGCTACGAGAACTTACAGTAAAACAGCTCCGTGAACAGCTAGAGGAACGGGATCTGGACAGCAGTGGGCTCAAGATAGTCCTACAAGCACGACTCGAGGAAGTCCTAACGAAGAACGGAGATGATCCAGAGACGTTCCACTTCCAGTCAGCAGAACAAGCAATCTTATCGAAATTAAAAACTGTTTCTGAAACGATTGATGATACTTCTAAGATAAGCAACGAGAAATTTGAAAGTGTTTCTCAAAAGATCGATGAAACTTCTAGACAGAACAACGAGAAATTTGAAAGTGTTTCTCAAAAGATCGATGAAACTTCTAGAAAAAGCGATGAGAAATTTGAAAGTGTTTCTCAAGTAATAAAAGACGTTTGTAGACAGACCGACGAGAAATTTGAAGAAGTTTCCAGAACATTCGATAAGATACAGAAAAGTGTAGACGACAATAAAGAAATGCTAGAAGAGAAGATCAAACAACTAGAGAGCATGATAACTGATACAAAAGTACAACCATCAGTTAATGCAGTAGCTTTAGATCTTGTAGTGAAGGATGAAACACCGAGAGACGAAACATCGCATCATATGAGATTTAAATTACCACCATTCGATGGGAAGTCCTCTTGGTCCATATACCTTAGACAATTCGAAGCTATTGCGACCGCCAACCATTGGACCGAACAAGAAAAGGCTGTTTCCTTGACTGCTGCTTTGCGAGGTGATGCTGCAGATATATTAAGATCAATTCCTAAGGGTCAAGAAAATTGTTACCAGACCTTGTTCACTCGTCTAGAAAAACGCTATGGAGATGCCCATCTACAACAAGTATACAAAGCACAACTGCGAAGTAGAAGTCAACGAGCAAGTGACAATCTGCAAGAATTTGAAGCAGATGTGGCTCGTGTGGTGCGGTTGGCTTATCCAGAGGTGCCAGATAGCGTTTTAGAAGAAATTGCAGTAGATACCTTCGTCAATGGGCTGAAAGATAATGAACTACAGAAAGCTTTACGACTAGCAAGACCGAAAGTTTTAGATGAAGCACTTGCTATTGCCTTGGAACACGAAGCAGCTAGCCAAGCTTCACGAAACAATCGAGTAATAACCGTGGAAAAAGGCGATAAGAGAAAAGATGAACGTTTGGTGGAAATGGTACGGAGGGTGATTCGTGACACGATGCCGAAGAGACGCATGAAGAGGGCTGGAAGAGTTGGTTCAAATACAGATGCTTCCTCGATACGGCCATGCAGTGAAAGTTGTAATCACCGGCTTAAAGTAGATGAACAGCTTTGCCCTGTGAGACGAACTACCGTCGTTAATGAGCAATGGCAGCCACAACAGTTACAAGAAGCCCAAGAAGACGATCCATGTATAAAAAGAGTATTGGATTGGATGCGTCGAGGTGAGAGACCTAGTTGGCAAAACATTAGTGCATGTAGTCCGGAAGTCAAGGCCTACTGGAGCCAATGGAATTGCCTGATACTAAAAGATGATCTTCTGTACAGAACCTTTGAGAACGATGATGGTACAGAATCTAAGCTTCAGTTGATTGTACCTAAAAGTAAAGTGTCAGAAGTATTGCGTCAGTTGCATGACGGTACATCAGGTGGACACTTTGGTATTACGAAGACTCTGCAAAAGGTTCGAGAACGGTTCTATTGGGTGAACTGTAAAGATGATGTAAGAAGATGGTGCCAGAAATGTGAACTGTGTGCATCCGGTAATGGTCCAGTTGGTAAAAAGAGAGCACCCATGAGACAGTACAATGTTGGCAGTCCTATGGAAAGAGTAGCAATCGACATTGCAGGTCCATTTCCAGAAACTGATGCTGGAAATAAATACATCCTGGTAGCCATGGATTATTTTACGAAATGGACCGAGGCCTATGCATTACCAAATCAAGAAGCTGCTACCGTTGCAGAGGTACTTGTTAAAGAATTCTTCAGCCGATTTGGTGTTCCCTTGGAGATCCACTCCGACCAAGGGCGAAACTTTGAGTCAGCTCTTTTCCAAAACGTTTGTAAATTGATTGGTGTCAATAAGACCAGAACAACACCCCTGCATCCTCAATCAGATGGGATGGTCGAGAGGATGAACCGAACGATGGGTAAACACTTGTCCAAAGTTGTATCTGAACATCAGCGAGATTGGGACCAACACATTCATTTATTCCTGATGGCCTACCGCTCGGCCGTAAATGAAACTACAGATCAAACACCAACCTGCCTGATGTTGGGTCGTGAAGTTCGGTTGCCCTGCGACCTAGAGTTTGGCTGCGGACCTTCCGAGGAACATGTTGCAGGCGAAGACTACGTTGACCGCCTGAAATTACGAATGAACAACATTCATGAACTTGCCCGACAACACATCCAGATAGCCAGTGACAGAATGAAAGATCAATATGATTCTCGATGCAAGAATGAAAGCTTCGAAGTAGGTGATCTTGTCTGGCTTTATAATCCGCAACGTCGTCGAGGCTTATGTCCTAAACTGCAAAGACAATGGGAAGGTCCATATGAAGTTAAGAAGAAAATAAATGACGTAATATATAGAATTAAGAAGTTGCCAAACGGTAAACCAAAAGTTATTCACATAAATCGTCTTGCACCATATGCTGGCTCAAATGAAACAGAAGAAGCACGAGTCCTCCAACAGGAGATGAAAGATGTCGCACAGCCAAGTTTTAAACAATTTATGTCAAATTACGCAGCGAGAAAGAGTGCTAGATTCGGCGTGACCACAGAAGTTCAGCAAGATCTGTTTGGTGTTCCAGAAAACGTCTCTCTGGCCCACTGTGTTGCCCAAGACCTCGAGATGACTAAAGGAATATCGTCCGTATTCAATAGAAAGTTCGGCCGCCTGGACGAGTTAAGAAATCAGCAGCCTAAAATTGGAAGAGTACTGCGATTGGAAGATGGTCCTCGATCTTTGCTGTATATGGTGACCAGAAAGTCTTATACGGACACGCCAAGCTACGAGAACATATGGCGTGCTCTAACTAATTTGAAGAAAATCGTGTGTAATTATGACATCAAAAATTTGGCTTTACCAAAAATAGGCCATGCAGTAGAAAATCTGGATTGGAAGATTGTGAGAAGCATGCTTGAAGTGGTCTTCAGAGGAACTGGTGTACAAATCACTGTGTGTTGCATGAACCCGAAGATGTCGTACCCTTCAAAGACAGTAGACTGTTATTTCTTCTTGAAGGGTGTATGCAGAGCTGGAGAGTCGTGTAGATTCCGCCATCCTGGGCCTTCATTTAGAGTTGCTGATCGAGACGCTCAGATCTTAAGAGGGGAGCAGTGTAGCGGAAGAGAAATCTTGGCCGATCCCCGTATAACAGTAAACACCTCGAGAATGACGTAATCGGTTGTGCTAGGCCTCGCCGGAGAATTCTGGAAGGTACGTCACGTAGGCGGAACAAGCCGATAGCTCGAGATGGGAGTCGATTGTTCCAGAATAACAACTGGGTATAAATACGGGCATATTTTGTAAATAAGTTTAGAGTGTATAAGATAAATTCTTCTGTAACTTATATAAATAAAGTCGTATATAAATTACGAACCGCTAGTTTTATTGTAATTAGAAGTAATTACACTAATCACGCTACAGTATTAATTGACGTCTTGACTTCTTCTTTATCTAGAATAAAAAAACTTCTAAAAGCTGATGTCACACCCTTGTAGCATTCAATTCGCGATTCTGAAAACAGCGACTAATTTTCTAGACTCTAAATTTTCTGCGACAGCGATTTTTTTGTCGCCGCGACTACAAATCGCAAGTGGAGTGCTAGCCTAGAGGCCACTGTATAATGCCAAATTGCAATTTTTGTAATCGCTTTACTTTTGAATGTTTGAAAGAGTGTGTACCTACCTGTTTCGGTATTGACATTTTCGAGAATAATCTATTCTTAATCTATAAATTAGATTTATGTGTATCTATTTTTGTCTTTCGTTTAACTATTTTAAAAAACTTATTTTGTGCCTATTTTTAAAGAACTTATTTTAAAGCCGATTATAATACCTATTATTATTTAAACCCCACAAATCGAAATTATTAGAAACTAAAAAAACTCCGTTTATGCGATTATTTTGGATACAATTCGAGACATAGCTAAATCTGACAACTTTCTGTAGTTTTTGGAAAACAGCCCCGCCACAAACACTGACACGGGGCCCCTGTGGGGCTAGGCTACGCCACTGTGTATAGACGTGAAGAGATGTAACAATATAACATTGGCCTTTGCAGTGTATTGGCGTATCTGCGTATGAGATTTTTTTCGGATAATATGTAGATTATTTAGCGTCTTTATTTTTTTATAATTAAAAAGAACGGGCCCCTTCGGGCCCCTGGGCGCCCGCCCCAAGCGCCTAGTGGATAAACCGGCACGGGATTAGATAATATAAAAAATCACAAATTTTATTGATATAATATAAAAATAATATAAAAAATCACTTATGGTCGGTGAAAAGCTAGGGCTGACGAAATTTAATTAGTTGTTTAAACTCTAGATTTTAATTGCGAAGCGCATTCAATGAATCATATTATGTGACCGTTAAAATTGTTTTTAGAAAAACACTGAAGGCTGAAAAGACTATTTGGTGATAATACAAATCGATATTTACTGCAGTTACATGATATTTAATATTAAAATAGTATTGGATGTGGTAGAATGAAGACTCTTTGTATAATTACCAATTGAACAGTGAAGCTGTTAGATAAATTTTCCGATTCAATCATTTCTACTGTTTACAGTTCTGTGTTTGCTGTATTTCATTTTCTTGACAACGAACATGTTCGGTGTGAAAAGAATTAATAAGTGCGTGGAATGCGGAAAAGTGTATACACGTAAACATGATTTAAGAGACATTTAAAAGATCGCAGTAGGCAACCCAAATTACACGGCGCAAAGTAGTGGGTCAGGATCTAAAATCGAGTTGAGTTTACTATTTTTTATAAAAAGAAGATTATTCAAATATTTTACTAACGATCGAATCTTACTGTGACCAGACAGACTTCAGTTGTCAGTTGCCATATGTCAACAACTTATCTAAAAACAGGTGTAAACAAATAGTAAATATTATTTTACAATATTTAGCTAACAATTAAAAATTACAAAAGCTATATATTTTCATTTCTAGATAATTATTATGAAAGTGTAAAAATGGTTGTAGAAGGAGAATATTACGACGGCCCCTGTAAATTATTAGAGTTACCCCATGATGTATTAAGAATATTATTTTCTTATTTAAATGCAACTTCTCTTTATCATTTAAGCAGGTATGTACACCAAATTATTTATTATATTTAAATTTGTACATCTGTAGACCTTTTATAATGTATAAAAACTTGCGATTGGCTTACAATTAGCCTACCTGCTGTAATCTGCAAATGCTACATTTCTGAGACTTTGATTATTGGGTGAATGAACAAAAACGTCATCTTAATATTCAATAAGGCTCTTAGCGACCAATTAAGACCTGAAAGATGTAACTTTAGTGTATAAGCAAATGAAAAATTTAAATAAACAATGCACTAATACAGTAAAACCTCCCTTAACTGAAATGGCTGACAGTTTCAATAATTTCGTCAATATTAATTTAAAAAAGAAATAGAATTATGGAAAATGACCATGTATAGGGCCGGTTTTTCAGTGCTGGGTTAACCTATTTATTTGTTGGTCACCGAAATATTCATGGTTAATCAGTTTTTCAGTACTAGGTTAGAGCTTAAACTCGTTTACCTTGATTTTAACCGATCCTCGTTAGATGGTTTAACTCCGAATTTTGCGGTTATGCTTGCGCATTGGTGCAGTGAATGAATCAGAATCATGTTTATTTTTTTGAGTACCTGCCTGACAGAAGGGATTAGTTGGGTTATGTTATTTTCTTTCATCGCGGGAACTATTCTAATACCTCATTATTATAAGGAAATTATTATTATTGAAATTATAAATTACAGTAGACTCTTCGATTATCCGAGGTAACTGGGACCGTGACTACCTCGGATACGGAAAAACTCGGTTAACACTGAGATTGGTTGTGTTGATAGAAAAACACATAAATAACCATAACTGTGGATATTTTAGTGACAAAACTAATACAGTACTGTCTATAAAAGATAAAAACATTTACCTTATCAATATTACTGTTTAAAAAGAGTCTTTGATTGATTTTCGCGTAAGCTTCATTCCTCTTTTTGAGGAGGCGATGTTGCGCCAAGGTTGAAAGTTGTAACTCACCACAGCACAACCCTACTCAACCCCCAACTCACCAGCTATGACTTTTGCCTCGGTTAACCGAGGGGCTCGGATAATCGCAAGTCTACTATATTATCATTATTATATAGGAAGGAATTATAAGGAAATATATTTAAATATAATTGTAACAGGTACCTATGTTTACACTTACTGTAACAGGATTTTATGCATGATTCCTAGTAATATTTTAAAAAGATTATTTTATATTTGTCTACACAGCAAAATACTTAATTATTTACCAAAGAGTCTGACTTCTTATTTCCTGGTCAATCTGTTCAAATAGTGATAAGACCGAAGACCGTGGTCTTTGACAAACAAAATCGGAAGAAAAGTCTAAATCGTCCCAGTAATTCTAATTCTCTTCTGTTATGAAACCGAGGTAGATGTTATGAACTATACAAAGATTCCGAACTTGATATTGCATTGCATTAATCATTTTTTTAATTTGGTCACATTTGGTTATACCCTATTCCACCAACATACGCCTGTTTTGGATTACTTCGACAACGAATATTTTACTGTGCAAAATAATAAGAACGAAAGTAAATTGCAAATTACATTGTTGTTTATTGGAATAATTATTAGCGCCATTTTCTTTCCTACTTCTTATGTTACACAGTAAAATATTCATTGTCGAAGTAATCCAAAACAGGCGTATGTTCGTGGAATGGCCCATATGAAATTGTCTTTTATTTATTTTTCTGTCAAATTGATCATTATTTCTTGAATTGCACATGTGCACGTACAGTTACTGCTGCCAACAGAAGAAAAAAGTGGTTAGCTAACCGAGATTTTCTTAACTTGATTTAAAACACTTAAAAACGCTATGAGGGTTAAAATACTGGTTAAAATTTAAACTAGGTTAGCTAACCATAATTTTAACCGCTCACTGAAAAACCGGGCCTTAGAGTGTTTTTTTTAAGAAATCTTCTATTTCCTTTTGTGTTTTCCGTTGACAATGATTTTTGCAGCTATGTGTCCAATACTATGTAATTTGATACAAGAAGAATACAAAAAACAATGTTATTTTTAACCAAAATTCTTGTTATCCGAAACGGCATACCCCCAATTATTTCGGTTAACAGAGGTTTTACTGTAGATGCTAAATATTTTTTGATGTTATTTTTTAAATCATATAGCTCCATAGTAGAGCGAAGGGCATATCAGTGTTTTAATAGCAAAATAGTAGGTTTGTAGTAGTACCAAAGCAAAAGGTTTGATGGTAAGATTGTTAGCCTCACGCATCATTGCTTGAGCCTCGTCCGATTTTATTGATTAATTTTCTCCACTCTTTTCTGTTCCTTGCAATATTTTTTACTTTGTTCCATGTTAAATTAACTATTATTGTGCTGGTCCCATGGAATGACCTTGGCCGAGCCAATTAGCCAGACATTTTGATAATTTTTTTGCCAGACATTTTTGCAATCAGAGGAATTTTTTCTGTATTTCTAACTCCAAATTAACATACTACAATTATTTAAATAATTCACTGTTTAGGTTGAATATTTTTTTTTGTAATTATATTTGTTTTTTTTATACTTTTAATTGTGTTTTTACTACTCATAAACCCAATTCAACATCTCAGAGATTTCCATCTTAGTCATATTATTTCCTTATTCTTTAACAATATTGCTCTAGTAATATTGATGCTAGACAGGTAAATTGTCATTGTTTACCAGGTGTACCAATCAAACTGTGGTTTTTTTCTCAAACTTCGCATTCGCAACACCCTGTGGAATATTGTAGCACTTGTAAAATATTGAAATTAAAACCAAACTATAGCCTCGGGTTTTCTTAACATTTTTTTTTATTCATTCGCTTATGTTGGATAATAAAAGTTAGGTACTTTAACAACCAGCCATGTTTTTCATCAATATATCCTCATTTTCTACTTAGTTTAATAAACAAGCCTAAAGTAGGCTATGAGAAATTAACAATTTGATAAATGTCAAATTGTTAACATTCAAAAAGTTTCTAGTTTGTTGTGAAAATTAGTAGATTTATTATTTAAAGTTTGAATTAAGTCCGTAATTTTTTTTGTGGAGATGGAACGTGTTACAAGGAGTTTGGCCCACAAACCTGATTGAAAATTTATGGGACTTAATTGGCAGAAGACTACTACAGCGAACATAAGCAAATGAATCAAAAAACAAAATGTTAAGAAAGCCTAAGGTTACAATTAAGTTTTATTTTCAATATTTTATAAATGCTATAATATTCCACAGGGTGTTCCTAACTTTGAGAAAAAACACAGTATGATTGTTACACCCGGTATACAATGACATGTACAGGGTTATTCGCTATATTTTGATCCCCCTTTAAAATGCTTTATTTACAGAGTTAGAAAAAAATGTAAAATACAAAATTTACACAATTTTTTATGTAGTTTTTGAAAATGATAGTAAAAAAACAAAGAAGGTGCAAACAAAATGGCCACAGATGTTAACTTTCTTAATTTAAATGGAATACCCTGTATATGGTTATACATTTAAATAGAACTTTCTGTAACGAACATCTTCATATTGAGTTTGATGGGCCTATATGGAAGAATAAGCAATATACTAGATATTTTGAATTGTAAATTCAATAAAATTGATATTGAAATAACTGTAAATTGAATTCAATTGAAATAACTGTAAATTCTAGTTGTTATTTTAATATGATAAGTTAGTGTTCCATTCCCTACAGTTATTTATTTATTACCTATAATAATATTTTAAACTTTTCAGCTTCTGTATAACCCATTCTAAGTAAATATTATAAATTGTCAAAAAATAACATTGTTATCATGATATCCCTATCACTGCCATAGCCTACCATCGTGACTGAGACTTACTCAAAATATCTAGAATCTCGCTTATTTTTCCAGATAGGCCCATTAAAATCAATATGGAAATGTTCGTTACAGAACATTATATTCAAATTATACAGGGTGTTCCATTTAAATTAACAAAGTTAACATCTGCGGCCATTTTGGTTGCATCTTCTTTGTTTTTCTGCTATCATTTTCGAAAACTACATAAAAAATCGTGTAACTTTTGTATTTTACATTTTTTTTTCTAAAGCATAAAGCAGTTTATAGGGGGGTCAAAATATAGTGAATAACCCTGTACCTGTCTTGCAACAACATTATTATAGCGATATTCTTAAAGAATAAGGCTATATCATATTTAAAAAATCACTCAAATCGGACAACAGATTTAGGAAATTCGAGTGTATTAATTTCTTAGAGAAGTGTATTTATTTGTCTATCTTTTTAGGACTTGTAATTATTTGGAGGAATTTATTTTGGATCCTTTACTCTGGAGATACGTAGATGCAAGGGATAACCCAAATGTTTGTGATAAAATACATTATTGCACCAATAGAGTACATAAGAAAACTACACATTTGTATTTAAGGGGAAATCTATGCATAAAAGACTTACCAGACCATTTTTTCATTAATATTAAACCTTTCGATAACCTGAGAGTTTTAGCGCTGGAAAATATCAAGTTAAATGGATCTAAGGTAATTATCAAATTAATATAGTAATTTACGTAACAAATTCCGAAAGTGATATTTTATGGGATGAGTTTAAGACAAGGATGGATACATTACTTATAGTCTAAGACTAATATCTCATTGCAAAATCACTACATTAATAATGCTGGCATCACACTTCACTATATTTAGCCACTTAGGATGAATGTGGGGTGTGTGAACGATTTTTTTTTTCAAAAATGAATTACTTTTGAATGCATTCTATCCGGGATTTCTTGGGAACAAGTTACTCAGTAGGTTTTATGAAGGTAGAAATTGAGTGCCTGAGTAAGAGAAGGGGCTATGCCACACAACTTGAGATTTTGGTTGTTTTGTCGTTCTGCATAGTGCTGCCATCAAGGAACAATAATATGAACTTCTTGTAAGTGTGGCATATCCCTTCTCTTTCTCAGACACTCAATTATTCTGCTACCAGTGGCGGTGAGTGGCGTAGCTACACTTGAATTTATCCATTTGTTATAAAAAATGGTTTTCAATGTTTTATTTAATTATTTAATTTTGATAAATATATTAATAAATATATTTTGATAAATAAAATAAATAAATTAACTAAAACTAAAAAAATATCCTGATTATTAATTTTTCTTGTAAATTGTAGATTTCGCTAAAGGATTTTCCTTCAGGATTAGAGGAATTAAGTCTGAGAAGAACGTATGTGAAGAATTCCACCTACTTTTTCCAACACACTGTTAGAAATATGCCAAAATTAAAGGTAAGAATGTATTTTAATAAAAGTTATCTTTATTAACTTTTTTGTATATTGTTATAGGTGCTAATTTTAGATGAATGCTCATGGGTTACTTGCAGTTTCCTCCTCTCTGTGGCCAAGTATGAGCATTTGGAAATCATTTCCATTGTAAAATGTCCACAAGTGCATGTGAATATGGTTCCATACCTGAATGTCGCAAAACTGGGTTGTAAAAAGCTGAAGGTTTTTGATTGCAGGTTTACAGGTTAGAATTTCTTACAGTTTTCTTATTACAGTCCCCAGTACACCGTCTTTTTTTTGAAAATAATTACAAAAGTCTTTCTGAAAATTTTCAGAGTGCAGGTTGGATGCGTTTCCGCACGCACAACACCTAAATCTGTAGCTCTAGCGCGATTATGTTTTGTTATTGCAAAACTATAATTTTTAATTTTAATCAAAAGATTATATGTTAAAATAAAATAAGTTATTTTTGTCGGACAAAAAAGAGAGAGCGCTCGTCGAGTCTGACAACTGCAAGATGTCACTCTAGCGCGGCACTGTTTGGTTATTACAAAACTCTTAATTTTCAATTGAAAGTACTTATAATTTATAGCGATACGCTGTAATTACTATTTTTGCTAATTTTATTTTCTTAATTTTTAATAACTTTTCTCAAAACGAAGCAACATTAGTCATTTAAAATTCATATGTAATACATAAACCATATGCCAACAAGGGCCGTTGATTTCGAGAAACGAAAATGTATCCCTAAACAGATTGTATAAAATGAATGTTTTTTCAAGGAAACACTAATTGATTACGATGCCAGATTGCCACACTCTTCATGTTAACTTCTTAAAATACAAAAAGGTTCTCATCTTTTAAAAGGCAGATGCAGTAATTTATTGCCATTATCGCAAAACCGCAAACCAGTTGCTATAATAGTTGGTGGTCCAGCGAGTGGGTCTCTACACAGCATGCGAACGATTCAGACACACCCTCGCTCTCGCTAGCAATACCCTTTCGAGATATAAGCAAAACACCCGCATGTTTACCCAAAATAAATAAATATATTACTATAAAATTGTTAAATTTTTCATGACAATAAAGCATATTTCTATTCTATACTGTTCGTTGTTACACTTATTTGTAATTAATTCCGTCAACACACACCACCGGAATATTGGTAACCCCGAGAACATTAAATGTAATGTTTTAAAACGCCTCGAAAATTTACAAATTAGTGCTAATAATATACTTTTGCCGGTTTTAAATACAGTGAACATCGAAAATGACGGACAGTACCAGTGCCAATAACAGTGCTTCAGGATAACAGTGCTTCAGTTGATCGGATTTCAGTTAAAATCCCACCGTTCTGGCCCAACGATCCTGAAATATGGTTCCTGCAAGTAGAGAACCAATTTACACTGGCAAACATAAGTGACGCAACAAAATTTAACTACATAGTTGCCAATCTCGAAACAGCTTACATATCAGAAGTTAGGGACATCATTGTGTCACCATAGCAATACGCTTTAATTACTATTTTTGCTAATTTTATTTTCTTAATTTTTAATAACTTTTCTCAAAACGAAACAACATTAGTCATTTAAAACTTACATGTAATACACAAACCATATGCCAACAAGGGCCGTTGATTTCTAGAAACGAAAATGTATCCCTAAACAAATTGTATAATATGTAAAATTAATGTTTTTTCAAGGAAACACTATTTGATTACGATGCCAGTTTGCCAAACTCTTCATGTCAACTTCTTAAAATACAAATAGGTTCTCATCTTTTAAAAGGCAGATGCAGTAATTTATGGCCCTTCTGGACATTATCGCAAAACCGCAAACCAGTTGACATAATAGTTGGTGGTCCGGCGAGTCAGTCTCTATACAGCATGCGAACGATTCAGACACACCCTTGCTCTCGCTAACAATACCCTTTCGAGATATAAGCAAAACATCCGCTTGTTTACCCAAAATAAATAAATATATTACTGTTCGTTGTTACACTTATTTTTAATTAATTCCGTCAACACACACCACCGGAATAAATTAATTACAAAATATTGTCGATCTCTTGTCTGACAAATTTACAGCCTTGTTTCTTTAGTCCGATAAAGTAGATATGTTAATTATGGCAGTGACTGTACTAGTAACATTTTCTGAAAAACTGTTAATAACGAAAAAGGAAAGTAACAAAATAAAATATCAGCTTTTAAATTCTTTTTTTTTTTTAGGTATCGGTGGTGAGCTCCTACGAACATTTTATTCAAAACAAAATCTTCAAAGATTGTATTTTCAAAGTTTCGCATCTGCAAAAGTGGATTACAACGAAAACGTTTTCGACTATATAAAGAAAATTGAGAAAAGAGAGGGAGATGACATGAGTATAACCGATATACATTTACGAGACTATCTTTCGACCACTGCTAAGCCTAAAAACGAAGTAGAAGAAATTTTTGATAGTGTACTATATCGTGACCCCTATCCTGAATGTATTTGTGGAGGGGAAGGATTCAGAGAGGGGATAAATATAATGGGTAAGTGAACATAATATCAAGAATTATATATATCTTCTGTCAAAAATTAGTATTTTTGTACCTACTCGATCAACAAGACAAACCCAAACTTTTCACATAAGCTTCCATAGATATAACTATACTTACAACAATTTTTTACCACGAACACTTGCGAATTCTCTAAATCAGTGGTTCCCAACCTTTTTCCCATAATCGCCCCCTTAGACAGGTTTCACCAGTGGTGAATACTATAATCGCCCCCCTCCCCAATTAAATTGAAACAAAAAATTAATCAGTACAATATTGATTTATTTTTACATTTCGTAAAATGATACATGGTAAGTCATCATTCAATCTTCGCTTGTTCACTGCTGGACATAGATCTCTCTCATAATTTTCCCTCTATTTCGATCTTGTGCCTCTTGCATCTTGTCCACATGTTGGTGAACATGGTTAGTAATAATAATTGTTAATTTCTTCCTTGGGCCTGGTGATACTCACATAATTTCTTTATGTCTGGCTCAATGTTGGTTAATAGCTATGTACCTCAAATCCCCTCCAAGGTGGAGGCAATATGTTTTAAGATCCTCAGAATAACCACATGATGATTTCTGGGGAATTTGGTCAGACCTCCTCTCTGTATATTTTCTTCAAAAATAGATAGTTTGTCAATGAATGCTCCGACTACTCCCTTCGCTTTGGCCATATTTATTTTCTTCCTTTGTAATTCCAGATTCGTTCCATTTAATTTTTCAGAAATATCTGATAGTTAAGCGATATCATTTCGCTTCTCTTGTAGTGCTGTACTCAGTGTGGGGTCAGTAGTTATAAGAAATTCGATAACAGTATCCATGAGGCTGCAGAACCGCCGTAAGCAATTCCCTTTCGAAAGCCAGCGGACTTCCGTATGTATGTAGTACTGGAGTAGCAATGTATTAAATATCTCATCATTTTCTTTACAGAGTGTCAGAGTGTACAAAATATTCCATCATTCTTTGGTTTTGCTTTAATTTGATTTACCTCATCTATGACAAGACCAATATGTTTCTGATCCATGTATTTTTATTTTTGCCACTTAGCTTGATACCCAGATCTTCACAAAGGAAAATATGGAAAGGATAACCAATACTCAAAGGGCAATGGAAATAAAGATGCTGGGTATCAAGCTAAGTGACAAAAATAAAAATACATGGATCAGAAATAAAACCAAAGTGAAAGATCTAAACAAACATGCAGCTACTCTCTAGTGGAAAACATGACAAAACAACAGACAAAAAGACGGAAGATGGAATGAAGCGATAATCCACTGGAGACCTTGAGACCGTAAAAGAGGAAAGGGCAGACCACAGATGAGATGGTCGAATGACCCAAAAAGATACGCTGTGACCAGATGAACAGGATTAGCACTGAACGAAGAAGAGTGAA
The DNA here is from genome assembly GCF_917563875.1 of Diabrotica virgifera virgifera. Lineage (NCBI taxonomy): Eukaryota > Metazoa > Arthropoda > Insecta > Coleoptera > Chrysomelidae > Diabrotica > Diabrotica virgifera. Next base: position 244,197,002 of record NC_065445.1, on the reverse strand, counting down.
AAATAAGGGGGAGGCCTACGTTCAACTTTGGACAAATGAAGGGCAAAAGATAGATAGATGACAAAACGACCACAATTTCGGCCGTATACTTTTTGTTAGTCAGATCGGCAGGGTCGGTACCTACTCTCATCATTCTTATCCCACTTCTATCCCTTTCTCTTTTGTGCGGATGTTCGCCCAATACGAAAGCTCGATAAAAGGAAAATGCAGAATTAATTATAATGTATTACTTACCTATAGAATTAAATTGTATCATGATTCATAGCCCTCTGTTACTAGACGAGATGTTTGTGTTATTATTACCTGCATTGGTGTACATTTAATTACTTTTTATTATCCTATGGATATCCGATCGAAAGTATTGTTTTTTCTTCTCTATTACCCATTTCTCGTTTCCCAGATGCTAATCGCCCACCTTATCGCCCCCTTTTCTCTATTGCCCCCCATATCGCCCCCTTCGCTCTATCGCCCCCTGAAAATCTCAAATCGCCCCCAAGGGGGCGATCGCCCCCCGGTTGGGAATCACTGCTCTAAATGACTTAAATATATTCTGCAATTCCTTGGATAGATTTAAAAACCATTTGTTGAACATACAATGTTAATGATATAATTTCTATCAGCAATTTTTAAGCTTAAACTTTGTTTGTTTTTTATATCGTACTGTTCTTTTTTTTCCTTTAACTTATTAGCTTTGTTATCCAATAGATATTGTAATATTTGTCCTTTGTGTTGACACTGTTTATGTTTTTGCTTTTGTCTTTGTAATATTTTTTTTGTAATAATATTTTCTGAATTGCACTTGCCCGTAAATAAATAAATAAATAAATAAATATGTAAATAAAAAATGAATAACATTTTCAATTTCTTAGTCTTCTTTTTAAATAAATATGTATTATTGTGACGCGCAGTTCTTTCTGGACAACAGACTCAGTAAAACACAGGTTATAAATAAAATAAATACAGGGTGCGCCAAACCTCTGGTCTTCTTTAATTACGGCTAAACTATGAGATATACAAAAAAATGTTTATAACAAAACTAATGTATATCAAAGAGGTCTATAATTTAAAATTATTTTCAATTATACAGGGTGAGTCAGAACGACGGTATGAACCAAAGTTGTATTTTTTTAAATGGAACACCTTGTATATTAAATCATTTTTGAATATATTATTTAAAAATATGAAAAATTTGTATAAGGTCTTATGGGCCTAAAGTTAATAATTTTCGAAATATTTACATTTTTATTGAGAAAAATGGTAATATTTATAGGGTTGTGGATTATGTTTCCAAGGAAATAAAAATTTAGGTGATAGGTCAAAGTTTTTAAAATATAGTGTTATTTTTAAATAATTTAATATTTTTTACTTTTAGCCATAAAATATACAGTGTGATCACTATTTGCAAATACAAAATTTTCTCATTTTTTTTTTAAATGGGACACCCTGTATATTAATTTTGCGTTTTGTAGTAAATATTACAACCTTTCTTTTGGTATAAGGTTGTATGTACCTAGCATGTTACGTTTTTGCGGATTTTTTATTTAAAAATTTTTTTGCAAAAAAAAATAATTATAATCTGGTTTTAGAAACATACACTAAAATATAAAATATGAAAATAAAAACGTAATTAAAGATTAAAATAAATCGTATGTTAGTACAATTCAATTGAATTTAATAACTTTAAATTATTTTACAAAAAATATTTTACCATATTAATGAATGCATAAATTAGTTACTAAATTAAATAAACAACCAAATTTTAAATCAACCGTAGTAATTTTTCTACTACAGCAACTTTCCTGTACCAAATTAATTATTAGTTAAATTGTATTTAGTTAAACTTTTAATTTACCTTTTAAATTTACTTACATACATCTTGAGAATATAAAAATTATTATAAAGTATGCTTTGAAACAAATGAATGTTAAATGTATCAGCCAAATTATTTCTTAATATAAATAGTATTTACTGGTGTCACAAAAACTGGTAATACTTTTGTAGTTGAAATTTTTGCAACAATTTTTTATATTTTAAATTTTAATTTTTTAACCAAAAAATTTTTGGATATGACATTTGTTTTGGGCGAAACCATTAGAAATTATTACCAGCTTTTTTGACACGAGTAGGTACATAGATACTATTTACTTCTTAATATACTTCCATAACGTTCATTTGTTTCAAAGCATACTTTATACGTTCTCAAGATGTAGGTAAATTAAAAAGTTATTAACTGATCTTATTCGTAAATACAATATAACTAACAATTAATTTGGTACAGGAAAGTTGCTGCGGTAGAAGAATTACTACGATTGATTTAAAATTTGGTTGTTTATTTAATTTAGTAACTAATTTATGTATTCATTAATATGGTAAAATATTTTTTGTAAAATAATTTAAAGTTATTAAATTCAATTGAATTGTACTAGCATACGATTTATTTTAATCTTTAATTACGTTTTTATTTTCATATTTTATATTTTAGTGTATGTTTCTAAAACCAGTTTATAATTATTTTTTTTGCAAAAAAATTTTTAAATAAAAAATCCGCAAAAACGTAAAATCTATAGTTTTTTAAAAATATCTACAAAACGAAACAGGCTAGGTACATACAACCTTATACCAAAAGAAAGGTTGTAATATTTACTACAAAACGCAAAATTAATATACAGGGTGTCCCATTTAAAAAAATGAGAAAATTTTGTATTTGCAAATAGTGATCACACTGTATATTTTATGGCTAATAGTAAAAAATATTAAATTATTTAAAAATAACACTATATTTTAAAAACTTTGACCCATCACCTAAATTTTTATTTCCTTGGAAACATAATCCACAGCCCTATAAATATTACCATTTTTCTCAATAAAAATGTAAATATTTCGAAAATTATTAACTTTAGGCCTATAAGACCTTATACAAATTTTTCATATTTTTAAATAATATATTTAAAAATGATTTAATATACAGGGTGTCCCATTTAAAAAAATACAACTTTGGTTCATACCGTCGTTCTGACTCACCCTGTATAATTAAAAATAATTTTAAATTATAGACCTCTTTGATACACATTAGTTTTGTTATAAACATTTTTTTGTATATCTCATAGTTTAGCCGTAATCAAAGAAGACCAGAGGTTTGGCGCACCCTGTATATTCAGGATATTTATATACAGTTCAAAATTAAAAATAACAAAATAAAATCTCATTCCATATTCTCCCCGTTCCGGAGCAAGCTCCCTACTCCCTATGCCGCCGTCTACAAAAGAAATAAAATTGTATTTATAACTATTATCAGAAATATAATAACAACACAGTATACAGGGTGAGGCAAATAAAGGGCCTATTAGAAATATCTCGAGAACTAAAGGCAACAGAATCATGAAAATTGGAATAAAGGGGTTTTGAATGATGATCTATTAAATGAAAATATTTTCATCTCTTTGCAACTTCCGGTTATACCGGAAGTTGCTTATAACTTCGTTTTTTTAAATGGGACACCCTGTATATTTTTAATTTTTTGGATTCTCTTCGATGTCTTCTTTCTTAAAATATGAGGTTTCGTAATATTATACAAGGTATTTTAAAAGATAATTACGTTTTTTTTATTAATTTCGTAGCAAAATTAACACCCTGTAGAATTGTAGTAGTTTGACATCTAAAACTCTCCTTACGTTCAAATGATTTTTAATATACTCTACTATTGTTAAGAATCATTAGTATAGCTAAATTTTTAATTTTACTATACAGGGTTGGTCGAAACTCGGAATGAGTATTTTCTGAGTTTTCTTAAATGGGACACCCTGTATTTTAGTATTGTAATGAAATGATATTTTATGGTACTTTTTTATTTCTTAAGCATTCCCTATACCTAACTGCTTTAATTTGTGCTTAATTGTTAATCGCACCAACAATCTGAACTAAGTAGGTATTTCGATAGCTAAACCATTATTGGTAATTTTAAGGACCAGTCTGGATTAATATGTATTTATTTCTGAAAAATTATTTGGGATTGAGTATTTTCACGGCCAACCTAATAAAATTTTACGTATTTTTTGTTGCAATTAATGTTTAGCTTGAATCACCAATAACTCACAAATTAAAGCAGTTAGGTATAGGGAATGCTTAAGAAATGCTTTAGAAAAAAAGTACTATAAAATATCATTTCACTACAATACAAAAATACAGGGTGTTCCATTTAAGAAAACTCAGAAAATACTCATTCCGAGTTTCGACCAACCCTGTATACTAAAATTAAAAATTTAGCTATACTAATGATTCTTAACAATAGTAGAGTATATTAAAAATCATTTGAACGTAAGTAGAGTTTTAGATGTCAAACTACTACAATTCTACAGGGTGTGAATGTTGCTACGAAATTAATAAAAAAAACGTAATTATCTTTTAAAATACCCTGTATAATATTACAAAACCTTATATTTTAAGAAAGAAGACATCGAGGAGAATCCAAAAATGTAAAAATATACAGGGTGTCCCATTTAAAAAAACGAAGTTATAAGCAACTTCCGGTATAACCGGAAGTTGCAAAGAGTTGAAAATATTTTCATTTAATAGATCATCCTTCAAAATCCCTTTATTCCAATTTTCATGATTCTGTTGCCTTTAGTTCTCGAGATATTTCTAATAGGCCAGTTATCTGCCTCACCCTATATACAATTGCAATATCGTCATACGGAATCAATCTATCTACATAATTACACACTCAGACTCGTAGTCACCAATCAATCGACACAATTACCCATCAGCCAGCTCTTGGCGGAGGTGGCGGCTACCGCTCGCTGCGGTTACGGTTCCGGCGAACGCCTCCTCGGCATGTTCCAATTCATTCCATTGCATATCTGTTGTTTGCGTTCTTCCCGATTCACTTCACCGAGAGGAATGACTTCATGATTCTTCATGATTCTCCTTGCTGGTCTTAGGCCGGATCCAAATCAATAAAAATTTATGTTGTACGTTGTATTTGACACAAATTTGCTCGTGTGCGTTGAAATTTTTGTTGATGTGGACTGTGCGCCGCAAGGATGTATGCAAAAATATTTTCGTGAAGAACAATACACGTTATCCGGCGTTCTGTCGGGTTTTCAGTCGACTTCAAAGAAATTTTCGCCGCACAGCACTTTTAATGTGGACTTGATTATCCACTTGTCGGTAAGGCGATTCGGCGGTACAACACACAAAATAAATATTTACGTAGTAAAAATACTTGACCAGATTTAAATTTGTGCCGCAAATATTTTTTCTGTATTTTAAAATACAACAAACACACAAATTTTTATTGATGTGGATCCGCCTTTAAATACACATTCGGTAGCCATCACTTCTTGGTTTCGCCGGAGAGACGGTACGTAGGGGGGTTGCACGACTATGAAAACGCGTTCGATCCTCTGCTGTTGATCAGCCGAACGCCGGGCTGCAGGCATCATATCATTACATTATATCATAAACCTCATGTCATAGTCATATAAACTCCTTAACTATAAAAGTTTTGACATTCTGGTACGCTTACAGGGTCTTAAGATTGAGGATCTCTACAAGATATTTTTAACTTATTATGTATCAATAGGTATTGTCGAAGCGAAGATCGGTGGAATATGTGCATTTTATCAATGAAATTCGATATTTTTAAGATATTCCAGAAGCCGCTATAGATAAAATGTTTTAACAACCTATTAATCATTCATAATTACACGACGAATATTAGTACAGTTAAAATAATTAACACCATAACCGGACAATAATTATTTAATGAGTGAAATTTAATTTTTTTTACTTTAATGACAAAAAAAGCAAACCCAGTAGCAGAATCCAATTAAAAATTATTTTTCACATCATACTTGAAACATTATTTGGTTGAAAAATCTCATTTTTGTTGGCAAAAAAATATATTAATTTGTTTGGACTAAATTAGTTGTGTTTATCTTAAAAAGGATATGTTACTATCAACATTCACACAGTGTTGCCAAACTGAATTTTGTTATTTTGAGTGTAAATTTTTTCCACGGATCTCCGAGGGTACTATACTATTTTTGAAGCACTGAAATACTAAAATGCAAAAAGATATTTTGTATAAATGTTTGCTTACTTATTTATTGTATTCATATACGGTATGGTGCAAATGAAAGGAATAAATTCGTTATTTCGTAAACCGGCGACTTTACGGAAAAATCCATAAACAGGTCGATTTTTATTTTTAAATTATGATATTTTGGCATATACAGCGTGTCTACTTGAGTTGGAAACATATGGGAAACTTTTTTATTATTAATTTTACGAAAAAAAGTTATTCTTTATAAAAAGTTCTGCATGCCCCAAAACCTAAGATTCAATTATCAGATATCAAATTTTCTCAATATTATACGAGGTATGTCAAAAAATATGAATTTCGGCTAAGGGTAAAGTATAAATGAATAGAAAAAGACTGTTTGACTTGTACACACTTCTATATAAATCTAAACGGGAACTGGTGTATGTTTTCAAAAGACTGATAGTGTGTAAATAAATTTATTAAATCAGCTAAGTACTTTCAGCATATTAATGCCATCATCAGAGCTATCCTATAAAAAGACTAAGTTGAAAAATCTTATTCATAAAAAATTATAAAGTGAAACTTACGTCTTATAGGTGTAAAAACCTCAAAAGAAGAGAAAACTTCGAACAAACACATTCTTTAGTTTAAAATAAACCCAGGGATATAACCACTGGTTAGGGTAAAAACCCTTAAATGTTTAAAAAATCACATTTAATGTGTTCTTTATAAAATGGCTACCATTCTTACAAACAGCTGTTACTGACAATATTCAAAAACGACAGGCTGCTGACTGAAACAATAGTTCCTAGCGACATCTGTGTTATTAAAATTATTTAAAATTTTTGAAAATGACTAAGTTGTCAAATGTAGGTTACTAATTAGTATGAAGTTAATATGAAAAACTGAAGTTAAATTTAAATGACAATTGTTAAGTTTAAAGTAAAGTTAAATGTGAAAATAATCAAATTATCAAAGTATTATTAATTATTAAAAAAAAAACCAAACAACCAGTCAGTTCTGACCAAATATAGAAGTGAGATAGATGAAAACCAACGAGAAGCACCGTTGGACAAGCTCAGAGTTCCAAAACTGTTTGAAAACAATATTATTATTAAAAGGCAAATCGAAAATATTTACTTATTGTAATCAATGAAAGAAAATTCAAATATGTTATAAAGTAATGTTAAAAAAACTAGAGCAATTGTTGGGCATGCTGAATATAACAGTATTAAAGAAACTTCTTAAAGATTGGATCAAATTTACAATTTAATTGAACCTGGGTGTTAACACAATTTTGAGGATTTCTTTTTAATTCCCTGCTAATTTCTAAGTCTTCTAATAAATTCATTTTTGTATAGTTGTTAATGGGTATACTATGTAGAATCCTACTATCTCTTTGGGGACTGAAGTTATGTTTAGAAGCATGTAAGTGATTGCCAAAACTAGATTTGTCAATCTTAGACAAATGTTCTTTGATGCGTGTTTCCAAAGGTCGCATAGTTCTCCCCACATAAGTAACAGGGCAGTCTCCACAGGACAATTTGTATATACCACTTTTTGATGTTTTTCCAATTTTATCTTTGGTATGAGAAAAAATAGATTTGATATTTTCCTTACATTTGAATGATAGTTTAAGGTTGGGGATGTTATTTAGGATTTTGGCTATATTATCTGAAGGATAACCTATGTATGATATTGATCTATACATAACTGCTGTAGTGGAATTGTTAAGGACAGAATTGTAAGCTAGGGATCTATTCCTTTTACTCCTTAATTTGTTGAGGATGTTATCAACTAAAGTAGGGGAATAACCATTACTATATGCAAGTTGTTTGATAATATCTAATTCTGAATTGAAATTAGTATCTGATAATGGTAGACTAAGTAAACGATGGATGTAGCTTGTCCAACGGTGCTTCTCCTTGGTTTTCATCTATCTCACTTCTATATTTGGTCAGAACTGACTGGTTGTTTGGTTTTTTTTTTAATAATTAATAATACTTTGATAATTTGATTATTTTCACATTTAACTTTACTTTAAACTTAACAATTGTCATTTAAATTTAACTTCAGTTTTTCATATTAACTTCATACTAATTAGTAACCTACATTTGACAACTTAGTCATTTTCAAAAATTTTAAATAATTTTAATAACACAGATGTCGCTAGGAACTATTGTTTCCGTCAGCAGCCTGTCGTTTTTGAATATTGTCAGTAACAGCTGTTTGTAAGAATGGTAGCCATTTTATAAAGAACACATTAAATGTGATTTTTTAAACATTTAAGGGATTTTACCCTAACCAGTGGTTATATCCCTGGGTTTATTTTAAACTAAAGAATGTGTTTGTTCGAAGTTTTCTCTTCTTTTGAGGTTTTTACACCTATAAGACGTAAGTTTCACTTTATAATTTTTTATGAATAAGATTTTTCAACTTAGTCTTTTTATAGGATAGCTCTGATGATGGCATTAATATGCTGAAAGTACTTAGCTGATTTAATAAATTTATTTACACACTATCAGTCTTTTGAAAACATACACCAGTTCCCGTTTAGATTTAAGGGTAAAGTACCTTTATTTCTCTCAATATCGAAAATTCTTATTATGAAAAGTTGTTTGGAAATAAAAACCAAGCTCAAATATGTAATTACATGCTTCTAATTGGAAAAAAATATTTTCCAAATTTTTCTCAAATTTATTGATACTAACTTCGTTTTTATTCATTACACATACGATAACTCTTTTATTATTACTTTTACGAAAAAAAGGTATTCTTTATAAAAATCTCTGTATGTCCTAAGACCGAAGATTCAACCAACAGATATGACATTTTATTAATTTTATACGAGTTATGTCAAAAAATATGAATTTCACTCAAGAGTAAAGTACCTTTATTTTCACAATATTGAAAACGGTTATTAAAAAAGTTGTTTAGAATTAAAAACTATGTGTCAATATGCAATTACATCCTTCTAATTGAAATACTGTGAAATATAAAGGTGCTATACCTAATATTGAGCGAATTTCATATTTTTTGACACACCTCGTATAAAATTAATAAAAGTTGATATATCATGGTTGTGTCTTAGATTTTAGACCATGCAAAGTTTTTTATGAAGAATAACTTTTTTTCGTAAAATGAATAATAAACGAGTTATGATATTTGTAATAATTAAAAATGATGTTGGGTATCCATAAATTTGAGAAAAATATTTTTTTTTTCAATAAGAAGCATGTAATTGCATATTTCATCTTAGTTTTTAATTCCAAACAACTTTTTATCATAAGAATTTTCGATATTGAGAGAAATAAAGGTACTTTACCCTTAGCCGAAATTCATATTTTTTGACATACCTCGTATAATATTGAGAAAATTTGATATCTGATAATTGAATCTTAGGTTTTGGGGCATGCAGAACTTTTTATAAAGAATAACTTTTTTTCGTAAAATTAATAATAAAAAAGTTTCCCATATGTTTCCAACTCAAGTAGACACGCTGTATATCACACGAGTGATGTCATCCATCTGGGCGTGATGACGTAATCAATGATTTTTTCAAATGATAATAGGGGTCGTGTGCTAGCTCATTTGAAAGGTTATTCAATTCTGTATTCAGTAATATAAACATTAACATCATTATTTATTCGGGGTGTACAAAAACAATTTTTTTTAAATTAAATTAACTGACAGAAAAACAAGAATGTATGTAATTTTTTTAATTCAAGATACATTTACTACTGTCAGAAAACAGGAAAAAATGTTTATTTGAAAAATAAGCATTGCTTTTCGCTTAAATTCAATGTTCAAACTTCCAAAAAGTAGGTGCCTAGCGGGAGCTGCCTTGAACATTCAATTTAAGCGAAAATCAACGTTTATTTTTCAAATAAACATTTTTTTTTCTTTTATGATAAGAGTAAAAAATATTTTGAATTAAATAAATTGCATACATTCTTCTTTTTTGTCAATTAATTTAATTTAAAAAAATTGTTTTTGGACACCCTGTATAAATAATTATGTTAATGTTTACATTACTTAATAGATAATTGAATATCCTTTCAAATGAGCTAGAACACGGCCCCTATTCTCATTTAAAAAAAACATCGATTACGTCATCACGCCCAGATAGATGACGTCATTTCTGTGCTATATATGATAAAATGTCAAAATTTAAAAATAAAAATCGACCTGTTTAGAGATTTTTCTTTAATGTCGCCGGTTTACGAAAAATCGAATTTATTCCTTTCATTTGCACCATACTGTATATTTTATTTTTATTTGCAATTTTATATATTTTATTAATGCTGTATTATTGTATACTTATTATGAAAGTGGGTTTCCCGTTTGTTATCAATAAATAAATAAATAAATATTACTACCTTTACCTTCATCTACTTCTATAGGGATCTTGCTGTCTGTGACTGGAAGATGGCGTGCTTTGATCGAGTCACGTGCAAGCATACAGTTGATCGGGTCCAGGTTGTAAAAAAGTATGATATAGAAAAACTACTCTAGTAAAAGTCACCATCATATAACATAATTGATGGAAGATGTTAAAGAAGCTTTACGTGTCATGGTCTTAAGAGGATGGAAGGATTTGACAGAATGGAGAACCGTTATCGAAAATGGTATCATCACAGTTAGTTGTATTACCAACGAAATTAATATTTTTCGTTTATTCTAAAAATATAATCTCATAAAATATACTTATTTTCAATTTCAGATAAAGATGGCAACATCCCCGAAAAAGATCTGATTCATTTCTCTTTGGGACAGTTGGAGTATAGGTTTATCTGTGGTAAACATTTACAAGACTTCATAACATTACCACCAGATTTTAAGAACTTTTATCAGCAGCAGTTAGGTAAGTGTTTGTTGCTCTTTCTACAAAATTTATTGCTTTATTCCCCTTTAGTTTTTTTCTAATAAGACCCACGGATCTTTTTCGATTTTTCTACTAGAGACAGTAGGACGTCACTTCCTTGATTGTTAAAAGGAATTAATTTTCTTTTAGTATTTTTCTTCATGTACCTAATAATTTCGACTTAGTCTCATGTTCTCATACTAGCATTCGACCATAGCCATACAGTTCTTATGCGTTAATCCGTTTTCCTGAGACTGTGTCAAGTTCCTAAGCCAATAAGCTAAGTTTGCGTCTTCATTAATACTTTTTGTTAAATGCGTTTATGTAAAATCTATATCATTCATTCTTCTTTTTCTTCTTCTTCCTCAGATTTTCCCTTGTTAGAGGTCGCTGTTCCTTACTTTTCTTCGCCACCCATTTCTGTCCAAAGTATCTTCTTCATCTAAACCGTTCGCTCTTAAGTCCCCTGCCGCACAGTCCTTCCATCTTCTCGGTTTTCTTCTACCTCTCCTTGTTCTTCTTCTTCTTGTGCCACTCCTATCGGAGATTGGAAATCATCGAGGGTATCCTGACCTTGTTTACAGCTGACCTAAAAAGTTCATTAGTGGTGCAGCCAAACCACTCTCTCAAATTCCGCAACCATGGCATTCTTCTGCGGCCTGGATTGCGTTTTCTTTCTATTTTTCCTTGCATTATATTTTGAAGTAATGCGTATTTATGTCCTCTCATCAGTAGTGATGTTGAAAAAGTAACTATTCGTTACAAAGTACTCGTTACTTACGAATACCGAAACTAACGATTACTATAGAGAGAGGCAAATCGTTACTTTGATTACTCTGATTACTTCGTTACTTCGTACCAATCGTATCAGAGCGAGTAACGACTATTGTATCTACTTTGATTACTTTGATTACTCTGATTACTTCGTTACTTCGTATCAATCCTAATAGAGCGAGTAACGACTATTGTATCTATTTTGATTACTCTGATTACTTCGTACCAGTCGTATCAGAGCGAGTAACGACTATTATATCTACAACCAGTACACTTGATTACTTTCTAGACTGACCGGAAATATGTGGAAATGATAATGTTTCTACAGTACTCGTATGATCAACAACTTTAATTTTGTATGTATTGCATTGGTTTTATTAGAATTAGACCAGGGCACTTAGCGGGGCATACAAAATACCTACCTACTGAGAAATTCGATTTTCGATATGATTACTGGTACTCAAATACAAAAGTAATCATAGTAATCAAAGTAACGAATACTGTAAATGATTACTTGTTATATCGTAATACCTATACAAAATACCTACCTACTGAGAAATAAGATTTTCGATATGATTACCGGTACTCAAATACAAAAGTAATAATAGTAATCAAAGGAACGAATACTGTAAATGATTACTTTATACAAAAGTAACGATTTGTAACGAATACTCGAAAGTAACTATAATCAACATCACTACTCATCAGGTGACCCAGATATTCGAGTTTTCTTCGTCTTATCGTTAACAAAATTTCTGGGTCACCTCTCCTTCCATCAACTTATAACAGCTCTATCCTTCGTGCCACATAGTTTTCATGGAAAAAGTTTACACTTTTACATCTTCTCGAAGCTGATGATGTTCCACAAAATGATCCATGAAAGTTTTGAAGGTCTGGAAGGCTATTACCAACGCATCGTCAGCATACATACTGTATCGTATCGTTCATATTTTTTTTTTATTAACATCCAAGATTTTTTACAATCTGTTTTACAATGAAAACAATAAGTAAAATTGTTTGTCTTTACAATGACAGAGAGATGTAAAGTCCAGTGACCAAAGCATCACGACACACACACACACACATTAGCTTTTTACCGGTGAGATGCGTACATACACTGATACGCGAGCACGAAAACTAAAACTGACACAGAACACAATGACTGGATGCTGTTGAAGGCGTAGCTTTCTCTGCTGTTGGCTCTGTCAGGATCGGTTAGGTAGGTCCAAGGGATCATTTCGCTTCAATCTCTTCGCTTGTTGGTTGTTGAGAAGATTGTGTGCCAGGGTGTTAGGATGTACCCGCAACCTATTTTGATATTGTTCAGAAGATTTTTTGCACTCTTCGGATACTGATAGTACCTGGAGATCTCTATGTATTGCGTCATTATGGATGTACCAAGGGGCATTAGCGATTGTTCTTAGAGTTTTGGATTGAAATCTTTGTATTTTCATAATATTAGATTTGCTAGCTGATCCCCAGAGCTGTGAACCATATGTCCAAATGGGTTTTATTATTGTTTTGTATATAAGCAGCTTGTTATCGATCGATAGGTGAGAGTTTTTTCCCAACATCCAGTAAAGTTTTCTGTATAAAATTCCCAGTTGAAGCCTTTTCGTCCATATATGTTTGGTCCAAGTTAGTCGTTTGTCAAGGTGAATACCTAGATATTTTACGTCATCCTTTTGAGGTAAAAGATGTCCATCGAGGTTAACTTGTGGACATGTACCTCTTCTTAGAGTGAAAGCAATGTGTGTGGATTTTGAGGGGTTTACTCTAATTCTCCAGAGATTAAGCCATTCATTTGTTTTGTTCAGATGTAGTTGCAGTCTCTCTGATGCTATTATTGGATTACCATGAGAGGCCAGGAAAGCAGTATCATCTGCGAATGTTGCAAGTGTTAGGTCGTTGCTTGTTGGCAAGTCAGCAGTATATATCAGGTATAGGATCGGTCCGAGCACACTACCCTGAGGTACACCAGATATGATGGGGTAGAGTTTTGTATAGGCTTCACGATATTTTATCAGATATCTCCTTTCTGTAAGGTATGATTGAAGCAGTTTGAAGTAAGTGTACGGTAGGTTTTTCTTTAATTTGTACAGAAGTCCTGTGTGCCACACCTTGTCAAAAGCTTGAGAGGCGTCTAAAAAGGCTGCAGTGCAGTATTGCTTGTTTTCGAGACTAGTTCTTATTGTTGTGTACAGTCTGTGAACTTGTTATATTGTACTATGTTGATTACGAAATCCGAATTGATGGTCAGGTATGAGACTCTTTTCTTCTAATATTGGTTTGATTTTTCTTAACAAAAGTTTTTCAAAAACCTTAGAGATGACTGGGAGTAGACTTATCGGTCGGTATGAGTTGACATCTTTTGGATCTTTTCCAGGTTTTTGAATGAGTATAATCTGTGCCACTTTCCATTGCAACGGGAAGTAGTGCAGACTTAACATAGCATTAAAGATCATAGTGATTATTCTGTAACAATCATCGGTTAGTTCCTAAAGGACCTTACCGTTATGAGGTCGAATCCCGGCGCCTTATTAGGTTGTATCTCATTATTTATTATCTGTTTTAAAGATGTTCTGCAAATGTCTCGGATTTCTCTGTGTCTGTTCTTGTCCATTTACCTTTGGCATTTTTTAAAGGAGGTATGGCGTCTTTTGGCCCTTTTACTTTTCTCGTCGCCTTCCATAGCGAATAGTTAGTGTCTTTGAATGGAATCAGATTTTCTAAGTAAGTTTGAATCCCCCTGTTTCTTTCTTCTTTTAATAGATTTTTAAGTCTTGTTTTTTGCACTCAGAGAACAGTTTATGGTTTCCTTACATGATGTTTGTTCATGTGTAGCACTCCATCCCGCCTTTTGTATGGAGGTAGTAAGTTGTTGTACTGCATTTTCAATTTGTATTTCTGTTTTAAGTGGCAAATTCGTTGATATTTGTTCTGTTAATGCACTTCGGAATATGTTCCAATTTGTTTGGTTATTGGTTAGGACTGGAGGCTTATTTTTGAGTATGACTTTGGAGTCTAGGTCAATTAGAATGGGAGAATGGTCTGACGAGAGGTCCCAGCATGATTGTATTGCTAAGTAGTTAAGAGAGATACCTTTAATCACACAGAAGTCTAAGAGATCTGGTGTTTTATTTGGATCTGTAGGCCAATAAGTTGGTTCTCCTGTAGATATGTGTTGTAGATTGTTTCCAATTATCGACTTCAGCAGTTGTCTACCCCTTGTTGTGATTACTCTAGAGCCCCAGTGATGATGTTTACAGTTAAAGTCTCCTCCTGCTATGAATTTGTGTCCAAGTGAACTAAAATAGGTATTACAGTTATTTTCGTTGATGGATTGGCCAGGAGGACAGTAGACAGCAGATAAGGTAAGGTTGCCTAACCAGTCATCAATGACAATGCTAGTTGACTGCAGGTACTTTTCACTGAACTTATTTAACTCATGGTGTTTTATATTAGATTTGATAATGATAGCTGTGCCGCCGTGTGCTTTGTCATTTGGATGTTTTGTATAGTGAACAAGTGAACACTGTATTTTGGAATTTTTATATAATTTTTGTCTGTTAGATGGGCTTCTGATATGAGCATAACATCAATTTTCTTCTCGTCGAGAAAAATTTTTATTTCTTGGATATGATTCGTTAGCCCATTTGAGTTCCAGACGGCTATTTTAAGTGTGTGTTGCATTAGTGCATTTTGGAGATCATAGTGGTAAGGAGATGAAGCATAGTATCCATTCTCTCCATTAATTTTGCCATCATGCTTTCCAGGTTGGCAATTGTCGTTAAATGGTTTGAGTCAACGTTACTTTGTTGGCTTGTGATTTCAGCTGTTTGCCTTATTCCTGACGTTTTTTGGGCGTAAGAAACACCAGGGGTTACTGTTTGACTGTTAACTGTATTGATGTCTGTTCTATGGGTCTCTTGTTTCTGTCTGAGTTGGCAGAACTTTTCTTTTTGTATTTGTTTGTATACACTGCAGCCCTTATAGTTGGCCGGATGGTTTCCCATACAAAGTACACATTGTACGTTATTGCTGCGTTCCTTGCGTGGGCAGTCTAGAGTATGATGATTACTTGCACACTTTACGCATCTTGGAGGCATATAACAGAATTTTTGTGTGTGGCCATAACGTTGACATTTGGTACATTGGGGAACCTGACGCTTGGGATGTGGTGGTTCGAAGGACACAATCATGTTCTGGAGTGCTGTCACTTCATAAATGTCTTTATAGTAACTATAATCAACATCACTACTCATCAGGTGACCCAGATATTCGAGTTTTCTTCGTCTGATCGTTAACAAAATTTCTGGGTCACCTCTCCTTCCATCAACTTATAACAGCTCTATCCTTCGTGCCACATAGTTTTCATGGAAAAAGTTTACACTTTTACATCTTCTCGAAGCTGATGATGTTCCACAAAATGATCCATGAAAGTTTTGAAGGTCTGGAAGGCTATTACCAACGCATCGTCAGCATACAGACTTTGTATCGTATCGTTCATATGTTCCACAAAATGATCTATGGAAGTTTAAGGCTTCTGGTAGGCTATTACTAACTATCATCAGCGTGAAGAAGATGTAATATTGTAAATTTTTCACATTCTTATTTGTTCGAACAACCTTTTTGCGATAGGTAGCTTCACATGTTTACATATGATTACAAAATTACATAAAAAATAATAAATCTTGTATTCTACAGACACAAACTTGGATTCCGATTCCAGTACAGATAAAGAGGATGACGAAGATGACGACGAACCTGAAACTTGCTGCCACTATGCTAACAGCTACGTGAGTGCCACCAATAACCTGCTTACACCTAGTACGCATGATCGAACGCCCTCGGTGCGTGAGGAAATGACTCTGCCAAATGAAGGAGCAAGAAATCAATCGTTTCCAGGGTGCATCCGTGTTTTCAAGCCACAGATCAACAAAGTTAAGCGTAAGAAGCAGAGGTAAGCGAATAAATGACTAAAGTGTGCTCTTTGTAACGCTCTTATCCTCTTGGTGCAGGATGTTTTTGAAATCATCTGATCATGTAAGTTGTGGATTACCAGTTTCCCGCTATTCATTGCAGTCGATAGTGTGGTGTATTCTTCTTCTTCTTCATGTGCCTTGTCCGTTGCGGACGTATCATAGCAATTTTAATTTTATTTGCGGCGTTTCTGAATAACTCGATAGATGTTAGTCCAACCATTGGTGTAAGTTTTGAAGCTTTGAGTGTCTTCTTCTTCAGGGTCAGCGTTTGCTCTCTATTTTACCCTGTATTATCAGTTGGAGTATATACATAGCATTTTAGCAGCTTTATTTTTAGTGGGAGATGTGTCGCAATAATTGGTGAATATATTTCTAATGTTGTTAAATGGTGCTCTGGCCTTTTCAACTCCAGATCGTATTTCTGTTGTTTAAGCATATTTTGAGTTGACGACTATTCCAAAGTATACATATGTGTGGTGTATTAAGAGAAATTATTAAGATTTTTTAAATGTATTAGAAATATTAATTATTAATATTACATAATATCAAATAAATATTATTTCGTCGCCTTAATACTATAACTTGATAACTCGAAATTAGTAGTTCTGAGATAAACGGGTTTAAAGATTTTAAAGATATTTGTGCTGCTACCATGATGCTGGTAAATACGGAATTCACTCTGCAGCTCTAAAATACTGTTCCTTAACTTTTTGGCTACTGATCTGTTTAGGAATACGGTGCAAATTTGTTTTCCAATATGGAAAATAACATGAAAAATTAAAGTTATCAACTTTTAGCACTACCATAATGTTAACATTTGGTAATGTTGCATGTCGTGACAAGTTGCATCAAAGCGAACTTTTTAACAAAACTAATATTTTAAGCATTATTTTGGTCAAAATTAGCCCTCTGCCATGGGGGTTGCCAGATCTGCTAACAATTGTTGAATTTTTGCATTAACATGAACCGAAAAAAACAAATAGCAATTACGTGGTAAGCTCAATGGTTTCATAAAAACACGTGCTACAACTAGATAACTGTAGTTAGCTAGTTGTAGCATTCAGTGTATGTCGTATTCACGATTATTTCGATTAAACAATGACTTGATAACTTATCTTGTCAAGTTTTAGCACTGAATGTTACGGGCATTTGAGTTTTATCAACTTTCGTCAGTCATAAATAAATACTTAACCCGTTTGGAGTGAGTTATCAAGTTTTTACACAATATGGAGGCAAATAAAATACATCTTGTGAACTAGTTATCTCAAAAACCTTAATTTTGGAGTTATCAAGTTATAATACTAAGGCGACGATTTGATATTTGTTATTTTAAGATTTTTAATTATTCTTTAGGCATTTTAAGATTTTGACTAGTCTTCCATAGGAAAAACGTACTAATAGCATTTTTTTCACTGACATTTATTTTTGTTTGGATAACATTAGAGCTTAAGATTACTCGTTAAAAATAATCGAAATTTATAGTTTTAGATCGAATGATAATGCTTTTAGACTATATGTACAACATTCTTCGATGGACAATAACAACGCAAGCAGTTCCGATAGTCGAACCCACGAACAGAGCGATTTTGGTATCGATTCCAATAATAGAATTCATGGACAGAGCGATAATAGCAGCGATTCCAATAAACGAACCCATGGTCAGAGCGATAGTAGCAGCGATTCTAATAAACGAACCCACGATCAGAGCTATGACATCGACGATTACAAGAAGCGAACCCGTGAGCAGAGCGAATGCAATATACGAACCCACGAGCAGTGCGATAGTACTAGCGATATGAATATACCGCCCCGTGAACAGAACGACAATGGAAACCATTCGAACACACGAACCCATGAGGTGAGCGATAATGAAACCGATTCCAATAAACGAACGCATGAACAAAGCTCTAGTAGTGACGCCTTTAATAACAGAACCCATGAACAGAGCGGTAGTGGTAGCGGTTCCAATAAACGAAGCCTTCAACAGAGCCCTAGTGGTAGTGGTTCCAATAAACGAAGCCATGAGCAGAGTGATAGTGGTAGCGGTTACAATAAACGAAGCCATGAGCAGAGCGATCACGGTAGCGGTTCTAATAAATTATTCCACGAGGAGAGCGATAATGATGACGATTCCGAGGCAACAACTAGCAAGAAACCGAAGAGGGGCCCAGTTCCGTTTGATGATCTTCAAGCCGAGACACAAGCACAGTTGATCGATCATCTGATAGAGAGCGCTGATGATATTAGTTCGAGGATAAATAGAATAATGACAAGCGGCATACGTAGGGGGTGAGTGTTACTTAGTTTATTAAAAAAAATGTAATATTGTTTGTAAATTGTTTATCTGTGGGATATCGGTTGTTCAAATATCTCATGGAAAACAATTTTGACAACGGATTCCGTTTAGGATTTTTTTATTTCACTCCATTGAGTATAGCAATCTGCCCATATTAGTCAAGGGAAATAAGCAACAAAGTACCCTGTTTGTGACACCGATTCAGCTAGGTAAACGACAGCTGTTTTGAGTAATATGAACCTCTTTAACATGAACACACAAAGTGAGTTTTATGTATGGAAACACTCAATTACCTCGGAAACTGCTTGCACGATTTTTATAGATTTTGGTGGGTAAGGGTTTTCTGAGGCGGCCGATATTATAGTGGCAATTACATTGTTGTCAGATTTTCCGTTTTTCTGGATATCTAATGAACTTTCTTATTTAAAATGGAACACCCTGTATATTTTTTGCGTTTTGAAGTCCTAAAGAAATACTGATTATTTTTCATGTTATATTCCCTATACCTAAATGCCATAATTTCGGAGTTATTGCTACATTTATTTAAAAAAAAATTTAAACAAATTTTAAAAATCAATTTTTTTGGCTCAGGTAAATATTACTTTAGATTCTTTGGATCATGGGGAACAAAAAAGATCTTTTGTAATTTTTCTATAAAATTAATCGTTTCCGAGTTATAAACAATTTAAAACTCAAAAAATCGAATAATGACGATTTTCTAGGTTCAAAAACACAAATAAAAAATATAATTTTAGAAATTACGAAGTACCTAAATTCAAGCTCAACCCTTTTTCTAGGAGCTCGCCATAAGAGTTTTTGGCACGTTTTATTCTAAAACATCGCTTTTTAATTTGTTAATAAAGCACATACGGACGGACGGGCTGTATTAACAACTAAAAAATATTTTAATATAAAACAAGTTCAGATTACTTATCGGTATCTGATAAAATAAGGCTTGAACTTGAATTTGGATACCACGCAGTTTCAAAAATAATAATTTTTATTTGTGTTTTTATTCGATTATTCGATTTTTTCAATTTTAAATTGTTTATAACTCGGAAACGATAAATTTTATAAAAAAATTACAAAAGATCTTTTTTGTTCCCGATGATCCAAAGAACCTAAAATAATATTTACCAGAGCCGAAAAAATTGATTTTTATAATTTGTTTAATTTTTTTTTAAATAAATGTAGCAATAACTCCGAAGTTATGGCATTTAGGTATAGGGAATATAACATGAAAAATAATCAGTATTTCTTTAGGACTTCAAAACGCAAAAAATATACAGGGTGTTCCATTTGAAATAAGAAAGTTCATTAGATTTCCAGAAAAACGGAAAATCTGACAACAATGTAATTACCACTATAATATCGGCCGCCTCAGAAAACCCTTACCCACCAAAATCTATAAAAATCGTGCAAGCCGTTTCCGAGGTAATTGAGTGTTTCCATACATAAAACTCACTCTGTATATGTTTCCTGCAAACAATTTTTGGACTTAATTAGTTATTAACAAAATAGTGATTTTATCTGTTGCCATGCGATGGGGATCCAATCAATTGCCATCTACCGTCACTCAATCCAATTTTTTTAAAATTTTAGAATCAACAAACTTTCTAATAGAATTATTGAAAATTACATTTTTTAAATAATAAAAGTCTTGCATGTGAACGAAGTAAATATAAAGCAACATAATGTTTTAAATTATTTTTTATATATATGTTTGTTAATAACCAATATGTTTGCGCCAATTTTGCGAAAGATTTAATTAAGTCCTGATATAGTAAAGTAAATACAAAAGCAATATATTTCTACCAACCTTTTTAACGTCAGTTGTTCATAATTCCTTTCAAACTATACTCAAATTTTACTTTTAAACATCTTATTTATTTTATATATTAATAATATATATTAATTATATCATTAATAATTTCAAATAATTGCACGCCTAACTTCACGCGCAACTGTGATACATCCAAAATCATAGGCATCACGTTGGATACGACCCTATCATATACACAGCAACTCACATACATAATAGTAAGAAAAATAAATATATAGAATATATTTAGAAATTGAATTAATGATGCCATGCTATTATATTATACGTGACGTTTGACAGTTCAAAGTTGTTGATGTTTTGCGCCGCACCCAAAATAATTGGGTCGACCCCAATTCCTCAACTGTCATCAACACGCCTAACTTCACGCGCAACTTTGATACGAGAATTATAAAAAAATATGCATTGAAATCCAGATCCCGTAATTTTTTGAGCACAAAGTACGGTAGTATACAAAGAGTACAAAGACATACAGAATTTTTTTTTGTAATTTCACCTTCAATTTACTGTGCACTTCTCGTTGACTGTTATCGGTAAGGTAGAGTCGTTGATGAATCGGGCGGCGCCAAAAATAATTCAGTAAACTCCTAACGCCATCTACTGACGTATGAATAAAGCATACCTTATTTGTTTTAACAGAAACGTAGTCGAAGTAAATATTAATATAAGATAATTTGTGTAAAATCTAACTAATAAATAATTCCTTTAGTCAATTTTAAAAATATTATTTTAATATAATGTACCGATCGAATTTGTTTAAAATATAAATAATAAAATTATTATCCGGAATATAAAAAAATAAAATGGCATTTATTAAACGTCATTCAATGTTTAACCCGGCATTGGTCGCTAGGTAGGTTGGTACGCGAGTGGTCGCGCGTGAGATTTTCTCTCACATATTCAACTTTTGCCTTTTTTACAAAATAAAATTTTTTAAACGGATTTTAAACTTTTTTTATTAACTAATGATAAGAACATATAATATAACAGAATATGGTTAATAATATGATAAGGTACAAAAAAAACGATCGGAATTAAACCAATATTAATCAATCTCCGTATCTTCATAATTTACGGCACCGCTCTTTACACAAGTATAAGAAGAATGCTCTGGACAAATTGGTTGATGACAAGAATTACAATTTTTTTACTTTTCTATTTTTGCGGCAAGGGCAAAATGAACAAAACTGAATATCCGATGGTTCAGGTTGTGATGAGTTCGGTAATGTTATTTATTATTACACATTAAATTTGAGCAGGGGTAGCAAGACCCATATGCCCATTAAACTACAAGGTAATATATAGTATGCATGGAATGTTAAATGGTTACATTTCAATAGTTTCGTATTAAGCAAATTAACTAACTAAATAAATATCCACAGAGAACGGCAGTTCCCACCAGTGGCGCACAACACCCCTACATGCGACACTATATATACACGAAATTTTCGATTTTCTAAACCTGACTGAATTTAAACTTGGGCCAAACCCCATCTTAAAGTTTAGGAAAAGACTCGTCCATTCATATGTCAACCATCAATTTTGGTCCAAGGGTGTGGATTTTACGGCCCTTCCCATCTAATGCCTGTTTTTCGTTCTCGTCCCCAAAACTCCCAAAAATTTCAAAAATTTAAGCCCGACCTTTGCGGCTTCTGATAGCACAGATAATTACCTTTCCAACGCATGTTAAATTTTGAAAATCGGTTATACCATTCAAAAGTTATCGAGCTCAGAAATATGACTCAATTTTTATTTAAAAAATGGAAAATGTTTGTGGATATGTATGTATGTATGTATGTATGTATGTGTGTGGAAAAGTTACACCGATCTGAATAATTTTTTCTGTGTTTCAAGAATGTGTGAGGGCCGATTCATAACCGGTCTAATTTTTGACTTCTGACTACCCTTAAGCCAGCTAGAGGGCTAGGTAGATACAAAATAGCATATTTTTTGGGCGTATATATCTTAGGTTTAACGAAAGACAGGAAAACCGCAAATACACCAAATCAATAGGGTTGAGTTAAGCTTTTAAATGGCGCATAAGCGATCAAGCTGAGACATACACACTGCTCACCATAGCCAAAAAACTGAAAAATTAAACTTTGAAAATTTTGGTTTTTCGACAATTACTCAAAATTTCAACCTACGAATTGCGCCAATAACTGAGCGTTTGTAGGAGGACTCAGGACGCGTCTAACGGTGTATATCTCATATCTGGGAAAATTCGAATTTTTAAGTTATAGGCTTCATAAGTATGATCAAATCTATTTCTTATGGGAAAAACGGGTTTTCAAGCTCAATAATTCCTGTAATACGTTCAGTTATCACACTCGATCTTGGATGCATCAGATACTACTTGTCAATACGTTTCAAATTCATGTTTGGTGATCAACATCAGGTAAGCCGTTCAGAAGTTATAGAGCTCCAAATGTATAATTAGTCCAGGAACTGTAATTTTTCACTTAGCAATTTTTACAGAATGGATAGATTTGTTTGAAAATTTGACAATAAGTAGTGGATAGTCCAAGGATCAAAATCTATATGATGCAGAAATACGCTTTTACCATGGGGTGGTTGTCACCTCATCTCGAGGGTGGAAATTTTTTATTATATTTTGACCGCAAATGCTGGTAAAAATATTAATTATAAGCAAAAAATGTTCATTATACATTTTTTTCATAAAATTAATAGTTTTCGATTTAGTGGTTATCGAAGCTGTTAGTTTTATATCGAATAAATTACCAGAGACCGGCAGTTCCCGCCAGTGGCTCAGAAATACACCCCCCTACACGCGACACTATTATATGCACGAAATTTTCAATTTTCTAAATCTGACTGAATTGAAAATTGTGCCAACTCCCATCTTCAAGTTAAGAAAAAGACTCACCCATTCATATGTCAACCATCCATTTTATTCCAAGGGTGTCGATTTTACGGCCCTTCCTATTTAGGGTCTGTTTTTCGTTCTGGTCCCCAAAACTCCCAAAAACTTCGAAAATTTAAGTCCGACCTTTGCGGCTTCTAACAATACTGATCATTACCTTTCCAACTCATGTCTAATTTTGAACATTACCAGAGAACGGTAGTTCTCGCCAGTGGCGCACACCCACACCCCCCTACACGCGACACTATATTATACACGAAATTTTCGATTTTCTAAATCTGACTGAATTGAAAATTGGGCCAACTCCCATCTTAAAGTTCAGAAAAAGACTCACCGATTTATATGTCAATCATCGATTTTGGTCCAAGGGTGTAGATTTTACGGCCCTTCCTATTTAGGGTCTGTTTTTCGTTCTCGTCCCCAAAATTCCCAAAAATTTTAAAAATTAAGTCCAACCTTTGCGGCTTCTAATAGAACTGATCATTACCTTTCCAACGCATGTCTAATTTTGAAAATCGGTTATACCATTCAAAAGTTATAGAGCTTAGAAATGTGACTCAATTTGTATTTAAAAAAGAGAAAATGTTTGTGGATATGTATGTATGTGTGTTTAAAAGTTAAACCCATTTGATATTTTTTCTCTGTGTTTGAAGAGGGGGTCAGGGCCGATTTAGAACCGGTGTAGTTTGTGACTTTTGACCACCCATAAGCCAGCTATAGGACTTGGTAGGTACAAAACAGCATATTTTTTTGGGGTATATATCTTCGGTTCAAGAAGAGACAGGAAAACCGCAAATACACCAAATCCATAGAGTTGAGTTAAGCTTTTAAATGGTGTCTAAGCTGTCAGGATCAGACATACGCACGGCTCAGTATCGCCGAAAAACTGAAAAACTAAACTTTGAAAATTTTGGTTTTTCGACAATTACTCAACATTTCAACCTACGAATTGCGCCAATAACTTAGCGTTTGTAGAAGGACTCAAGACGAATCTAACGGTGTATACCTTATATCCGGGAAAGTTCGAATTTTTAGGTTATAGGCTTCATAAGTATGATAAAATCTATTTCCTGTGGGAAAAACGGTTTCTTAAGATCAATAATTCCTGTAATAGCTTCAGTTATCATACTTGACCTTAGATCCATCAGATACTACTGGTCAATACGTTTCAAACTCATGTTTACTGATCAAAATCGGTTAAGCCGTTTAGAAGTTATTAAGCTATAAAAGTATAATCCAATTAACGATTATTCCCGAAATGGTTTATGTAGTTGTAGTGGTTACGACGCTAAATTTGATCTGGCAACGGGCAATCCGATTTCATTTACCGGCCATCTCAATATTTTTGTTTCAATCTATTTCGAATAGAAAAAAATCTAGTGTACATTCGATAGATACTAGATTATTTGGGATATAATGCAACAAAGGTGACCATTTATAAAGCTTGACGTGTAATAGGTAGTGTGACCAACTCCAATTCAGTCGAACTCGGGACAAAGCTGAAAAAAATACTTAAAATCCGGGACTTTTCAATGAAAATCGGGCCATGTTTTTCAAATATAGAACTTTAATATCATCATTTTATTGATAATTTAACATTTTTATGTTGACAATGATATTTTTGTTGGGATTAAGCAACAATTGATTGTAATTATAACTACATTTTTCTTAGTTTTTGACGTTTCGACTCCCAATCCGGAAATCGTTCTTAAAAAAGGAAATTTTTTATGTTGTACTAGTATTACAAAGAGCACTGAACGCTAGAATGCTGGAAAAAAGACCGGTTGGAAAGCCAAGAAAGGGCTGGGAAGACACAGTAAACAGCGACGCACAAGCACTTTTAGGAGTCCGTGTATGGAGAAGAGCAGCCACATACAAACAACAAGGGTGGAGGCAAAAAATAAAGGAGGCCAAGGCTCAATTTGGGCTGTAGCGTCGTAGAAGAAAAAAAATTAGTACATATTACATTCCAGACATTGTCGACTTTCTTGCGTCCCACCAATTCAATTTAATGTGAATTCTTAAAAGAATAACGTATTCAAAATTTCAAAATAAAATTTTACCAAAACGTTGAAAATTCGGATGGCCCGGAAGCCTTGTCCGGGACAGCGGGACACGACTTCGTAATTCAACACTAGTAATAGGGGAACATTGCATTCAACTTCATACATTTAATTTATAAATAACTTTGAAAAACTCCTGATACAAGAATAAAAAACCGCTAAACGCCGTAAAAATGAGTGGCGCATAAAATATTCCAGCTACAAAAGATCTGATATGAATATTACGTGGCGCGAAAATGGATTTTCATTTGATGCAAAACAAAATTCTAGTTTTATTTTAAAAGATTTTTCCATAATATTTGCTAAATTTGAAGTAAACGCGCCACAAAAGAGTTTTAAAATGCAAACTGTATCAAAGTTACTCTTTTGTGGCGCGTTTACTTCAAATTTAGCAAATATTATGGAAAAATCTTTTAAAATAAAACTAGAATTTTGTTTTGCATCAAATGAAAATCCATTTTCGCGCCACGTAATATTCATATCAGATCTTTTGTAGCTGGAATATTTTATGCGCCACTCATTTTTACGGCGTTTAGCGGTTTTTTATTCTTGTAAATAAGTATACAAAAACATAAGTAGCAAGTGTTCAAGGTACAAATAAAATGTTCAATTATGAAACAAGTGGCCATCCAGTTTCTTTTTGAAAATATTGACAGATGGAGCATCTATAACCTCAGCCGGAAGGCTATTCCATATCGAGAACACTCGATTACAGAGAAAAAATTGTCTAGTTGTTAAAAAAGTTTTCTTTTTTAACTTAAGTTTGTGGCCACGAAGACGATTGTCATTGTCTAGTATAAACATACCCCTCATATTTCCGAAGTTGTATTTTAATATTCGAAACGTAATAATTAAATCGCCTCGAAGTCGACGTTGTTTAAATGTAGTGAGATTGGCCATATTCAGTCTTTCTGTATACGTAGGTCTTGAGCGACCAAAAGACATCCTAGTGCACTGCCGCTGTACGTTTTCGAGAATATTACGATCGCGCACTAATACCGGGCACCACACAGTTCCGTAATATTCCAGAACTGGACGAATGTACCGGGTGTCCCAATAAGAATGGCTCTCGGCCATATCTCAGGAACCGTTTATAGTAGAGCTTTGAAATAAAAATTTTTTAACAAAAGTTGCCTCAGGAAAAGCCTGGAAATTATTTTCATAATTGTGGGTCCACCGCTAGAGGGCGTAATTGAATATCAAAAATAAAAAAATCTAAATTTTACAAAATTTTCCTAATAAAGGGGCACTGGAAATCCGATTATTGTATTCTTCATCAAATTCTGCGCATATTTGATTTAACAAGTTTAACTCTACCTTTGCAAATAAGAGGTGGGGGTGAGTGGGAACCTTGTTATGAAAAAATGGCTGTAAGTCCGGTTCTGCTAAATCAAATTTTGAAAACTGGGTCTTGTTGAAGACAGATCTTTTTCTTCAATGTAAGCGTGATAATTTTGAACCATCCTAATAAGTAATAAGCCAGCTGGGAGGCGTTATTTAATTTTTTTCAGAAATCTAGTTTTCTTTGGAAAATATTAAATACAAGTATGCATTTTTAATCATACTTTATAAAATTAGATAAAATTAGCAATAGAATAGCGAAAACCGCATGTCGATACCTTTTTTCTATCTCAAGATATCTCGAGAAACGTGTAAATTTTATACATAACTGTTACTATCACCGGTAAACTAAGTTAATGAAAAGTAGTGTGCTGTGGAAAAAAACAAAATAACATTTTCCAGATGTCAACGTATAAAAATATAATTAATTAAAACAACAATATAAAGAGAAGCAATACTATTAAAATTAAATATAACACAGAACAAAAAGAACTACTTAGTGACGACCTAAATATTCAAATTGTTGCCCATCATACACTCCTCTAGAATACATTATCCAGAGAATACTAAACGCCATTCAAAGCATATCGAGAGCAGAAATTGAGACTGCTGTTCAATATACTCTTGAAAGAGTAAATGTTTGCAACGAAAATGATGGGCAAAAATTTGAACGTTTATGTCATCACTAGTTGTTTTTATTTCTTTGTAATAGGGCTTTTCAACGCTTCTCATTTGTTTCGAGCCTCTGTCATATGCCGTATAATCCGTGTATAATATTAATATACGAGATGTGAACGAGGCTCGAAACAAATGAGAAGCGTTGAAAAGACCTAATATACGTTGAGAGCTGGAAAATGTTTCTTTGTTGTTTCCATAGCACACTACTTTTAATGAATTATTTCGTTTACCGGTGACAGTAACAGTTATGTTTTTAAATTTACACGTTTTGTAAGATATCTCGAGATAGAAAAAAGGTATTAACATGCGGTTTTCGCTATTCTGTTGCTAATTTTGTCTAATTTTGTAATATGGTATTAAAAATGCATGTTTGTATTTAATATTGTCCAAGGAACACTAGATTTCTGAAAAAAATTAAATAACGCCTTCTAGCTGGCATATTACTCAGTAAGTTGGTTCGAAATCATAACTTTTACATTGATGAAAAAGATCTATCTTCAACAAGACCAAGTTTGCAAAATTTGATTAAGCAGAACCGGACTCACAGCCAGTTTTTCATAACAAGGTTCCCACTCACCCCCACCTCTTATTTCCAAAGGTAGACCTAAACTTGTCAAATCAGGTATGCGTAGAATTTTATGAAGAATACGACGATCGGATTTCCAGTGCCCCTTCATTAGGAAAATTTTTGTAAAATTTAGATTTTTTAATTTTTGATATTAAATTACGCCCTCTAGCGGTGGTCCCACAATTATGAAAATAATTTCCAGGCTTTTCCTGAGGCAACTTTTGTTAAAAAATTTTTTATTTCAAAGCTCTACTATAAACGGTTCCTGAGATATAGCCGAGAGCCATTCTTATTGGGACACCCGGTACAGTTTATACAGATGAACTGAGCTCGTAAATGACCCTTTCGCGAACGTTTGATTTAGTAGATATAATCTACTGTTAGCTTTTTTAGAAATATGCAAAATATGTTCCGACCAACTTAGATTGTTATTAATTATAACACCTAGTTCATTATGTGATTTCACTGTTTTTAACACGCGCCCATTAATAGAGTAAGGAAGACACGGACTATTTTTACCCATGTGAAGAACTACACATTTGTTCACATTAAGAGACAGCATCCAAGTAGAGCACCATTCCGATATGCAATCAAGGTCATCTTGTAGTAACTGGAAATTTACGGAGGGATCGGAAAATAGCTTCGTATCATCTGCATAGAAAGCTTTGTTGCATTTAATGTGAAATTGTAGATCACTGGAGTATGCTATGAATAAAAGTGGGCCCAAAACTGATCCTTGCGGTACCCCACTCTCGACTGAGAAAGAGTCCCCAACTCTAACACAAAACTTTCTATTTGTTAAATAGAATTTTGGCAATTCTTGCAATAGAATTCCGAAGGCTTAAAGTTAAGTTTGAAATTGTCGAGCGATTTATAAGATGATGTTTCATCAACGATAAAGCCAATTCCTTTAAAAAGACACGACGTTCTTCTGTTTTATTATTATTTTCTTTATATACAATGTGACTGTTGATGCCGCCAATATTTAATATTGAAAAATATATGGTAAGCGGCCATCTACAACTAACCCGTGAAATAGAATATAGGGTTTTCATTTTATCGACCACATCCACGGCGCCTTTTGTTACATTATAAAAGGATATTATTTCAGGTATTAAGTGCCAAAATAAAATTAATTTTTATGCACAGTTGGTGGCGCCGGTGGTCGCGCGATGTTCCCTCATCATGAAGCGCACTGACTCAGCAATCTGGTGATGCTAAGTCAACTGAGTCACTATCTGAGCGGACGAGTCTATTAGATTGTCGAGGGAGGATAGTTAGGAGACTAGAAGGAACCACAGCGCGTATAATTTCCCATAAAAAAAGTTGTGCGCAATTTTCTGAAACCGCGAGAGAAAATTTCATATAGCGACCACTGCCGGGTTAAATATCGACAAAAGCACCGGACAGACTGCGTGACTTGTCGCATTAGGCTTTTACAAGATTAGATTTCATTATAGTCCGGGAGGTAGTGTCAAATTTAACCGGAGCATTTTAGCATGGCTGTTTTCTTTTTATTTAGTTAGGTGTTTCAAAGCTTATTAACAAATGATGTGTCAGCTGGCCCAAAACCGGGGATTTTA
Source organism: Diabrotica virgifera virgifera (assembly GCF_917563875.1). NCBI lineage: Eukaryota > Metazoa > Arthropoda > Insecta > Coleoptera > Chrysomelidae > Diabrotica > Diabrotica virgifera. The sequence goes on along the minus strand of NC_065445.1, from coordinate 244,167,083 downwards.
GCCAAGAAAAGGTAAAATGTGAAACTTGATGGAAAAACGCTATAACTTATATGTCAAATATTTATCACCGTGACTTACGTGTATAATAGCCAAGGATACCTAGCTACTGGCTGTCACCCAGACGATTCGGGTTCAAATCATGGCCCTGAAAATCTTTTTTGTTTTTAAAATTGACATTTTGATTTGAAAAATAATTATTTTTTGATAATACCACGTTTTTATTATTTATACGACACATTATAAAAAAGTTTGTATGTCTTTCATAGAATCGTAAACTTTACATTTGATCATATTATATTCAGCTGACGCTTTTTTCTTACAATCTAAAATTCATAAATTAATGATTTATACTTTTTAATCATTGCCAAACTACATAGTTCAAGAATATTTTTTTTACGAGGAAAACGAAAAGCCCTAGATACAAAGTTTACTACTTTTTAAACAATTAGAATAATTGAAATAAAAATATAATAAACAATATTTTAAATCCAAGACTTTTCGTTAATAAACTGCTTTCTGGCTGCATCCCATATCTCCGGATTTTACAATATATAATCACATAGAGACGACGAAATAGGAGAAAGCAAATAGAGGACACTTAGGCCACGCATTTACCTTCTCTTCGTCTAGGAAAAGGACCGAAAGACAGTTTCTAAATACTCACAAATTGAGTAAAAATGAAAAAATAAAAAAGGGTTCAAGGCAGGTTTTGTTTATATTCGATTCAGAGTTGGACTACCATCTCCATATAGTAACTATTTCAGCATCCTTATGCATCATCAGTGAAGATTATGCAGTCACAACTCTGAAGGGAATACAAACATTCTGCCTCTTTTAAAGCAAACCATCGCGATGCGATGAACCCGCCTTTTGAGACGCAATACAGCGACATCTCTCGTATTACGAGGAAAACGAAAAGCCCTAGATACAAAGTTTACTACTTTTTAAACAATTAGAATAATTGAAATAAAAATATAATAAACAATATTTTAAATCCAAGACTTTTCGTTAATAAAACTGCTTTCTGGCTGCATCCCATATCTCCGGATTTTACAATATATAATCACATAGAGACGACGAAATAGGAGAAAGCAAATAGAGGACACTTAGGCCACGCATTTACCTTCTCTTCGTCTAGGAAAAGGACCGAAAGACAGTTTCTAAATACTCACAAATTGAGTAAAAATGAAAAAGATAAAAAAGGGTTCAAGGCAGGTTTTGTTTATATTCGATTCAGAGTTGGACTACCATCTCCATATAGTAACTATTTCAGCATCCTTATGCATCATCAGTGAAGATTATGCAGTCACAACTCTGAAGGGAATACAAACATTCTGCCTCTTTTAAAGCAAACCATCGCGATGCGATGAACCCGCCTTTTGAGACGCAATACAGCGACATCTCTCGGATGCTGAAATAGTTACTATATGGAGATGGTAGTCCAACTCTGAATCGAATATAAACAAAACCTGCTTTGAACCCTTTTTTATCTTTTTCATTTTTACTCAATTTGTGAGTATTTAGAAACTGTCTTTCGGTCCTTTTCCTAGACGAAGAGAAGGTAAATGCGTGGCCTAAGTGTCCTCTATTTGCTTTCTCCTATTTCGTCGTCTCTATGTGATTATATATTGTAAAATCCGGAGATATGGGATGCAGCCAGAAAGCAGTTTTATTAACGAAAAGTCTTGGATTTAAAATATTGTTTATTATATTTTTATTTCAATTATTCTAATTGTTTAAAAAGTAGTAAACTTTGTATCTAGGGCTTTTCGTTTTCCTCGTAATACGAGAGATGTCGCTGTATTGCGTCTCAAAAGGCGGGTTCATCGCATCGCGATGGTTTGCTTTAAAAGAGGCAGAATGTTTGTATTCCCTTCAGAGTTGTGACTGCATAATCTTCACTGATGATGCATAAGGATGCTGAAATAGTTACTATATGGAGATGGTAGTCCAACTCTGAATCGAATATAAACAAAACCTGCCTTGAACCCCCCTTTTTTACCTTTTAAATATTTTTTTTATTATTAACTAGCTGACCCGGCAAACTTCGTACCGCCTTAGAACTAAAAAATAATGTTTAAAAGTTAAATACCTAAAAATTACCAGAAAGCCAAAAAATACTCAAAAATATTGCGTATACTTTTTTTCTAATAAATAATATTGTTTTTGTGCTGTCTGCGTAAATAATGATTACTGAGATTGGTCGTATTAACTCAGATACTTTCCCGGGTTCATGTACAACAACTTTGCTTGAGGTCATCATATGATTGTAACTAGGTCGTTGCGTTGTCGTTGCTCCAGGTAACTATCAGTCGAAGAAAAAGAGTTCGCTTTTTAAAACATTTTTATTTGGAATCAAAATAAAAAAGAAGATAAGGTAATTAGCCTTAATTACTCATTAAGTATGTTAATAAAATATATTTATAATTTCTACGCATCGAGCTTACTGTTCGGGCCGATGTGACGATATTTTTGTACATGAATGAATGATTTTGACGATCGCGCGAAATAGGAATTGCTTTTATTAATATGACATGAATGTATAAGGAAAGGGGAGAAAGGAGATCCCGATCACCTCTCCCGATTGAAAAGACATATAAAGGATATACGATCACCGCTCATAAAAGGATAGGTAAAGGGATAGGTAAGAAGAAAACTGTCAGATTCGCTCAGCTAGCCAAAACGACAGCGGAAAATAATCGGGAAATACTACCTACATAAACTCACCTCTTGTACCTCGCTGTTGTCTATTATTCTTCGATCAAAGATCCAAGAATAATAATCAACTAGGCTTTTCGGTCCGATTTTTATATCGTTCGAAACAGTACAAAAACGTGTTTTACTTAATTCATTGGCGTACTCTAGACCAGTGTTTCCCAAACTTATCTAAAGCGCGACCCCTTTTTGTTAAAAAAATTGTTCACGACCCCCTACTCATCACCCAAACCAAAATAGCGACAAAAATACCGTGCCTAACTTAAAACTGATGGTTTCTCAAATTTTATTTTACTTTACTGTTTAAATTCAAACTAAATACATTTAAAAAACTCAACAATTATTTTAATAATTGCGATCTGTCCCACTAGTACACTAGTAGTACTTCTGCCAGACTAGCATTTACAATAAAAAAAAAAAAATAAAAAGTCGACTGCACATTGTACACCGCGACATCTTTGTGTCTACATCGCAATACTTTTCCATGATATTCGCGAAGGCTCTACTCCTTACTTCGCTACTAGATGGCACTCTGGAACGTTCTCGTAGCCTCGTTTTGGCTTTATATAAGCGGCGATATGCAATGAGACCTCAGTTCGAAACAGCACGTTGTGGCGAATGCAGCGGTATTAAGTAATAAGTAAATATTTTGCGACTTACGTATTCCCGTTTACGTATTTACGTCTACGATAAATTACAAATTATGGATAAGTTTTTAAAAAGAAGTGCAGAAACATCTACGTCTGAAAGTGGCAGTAATAAAAAGAAAAACAGACTTTACAGTGATGAATATCTTAAATATGGTTTTACCATTATTTCCAATAAACCACAATGTGTTATTTGTGGAGAAGTATTGTCAAACGAAAGCATGAAGCCATCAAAGTTACTTCGACATTTAAATAGCAAACATCCAGATAAAAAAGACAAACCCGTAGAATTCTTTGAAAGAAAGCTGAACGTCCTTCACAAACAGCAAGATACTTTTCAATTGGCAACCACTACTAACGAAAAAGCATTATTAGCAAGTTATAAAGTTGCTTATCGCGTTGCCAAAACTAGTAATCCGCACACAATTGCTGAAAATCTGATTTTGCCAGCAGCTGTTGAAATGGTACATATAATGATTGGTGAAAAAGAGTCTGCAAAGTTAAAAACAATACTTTTGTCAAATAATACTATCCAAAGAAGAATTAGTGATATGGCAGAAGATATTCAAGCGCAAGTTGTGGAAAATCTTAATAAATGCCACGGAATATATCTAATCCACGGATATATCTAACTGTGCCCAATTTATTACGTTTGTAAGATATGATACAAATAATGGCATTCAAGAAGATATTTTATTTTGTTCCCCATTGGAGACCAATACCACTGGAAAATGTTTATTCGACAATTTTGTGAAATGCACAAGTAAATATGTTATTGACTGGGGAAAATGTATTGCTATATGCACAGATGGCGCTAAAGCTATGACAGGACATCAATCTGGTCTTGTCGTCAGATTACAAGAAATAATGCCTAATGCCACATGGAGACATTGTTTTTTACATCGAGAAGCTCTGGCGTCAAAAGCTTTACCTCCTGAAATGGACTGTGTTATGAAATCCATCATTAAAGTTGTAAATTCCATTAAAGGAAAAGCTTTACAGACCCGTATTTTTCGAAAAATCTGCGAAGACATGGGTGCTATATTTCAAAATATTCTTTATCACACCGAAGTAAGGTGGCTTTCAAGGGGCAACGTCTTAAAAAGAGTATTTGACTTAAGAGCAGAGCTTTTAATGTATTTGAAAGATGAGAAGTCCCCATATGAAAATCAATTTTCCGATCCTATTTGGCTTTTGAAACTAGGTTTCCTTGCTGATATATTCGAACAATTAAATATTTTGAACAGTAATTTGCAAGGTCGCGACATTAATATAATTACAGCCACAGATAAAATTAAGGGGTTTATAAGAAAAATCGATTTATGGTCAACTTCACTTGGCAAAAAACAGCTCGATTCATTCGAGTGCGTTCAGGAAATTATAGAAAATGTATGTTACAGTGCTACAAATTTTGAACAAGTTTATACAGGCATGCAAGTTACTTTGCTTAATTTAAAACAACAGCTCTGTGATTATTTCCCCGTAGAAATTCAAAACAGTTACGACAGTTGCAGATGGATACTGAATCCGTTTTTAGCCGATTCCTTTCAACATGCTGAAATACCAATAAACATGAAAGAACAACTTACTGAAATATCAAGTGATGGAATGTTGAAGCTCCAATTTTTTTCCCAGAACCCGGACGAATTTTGGACCAAAAAGATGCAGGAATACCCTCAGTTGGCGAATGAAGCTGTAAAATGTTTGGTTCCATTTGTAACATCATATTTATGTGAGTTAAGTTTCTCGTCTATGACTGCCATTAAAACAAAAGTGAGAAATCGTCTCGTACTTGAAAACGATATAATTGTGTGTGTCTCAAATACACAGCCTAGATTTGAAAGACTAGTTTCAAAAAAACAGGCGCATGGGTCTCATTAACATTGTAATATTTGACTTTATTTTTTTCTTTTACTTTTAAGGACTTTTAATATTTAGTTTTATGTTTCGTTTGATAATTAATTGTTAATTTTTATTTACGGCTTTATTAAAATAAAAATACATGATTTAACAAAGTAGTGTTTTTGTCTTATTTTGGAAATTTCCGGCGACCCCCCTAGTACCTCATTGCGACCCCCCAGGGGGTCGCGACCCACACTTTGGGAAACACTGCTCTAGACGATAAAATTATATTATCGTCACATGATCAAATGCACAGTTTACGATTCGATAAGGGGCATACAGACAAACATTCTTTTTTTTGTACAGGGTGTTAGTAAATAATTATAAAAAAAACTTTAAGGGCTAATTCTACATGCAAAAATAATGCCGGTTTGTTCTATAAACACATGTCCAAAAATGCTTCGTTTCCGAGATACGGGGTGTTGAAATTTATATTTCAAACTGCCAGTTTATTTATTTCTCTAAGACCAGTTGAGCTATGAAAATGAAATTTGGTGAGTTTTAGGAGGCAGTTATTGCGCATTTTTTGACATACAATTAAGAATTTTGCATTTATCATTGGCGCGCCTACGGGTAATGGTCTGAATTTTTTTAAAGAAAAAAATAGTACGCCACTGGGATATTTCAAATTAAAAATTATTTTTAAATTCCACGTCTCATTTATGATAAAAAAAACCTTTTTTGCCTTTTTTCATATTGTGCACCGTTTTTTGTAGAAAAATAAAACATCTTGACGCGTATTTTTCATTTTTTAATACATTATCAAGAAATATCCAATACTAAACTAGAACAATAACAGAAAATATTACTAATACGATTTTAACTAGGTGCAGAGCTGCAACAAATGTTAAAAATGACCTCCTTTAGAGGTTACAGAAGAATTTTATATTCATCATTCACAAGATGAACACAAAATTCTTAATTGTATGTCAAAAAATTCGCAATAACTACCTCCTAAAACTCACCAAATTTCATTTTCATAGCTCAACTGGTCTTAGAGCAATAAATAAATTGACAGTTTGAAATAAAAATTTCAACACCCCGTATCTCGGAAACGAAGCATTTGGTGACATATGTTTATAGAGGAAACCGGCATTATTTTTTCATGCCCCTTAAAGTTTTTCATACTTATTTACTAACACCCTGTATATTATAGAGAACAAGGAAATATTATTTAGATTAATAAGGGGTTGGTGATAGAAAAGTGAAAAATTAGGGTAAAAAAATAAAAAAGAAAGTCGGGGGGGGGGGAACCCCCTTTTTCACTTAGATTGGTCGTACTAACTAAAGAAGCTTTAGGGGATTATGTACAACTACTTTGTTTATTAAGGAGGTCAATCATAATAATATTATGATATTATCATATTATGATCAAATGCATAGTTACGATTCTGTAAAAGACATACAGACTTTTTTATATTGTGTCGTATAAATAATAAAAACGTGGTATTATCAAAAAATAATTATTTTTAAATTGTAAGGGTTTATCAACATCCAAAATTAAGATCAAGACATATTCATTTAATTCTTAAATGTCCTAGAAACAAAACCAAAACATACACATTTGTTTACAATTAAGTAGGTCACCTAGATTTGTTAGAAACACCAGTCGGCAATAATGCATCGTCAACTAATCAATATTTTCGTAAGTCATGGCCAAAGCGGAGTCGACAATATAAACATACTACATGTTACAAGTTTGTTTATATATACAGCAAGGCATCGTGATTCATTCTAATTCATTCGTTTATCAATTATTATTCTTAATTCAGATGCACCCGTAGATGGTTTTACCGTGAACACATCAACTATTTACTGTGGTCTTTATAGTTGGTAATAAACAAGTAGTTATCAATAGTGTTTAATTCATCAACCCCTATTGGTAGGGGGTAACTACCCCCCAAACTACCCTAAGATGTTTCCCGAGGGTGGATACCCGCATAAAATCAAAATGTCAATTAAAAAAAAAATTTCAGGGCCAGAATTTGAACCTGAGTCGTCTTGGTGAAAGCCAGTAGCTAGGTATTCTTGGCTATTATACACGTAAGTCACGGAGATGAATATTTGACATATAAGTTGTAGCGTTTTTCCATCAAGTTTCACATTTTACCTTTTCTTGGCTAAAATTCCTGGTTTTGGGCCAGCTGACACATCATTTGTTAATAAGCTTTGGAACAACTAACTAAATAATAAGAAAACAGGAATGTTAAAATGTTCCGGTTAAATTTGACACTACCTCTCGGGCTATTATGATAACCAGTTCTCAATTAGATATTTATTTCAAAAATACTATTATTATTTTTCATTTTATGTAACATTGCAAAAAACTCAAGACTACGTGATGTAATATGTTTCAATATTTTTAGATTTGATCGTATAATGATGCGTCAAACTGAACAGGAACAGACTGAAAACGCTAGAAAAATTGAAAGGTAAATACTTACTTTCAGGAATCCTGGATTTATCCCACATATCTGGGATGTTTCAAATATTCCTGGAGACAGTTAACCAGTATTCATGAGAACTCTTTTTGTATAAACATCCTAATTATGTGTATCCATGCATGTGCCGCATGTCTTCATTCCTATCCATTGTTCTACTGTCCTATTTCATAAAAAAGATAATTAATTCGTTCTATTTTAGGGAAAATCAACCTTCGACCTCTAGAGATACAAATGGTGTGTCATCGTCTAGTCCAAGTACGTCTTCTGCAAATAGTGACGCAGAGAATAGACCGTCGTCTTCAAAAGCCAGGACTCCAGAAGGTGATAAAAATGGTAATAATGTGTTGGAAGGTCTTATTGTCGTCACCGAAGCAGGAAGACCACATATAGAAATCAATCCGACTGGACCAAGGTAATATTCATCAGACTTTCGAAATAACCACAACTATACGTTCTAATATAATCAAATACAATTGTGCGCAAATGGTGTTCTACGTCCACCGTTGTTTACAATCGTCAAGTTATCGCGAAATAAAATAAAATTCTGCACAATAAGCTTGATCCCAATCGCAAAATGAAACGATATTAATACAGTCCGTACAATATAGATACCGTTACACGTCATCCGTGTCATAGTATGTGACGTCACATCATACCAACACGAAATATTTAAGTCGTAGGTGTGTTTCTTTTTAGAATCGTTTAGCTGAGTACACTGAAATTACAGCCACTAGACATATCCACAGAGAACGGCAGTTCTCACCAGTGGCGCACAACACCCCTACAAGCGACACTATATATACACGAAATTTTCGATTTTCTAAACCTGACTGAATTGAAAATTGGGCCAAATCCCATCTTAAAGTATAGCAAAAGACTCGTCCATCCATATGTTACATCTCCATTTTGGTCCAAGGGTGTGGATTTTACGGCCCTTCCCATTTAGAGTCTGTTTTTCGTTCTCGCCCCCAAAAATTTCAAAAACTTAAGCCCGACCTTTGCGGCTTCTGATAGCACAAATTATTACCTTTCCAACGCATGTTTAATTTTGAAAATCGGTTATACCATTCAAAAGTTATCGAGCTCAGAAGTATGACTCAATTTTTGTTTAAAAAAGGGAAAATGTTTGTATGTATGTATGTATGTATGTATGTGTGTGGAAAAGTTACACCGATCTGAATTTTTTTTTGTGTTTCAAGAGGGTGTGAGGGCCGATTTAGAACCGGTCTAATTTTTGACTTCTGACTACCCGTAAGCCAGCTAGAGGACTAGGTAGATACAAAATAGCATATTTTTTGGGCGTATATATCTTAGGTTCAAGGAGAGACAGGAAAACCGCAAATACACCAAATCAATAGGGTTGAGTTAAGCTTTCAAATGGTGCTTAAGCGATCAACCTGAGACATACACACTGCTCATCATAGCCGAAAAACTGAAAAACCAAACTTTGAAAATTTTGGTTTTTCGACAATTACTCAAAATTTCAACCTACGAATTGCGCCAATAACTGAGCGTTTGTAGGAGGACTCAGGACGCGTCTAACGGTGTATATCTCATATCTGGGAAAATTCGAATTTTTTAATTATAGGCTTCATAAGTATGATCAAATCTATTTCTTATGGGAAAAACCGTTTTTCAAGCTCAATAATTCCTGTAATACGTTCAGTTATCAAGCTTGATCTTGGATGCATCAGATACTACTTGTCAATACGTTTTAAACTCATTTTTAGTGATCAACATCAGTTCAGCCGTTCAGAAGTTATAGAGCTCCAAAAGTATAATTAGTCCAGGAACTGAAACTTTTCACTTCGCAATTTTTACAGAATGGATCGATTTGCTTGAAAATTTGACAATAAGTAGTGGATAGTCCAAGGATCAAAATCTATATGATGCCGAAAGAAGCTTTTACCATGGGGTGGTCGCCACCCCATCTCGAGGGTGGATATTTTTTATTATATTTTGACCGCAAATGTTGGTAAAAACATTAATTGTAAGCAAAAAATGTTTTATATTTTTTTGATAAAATTAATAGCTTTCGATTTATTGGTTATCGAAACTTAGTTTATATCGAAAAAATCAATGTTATTAATCAATCATGGTTTATGTACTTATAGTGGTTACAATGCTAAGATTGATTGGGCAATCCGAGTTCATTTGCCGACCCTAATTACATAATTATTAGGATGGCTGGGATATGAACTCGGATTGTCTTATCACTCGTGTCGAAAGTAGTAGATCATTTGGGAGAGAATGCGACCAAGGCGACCCCAGAAAACGGCAATTCTCGCTAGTGGCGCCCAACCTCTCTACATGCGACACTATATATACACGAAATTTTCGATTTTCTAAATCTGACTGAATTAAAAAATTAAAAGTTTAGGAATAGACTCGCCCATCCATATGTGAACATTTCATTTTGGTCATAGGGTGTGGATTTTACGTCTATTCCTATTTAGTATCTGTTTTTCTTTCTCGTTCTCAAAACTACCAAAAATTTCAAAAATATAAGTTCGACCTTTGCGGCTTCTGATAGTACTGATCATTACCTTTCCAACGCACATCTAATTTTGAAAATTACCAGAGAACGGAAGTTCTCGCCAGTGGCGCACAACACCCCTACATGCGACACTATACACGAAATTTTCGATTTTCTAAACCTGACTGAATTGAAAATTGAGCCAAATCCCATCTTAAAGTTTAGGAAAAGACTCGTCCATCCATATATTACTTCTCCATTTTGGTCCAAGGCTGTGGATTTTACGGCCCTTCCCATTTAGGGTCTGTTTTTCGTTCTCGTCCCCAAAACTCCCAAAATTTTCAAAAACTTAAGTTCGACCTTTGCGGCTTCTGATAGCACAGATCATTACCTTTCCAACGCATGTTTAATTTTGAAAATCGGTTATACCGTTCAAAAGTTACCGAGCTCAGAATTAGAACTCAATTTTTATTTAAAAAGGGGAAAAATGTTTGTGGATATGTATGTATGTATGTATGTATGTATGTGGAAAAGTTACACCGATCTGAATTTTTTTTCTGTGTTTCAAGAGGGTGTGAGGGCCGATTTAGAACCGGTGTAATTTTTGACTTCTGACTACCCGTAAGCCAGATAGGGCTAGGTAGATACAAAATGGCAAATTTTTTGGGCGTATATATCTTAGGTTCAAGGAGAGACAGGAAAATCGCAAATACACCGCATCAATAGGGTTGAGTTAAGCTTACAAATGGTGCCTAAGCGATCAAGCTCAGACATACACACGGCTCAGTATAGCCGAAAAATTGAAAAACTAAACTTTGAAAATTTTGGTTTTTCGACAATTACTCAAAATTTCAACCTACAAATTGCGCCAATAACTGAGCGTTTGTAGAAGGACTCTAGGCGAATCTAACGTTGTTTACCTCATATCCGGGAAAATTCGAAATTTTAAGTTATACGCTTCATAAGTATGAGCAAATCTATTTCCTATGGGGAAAAACGGTTTTTCAAGCTCAATAATTTCTGTAACAGCTTTAGTTTTCATACTTGACCTCAGATGCATCAGATACTACTTGTCAATACGTTTCAAACTCATGTTTAGTGATCAAAATCGGTTAAGCCGTTTAGAAGTTATTAAGCTACAAAAGTATAATCCAATTAACGATTATTCCCGAAATGGTTTATGTAGTTGCAGTGGTTACGACGCTAAATTTGATCTGCAACGGGCAATCCGAGTTCATTTACCGGCCATCCCAATATTTTTATTCAATCTATTTCGACTACATCTAGTGTACAAAATCTAGTGTACATTCGATGGACACTAGATCATTTGGGAGATAATGCGACAAAGGTGACCATTTATAAAGCTTAACGTGTAATCGAGAAAAATTGCATTCAACTTCATACATTTAATTTCTATATAACTTGAAAAACTGCTGATACAAGAATAAAAAACCGCTAAACGCCGTAAAAATGAGTGGCGCATACAATATTCCAGCTACAAAAGATCTGATATGAAAATTACGTGGCACGAAAATGTATTTTCATTTTGATGCAAAACAAAATTCTAGTTTTATTTTAAAAGATTTTTCCATAATATTTGCTAAATTTGAAGTAAACGCGCCACAAAAGAGTTTCAAAATTCAAACTGTATCAAATTTACTAAATTAAATTTAAATTTCTAATCTTATCAATCCAACCTTTATTGATATTTATATTTATGAGTCAATCAGTGTTTTATTTACAAAAAATTGTGCAGCTCTTACAAGAAAAGAGATATTCGGATAATTAGTGATGCCATAAAATCTTAGGAGGCCTCCGGGATAATACGAAAGGACTACGAACCAAGATCAGCTCATCAATTTTTCCACAGAATTTTTTAAAGTTAGGTGAAAATACAACGTTTCCGTTCAGCTCCGTATAATGCAAGCAAAATGTTTAAAGTGAATACTTCTTATCGTTCGATATGGAATTTTGGCGGGTGGAAAATCGTATTGAGCGTCATTCAAAATCGTGACGCAATCTTGACGCGAGAGCGTCATTCAAAAGAGATTAGCTTGCGGTTACCCCTAGGGTACGTTACTTAAACTTATATTGGTACTTAAACAAATTATATATGTTCGTTATATTAAAGTAATATGTCTAAAATTGAATAAAGGAATTATATATACTGGAATAATAACAAACGATATCAATACATGTATCTAAAAACTGATGCAAGAATCTTGAAAATCGGAGTACAAATAAAATAATAAAGTTATAAATTGTCAAACTTAATCAAAAACTTTTAGTGGCGGAATTCTGTGCTGGTGAGAGTATATATGAGTATGCACTTGCACATGAAACACGGTAGATTCGTGAAAAAATAGGAAGCGGAAAAAAAATAATACTTTCCTAAAACTACAACGGCAAGAAAACAACAAAAAACTGCTGAAAACTAAAAAAGAATCAGAAACCTCCACCCCGATTATTGTCATCATCATCATTTAGCCTATTTATACTTGTCCACTGCTGAGCGTAGGCCTCCCGTAGTTCATCCCACAAATTCCTGTCCTGAGCCGCTTCTACAAACAACAATTCGAAAACGCGTCTGTAGTTAGTAAAATAACACACAACTAAGATTTTATTATTACTAAAAACTAATATCTCAATATTTTTTTAGGGTCCAAATAAGGTGTATAAATTTTCCTCGGGAAGATAACGATAGGTGGAAGATCAAGTGGAAAATCCCTTTGAGGAGATTATCATTACGTGGATATAAAAAAATTAGTGATAACACGTTGAACTATCTCAAAAATTTAGATATAGAATTAATAGATTTAACATATACTAGCGTGTCCCAAAAAGGAATTGAAAATTTTCTGGTTCATAATCCAAACTGTAGAGTGATACATCCTTTATATTGCGTATGTAAACCCAACAACACCCTGTATTGAGGACGTCAGTAATTAACCATACATTTTTCAATGAATTGTATTATAGTGAAAAGGTTTTCTACAATTTTGCTTGTTAAACATTCATAAAATAAACTATTGAAAACGTATTTATTTATTATTAACATATATTTCCACACCATGCACTGCACTCTTACCGAGGGCTGAACGTCCCTGAAACTTCTATAATGTGTATTTTAATAAGTTTCAGGGGTGAAAAATACAGAAAATGTAGTGTGATTTTAAATTTCAAATATCTCATTCAAAAGAAACTTTTTATTTATTCTAAGGGACTTTCGGCCCTCAATAATAATTTAGTCTTTCATTCTGCGTTTAAATTTTTTAAAAATATTTATTAGTTTTTTCAGGATTCGAAAAAAATTGACACCATGTCCGTGGTGATATTTTCCAAATCGAACATTCGCTATCTTTGTCATACAACGCACTGAGTCGAATAGGATATGGTGACAAGACAGTGACAATTTTAAATATTTGACATGGTATCGGGAATATTTTGAGTTGTTGATTAGATAATAGGTTTGTTCTAGCATCAGTTTCAAACGGTTTGAAACCATCAGCGAATAGTCGACCAGCGCAAGTAGAGGGATAGCACTGGTGACTGTATTATGTTTTCTCACTGGCCAACTGTTTGCTGACGGTTTCTGACTAGTTTGACTGTTTGCTAGAACAAATCTATTATTGATAGTGTATAATTTGATAAATAATTGAGTTAAGACGTGAACTTAATAAAAAGTTATTTATTGTTTATTATTTATGGAAGATCCAAGCAGAGAATGTACCAAGCTATATTCTGTGATCCAAGTATTTTGTTGTTAAAGATGTTCAAAATTGTAAGCGTTCCATAGTAACAATATATTGTAACGAATTACCGACGGCAGATAACAGGTTCCGCCTCGACAGCCATCACGTGAGGAAACATCTGGAATAATGATTCAGCGGACGAGTGGGATGGACGATTTTTCGCGACTGATCGACGGTCAAGGCCAATGATTACTAGTGATGGGCGGTTCCGTTTTTCTGGAACGTTCCAGAAATAAGGCTAAAGTGTAATATAAGGCACAATTTTTGTAAATAGAGTTAGTGTATTGGGACCGTGCAAGTTCGGCAAAGCGACACGTATTTCTACGCTCTGCAACTTTATTCACACTTTTAATTATATTGGCCAATTATATTAGTCCTGGTTACTGGATAATTGTCAAGGCCATAGTCCAAAAAAGTAATAAGAAGAAAAAATACGATTCAGGTTATGTTATTAAAACGTAAACAATTGTATGCAGTAAATAAAATTAGTTATTAAAATGCAGTACTGCAAGCAAAATACAATTAATTAAATTTACCTTTATATAATAATTGCATATCATATCAATATTGTGGAGCAACATATAATTTTTCTCCTTCAATGACAGTAGATATGAAATGTACGTCAATTTGACAATTTCAATTGACAATATGAATTATTTAAGAAAGTTGCAATATTTCTCCGCTATTCGCGCACGATCGTTTCTCAATTCCCTTCCAAGTACTTGCACGCCGCGAATAATATAAATTCGTCTGTAACTTGTATAAATAAATTCGTATAAACGAACCTAGAGTATTATTTTAACCGTAATTATGCTACAATATTATTTAAAAAATCACTTTATCACTTTTCTTCTTTTCTCGATTGAGTATTAGTTTTTTTGTACAGTATATATAAATTATTACAATCACTGAATACATAGTTCGTGAAAAAATTATCATAATAATTAACTGAATTAATAATTTAAGCAAGTAACAGTTATCCAAGAACATTCAAAAGCCATCTCTTTAAAGTTAATCATGACATTGTCAAGTAATGTTTACATATCCATACCAGTGAGAATTTTACTACACGTAATTTGCCGTGTAAAGATAGAAAAAGAATGTGTGTGTACTTTGTACGCACGTAAGAAGTTATACTTCTATTATATTATAATTTCAACAAAATAAATATACTGAACAGGTTATTTGTATTTTATTTAAATATTAAACTAACTTTCTTACCTACCACTTTTAAAAAATTTTTATTAAAACGATACCAAAAATAAAAAAAGATGAAGTTTTCGATCCTAATAGCATTATTAATAATATTTAGAAAATATTAAAATATTACTAAAAGATTTTTAAATTGAAAACTTATTGGTCCATTTCCTTGGTAACACCTCCAAGGCTTCTAAAATTTGCAAGCCAAATGGATGCTGAAGCGAAGAAGACAAGAGGGAATTCAAAAAACTTACAATTCACGACCCCGTCTGTTCAGCTGGTAAATTCCAACAGAAAATGGACCTAGTTACTCGAAGGAGTAAAGACCAATATAAAAATAAAATAAATTTTTTATTAATAATGCTATTAGGATCGAAAACTTCATCATTTAATTGCCAGATGATGCTAGTCACCTAATATTTTCACTTCAGTTGCAATGGGTGGGAAAACCTCTCAGTGCTGATCAATTAGGGTATGGAGAACAAGCCTACGTTCTCTCCGATGAGGCTCCAATAAGAGCCGAAAATCGCGATTCAGAGGACTGGACTGCGCTACGTATTCTAAATGAAAAGTAAGATTGTTTTGCCTTCGCATTGCAACTGAATTAAAAATAAAATTTTTATTTTATTAAAAAAAACAATTTGAATCGTCCGGGATTTGAACCCGGGACCTCTCGATCTCTGGTCCAATACTCTACCAACCAAGCTATCAAGCCCCTTGTAAGTGACGTCTCGGATATAATTACACATCACGGTGACAAATATATCAAGTGAAGTATAACAAATTTTAAAAGCATTTATTGTTATAATAGATATTTTATTATCTTACTTCCGAGGAAGACAAATCCAATGACACAAAAATTATAATAAATAATACATTTACTAAAAACACTAATATATCCTTTTAATGACTTATTTGCACTGACAGCACTGGTACATACGTATCTTGAAAGATTAGCAAGGAACTACATACTGCCTGTGTGCGCATGCGCCCGGGATTATAAAATTTCACTCTCGATCGTAAAGAAGTAAACTTCAAAAAGAAGTTTTTATATTACGTATTTATTTATAAAAAAAGATACCTATGATGTTTACCTGATAAAAACAATCATAAAATAATTTAGTTTTTCCCGTATCGAGTGTGAAATCTACCCTGTAAAACTAATAAACCTCGAGACAGAATAAATTAAAAGAAAAAATTGGAGATAACGAAATGTGGTGAATTGGTGAGTGATGATCAGTCGCCAAAAGATTAATTATTTTATTTACTGGCTGTTTCAGTTTTAATAGATGGAGTTTTCGTTGGAGATAAGGAGCCTGCAAGAGAACATGTTCATTTGGTGTTAATTTTAATGCAGTCTTGTTTTTACGTGGAGCATATTAATTTTGTACATCAACAGCTGTTGATTGTATGTATCCGGAGGACTGGCGTTCTTTTTTCATTTGCTCTTCATTAATCATCTTCATTTAAATAAATCGTGTGGTAATAGTTTGTTCACGTTAGAGTCTAATGGTACACAAGTGGATGTTTGCAGTCACGAATAAAAATATAACGTAATTTTATGAAGGATAGGCATGGAGTTGATATTTTTCAATAGATTTCTCACGGGTTTTAAGTTTGTTTAGTTTTTTTAAACGATATTATAACAACGAATCTCGAATTTGTCTAAAGTCTAAAGTATCTCCAATTTATTAACTTTGACGTAAGGTACAGGTACTTAGGTACAGTTAAAAAATATTGGAAAAACTATCTTTACAATCTGTCTATGTAATAACAAAAATATGTAAAAAAAAGAACACTAAAAAAACTATATTTCCAAAAAAAAAAAGAATGTGTGTGTATTTTGTACGCACGTAAGTACTTCTATTATAATATAATTTCAACGAAATAAATATACCTACTTAACAGTTACAATACAAAAAATTAACAATAATTACCAAAAATGAACCAAAACTTTAACAATGCCAAATATTAAAAAAAAAAAAGAAAAAAATATGAATCGTCCGGGATTTGAACCCGCAATCTCGCGATTTTTTTATCTCTGGTCCAATGCTCTACCAACAAGGCCATCAAGCCGCATGCTAGTTACCATTCAGATATACATAATTATACATCACGGTGACAAGTGAAATATAAAAATAGATGTTTTATTATTTTACGCCCAAGGAAGACAAATCCAAAGACACAAAATTATAATAAAAAAACCTTTTAAACCACCTTTTTCAAATTGCGCAAGTTGTATAATTAATATTAATGTTAATAAATGAAATATAAATATTTTGACGTTTCACAATTTGACAATTCACTTTTAACTGCAGTGCCTTAAAAATTTTAAAGCACTAGTGCCTTAAAGTAGCATTTTTAACGCTCCTATGGAGTCCTAAAAATTGCATTTTTAACACGTTTGTAGAAAAATATATTTAAAAACACTAATATATTCTTTCCACACCTTTTCTGGACTGATACATACATAAATTAAAACATTTTTAAGTATAACTTCAAAAATATAATATGAAAACTATTTAAAAAGGCAGTATAACTATTAACTAACCTTTGTTGTTTCTCTTCCCACAAATTTTAAAACGCAACAACCATACATAACCAAACCGTCAACCCTCCAAACCACAGCTGCGCTACAGCTGCCATATTGGATAATTTTTGACATGTCATTTGAACATCCAATCAGAACAAAGTTATAATGCGCATGCGCCGGGATCGTAGGTTTTAACATATAAAAATTCACCCTCATATCGCGCGTAAAGAAGTATAACTTCAAAAAGTAGGAACAGCCGTAAAATATTTGCGCCTTTACTCTTAACCTATTTGGTTTAAGCGCATAAATTTGGACAGATCTATTTTTAAAATAATTATAGTATGCTATGGCATCACAGTTTTGAACTTTGCTTGATCCGTCTTCAGGCGACAGTCGTAACTTCGAATTTAAAAAAGCATTCGTTTTGGCTACGAAATATAAAGAATTGGACCGGCATAAATAACACTAGCGAGCTTTTGCATGCCGCAAAAGACAAACGTCTGACTTTAAGATAAGTCGCCAACGCACTATAGAGAAAAAGATATTTTGTTTTAGCTGTTTTTCTGGAGTTTTTAGTTCAACTTCTTTGTGTTCGCCAATTTGCAGCCATTGGATACGTGGTTTTACTAATCACTGCTTTTGGATTCACCCACATGGTATGTGAGGTATGTATACAGTCGGAAAAATGAAAGAATACCCATGAACGATCACATCAATCACTTATTTTGTATTTGCTGTCTTTTTCTATAAATTACAAACGTTTCATGTTACAAACAAATTACAAACGATGTGATCGTTCACGGGTATTCTTGTGAGAGGCGACAATTGGGTAGGACTTGAGCCACAGCCTTCTTCTTCTTCTTATTGTATAGACACAACTGTCTGTTTTTTCATTGTGCCTCTAGTAAGTTGTCATTCCATCGTGTTTGTGGTCTTCCTATTGGTGAACCGTCTTTCGCTGTCCTTACTACTCTATTTGTAGTCATTCGGCTTTTGTGGTTATTCCATTCTATTCTTCTGTTTCTTACCCAGTTATTAATGTTGTCCACCTTGCATCTCCGTCGTATATCTGTACTTCTAGCTCTGACGTAAAGTCTTACTTTCGAAAGGTTTTCATCTCCGCTGTTTCACATCCATAGTCGTTTTTCATAAGACTAATACCTCATTTCAGCACCATTTCTAAATTTTCTCGGCATTCATGGTAAACTCACCTATAATTATCTTCAAGTACCGTCTCCGCGACGGAGGTCTGCAATCATCATAGCTATTCGGTTACTTTAAAAGACGGTTGCTGTGAAAAATTCATTTGATGTACATCCAAACCATTCTTTGAGGTTGCGCAGCCACAATGTTCTACGTCTCCCTATGCATCTTTTTACTTGAATCTTTCCCTGCCAAGTTGTATCGCTCTCTACGTGCAATAGTCTGAGATATTCCCATTTTCTTATTTTGATGGTATGCAAGATTTCCATTTCTTTATTCATCTTTCTCAGCACATCTTTGTTTGTGACGTGTTCTGTCCACGATATCTTCAAAATTCTTCTGTACACCCACAGCTCGAATGATTCCAGTTTTTTTTATTGATGCCGCATTCAAAGTCGCAGTTTCCATTCCAAAAAACAAAGTCGAGAAAACGTAGCACCTAGTCAACCTCACTTTTAGGTCCAACTTCAAATCTCTTGTGCAGAGCGCTTTTCTCATTTTGGTAAAATTTGTG
Organism: Diabrotica virgifera virgifera; assembly: GCF_917563875.1. NCBI lineage: Eukaryota > Metazoa > Arthropoda > Insecta > Coleoptera > Chrysomelidae > Diabrotica > Diabrotica virgifera. The sequence continues at coordinate 244,147,697 of NC_065445.1, read as the reverse complement.
ATCATATTTTTATTTAATCAAGTAATCATTTGTGGAGTTGATCATTGTTCCAATATATGCATATTGGTCTACTCATTCGACATTGGTTCCGTCTATGATTGATTCTCTTTATTTCTTTGAGTTTTCGATATCCTCATACATTTTGCCCGTATTTTTGTCCGTACTCCGCTATTATGGTCACCAGCGTCTGAAGATCCCCAATATTTTAGGCTATGATGACAGTGTCATCAGCATATCTCTAATGTTGTTAATGGGGTATGTTTACATAATAATAAATGAATAAAAGACGTATCAATATACTATTTTAATACAAAATACATATAGATAAAATATACAAAAGTTTAATTTTGAAACAATATATCATCTACTTTTTGGGTTTTAAGCATAACCATGGGTTTTTTATAAAATAAGTCTAAAGTAGTTATATACGTATAGCAGGAGGTGATGGCACATTCAAACGTTCTTCTGGATCAGAGCAAACCATTTCCAATCCGTTTCATCTAAAAATTAAAAAGAAAATTTAATAATACATGAAAACTCCAAAGAAATGTACAATTATGTTAGTTCTACATATCTGGATCGAAGCATCCAAGTTACATGCAACTCAAGACAATTATGAATGTACAGAAAAACTGAAGATTTGGGTAAAAATAGAGAACCAAGACGAAAAATTTTTCAAAATGAGCTTTTCTTCATTGTTTCATAAATAAAAGCATAGAAAGCAAAAAACATAAATCATGCAACCTAAACAGAAAAATACTTGATCTGCAAGAATATCTGTTAGCGATATTATTTCTTTCACATGAACAACTAGTACCTCTAGCTATATACACAACAATCATTATTTACTACCTACAATCAATGCTGAGCAAATAAAAGTATGTTTTATAAAACAAGATGGAACATAAGTAGGAGTAGGTTCAATGTGACAAAAATATTCTCTTTTATATTTATAGCTCATGACTATGGCATTATGTTACCTAAGAGAAAAAGCTTATACAAAAGGCATTTACGTAATTTTTCGAAAATTTGTTTGACTACAGGAAAAATTAACTATACTCCGTCTCACCTTGACTTTACAGTATAGGGAACGTAGACAATGCAGTCTTATGAGAGTTTTTACCGCGGTGGCGCCGATTTTATCAAAAAGAATTTGTAATCGAACATTAGAGAGATTAAATTAAAACTGTTTTAGAAAGGCAGTCTACAATTTTGGGATTCATATGCGTAATAACTATAGTATATCAAATAAACTTAACCGCATATGAATCATAAAATCGTAGATTGCCTTTCTAAAACAGTTTTAATTTAATCTCTTTAATATTCAATTACAAATACTTTTTGATAAAATCGGTATCACCGCACTAAAAACTCTCATAAGGAATGCATTGACTATGTTCCTTATACTGTAAAGTCAAGGTGGGACGGAGTATAGTGTGTTAAAGATTTTGATCTATCCGCAGTTCTTTAATAGAACTAAGTTTAAGAAACAGGTCGGTTAAAAATTAAACATATGCCAACGTCTTTTTTTGAAAAGTATTAATAAGGCTTATTGTCTCTTCTGCGATGATCCAGGTTTCTGCGCCATATGTCGCTATTGGTGGTATGATGGTTTTAAATATTCTTAACTTTACTGTCCTATGGATGCCTTTGGATCCAAACACCTGCGAGAGTTTTGCACCTGCGTTTTGTTAGCAAGCATTATCCTTTTCCGTATTTCTTCCTCCTCGCTGTAGTTCTCAGTTACCTGTATACGAGCACGTATGTGAGTTGTTTTAGCACCTCAATATTTGCGTCGTCTATTGACAATTTTTGCAAGTTTCGCTATTTCCTTGCTTGTATTAGGACTTGTTTAACTGTTAGTTTGTTAGTTTTATCTACGTTGACGGATAGCCTATTTCTTTCCCATCGACCCATCAAGTTTTCATCGTCTGCGTAGGTATATCATAATCTGGTGCGGGAGCACGCCAAATAGAATTCTATTTTAGTGACGTCACGTTGCCTAGCAACCGTCGATTTTCCCATTATGAAATTCTATTTTGTGATGTCAGCAAAATAGAATTCTATTTGGCGTGCTCTGGGCCCTGCTTAGACTTATTAAACAATACGTGGCTTGTCTTTTTAGTTTTGCATATAGCCGCTTAGAGGGCGCCACCACTAAAACCTTCCAACCTCTTCCAACACAAACGTAACCTCAATTTTCTGTTGACACAAATCGAGAATGGACCGTGATAGTGTGACGTCAAAAGGTTTCCAAACACGTTGTGTCTAGATATACGCTAACGTGTACGCAAATAAAAAAGTTAGGTAGAATTAAACGTCATAACAAATATTTTTCTATCAAACAAACACTAAACATATCAAAATAGCGTGTATCAAAATATACAGTCACTGCCCACGCTAAATAGTCACTAGCTTGATGAAGTTTAACTTTTTTATTTGCGTACATTTTAGCGTGTACCTAGACACAACGTGTTTGGAAACCTTTTTTTTGACGTCACGACTATCGCGGTCCATTTCATTGCGATATAATAAGTCGTGTAGATACAGTGAATTTTTTAAATTAGCAAGTCGGTCGAAAAATGCATCTTAGCCAAGAACATTTTTGAGCAATAATTTTTTACAATTTTCGGAGAGGATTATCTCAACAGCATTCTCACGCTGAAATGGATTCTGTGCTTGGGAATGAAGCATCAGACCAGTCACCTATTTCCCGCTGGTAATGCTAATTTTAACGTGGTCGCTCCAGTCTCAGCGACTAATCCAGCCCAGGTCCACCCAAAACATTAGTCACGCGGCAAAACATTGATGCGGTTCGTGAGTTTATTTAATTATGGCCGCCGTGTAACATACCGGGAGATAGAGGCATCATTGGGCATTTCAAAGACCTCGATCCAAAAGATCCTTCATAAATAACTGGGTGTTAGGAAGTTGGTTTGCCGTTGGATCCCTCATTTGCTTACAGAAGAGCAAAAAGCGGTTCGCGTCAATTGGTGTCGAAAAACATCGGAACGGTTCAACAAAGGAAGCTGAAAAAACGTTTATAGTATTGTTAGTTGCGATGAATCTTGGATTTACTCCTACCAACCGGAAAATAAACGCCAATCCGCTATGTGGGTGTTTGAAGATGAGGAAAAACCAACAAAAGTGATCCGTCCTTGAAGTGTGTCAAAGAAAAAGGTCGCAACTTTTGTGTCAAAATGTGGTCAAGTGGCAACAATTGCTCTAGAAGATCGAAGAACGGTTACTTTTGATTGGTATATATCCGTTTGTTTACCAGAAGCTATCGCGAACCTCCGAGAAAGCAACACAAAACGGCAAATCTTCCTACATCATGACCATGCAAGTGCTCACACTGCCTAAAAGACAATAGAGTTTTTGGAGCTTCAAAACATCGAATTGTTAAACCATCTACCCTTATAGCCCCGACCTAAGTCCCAACAACTTCACGTTCCCAAAGATCAAGAATTTAATGCGTGGGTGGCGATTCCAGTCGCCAGAAGAAGCCATTGATGCTTTTAAAATAGCCATTTTGCAAGTGTCAGCTGAAGACTGGAATAACTGTTTACCAATTGGTTTGAACGTATGCAAAAGTGTATCGATCTTGGTGGGACATATTTTGAAAAGCAACAAAGTACTTTAAGTCTATATATTTTTTGTTTTTATGGCTATATGCAAAACTAAAAAGACAACCTACCGTAATTTTTTTGGGTTTACAGATAACTTTCTTATAAATTATTCCAGATTTACATATTATATTAAACAGAGTCGAAGCCGGCGCATCTCCCGGTTTTAGCCGGAGGTTTTATCTGGAAGGAATCTGTCAAATAGTTTTGGACTCGTGCTTGCCCTTCTCTGTAAGTCATGGTGGATTGAACTAATTTTACCGATGTCCTTGGTATACCAAATTCTCGCATAATAAATCGATTATCGATGCCCAATTATATATGGATTTTAAACTGTAACTACACATTATTGCGAAATTCTCTCAAGGTCTCAATAAATCAGAAAAAAATATAATACACCATATTGCATTGCCTCACTGTCCTCAGATATTTAATGAAATCTTGATTGAATTGGACCACATTTTCTCATTGGATATGCGATATGAATTCTATATAACAAATTTGAGACCATTTGGGAAGAGGAAAAGACAAAAGACAAAATTGACCAATGTTTTACTAGAGAACTGGATTTCAATGTCTACCGACTTTCTGCAAAACTTGATATGGACATGTCAAGAGATTCCCCATCCAGTCAGACAATAAAATTATAATTATAGAATACAGTAATTATTACTGGTACAGCATACAATCGTATAAATAACAAATAAAATCAAAAAAATACACGTACATTGCAATATTATAAAAGCCGTACATCTATCTACCAAATTTCTTATTATTAGAAATATATTATGATTCATTTTATACACAAAAATATGTACCTATATTACTCTAAAAAGTAACTAGAAACATTTAAAATTATTCTACGGTTGACCTTCATCAATAACAGAATAAACCAATATTAAATAAACAGTTAATTGCTACATATATTTTGATTCTAACAAACCTTTATATAACAATCTTAAAATTATTGATTTACTAGAATACGGTAAAAGCAAAACAAATACCGCTACACGTCCTGCCTCGCTTGTCATATTTCGAGTCTGACACCAAAAGGCGGGAATTCGGGATTGTTAGTAGGACAAACTACAGTAAGTGTGTTCGCGGGTGCCTGTCGGCGACAAATTAGCAGCAAAACGCACGCGCACTTTAAAATGATATAAATAATATCGTTAATAGATAAATATACAAGGTATATTTACCTAGTATAATTTGATAGTTATTAATATTAATATTTATCTATTAACGGTATTATTTATATTAAGTGAAGTTAGAAATTGTCGGCGATAATTTGTCCACTGTACCCGCGAAGGCAACTATTGTATTGGTCTTACAAAATTTCATGAACTTGACTCACTCATTTGGCGTCACCAAATGATTGGTAAATCTACAAACGAAAGTATGAAATCCGACATTACTAAAAACACTTAATTGTCTTCAGTGCGTCCTCACAGCAGGACAGATTCAAACTAGCTTTTGCATTAGTCAAATAGTTTTTGTTTACGAGTATTTATTGCATTTCTATTCTGTTAACAATCGTTTTTAATACTATACAGTAACCGCCACGCTCTAATATATCTGGTAGGATGGTATCCTGGCAGGATCGCCATCTAATATATCTGGTAGCTAAGGTGGTGACTAAGGGTTCTTTTCAATGTTAAGTAGTTAAGGGAGAATAAAACATATTCACTCGACGAACACCAAGTTTATTCTGATCCTTTAATTATAATATTTTCAATAATCAAAGTGTGTTATTGTTACAAATACACGGGTGCTTATTCAGCGCCCGTGGCTCAAGGATTCGACACTCAATATTTAAATAAACAATCAAGGTAAATGTTAGTCGATATTATACAATCTTCCAGTCACAATCTCAAACCCAGTTCAATATTGGATATTATTTTACATCTATTAATTTATCTTGTAATACTTATGAAAATCTTTATCTCTCTTATTCCAGGACAACGCTACTATGCTATACGCAATGCAGTATGAAATTAAAATAGTTAAAGTTTTTATAAATTTATAACGTGTAACGATAATTATTTTAAAATAAAATAAAAATGTATTCCATTATTAATCAGTTGCAATGCGAAGGTAAAGCTGTCTTATTTTCCACTTAGAACGGGGAGCGCAAACCAGCACTCTAAATCGACGATGAGAGGCGTAGGTTTGCCTCTCTGCCCGAAGTGATAAAACTCCGAGAGCTTGTCCCCGCATTGCAACTGACGTTTATGGAGTAGGTGCCTTTCAGTTGCCAGATGACGCTAGTCACCTACTCCATAAACGTCAGTTGCAATGCGGGGGCAAGCTCTCGGAGTTTTATCACTTCGGGCAGAGAGCAGCAAACCTACGCCTCTCTGATGATGACTCCAATAATTAGAGTCGAAAATCGTCGATTTAGAGTGCTGGTTTGCGCTCCCTGTTCTAAGTGAAAAATGAGACAGCTTTGCCTTCGCATTGCAACTGAATAAAAACGGAATACATTTTTATTTTATTTTCATATTGGTTTTTACTCCTTTGAGTAACTAGGTCCATTTTCCGTTGGAATTTACTAGCTGAACAGACGGGGTCGTGAATTGTAAGTTTTTTAATTCCCTCTTGTCCTCTTCGCTTCAGCATCCATCTGGCTTGCAATTTTTAGAAGCCATGGAGGTGTTACCAGGAAAATGGACCAATAAGTTTTCAATTAAATATCTTTTAGGAATATTTTTAATATTTTTCAATATTCTTAATGTTTTTATTAGGTTGAAAACTTTGCCTTTTTGATAATTATTTTACTTTCATTATACATAATATTTATATTCATTAATTCAAAATATAAACAGAACAGGATTGAAAAAAAACCATAAGAATCGATTATCACTTAAAAAAAGAATGTGTGTGTACTTTGTACGCACGTAAGAAGATATTCTTCTATTATATAATAGGTAATTTAAACGAAGTAAATATACTTCAAATGTTATTTGTACTTATTTTATTTAAAAATCAAACTAACTTTCTTATCTACCACTTTCAAAAAAGAAGAATATCTTCAAAAATTATATAATAATATACTTACAATCATAAAATCTATAAAAAAAAAAAAATAAAAAAATAATAACTTGCTTGGGGCTCGAACCCACTTCACGTCTACCGCGCTGTACGAAAGTTGACGCCATTTCAAACTGCACCAAACTCTCGTATACGTCATGTGGGAATATACACAAACTAAACGTTTACACCATAAATTTATATGAATTTAATAAAATTATTAGTTTGATTTTTGTCGAAATAAAATACAACAAATTATAGAGTAAGAAAACGATATATGAGATGCATCGCCTACTAATAGGTAACTACATTATTTTGTTTACATTTTCCAAATAGATAGGTATTGAAACTATTAGGTATTTCCAACTGAAACATTTAGAATTACGTACCTGCAGCTTTTCAAAACTATTTAAAAAGTGACTATAATTATAAATTTGATTTTATTTCTGTCCACACATCAATAAAAACTAATATTATAAAATATTTTTGTTTACCGATAACCTCCATATTGAACAATTATTGACAGATCATTTCAAAATTTCAACACCCAATCAGAGCCCGTATAACCACTAATACCAGACTGTCGGTGTGCGCATGCGCGGGGATCAATCAAATTTTACCCTCAATCGATTCGCCGCTAAAGAAGAATATCTTCAAAAATCTGGCAATGTAAAATACACTGCTGGTCACCAAACCCAGATATCTCCAAATGTTTGGATTTTCAGGCTAATAATATTCAGGAACTTAATATTTCTTTGTTACTTTTCCTTCATCTGTTTTGTTTTGACCAACAGTGCAAAAATAACTCAACTGAAATGTTTGGATGAATATAATCTTCACATAAACATTCAAGTTCAAATATATTATTAAGATATAGATAGCGAGGTGAAGAGGAGTGAGGGTTAGGTATGTATAACGTATTATAGATGGAGAGGTAAAAAAGGTAAAAAAAAGTGTACAGAGGCGTTCACGTAACCCGTAAGAAGTAACAATGAGTCAGTTATGACGAATGGGGAATCTAACTTGTCAGATAACACAAAGACAACTAGGCTAAGATGGGCAAACCACGTAGAAGAAACGGCAAAGCGATCAGTAAAGAAACTTTGCTGAATAATCCCAGAAGACAGAACGAAACTCAAACATTAGTTAAACATTTTCATTACAATCAATTGTGGCTTAATCCCATATAAACATAATATTTAGCGAATAATAGCTTAAGATAGATCTGTATTCAGACAGATAGTTGATTAGACTTGAGTCTATTAGCACCAAGGAGTAAGTATTACAAAGAAGAAAGAAGAAAATTGGCAAACAAAAAGAAAATATACAGATAAAAAGATATATTTACAGATATATACATAAATCAATTGAAAAACCGGTACCCCAGAATAAAGAGAAGAGAATATTATTAAAATAACTTTACCTGAAACGCCCTTCCTCGTTGTTTTATTGATAACTGTCTCCAAAATTGAAAAGTTGTTAGACTGTAACTTTCTACTGATATGGTTAATACAAACTACCATTCAAACCTAAAACAGATTAAACTAAATAAGATATATCCTTCACAATATTTAAGAATTTCAAGTTGGAAGAACTTTGGACTGTATCCTAAGAGACCTTTGACATCTGACTTATAGACATGGTGCATATACAGTGATGAACGCGCTAATAACCGGCAAAATCACTCAAAAGATGGAAAACATATGAAGTTGTGACATAAAAAGAGCTGAAACTAGTAGAGGTGAGAAATTTAGCGAAAGAAACCTATAATATTGCATTATATTGATTGTTTCCCACCTTTAGACGTATCGAACTAGTTTGGCAACTACCGCTGTGACAGTTTTAGTTGACATACTCCTCTGATACGTCTAAAGGTGGGAAACAATCAATATAATGTAAATTTATAGGTTTCTATCGCTAAAAATATTAATCACAAACACAGGGTCATTACAGGAAGAAATAAAACGTAGATGTGATCTAGCAAAAGTCGCCACAGCAAAAATGACCACAATATGGAAGGACTGTCAAATTTCAAGAGAGTTAAAGATGAGGTTGATCAACTGCTTAATATTCCCAATACTGACCTACGGATGTGAATCTTGGACCCTGAGAAATTCGGAAAGAAGAAAGATAGACGCCACTGAACTGTTCTGTTGGAGACGAATTCTACGAATTCCTTGGACCGGCCATAGGACAAATAATTCAATTTTAAAAGAGCTAAAAGTTAGCCAACGACTCTCCAGTAAAGTCCATCTCCAACAATTAAAATACTTTGGACATGTTATGAGAGCAAACACAGAAAACATGGAAAGACTCATTATACAAGGAAAGGTGGAAGGCCGAAGATCACGAGAAGATCCCCAACAAGATGGATCGATCAAACTACAGGAATATGCAAAAGACCTATGCATGAGTTAAAAGAAATGATCAGAGACAGAGATCTTTGGAGACGGAGAATACACGACGACCACTACACTCCCTCCGGGGAGTCAGGATTGAAGAGAGAGATCGCTAAATTTCCCACCTCTACTAGATTCACCTCTTTTTATCTCACAACTTAATATATTTTCCATCTTTTGCGTTATTTTGCCGGTTATTAGCGCGCTCATCACTATATAGAAAAAGAAGACAGGAACTCACCTACTTAACTTAGCAGACACGGTACACTAAATAGGTGGGTTTCTTCAAAAAATAATACCAGGTTCTATTGGATATTTTATATTACATAGGGGGTCTTCAAATATTGCAGTATATTACAAGTTATTCTTAATTTTTATTTGGTTCCTAGTCTCTACGAATCATGGCAGTCTGTGTTTGCCGGAAGTGGTGGTCTGTATATGTAATCTACAACATAACAATAATTTATGTTCCACTGTATAGATTAGAGTTTTTAGTGCGACATTGGGCAATAATTCCATTAGGGCACAGAGTAGCAATAACAGTTATTTAGAAAAAATGTTGGCAATGATGTTCTCCAGGCTTGGAAAATATGATTAATTCTATAAGGTGATTAATAACTATGTGCTAAACCAAACACATTTTTTTTAAATAGGACACCCTGTATATGTTCTCATATTTAGATTTCTCTCATAATCCCTGTTCTTACAATGTGAAGTTTTACACTACTATACAAGGTATTTAACGAGTTATGGTCATTTTTATTTCGACCTCGGTATGAAATAAACACCCGGTATATACAGAAGGAATACATAAACAAGTAATTCATTATAAATAATAAGGTAAAAAATATGTTTTATTTTTCAAATTAAGTTTAACATAAATCATTGACGAATATTCGTATACAGGTTAAACTATAAGAGAAAATTACGATTTTCTATATTTTTTAAATGCACATTCCTATATTTTTTCAAAATATTTCAAAACTTCTTATTGTAAGAACAGGGATTATGAGAGGAATCTAAATATAAGAACATATACAGGGTGTCCTATTTAAAAAAAATGTGTTTGCTTTAGCAAATAGTTATTAATCACCTTATAGAATTAATCATATTTTCCAAGCCTGGAGAACATCATTGTCTACATTTTTTCTAAATAACTTTTTTGGATATTCTGTACCATAATGGAATTATCGACCAATGTCGCAGTAAAAACTCACCCTGTATATAAAATTGTCATTATTAATATTATTACTTTTATTAGGAGCCAAAATACAAAGAGGCTCAATTCTACAAGATAAGCATCCTACGCAATGTTCTTAATGATTTCTTAAGAGATATGAGACACAACGCTATAGATATGCTGATCCAGTGATTGGTAAGTTAGTTATAAATTAAGACTTTAAATCTTTCAAACAGAACATCTTTTGTCCTTTTACAGTTATAACTCACGTTTTGTTTTTAAGTTCATACTCACTTAGTTTGATAACTATATAGATAATTTAGTTACCTTTACCTTGTGCCGTCATCTGTCCTTTGTCCTTTCTAAGATTCATATTCTATATGAGTATATAAAATATAATATACTTATGTCAAAAGATAAAGGAAAATCAACGCTACAATATATTTTTTCCACGCCTCTCTTGTATCCTCCACGCACCGTATAATAATTATTCAAAATATTTTATCGTATATTATCTTGAAGTATAGTACCCTATAATTCCGCGAGAAGATATTTTAGAATACGATGGTTCCCTATAGTTTCAGGTGCATCATTAGCCTATGGTAGGGGAGCCCAAGCGGGGATTTTTGCAGTTACTCGAGCGCGTCAGATTATCATATGGGGAGAAACCTAGTACCCTGCGATGTACATCTTCTACCATATATTGGCTCTTAACACAGAGAAGTTCGTTAAGGGGGGCCCGAAAAAAAAATCTATCCATAAAAATACTCGAAATTCTCAGATTAAGATAAGGTAAGTTAAGTACATGCAAAAGAGGATATATTTAAAAAATCTAACGATTTAAGCGAGGCGTAAGGAAATGGGTGAGTCAAAAAGTTTCACAAAAAAAGCGAATATTTCGCGAAATGAACGTCAGATCGAAAAACTAAAAAATACGTCTTCAATATTTTTAAAAAATCTATCGAATGGTACTAAACATGACCCCCCACGGAGACCAGGGGCGTCATTTGATAGGGCCAGGGGGGCATTTGCCCCCCTGACCCTGAAAATGACTGAAATTTGAAAAAATAGATCAATTTTGTATTATGTTTGCATATATAATGTATTGTATACATAATGCTTCCCCCCTATCAAAATTTCAAATGACGCTCCTGACGGAGACGGGTGGGGGGTAAATTTAAAATTTTAAATACATACCCCGCGATATTTCGCAAAATAAACACCAGATCGAAAAACTGCAAAATACACTTTCAAAATGTTTTTGAAAAATCTATCTAATGGCACCTAACACGACCCCCCACGGAGGTAGGGTGGGGGGATACTTTTAAATCTTAAATGGGATCCCGAAATTATTATTGTAGATTTGGATTCTTTACGTAAAAATAAGCAACTTTTATTCGAAACATTTTTTCGAATTATGGATAGATGGCGCTATAATCGGAAAAAACGATTATTGTAAATGGAAAATTTTACTTAACTTTTTTTTTGGTTTTTGGACCTAATAATCACAACCCAATAGGTTCCCATAACGCTCAAGTGACTGCAAATTTAGCATACTTTGCTCCCCTACCACTATAAGGTATGACTTCTTGAAAATAGATACATAGAAATATCGTTATGCAACATTTGTACTATCCACAGGAGGAAAGGTATTTGTGCTAGAAGAACAGTATCATCGACATATTTACCATCTTAATACAATTTTGCCAATAACTTTGATACTCTTTGTATGATGTGTCATTTATTTTACCACTTATATTGCATTCATTAGTTTTCTAATTAATGAAAAATAATAAAGTGTAACAATAAGCATTAAAACAATTCAAAACTGTACCAATACATTCGCACTTACAATCATTTTAGCATGCCATTAAAAGCTGATAGAAATATAAAGTGTATCGTTTTAATTATGTAGGTAAGAAACAAACGGGATACATTTAATTTCTGGGAATATCAAGCACTCTCGTCATGATGAAGAAGTTGCAAGTTCATAAAAACTGTAAACTGATTAGAATATATCATTATTTTGTATTTAATATTATATATAGAAGTAGGAATAATGATTATCAATGGATGTTTCGAAAAGAAAAGTACTACGGCGAATCTATGGAGCAGTGACTGACAATGGAGTGTGTAGAAGACAATACAACTTCGAACTTTATAGAATATACCAGGAACCAGGTATTGTATAATACATTACGATAGAACATCTGAGGTGCGTAGGGCATGTCATGAAAATTGAACAAACTGATTCAGCTAGAAAGTCTTGATAAACCCATTGGTACATAGAAGAAGAGGAAGACTCAGAACAAGATTCCTTGATATATAACATCAATGAAGACATGAGAAATATGGGAATAGGACTTAAGAGAATTCTTGGGGATGCTGGATCCACCCAGGGTTGTAAAGTCAGAATGATGATGAACAGCTCTTGGATTCAGCATTTTTGGCTTTGCATGTTGTTATATACGATATTTTACACGTGTAGCTTCTAGGACCTAGGACGTTATAGTGAGAGACAGGATTCAACTTTCAATTGTAGGAATGTTGGCAAGTTGATGGATATATGCTGACAGGAAGAAAAATGCTGAAAAAGACATTTCTGGCTAAAAAATCTGCGCGAATGATTCAACACCATTATTAGTCACCTATTCGTATTCACTATTTAGGACCTCGGTCTCGAAGGTACCAATAGTTTTGATGATTACCAACCTTCGGAACGCAGACGGTACTCAAAGAACAAGATTCAAACTTATTTTGACACTGTCCTTTTTAATAATTTTACTTTTCATTATAATAGACATATTAATTGTTCTTATTTAATTTATTCACTATTCACTAACAGATATTGCTTGTATAATTTACTCTATTAATTATTTCAGAGTAGACGACGAACTCCAACGTTTTTGTTTTTTACCTACAATGTTAACATACCTAAAAGTACTTACTTCGATTTCATGATGTATCTTCATATAAATATTGAACATTTGTAGTACAAGGTGGTAGGATATTAACTAAATACTCGTTTTATTCCTCATCTAAAAACAAACCTATGGTTCATCTGGTAAGAGAAGTTTTAATTTCACTTACCTTGGCAACAATTTTTCTTACTGCGGAATCTATGTGTAGGTATATATATCTACTATTTTCTGCCCCTTCATGGTCGATTTATATGACCGTAAAACTATATCTTAATTTTTTTTAAACTTATGTACCCAACTTATATACAGTCGGAAAAATGAAAGAATACCCATGAACGATCACATCAATCACTTATTTTGTATTTGCTATCTTTTTCTATAACAAACGTTTGTTATTTATAGAAAAAGAGAGCAAATACAAAATAAGTGATTGATGTGATCGTTCATGGGTATTCTTTCATTTTTCCGACTGTACAAACCACATAGCGTTAAAAAGCTGAAGTTCAATATGAATAAACATCAAAGACCAAAGTTGGCCTGGGTCGACAGAGGATACTCGCAGGGGGAGTTCTGTCCCTACTGCTGTGGAATCTGGTGATGGACATAAAACAATATGATATGCGGAGGATTTGGTAATCATCTCTTGCAATTCAGTGACAACTCTTATGAGTGTTACACGTATGTATGGGATGAAATGGGGTTTAAGACTGAATATGATGCATTTTGTGTACAACATGGTGATCAAACCCACAATTACCCATGCAGCGATGATGCTGTAGACTAAGACACTTCAAACAGCTTCAATGGCCACACTAAACAAGGTGCAAAACTTGGAGTCTCTACTAAGTGTGCCTCCCTTGTATTTGATAATACAAGGATAGACAAGGTTGGGAGCCTACAGAATAATAATTACTGAAAATTCGCAATGAAAGGACAGGGCATACGAGTATCATAAAGACTGTGACGAAGGACATCTTTAATGTGGAATCGGATCACATGACAAAATGATCTGGATAGAGTGTGGGGGCAGGAATATACCCCAAAAATTCAATCGTTAGTGAAAGCTTTGTATTGGGAAGGAATTGCACCGTTTTCCAAGCCGAGATTTATGCGACACTGCCATGCTCAATGGGAGATACTGAAAGAGCACTTGATACTAAAGCAGATCCATATGTTGTCAGACGATTAAGAAGCATTTAAGGCACTGGTATCTTTAGAAATGACGTCCAGGCTGGTGTGGAGATGCATCTGAGAACTGAAGATTAGAACAAGGTTGAGCTTCGCTAGATACCAGGGTATAAAGCAGATCAATTTAGAACAACAATTTACAAAGAGTATCAAACAAACCAGCTATGACCCTAGGGGTACCAAAGGCTGTAGTCTGAAGGGATGTAGAGTACTGGCTCCAAGAAAGTCATGAGCGATATTGGGAGTGAATCAAAAAAACACATGAGAAAATCTCATTGGTGGACCATATAGAAAAAGAACAGAGGAAGTGCTCCATATGGGCAGGAATAAACTGAGAACAGTAACAGGAATTTTGACCGGGGATGCACCAGTAAGAGAATTCCTGAATAAAATTCCCGAATTCTGAAAATATAGTGGACAGTTCAAAATCAAAGAGATTCGGAGAAAGATGTATAAAGAAATGGAAATCTTAAATACAATCAAAACAAGAAGATTGGAATATCTCGGACATATTACATGTAGAGGGATACAGCTTTTTCCAATTGATTATGCAGAGAAAGAGTCCAGGGAAAAGAAGCACAGCGAGACGTAGAATATCGTGGCTGCACAACCTGAGAGAATGGTACGGATGCACATCAAATGAACTTTTCAGAACAGCCGTCTCTAAAGTCCGAATAGCTATGATGATAGCTGACCTCCATCGCGGAGATGGCACTTGAAGAAGAATAAGTACCAGTCCCTCAAATCTCTCAACAGTGATAGTCTGCTTCCTTTTATATTTCCTTGTATTATTACAAAACACCTTCCTCCACTCTTTTTACATTATCGCATTTTCCTTGTTTTAGTGGGTTTCATCAATTTTTCCTTATCTATTTCTTTCATTATGTAGTTATTGGTTTTTCTCTCAGTATAAGACGGTGGTAATCCTTTATTCGACGATAATTTTTCAAATATTTTTTTCAGTCTTATTTTCAGTTGTATTACTTTGTCTGAGCACACAGCATCTACAATAAAACTATAAAAAGGCTCAGAAACTAATGGAGAAGTATAGGAGATGGATTTATAAACAATTGATAACAGAGTAAAGAACTAATTCTCGTCGAGGCAGCAAGGTTTATGAAAAAGAAAATGAGATTTCAAAATAAAAACTTTGACCACATAAAAAATAGAACAGGAGCTTTTAACGAAATAATATGCACTTCAATAAGCTTTGCGGTTCGATAAAAGAGGGCGCTGCTACTAGTATAATCTTTTCTTATGTTAGTATATTCTTCAATATGAACGTACAGTCCGTACAATATAGATACCATTGCACGTCATCCGCGTCATAGCATGTGACGTCACATGATATTAAAACGAAATATTTAAGTCGTAGGTGTGTTCCTTTTTAGAATTGTTTAGCTGAGTACACTGGAATTACAGCCACTGGACATATTTTATTATATACACGTATATATAATATTGAAAGATTTCTATTAATGTAAATTTAAAGAAACATACTCTAACTTGTTTCATTTAATTTGTACAACTGGAATATAAAGCGTTTTGATAAAGCACACTTGTTCGGATTACATTCTAACTGAGATCAAACAAAGGCGACATTTTGACATAAATTGTTAACATTTATTTGACAGTTGCGGTATTGACACTTCAGATTTATCTTTATTCTTTACTATAGTATTTTTACTACAACAGCGATATTACGTAGGTCAACATTTTTGACGTAAGAGAACTGTCAAAACATTAGAATGTGACTTTTCATTATTGCCATGTTTATTATAAAGATGGCAATAATGAAAAGTCACATTCTAATGTTTTGACAGTTCTGTTACGTCAAAAATTTTGACCTACGTAATATCGCTTTTGTAGTAAAAATACTATATAAGTATTTGTTTATTGTTTTTTATTATTTACTTTAACGTAAGATTATAATTTAATTCTTGTTTTTTATTTCTAATGTTTTTATTTATTTACATTGCATTTTTTTGTTTTGTTGTATAATCCACTTCGCAATAATTATGTGATATACATATTTGATTCAAAATGAATTCAAGAATTTTTTGTAATTGGACAACAATGTCAACTCAGATCTCTGACGCAGAAATGAAGTGCAACGGCATCTATGTTGTACGGACTGTATGTGAAGTTTCATTTCAATCTGTCAATTTAGTATCGACGTGCCACAGGATTTTTTACAATAGAAAATGATACCAAAAGAAAATAAATCACCTAATTTTGAACAAGAACTTTATTCTATTAAAAAAAAAATGAAGGGACGCCCACAAATTATTTGTATGCTACATTTAGTTTAAATATTCTGATTTCTTTTATATATTATATTAAAAACACCATTATCTTTGGTATACCCTGTTAAAAACGAACATTTTTAATAGAGGTTATGTTCTTGCTTTTATTTTTAGTCATATACAAAAAGAAAACAAAAAATAATGTATATATAGTAAGCATATATAGGTTGGAATAAATTAGATAAAATATGTACACATTTTATACAATGCTTTCTTAAATTTTTATCTGTACATTCCCATGGAGACAATTTTTATGACTCTTTGGATTTTTACAACAAAATTTCAATAGCTTCTATGTGTTTAAATTACTACAATTTGACTGCAAAGTTAAAATTAATATTGATATTCTCATCTGATTCGATCTCTTCATTATGGAAGATTGAAACAAAGACGATCAATTAGCATATTTTAGAATAATAAAACCGCAACGGAATAAATAATTTAGTTATCGAAATAAATCGTGAAAAAAATTGGAAAATGTAGTTAAACATTCGCAAAATCCCTTTTTTACGTTTCTCCTTAAAATGATATATAATTTAAATGTAAAAAGTGCGATTTCCAGCACACCTAGCAAAACATAATCACTTGCAACACTTGAAGGTGCACAAGAAAGGAATTATGAAACACTACAAATTAGCATTACCAAAAATTCTCATCTTTTATCCATGACCATGACTCACCAAGAGTTTTTGTCGTTGTGGAATAAGACTGCAATTAATGAGGACTTCACATGATTCACTGACGGATCTAAAACTGCTCATGGTACTAGATCATGAGTCTTTAGATAGAACATGTAAGTATAATAAATGTTTCAGCCTAGGACAATATGCAACTGTGTTCCAGACAGAAGTTTTGTCTTTGGTGGTCTGCATTGATCAGATCATGGATAGCGACCTCAAAGCACATAATCAACATTTATACAGATAGCCATTTTGTCAGCTAAGGACCTACTCACCAAATCAAAACTGGTGAGGAATTGCAAAGATCTCCTCAATAACCTGGTAAAATATAATAAAGTATCTTTAATAAGGGTGCCGGGTCATGAAGGGGTGCATGGGAACGAACGAGCAAATCTGTTGGCAACACAAAGATTGAGAGAAACCGGGTCGTTTTGATTCAGTTCAGTCTTCTTACAAGACTCTATGATGATAGGTAGTAGACTCTGAAACACGTGTACATTCAGCAGCTTGAAAACAAAAGGAAAAATCTTTTGAGTTGATGATTTGCTAACTGTGAATTGTAGATCGTTGTGTGACTCAGTGTACACAGCAATTTACCTATAACTTAAAAATGAACTATTCATAGATCAAACTTACAGCTTATAATAACAGGAACCATATCTGTAGATGAGTTTTATAAAAAAAATGCGAATTTTTTAGTAATTACGAATTTTATATGAATTACGACAATGAAGAAAATTAGGAATCATGCTATAACTGTACCCGAGAAAAAACAGTAGATTAATGTAGTGTGGTATTTATTGCCTTATTTTATATATCTAATCTTATTATCGATCTCATCAAAACAAAAAAATTAGAATATCTAGGACATATAATGGGAAATCAAGAACGTTACGGCCTTCTCCAACTGATTCTCCAAGGGAAGGTAAATGGTAAAAGAGGACCGGGAAGAAGGCTTTCCTGGATTTCCTGGCTTCAAAATTTACGAAAGTGGTATAACACGACTACCACTGAACTGTTCCGCGCTGCGGTAAACAAAGTCAAGATAGCCATGATGATCGCCAATATCCGGAACGGATAGGCAACTATCTTGTAAAATCCTAATGCGACAAGTTACGCGTAAGTCTGTCCGGTACGGTTTCGATATGTAAACATTGAATGACGTTTAATAAACGTCATTTTATTTTGTTATACCACCCATCTTATTAATAGCTCCAGAATGACCAAATCGAATTAGCTAATTTCGATTTTAAAACATTTGTACAGTCCAAGGAAGGTTTAAAAGGCGAGAAAATGTGATGAAATTGTAAAGAAAATACTAAAAACAACAATGTTATTACCATATACACACAGTTATATTATGCTTCTTTTCATGAGCATTTTTCAGTGCTCACAAATGATAGAAAAAAAAAGGTAAGTCCGTAATAATATACATTTTAGTGACATGACATTTTAGTTAAATCTGACAGTTGTCAAATTTTATTTACAATTTGGTTTAAAAAAAAACAATGCTGTTTATTGCATTTATAAAATGGTATTGTCTTTGATTTGTATAGTCTTATAAATTGTACAGATTATATTCGTAGATATATTATATAATTCGAAAATAATTTTTATTTCGATTATAGCGCCATCTATTGACAACTAGAATAAATGTTATAAATGTCACCGACGAAATGTAATCACCGACATGCGTTTTTTTCTGTCACATGCAATTTAACGCGTTAGAAAGAAATCGAAAAACTGTGACGCACTGAAAAATCCTCATGAGAAAAAGCATATACACCTTTAGATTTACGTCACTAAAACTGCGGCTAACTTCGGGTCTATTTACTTTTTTACATTTCGTTTTTTACGATATTCTAAAGATCTTCTTCCTTAGACTTCTACAAATATTTCAAAATCAAAAGTAGCCAAATAAATCCAATCCTTCTCGAGTTATAAAATAAAAAAACTATAAAAAATAAGAGTCAGAAAAAATGGAGGGTATCAGATAAAATTGGACGGTGCCAGAAAAAATTGAGAAAAAAATGGAGTGTCAGAAATAATTGGAAGAAGATACGATAAAATAAGAGGATGTCACAAAAAATTGAGTGCAGTGACTGTAGAAGGCAATAGGGCTTTTCATCGATTGTCATTTGTTTCGAGCTTCTGTCATGTGTCACATAATATTAATATATCTACGTCATACGTCTTTGGTTTGTATCATTGTATATACCAATAACGTATGGCGTAGATATATTAATATTATATGACACATGACAGAAGCTCGAAACAAATGACTGCGAATGAAAAGCCCTATTGATTGTATCCCCCGGGCAAAATCACTAGTACACGAATAAAAGCAGATACCCAACAAGTTTGAGAATACACTGGGATATAAATAAGGATGCAAAGAGCTGAAAAAACTGTCTCCAAGTGAAAACATGTAACTAAAAATTAAAATCGATGTATAAAAAATTGTAAAAATTCTATCAAATTTACTCCAACCTTTACGAACTCACTTTATAAATATAAATAATATAAATAATATGCATTTATCGTTATATACTATAAAGAACATGCAGTCACATTTAGATATAATATTTATAGGAGGAAAGTGCTAAAAAATTTAAAAATTGCAAAAATATTTTGTATACGGTCACGATACATCGACTATAATCTTTATTTACATCCTCCTGGTTATTATCTTAGTCGATTGAGGGGCTGTAACCTTTGAAACATCTTTTTTTTTTCGAGACTACGAATATTTTATAGTATAAAAATACTCTGATAACACTGCTGTTGTAGTTGTTGGCATTTAAGGAACTTGTACACGTGGTAAGTAGAGCTAGATAGACCAAACATGAGGCTAGAAGAGGCTGTTAAAGAGGTGGGATCAAATTAAATGAAGAGGAAATCATAGCATCTAGAATAAAATATATGGAGGAACTGAGAATCTGTATAAACATTGTAATGTCTAATTAAGATTATCGGATCATGTTCAATGAATGGATGAAGACTGGGCTGGATGGTAGTATATCCTGAGTAGATAGGTGGCCCAAGATTTCATTATTATTGAAGATGTTTTACATCGGAAAATCTTTCAAGGAATAAAGATCTGATAATTGAAAAAGTATGTGTTTGGCGATCTTTCTCTAACCTTGAGTTCTTGCTAAAATCTCGGGAGTTCACAAAGAATCCATCACATGTTCCACGAATCATTGGGCATGCAGACATATCGCGTGAAAATAGTATCAACACTTCTTAATTTAATCCAAGGAGAATCGAGAATGATGGAATCATCCACTGTATTCACCCGGCCTGGCCCACGGCGACTTCAAGGCAAAATCCGAACTTCAGAAGACAATATTTGATAATGTGGAAGCAATAAAAGCAAACCTCAGGAGGAACTAAATAATAGGATGAAACATTATTGAATTAATTATCTAATGTTGAATGGGTTGCATGTCAGAGTTCATTTTGAATGAAGTAAAAAACGGACGTACTCTTAATCATTTATTGTAACTTCCGACGACCGGTTTCGCTCTCTAAAGTATGCAGAGCATCTGCAGGTCAACGGTTACAAGTAACTAAATGCTACAAATAAAAACCAGAGTTAGAACAATGTCAGGTTGTAAAAGATGCTAAAGATCCATAAGATCAAGCCAATATTGAACAACATACATAAAAGTAGTTAAGACAGCAGACAAATACATATGCATGTACACTCGGGGGCGGTAACAAACGTCCCCAAGCTCACAAACACATGCAGATGTATGCTGTCTGTAATAATGCAATGATAACGTGTCGTACTTACATTCGGTTACAAGGAGCTACTTCCTGAGTATTCATTAACATGATATCTTGCTTAAGTTATGCTAACGGGATATGGTGGAATAGACGGAGAATGTTGTAAAGGTTAACAACTTTATGGAAATTGGAAATTCTTGAGGGTGATGAGATAGTTGGTGAAAGATAACCAACAAATCTGTGCCTGTTATTTTGTTTGTGAAGTAGACTAAAGTGAATGTCATATATACAATTTTAATATGTGGTGATTTTAAATATTTTTATTTCTATTTATTAATTGACTTCTATTTATTAATGTATGTGTTAGTGTACGGCTAACAACGTTTGGATCAAAAACACTAACACATACATTAATGAATAGAAGTCTTTTAATAAATATAAATAAAAATATTTTAATAGAAATAAAAATATTTAAAACCATCACATATTAAAATTGTATATATGACATTCACTTTAGTCTACTTCACAAACAAAATAACAGGCACAGATTTGTTGGTTGTCTTTCACCAACTATCTCATCACCCTCAAGAATTTCCAATTTCCATAAACTTGTTAACCTTTACAACATTCTCCGTCTATTCCACCATATCCCGTTAGCATAACTTAAGCAAGATATCATGTTAATGAATACTCAGGAAGTAGCTCCTTGTAACCGAATGTAAGTACGACACGTTATCATTGCATGATTACAGACGGTATACATCTGCATGTGTTTGTGAGCTTGGGAACGTTTGTTAACGCCCCCGAGTGTACATGCATATGTATTTGTCTGCTGTTTTAACTACTTTTATGTATGTTGTTCAATATTGGCTTGATCTTATGGATCTTTAGTATCTTTTACAACCAGACATTTTTCTAACTCTGGTTTTTATTTGTAGCATTTAGTGACTTGTAACCGTTGACCTGAAGATGCTCTGCATACTTTAGAGAGCGAAACCGGTCGTCGAAAGTTACAATAAATGATTGAGAGTACGTCTGTTTTTTACTTCATTTAAATTATCTAAATAATCGTCGCATATTTGAAATATTGTATTTTATTTACTGGATATATACTTTGTGTAATATAGATATTACTAAGACTAAACAGAAACTCCGTCCTCAACCAGGCTGTCTGTGACCTCTACAGAATTAAATACCTCAAGGCATTTAATTCTGTAGAGGTCAATTCTATGCTAAAAAGGGATTGTGTAGGCGCCCTAAATAATCTAGGAGACCATAGCAAGGTTAAGATGGACTAGCATTGAAGTAGACTAGCAAGAAACAGCAGACCACATTGCATGTCAGTGTGACAGTATGGCAAATGTGCGGTCTTTACATTAGGCAAACAACTACATGCAAAGTTCAGTCTAGAAGTTATTAGATCTTTTAAAAATGATACGGCTAGAGGACCACAATAGATCTGAAAAGTTCGCACTGGAATAGAATAAAATCCATCTCAGTGAATCTATCTATCTATCTAAGAAGAGCTCCGAGTCTGTTGCAGGTATCCTCAACATCTACTTAGACTACCAATTTATCTGACGTAGAGTGTTGACACAAAACACAAAAATGAAAAAATATCAAAGGTTACAGCCATTTAAATTGTTAATATACATTTGAATATTGGTTTCGAAGAGGAATAACATTAAAAATATATAAAATATTGGTTTACCCTATGTTATTGATTATTAACCAACGTTTAAAGTTAATATATTACACAAGTTTAAAATGTACACAAGAAGCAATTCTGTGTTTTCATGAAAGGGACCCTGTAAATAACAGTAGAGCTAACAAAACAAAAAACATAAAATTCAAAAAAATATAACGTCATTGCACGGTTTACATCCCAAGGAATATTCGCAAAAATACGAAGAGAGAAAATTACAGCTGTCTACAAAAGCTCTTCACCAAAGAATTCTGGATCCCAAAATCTTCTTCAAATCGAATTAAAATGACCTTCAGAATACGCCACATTAGTTGTGACGTCACGTCGCAATATTTTGATCACGCAGTGATTTTAGAACAACAACTATTCCTAATGAAATTGATAATTGCAATAAATTACTCTGTTGCATTAAACAAGAATTTTTCAGAACATCCTTTTAATACGAGAAAAACGAGTTTTCAAAAGGATAATGATCGAAGTAAAAAACCGTTTTGCACAATATGTTTCATTTGTCATTTCTATTATTACTCATGAACAGTAAATAGGCAAACATGTAATAAATCTGAAATGTTTTCGTGTAATTTTAATGCTGTTAGGATATTTTATCTAAGTCAGATTGTTTAAAAGCAATATAACCTCAAAAATGGCATTGTGACGACACATTAATGTGACACAATTTCTTTTGTGAAGGGGATTAGTTGACATTCTGTAAAACTCCAATTATAGTTTTGGGAAAATGATTAAAATTTCCGTTTCACTGGATAAATAATTAAAATCAGCGTTTTTTAAAAGCAACAAAATAATTTTTAAATACTGTATAAGTACGAGCTGATTAAAAACGGAGGGAAACATTACTAACAAGCACTTACAACCTAATAGTTAGAATATGAGTAGCAGAAGAAATGCCCAAGGTCTTGGAAGAAGGCAGAATTATACCGTTATCTAAAAAAGCAGAAGTAACAGATTATAACAGCTATAGAGGAACATCTCTATTGAGCACACCATACAAAATTCCAACAACCTACAAAGGAAAAAATTGGAGCGAGGATTCATGGGAGGCAGATCTACTACAGACGGTATATACATAATTACAGAAATACAAAACTAAAAATATACAGAGTTGCAATCAGACGAGTAGTTAGGTACATTCGCAGCTGGGATAATGTGTCTCACAGATAAAGATGAAGAAAGATTAAGAATGTCCGAAAGGAAAAATGTCAGAGATTTATGGGCCCGATAGGAATGAAAAACTGAGGAATGAAACATGAAATAAGAGACATTCAGTCCTGTGATGGATGACCGAAGTTAAGTTTAACGTTTGAGTTAAAGTTAAGATAACTCTCAGGAATAACGTGCCCATAACTGTATAGGTAAAATTTGGTGTGATGTATCGCTCGCAGTTATGAGATATCATCAACGTTATATTAGAAAGAAGTTTTGAGGAACAAATTTCGAAGTAACAAAGAGAACCATATGTACAAATAGTACAAGTTGGAGTGAGCGAGAGAGATTGTTCCGAACATACCCGTCGTCGGCTACCGCCGATGACCGAACAAGAAACAGCTGTTTGGTTCCTTGGTGTTTGTAAGTTGCTTTCAAACGGTAGATAGAAACAGGGTTGCCAGATTGGTGTATTTTCCCAAAATTTTGGGTTAATTTGAAAGCGTCTATTGAAATTTTTCTAAGCAGAAATTGTAGTGGGATTTTTTGGGGGCGGAAAATTATGGATGATTTTAAGGGGTCATGGTAAATTAAATTTGCGAATGTACATAGAACTGTATATTATACTCCCATATAATCGAAGACGATAGGAACTATGAATTATTTCCATGGCCCTCGTTGATATTGTAGTATGAATTTTGCTTTACTGTTCTCTTCATTTGACTAATAATTTATTAAACTGCGGCAACAATTTAAATTTGGGGACTTTGGGGTATTTGAGCTTCAATTTCAGGGAATTTCAGTTTCTAAGTGGGGGATTTATAAAATATCATCTGGCAACTCTGGATAGAAAGCTCAGTAGGTACTTAAAATAAAATTTCAACTTATATCGCTCGATTTGATTTTTGTATAATTTTTAAAATTGTATTACCCTTCTATTCTTAATTATTAAATTACTAGCTTCTAAATTCACTTGATTTCTTTCTAAAAACAAGTCAAAAGATGAACCTAACCTTGCATAACTACAGAGTTATCTCATAACTTGAGGTTTAACGTCGCGTTATAAAGTGACCAGATAACTCAAGAACTGTCAAGAAATAACGCAAATAGTATGATACATACAGTTAAGTATGATACATCACACCAATTCGATGGTTATAACATAACTACAGGATAACTTTACGTTAACGATAACTTCGGTCATCCATCACAGGGCTGAATATGAAGGGAAATTGGTTGGGACTCATAGACCCAAGGAAAAACGACGTATTGGTTAAGAAACACCAGATAGAAGCCAAAAACTAAAAGACCAAGGGGAAGACCTAGAGACACATGGAAGGACCAGGTCATGAGATAAATCAAAATCCTGAACGTGAGAAACTGAAGGGACATACCAAAGTGAGTGGAAGAAAATTGTAACGAAAGTCAAGTCATACAACAAATTTTGACAATATACAAAAATAATACTGAGTGTTTCATCGGAATAAGCGAATTAAAGAGTACGAAGCAAGAGCGACAAACATTCCATCAGTAATGAAAGGCCTTGATGATGATAATGCTCATAAGTACATATCATAATAAATATCTATTATCATTAGCTGTCAAACACAGAATGATACAAATGATTTAAAATCAAAGGTCTTAAAAAAATTGCTACCCAGAGCCAACCTAAGAATGAGGGAAAATACAAAAGTTCCGGATATTTCAAACATTTTCCGAAAAATAGAATTCATTCTCTACTACAAAAACACAAAAATATTTTAAAAACATAACAAACTTATTTTGAATGTTTGTGTACAGAAAAAGCTACCTACCTGTTTGAATCAACGCGGTATTCCAACAGTTTTATCCAATAAATATTGTTACAGATACCCTGGCATTGGCAGTTTATCGGCGATTATTTTCAATAAGCTAGAATATCATGCCTGGTGAGTCACTAGCAACACTACAGCTCGAACCAATCATAAGATATAAAAAATGTGATGTAAATTTGGTCAAATAGATATCCATTTTCGTTTATCGTTAGTGTCATGCATACCTACATAATCAAGTCATATTACTAAATGTGTGCCATTAAAAAGTTCTTTTTTTATAAACAAAATTGTATGGTTTTAAAGACATCAATATAAAAAAGAGAGCAGCAAAACCATTGCAAGTTTCTGCGGCAATTTTGCGAACTACAAAACTATTTTCAATAGGGCTACTCACATAGACATAATAAGAATAGCCTAGGTAAGGTATGTGCATCGAGGTGTAACGCCAATATCAAGGACGGTATTGGTCACTATTAACTTTGAGTGGTCTAGCCATTTTTGTCTGTCACATGCGCGGGATCACTTGGTAAAAAGAGATACATAGACCACCGATCGACTGCCCGCGCCTTACGCTATTTAGCTCAGTATGCCTCGTCTATTCTTATTATGTCTATGGACACTCATCGCTTTTCTTTTTTCTTCATACCATTGAATGACGTATAATATATACGTTATATGTCATTGGTATATCTCACTGACGTATGACGTAGATATATTATGCGTCATACGTCAAGGGTACGAAAAAAAGAAAAGCGATGAATATATAGACCTATAAATTGTTAATTCCACCCATGATACTATAAACAACAAGATAATATATTGCACATCCTGAAGTCGTGACGTAACTGGAGATCGGCAAGTTCGTAATGGTTCGTAAT
Source organism: Diabrotica virgifera virgifera (assembly GCF_917563875.1). NCBI lineage: Eukaryota > Metazoa > Arthropoda > Insecta > Coleoptera > Chrysomelidae > Diabrotica > Diabrotica virgifera. The sequence goes on along the minus strand of NC_065445.1, from coordinate 244,121,077 downwards.
CATTCGTAATGTCCGATTAGTTTGAATTGTTCGCGGTTGTAAGCTAAAGTTGGATTTATAGTTTGACGAAGCGTAGACGTAGACGCAACGGAGACGCTCTGGAAAAGATCAACATCGAATTTTGTGTACTCGTGTTTATAAATGAACGCAAGCGCCTGACGGAACGTAAGAGAAACGTAACGGAACGGAAGAGTTCACCAACTTTCATCTTTTACAGTGCGTTTCTTACGTCTGGCCAATCAAAAGGAAAAATTTGGTTCTGTCACCCAAAGTGGAGACGCCCTATCAATTTTGTAAAGAAGTTGTTTATCAATCAACATATTCGAATTTTGTTAATACAATGGATGTTAAGTTATTAATTTAATAAAAATATATCATAGTCATTTTAATATTTCAGATAAATATGAGTTGTTTATTAGCCTACTCCGGGGTTATCCACACATATTATAGGATATGTAAGTCCAATAAACATTTTAAAGACCAGGAAATGAAAGAAAATAGTTGGAAATCCCACGGCATGCGGCACCAAGGAGCATACCTTCGTTTATTTCCTAATCCATGTAACACACAAAACAGATAAATATTATAATAAATAATAGTATATAAGTATAAATAAATAAACACAAAGTTTGTTTACTGTTCCTATAATTTATAGGCTATGTTGTTGAATTAGACTTAAGTCATAGTCATGGTTTACTCTTTCTACTCATGCGCAAAAATTCCGCTACGTCGATTTATAAATTGGCATATTATTTTCTTACGTCTCCAGTCCGTTTCTTCCGTCTCCGTTGCGTCTACGTCTACGCTACGTCAAACTATAAATCCAACTTAAGTATAATTGTAAGAGTATTTTATATTTTATTTTTGACGAAATTTTGACAAGAATCTCGACACTAATTTTTTTTTCGAATACATTGAAGTTTAATGTTTGTTGATAATTGAATAATTTTATCACAGAATGCATGCAGATCCCATTTAACTTTATCAAGAATTCAAATTCAACTTCCGGTCTCCAGTTACGTCATCATGCGCCAACTCGGACGTATTTGAGCTACGGGAAGCTACTATCTCGTTATTTATAGTATCATGACTCCACCTATTGACGTAATTATTGTGATGACAGGTGACAAGACTAAAGGGTATTAGTTGCATAGACATAGTAAGAATAGCCTAGTCATGGTACGCAAAATAGTGTAATGCGGAGTAGTCTATAGGTGAACCATCTATCTCTCTTTACTGCACGATCCCGCACATGTGACAGACAAAGATGGCTAGACCACTCACAGTAAGTATTGGCCAATGACGTCCTTGATGTTCAGCCCTATTCTGTAACTTTTAACGAATCTAACAGAAATGACCAAGTCGAATCGTAATTACCCGAAATCGGAATGTTGGATATCTATCGCGTCGTTTACGTGTTTGGATTAGCATTCTGAAACCCACATCGTCATCAGTGTAAATCGAAAATGCCAACTTCTATTTGACGCACTCAGGAGGAGGTGGCAACACCGCGCTTCAAAATGAAATAACTATTCTGTGAGAAGAATTAATAAAAAAAATAAGAAATTTTGGTTTGTTTTGATTAAGTTTGACAAATTCAACACAACAAGAATAAAAAATGGCAAGTGGAACACCGATTGGGAACACAACGCCAAAGAACGAAACATCTGCTGAGCATTTAAATTACATAGTAGACTTTATCTCTAAACATAAAATATTATTGCGCGGTAAAAGTAAGTTTTTTCCATAAGAAAATTTTTTGTTTTTCATTTGAAACACACTAGATACGTTCAAATCTACACATTCTACCAGCAAATTAATTATAGTAGCAATTCTTAAAATGAAATGAATGTCGACTCAATTCAAGTTTTCTGTTAACCCAGATATGAAAATATCAAAAAGCACCGCTAGGAAAACATTCCAAAAATGCGATTCAGAGAACCTATATGAAACGAGTCTTTGTACTCTCATACAGAGTATGGCATTAGTAAAAATAGAAAAATTTCGAAACCGTCTATTTTTCTATTTTTACTAATGCCATACTCTGTATGAGAGTACAAAGACTCGTTTCATATAGGTTCTTTGAATCGCATTTTTGGAATATTTTCCTAGCGGTGCCTTTTGATATTTTCATATTTGGGTTAACAGACAACTTAAATTGAGTCGACATTCATTTCACTTATTCTCCGTTAGAGGGCGTTCTAACCTTACTCCGGTATAAATACTCCGGTATAAATAGTTTTATTTTATACCGAGAACTACGGAAGTTTTGATGTAAATTTGTCTTCTTGCATAGCCTTCTTGACAACAGGTAGACCTAGAAATAGCGCTATCGGGGGATGGCAGGAGACAGATTTAAATCAAAACGAAACCGTCTATTTTTCTATTTTTAATTCTTAAAATGTTTAATGATTTCTATTAACCTTGATGCTGTATAATTATTGGTATATAAAATTAAATATACAATTATTATCTAAATAAATAACAACTCAGACTAAAATTGCTAATTAATTTAACAAATAAACGTCAAAACAACAATAATAATGCCAATGCGCAAGCGTCAAGACCAATTACGATGTCGAAATGTGATCTCGACAGGGCTTGTCTATTGTTTGTTTTTTAACCAAGAGGAATGATTCACATTGGCCGCACTGTGATGCTTATTTGTAATTGGTCCAACCGCAGGCAAGTTTACTCCACTGTTATAAAATTTTGACACTAATGACATTTATCAAGTTTTGACACTTTTGGCATTTCATAGGTTAATTAAATTATATCAGAGATTTTTTGTGATTTCTGTGTTATTTCTTTAATTTTTAGATTTTTAGTCTGATTTGATATAAAAAGCACTTGTTTTAGAACTCTTCAGCGACGTTTTAATATAATATAATATTTATGGATTACCGTTGAGGGCCGACATGATCAACCAAAAAAGAAGATGTATTTGGTTATTTTTCTAGTGACTTTCTTGGTTGTGAATCTGTCTTTTTAGTTTTCTCCTCCTGGTTAAAAAATATACTGCAGTCGAAAACGATGCCAAAATCGAAACCCAACGTTTCGATAGTAGAGGTCGTGATTAGTTACAGCATACCAATTCCTACAAATTCCGATCCGACTTTTGCTGACCTCTGTTTGACTTGACTCATTTCTATTCGATTTGTAGTTACAGAATAGGCCTGATTGGCGTTACACCTGGATGCACAGAGCGGCCCATACATTACCTAGTCTATTCTTATTATATCTATGATTAGTTGACGAGTAACGAAATATTTGTTTATATTAGTAAAAAACGTAGAAAATACACTATTTGCTGTTTTTTTACATTTCAAGTACGTTTTTTATGTTCTTCACTGAAATATACAAGTAATTAGTCACTGTTTAACTGTGTTCCACTAACCTGGTCACTGTCAGCTGTCAACTATAAATGACTTTGGTGGGCGGTGCTACATTATGCTCTCAAGATAAATATGTAAGCTACAACAGGCTACAACAGATTAGAGGTTCAATACCACCTACAGGGCTTTTCAACAACAGTCATTTGTTTCGAGCTCCTGTCATATGTCGTATAATCCGTGTCACTCCGTGTATATCAACATTATACACAGTTTATACAACATATGACAGAAGCTCGAAACAAATGTCAATCGACGAAGAGCCCTATTAATGTGTGTTTTTTAAATTGGGAAAAAATCTAGATTTATAATTTTAACATAACGAAAATATATTATAACTTTGAAATAGCACACCACGTATTATTACTACAGTACTTTTTAAAGTGATCAACAATATCAAAAAAATGTAGTTTCCAAATATAGTAAATTGTATTTTTATCAAAATCAGCCTTTTCTTTTTCTATTCATAAGTTATTATCCTAATTTGTCTATCGTTTTCACTTTGTGCTTGTGATTTTTAGAAAATTTAATAGTTATAGCTTGGTATTTGTGACTTGTGTCCTGATAAACAATTTTTTAAACCGTTTTCCAGTAATATCGCATATAACTTAATAGCTTACAATTACGAAAAATAAATTATTTGTATAACTTTTTTTTACAGAAGTTGAAACTATATTTGCAAAGTTTTTCTTTAAAAATCTCTTACAAATACGCAAGTTCGGCGTAGCAACGAAAAAATAATAATCCAGATTAATCATATTTTGAAAATATTGTGTTAAAATTTATCAAAAAAAAAAACTAAAAATCATATTAGCTGCCTTACGAAATCGTATGTTTAAACCTATTTTAAATAAAATTTGAAAGGTGCCACTCGCATTGGGCAATGAGTTATTGCACATTTTATTTGTTTGATGTAATAACTTAAAAGAAAGATGAAAATCCGTGAAAAATAAATAACAATTTGTAAACGATGGAAGTTGGCATGAAAAGACATTTCTTATTGGTCCCGATAGTTAATATTTTGTAACATATTAGGTTTGTTCTAGCATGCGGTTTGACACCAGGTATTGTACTGCTTTACAGCGCATGTTCAATCCACAAACTGGTAGCAAACTGTTTTTTGCCAGAACGCTATTTTATCGGAGAAAATACCTATGTCAAATGTGACTGGTTCATGTTTGTTTTTATTTATAATTTTGAGGTTAGATTAGAAATACATTCTTCTTATCCACAGACTTATATCATAGACAGAGTGTCATTCAGAGCGAAGTGACGACACCATGTTTTTTATTTGGCTCAGAGCTGTTTCACTCTTATAAAGATGCGACAGTAGTCCTCCCCTTCCGTGCCTATACTTACACTTAGTGTCATCTTAGTTTTTCGATACAATGTGCTAGAAAGACATAGCACCAAACCAGTAGAAGAGATCTTGTCGTCAGGAAGCGTGGAGGGTAGGCTCATTCTATTTTAATATATACCTCTATGTTCTTATCAGTATTCAAATTTTTAAGATTTATGCTAAATATTGAAATTATTGTTATAAACGTAAATAATGTTACCTAAGCAACAGTCCAAAAACATATTATTTTTATTTAAAATCTATATACCTCAAATAAGTAATTTAACTGCGCAAGTCGCAAACTGAATATCCGAACAAAATCCGTAAACTCTTTTGACCGTTTTAAACCAGTCTCCAAATCAAAAACGTCGACTAGTAGTTTCAAACTATATAGTAGGTAATTCGTGTGCTTGAACGCCATCAAACAAATGCGCATGCTTCTGATAATTTTAAACCGTTTGAAAGTGATTCTAGAACAAACCTATTGACTGGCAAATGGCAAATCATAAAGGAAATATGTCATTTATTTCCTTTGTGACTATGTTCTTGTGGAAAGTAAAATAACCTTTGAGGTTAACTTTTCTTTTTAACGGATTTTGCGATCTTTCTTTGCAAGTATTGACATAACAAAATTTAATAGTATTTAAAAAAAAAGCCGCCAAAAAATACTTGTTTTTTTATCGATTAAAACCGGAATACAAGTAGTAAGCTGAAAAACCAAGTAAAATAAACTTGTTTCTACTAACTTTTGCAGTTTACGAACATATTGCAAAATATTACTAGCAATTGGTGATTTTTTTTTAAATGTAGCGTAAATGCCTCGATAACTAAGGCCATTGGCTTGGTATAGTCGGTTCGCTAAACTCAGATACAACTGGCTAGTGATTTTAGTAGGTAATTTTTTTTGTTTTTGGCCAATTTTGCCAAAATTGCTATCTATTTAGTAATTATTAACAATTTAGTAATATTTTTTTTGTAGTAACAATTTAGTAAAATTGGCAAAATTACTTACCTACTAAAATCACTAGCCAGTTGTGTCTTGAGTTTAGCGAACCGACTCTACTCTTGATTTCGCAATCAGATTATAAGCTTTGTTCGCGGAGCCGATCACTGACTAAGTCACGACAAAATCGCATGCACACTTAAAAATAATATAAATAATACATTAAGGACCGGTCTTTTCACCTCCGGATAACTAGTTACCGGGAAATTTATCTTTGGTTTTACTTATTTGGAGGTGAAAAGAGTGGAATTATAAGTACGCATGCGATTTTGTCGTGGACTAGTCAGTGATCGGCTCCGCGAACAAAGCTATAACGTAATGCGTAGTGTGAGTAAAATTAGTGAATTTGAATACCGCAAAAGCTACTTTTTTTGATATTTCATCAAGTTGCAAAGCCTTTTAGAGACTAATTAAGATGTAATTAGGCTCTACTGGAGCCAAGCTATTAAAATTGGAAAGATAATAATGACCCAAAGCCTAGCCTAAGTCTAGACGTGCCATTATATCCTCCAGAACACTATTACAGCTCTCGTGAAAGTTTTTAAACGACTTAATCCACTCCGAAGAGACTAAACGCCACATTGGATTTTCTTAATTTCATATGCAATAATTGTATATCTCCCCTTTTATATATCTACTACGCTCTTCGGAAAGTCTAGCATACTGACTACCTTTCTTATTCTTCCTCAGCTTCTTCTTCTTCAGGGATCGCTATTACTTACTCTTCTTCGTCACTTATTTCTGTCTATCGTGTCTTCTTAATTTAAACCTTTCTGTCTCAAGTCCTCTGCAACGCAGTCCGCCCATCTTCCTCTCAGCATTCCTCTACCACACTTTCTTCAAAACGCCTTTGATACTATTTGGAGCCTCTTTTTTCTTTGTACTTTGACGTCCAGCGACGTCAAAGCAACATCCATAATGATCTTTGAGATCGTCCAGTTTTTCTTCTTTCCATCGGATTCCATTCTGTAATTTTGTTTATCAAGGTTTATGTCAAAAATTGGCAGAGAAAGGCTCAAAAGACAGTATACATTACAGTATTACTTACAGTATCTACAGTAAGTAGATACTGAAGTATCTAGTTACAGTACTTCCTTTGCAGTATTGCAGTAAAAGCATTCGGAAAAATATGACATTCCGAAATCATCGCAAACTTTTCGTATTCATAAGTTATTATGCATACAAAAAGGTAAGAGGTAAAGTTTTCAATCCTAATAGCAACATTAATAATATTGAAAAATATTAAAAATATTACTAAAAGGTTTTTAAATTGAAAACTTATTGGTCGATTTCCCTGGTAACACCTCCATGGCTTCTAAAATTTACAAGCCAGATGGATGCTGCAGTGAAGACAAGAGGGAATTCTAAAAAGTTGCAATTCACAACCCCCGTCTGCAGCTTGGTAAAGTTCCAACGGAAAATGAACCTAGTTACTCTATAGGAGTAATACTAATATAAATAAAAATGTATACCATTTTTATTCAGATACAATGCGAAGGCAAAACAATCTAATTTTTTTTCACTTAGAACAGGGAGCGCAGTCCGTGGGACTGCAGTCCGGGCTGCAGACGGGGGTTGTGAATTGCAACTTTTTAGAATTGCCTCTTGTCTTTACTGCAGCATCTATCTGGCTTGCAAATTTTAGAAGCCTTGGAGGTGTCACCAGGGAAATGGACCAATAAGTTTTCAATTTAAAAATCTTTTAGTAATATTTTTAATATTTTTCAATATTATTAATGTTGCTATTAGGATTGAAAACTTTACCTTTCAGTTGCCAGATGACGCTAGTCACCTACTCCATGCACGTCAGTTGCAATCCGGGGATAAACTTTCATGGTTTGGTCACTTCGAGCAGAGAGCAGCAGGCCTACGCCTCTCCGATGATGACTTGTTTTGCCTTCGCATTGCAACTGAATAAAAATGGTATACATTTTATTTATTATGCATACCATTAAATTTTGCCGTAAATTTTAATTTTACCGTCGACGTAAATTCAAAAATAACATGACTTTAGTTAGTATTCCAGCATACTATCTTGTATTCTTATGTTTTCACACCACATGAACACTTTTTGGAAAAATTTAAATATACCAAGTATCAAAACAAACATCGTCTTCAATGTTTTGTAAAAATATTATTAAAATTGTTTTTAAAACAAATTCATAATATAAAATGTTAAAAATCTGAAATTGTCCACAATTTCTTTATAGTTTACTTTGTACAAAGTAATGTTCTACCCCAGGAAACGAAACATTTAAAAATTGAAAAATTATTGGCAGCTTCTCTTAACTGGAATACCTGGGACAAATCAATAGTAAAGACGCACCAACCCGTGGGTATCGACATGTTTAATGCGTCATGGTTTTTTATAAAATTTAAGCAAAAAAGCGACTTTTTATTCATTTCAATATTGCACTAGACTATTTTTAACGGATAAAACGTCATAGCAAACGTCTACTGACCAAACTCCTTCCTGACTGTGATTTCTCAGCGACAAAATTATGACAGATCCGTCACGAAGGTGTCTGGTAATACTATTGTTGCCAGTTTGACAAACGTCATTTGTCATAGGCAGGGAGGGGGGCGTGGCCCCCTAGCTTTTCGTGTGCTTTAAACTGTATATTATAGCTATCCAAAATATACAAAATGTAATGTGCAACATCTTTACGTCTGGCCCCTCCCTCAAAATTTTTATATGGGCGCCCGAGTTGAGGCGTAATCAATTTTGGACAGATTGATATAATGAATACAGACGAAAAATCAAGATTTGGATGCCAGTCAGGTGAAGAAATCCAAAAATTGGTTTCGGAAAATGTCCCATTGAACACGCAGAGGTCCAGAAGCTCTATTTGGACCTAATTTTCGGAGTTCCTACGGGTGAGAAATTTTACGCTTGAAAGATGTTTAACGGAACGGAACTAGCAAAAATTCTCAAAGATTATGCCTTTACCATGAAAAAAGGCAATGGCGAAGACTATAAAGAGTCGTCTGTAAAGTCAATGTGGAATACTACAGCAAAAATGGTACAAGAAAAATATTTTACGGAGTACGGCATAAAAATCGACCCTTTCACAGATATATCTTTCAAATGTGCAAGATTGGCCAGATATACCAAGCGGAGGCAGCTTCGAAGTGTTCAACAAAAAAGAAAACTCAGTTCAAAAGCATTATCCACCGAAGAACCATTAAAAATCATCCAAAGTTAAAACGAGGAAACCTTCGATAGAGCACAAAAAAGTTTTTTCACCTTTGCTCATTTGAACTTGCTTGGAGAGACAATGAGGCAGTAAACTGGAAGATTCACTTTTTCCAGAAGGAATTTGATGTTATGGGAGAATTTACGGGCCGAATTGAATACAACAGCATTTTTTCCAAAACAAATTGAAGGCAGTTCGAAAAATTTGGCACGCAGCAAATGGCTGGTGAGAAAATTATCAAACGAAAATTTTTATGCCCAGTTAGATTATTTTTGAAATTATTGGAAAAAAAGGGACCAAAGATTTTATCAGATAGACTCTTTCTTACCGTTCACCCTAACTGGAAGGATGAATTTTGGTTCAAAAACTGTCCACTTGAAACTGGAATCAACACCGTATCTAGGTGGACAAAAATGTCAGCTGAAAAAATTGGAATAGACAAAAAAACATAAAATAACAAACCATTCTCACCGATCTTCCAGCCTTGTTCAAGCAAGGTGTTTCTGAACAGGAGTTAATTAAATTAACGGGTCACTCAAATGCAAGCTCTCTAAAACCAAATCTGCAGCTGGATTCCAGTCACCACCAGAAGTTGATCTAAAATCTCAGAACAGCAAATGAAGCTGGACCTTCGAGTTCAAAAATGCTACAGGTCAATAATACACAATATCATGCTTTGGTAGGAAAGAATGGGCAAAATACTATAGCTTATAGTACATTTAATATTGTTCAATGTAAAATTCTAAACTGTTGAATTTCTGCTCCCTAATTATTTTACATCAAAAGTCATGAGAGAATATTTGTAGAGGATTGAAATCTGTATTAAAATCAAAAGTTAAAATTGTTCTACGATTTAAACGCATTCCAAAATTTTGAAAAATATAATACATTTGACACAGTAGGTATGTGTGTAAAAGTTAGGCCACACGTTACTATTTAACTGACAGTTACACCATTGACTAAATAAAAAAATCTTCATTATTAATACTTTTTCCGCAACTGAGGAGTATCTTATCAACTGTATTGTTTTTAAACAATAAATGATAAAATAAAAATATTGACAGTTCAAAAATATGAAAATAATAACTTCATTGTGACACATTATTGCACTGTGTGTGGCCTAATTTTGGGCTGAAAAACTGAAAAATGTATTACATTTTTACAAAATTTTGGAATATGTTTAATTCGTAGAACAATTTTAATAGTTGTTTTCAATACAGATTTCAACCGTCTACAAATAGTTTCTAATGTCTTTTGATGTAAAATAATTAGGGAAGCAGGAATTCAACAGTTTAGAATTTTACATTGAGTTTCCTATGGCCCGTTTGCCAATTTACCACCCTGTATCCGAAAGTTCCATTTTCAAGAGCAAACATTTTTAATAAGTCAGCTGTTGAACATTTTCATCTACAATGCGTAGTTTTTTTGCAATATGTATTGAAATGAATGAAATAAGTCGCTTTTTTGCTTAACGTTTAATAAAAGACCATGATGCAGCAAAAATTTCGATACCGACGGGATGGTACGCCTTTTCTATGGACTTCCCCCAGCTATTCAATTTTAAAAATAGCGGCCAGTAAGTTTTCTATTTTTAAGTGCTTTTTCGGCTTCGTTTTCTGGGGTACTGGTGAACAACTTCGTCTCTCGCGCTCAAAAGTTGATTTTGAACACATTTTTTAGCATCTACTCAATACAAATACAAAAATCAATCAATCACATTCTACATAACATCAACAAACATCTCGCATGGATTGCCCATGGCAATCTTAAAAGATTGTCTACTACCGGCAATGTCTTTAGACTGTGGGTTGGTCGCTACTTGTGTTCCGCTGCTCTGCTCGGAGCCGTTGGAGCTGCCGTTGCCGTTCCCCGAAGTCTTCGGCCCTGCGGCGGAGCGCGGACCCAACGAGGTGATGTCGCTGTCCGAAGCGCTGCTCTGACCAGCTGCCGTGTCTTTCAAGTGTTCAGAACCGCCAGACGAACCGCCTTAAAACAAAAAGAACTTATCAATAAACATATTGTCTATAAATAATTTCAATAACTATGATTTCTTTCACTGATTTTGAGTATATCAACATTTTATCCTCCAGTAGATAAGGGAAAATTGGTGAACATTGAAAAATGTCACTGTCAAAAACTCGCAAAAATATTGGTAAAACATAATTGTGGTAAATAAAATTAGTTATTTATTACATACAGTGAGCACGTAAAGGTTGGAATAAATTAATTTTCTCGAGAATGGACGACTTTGGAAAAAATCCCGAAACAGGTTAATTTTTATTTTTAAATTACAACTTTTTGGCGTATAGATCATACTAGTGACGTCACCCATCTGGTGTGATGACGTCATCGATGATTTTTTTAAATGAAAATAGGGGTCGTGTGATAGCTCATTTGAAAGATAATTCAATTCTCTATTCAGTAGTATAAACATTAATATAATTATTTATAAAGGGTATCCATAAAAAAAATTTTTTTAATTAAATTTATTGACATAAAAAGAAGCATGTATGTAATTTATTTAATTCAAAATACATTTTACTGCTCTCAGAAAACAGAAAAAAATATTTATTTAACAAATAAATATTGTTTTTTGCTTAAAATCAATATTAATACAGCCAACCCCCTGCCTCTTGACAGTTCATTTAATTTAAGCGAAAAGCGATGATTATTTTTCAAATAAACATTTATTTTGTTTTCTGAGAGCAGTAATATGTATTTTGAATTAAATAAATTACATACATTCTTCTTTTTATGTCAATAAATTTAATTCAAAAAAATTTTTATGGACAATTATGTTAATTATTTATTTTTATTAACAATTATGTTAATGTTTATATTACTGAATAGAGAGTTGAATTACCTTTCAAATGAGCGATCAGATGGGTGACGTCACTAGTATAATATATATGTCAAAAAGTCGTAATTTAAAAATAAAAATTGACTTGTTTCGGGATTTTTTCCCAAAATCGTCCATTCTCGAGAAAATGAATTAATTCCAACCTTTACGTGCTCACTGTATATTAGGGGCAAAAATAGCTGATAGAGGAAGAATGTAAACATACATGACAGCGCTAAAATCTGCGTTGTGCCCCGTGTATAATACAATATTTTTTTCTATAACTCGCCAGAAACACCAGAAGTTGCAACAATTTTACAATAAAAATAAATAGAATAGGAGGGTAACTACAAAAATAACAAAAAAAATGTGTCAAAGTGTGGTCAAGGCTTAGCAAATTCATTTTTGAGGTCTAGTCCAGGAGCCGAAGCTTTTCACCTCGCAATTTTTCAGAATTGATCGATTTGCTTGAAAATTTGAGAATAAGTAGTGGAAAGTCCAAGGATCAAAATCTATATGATGCCGAAAGGCGCTTTTACGATGGCGGTGGTTGCCACCCCAACTCGGGGTGGAAATTTTTAATTATATTTTGACCGTAAAAGTTGATAAAAACGTTCATTCTAAGCAAAAAATGTTGTATACATTTTTTTGACAAAATTAATAGTTTTCGATTTATTCGCTATCGAAAGTGTTAGTTTTATCTCGAAAAAATCAATATTTTTCAATATACCCATTTACGTTTCACTCAATTTTTGCCGTAGAAAAAATTTTTTCAAAACAAGTTCTTGGGAATTAAATAACCTACAATTTCATATTTAAACCAAACTACAAAAATTCGTTATTTGCTTTTAACTCCATTTTTTTAAAACTAATCATTCCAAGCCAATCAAACTGCTAGAATCTATTAATAATACATAGATAAAGAAGAACGAATAAGGTCAATGACTAAAAACACCGTCAACTTACATTATTATGCTTGCAATTGGATTTCTCCTTTTTTTTTACAAAAAATATATTGATTTTTTAACCGTAACTTTTTATTTTTTATCTCAGAAAGCCTGTTAAAAAAGAATTTTGTAGGTTTTTAGAAGATCTATAAGGCTGTTAAAACTAAATCTTTTTAAAATCCTCAGTCACAAAAAGAGGTGACATTGAAAGGATTGGTAAAGGTGGTTTTTGTATGTTATTACAAGTTCTAATTATCAATAGCTCACTCAATTTTTGCAGCAGAAAACATTTTTGTAAAGCGAGTTCTTGGGAATTAAATTAGCTTCAATTTCATATTTAAACATTTTTTCGTATCCCTGACGCTAACCTTTCTATTCTGAAGAAAAAGGCATTTTCTACCAAACTGCAGAAATTCGTTATTCGCTTTTAACTCCATTTTTTTAAAAACGAATTATTCTAAGCCGGACAAACTTCTAGAACCTATTAACAATACATAAATAAAGAACACCAAATAAGGCCAATGACTAATTTTAATTAGGGTGATAATTAGGGGGTATTGTCTGATCACCTTTTCGCTGAAAAAAAAAATAGGCACAGGAGGCACATATGCTGATGGTGGTACATATTTTTTTTCTAGATGAGAGACTAATAAGTTTCGAAACCGGTAGAGGTGCTTGCTGCACTCTCTGATTGGACTAGAATATGGTGCGGCTGTATTTTCGTTTGGCAACGAAATTGAAAATGGTTATTCATTTTTGATTTACATGTTTACTCTGATTGGAGTACGAAGGGAACCATTCTCGTTGGAACTTTACCGCGCTGAGCAGATGGGACGTGAATTATAAATTGTAAAATTCCCCCATCTTCCTTAGTCTCAGCATCCGTTATGGCTTGCAAATTGTAGAAGCCTCGGAGGTGTAACCAGAGAAGGTTCCTATTAATTTCAGTGTGGTGGGATGTAGAGTAACATTATGTTGTTTTATATGCCATTAAATTGAAAACTTAGTATTTTAAATTACGTTCTCTTGTGATTATTTATAGCATTTTTTTCGAATTTAAAATTTTTCAACCATCACACTCCCCTTCTTCCTATACTCCTTTTGCCTCTTCCACTGGGGAACACATTTTTTGTTGAGTTAGATCTGACACTTGTTTTTCACTAATTTTTAGCGTCTGAATCTGAGAATAACCTCAGATTTTGTCTATCGCGTCAACTTTTTAAACTGAGGTGCCCATTGACTGGCCATGTCTCACTTTATGAGGTGCCCATGCTTTATCTTGATCACCAAATGTCACTTTAAAATAGGCAAAATATGCTTGTCTGACAAATGTACTGATGTTTGTCGTTTGACTGGGAATGGTAAAACTGCCACATATATAACAAAACGAATGGTGCTGTCTTCGCACTTACGACGTGTAGGAGCAGAGGTAGCCATAAGGAAACGTTTCAGTTCAAACACACCAAGTATTTCTATACACTTTAGTAAAGAAATACTAAATACTACTAACCGACACACAACGTTTTACCACAGTATAACCGAGTATAACAGACGTAACTGAACAGGAACAGGCAAATTTAGACCAGTTGCAGCTATCGGAGCGTCTTTCCCCCACCCGCATAGAAAACGAACGTGACGCGATAGAATAAAACTAAAAATAGTTTTGAAACCAGCACGCCTAATTCTATTCGCGGTGTGCAAGTACTTGGAAGGGAAACGAGAAACGACCGTGCGCGAGTCGCGGAGAAATATTTCAACTATCTTAAATAATTCATATTGTCAATTGAAATTGTCAAATTGACGTATACTTCATACCTTCTGTCATTGAAGCAGAAAAATTATATATTGCTCCACAATATTGATATGATATGCAATTATTATATAAAGGTAAATTTAATTAATTGTATTTTGCTTGCAGTACTGCATTTTAATAACTAATTTTATTTACTACATACTTTGTTTACGTTTGCATAACATAACCTGCATCTTATTTTTTCTTCTTATTATTTTTTTGGACTATGGCCTTGACAATTATCCAGTAACCAGGACTAATATAATTGGCCAATATAATTAAAAGTGCGAATAAAAGTACAGAGCGTAGAAATAGAGGTCGCTTTGCCGAACTTGCACGGTCCCAATAGAAAACAGCTAAAAAATCTAACTCAACAAAAATTGGGTTTCAAATTGTTCTCCAGTGTTATATTTCCCTGTATTATCAGTCTTAGCATTTCATATCGCTGTCCCCTCATTACGTGTCCCAGATATTGTAACTTTCTTATTTTTATTGTGTTGATTATTTCGCACTCTTTGCCTATTTCTCGCAATTCTTCCCTGTTCGTTTTCTTCTCTGTCTAAGCATCATTCTGTAACACCACAGTTCGAATGACTAGCTTATTTATGTGTTCTTGCTTCAATGTCCAGCTTTCAAGTCCATATTGCAATATCGAGAACACGTAGCTTCTCAGTGCTCTTACTCGCAGTTCTAATCTAAAGTCTTTGTTGCAGAGAATTGTTTTCATTTTTACAAACGCATTTACTGCTATTTCTATTTTCTAGCCTTATTTCTGTTGTTTGATCATTCATTATTTTATGAAATCTAGGTTCACCGATATTTGTATTTATCAACCCTTTCTATCGATACATTTCCCAAATGTATGCTTGTTTGTATATTTGTTTTCTTAGTTACTATCATATATTTAGTCCTTTTTATATCGATTTTTAGTCCAAATTTTTCAGAAGTTTTGTTTAGTAGTAGGTAATTGGAGTTGTTCAGCAGAGTTTGTCATAATCACGGTATCATCTGCATTTCTTATATTGTTAATGGATCTTCCGTTATCTATTATTCCTTCACTTGCAGATAGTAATGCTTCTTCAAAATATATACATTGAATAGCAATGGAGATATTATACATCCCTACCAAATTCCTCTACCGATTTCAATTTCTGGACTAAATTCGTTATCTGTTACAATTTGTACTCGTTTGTTGTTATTCGCAAGTGCCATTTGTCTATTTTGTTGTCTTTGGAATTTGGACTAATTTTTCATGTATTACTATGTCAAATACTTTTTTCAAAATCTACGTAACAAACATACACATACAGATTCAGATCCACACATCTGTGAGCTATCACATTAAAAGCAAATAACGCCTCTCTGATTCTTAATCCGTTTCTGAATTTAAACTGACTACCATCTATTCCTTCTTCGAGTTTTTTATTTATTCGACTATGTATTATTTTCAAAAATAATTTGAGAACATGACTTATAAATGATATTGTTCTGTATTCACTGCAATCTTTAGAGTTGGTATTTTTAAGGATAGCACAATAAGTGGAGAGTAACCATTGTTTCGGTATGTGTCCTATTTTCCACTGTGTTAATCTACAAATCTAAACAAATCTACTATAATGTCCAGGATTTCATCCAGTTCATAAGTACTTGCGCTCTCACAGCATCTTCAGGGACATTTCGTCAAAAAAAAAATAGCACATCCAAAAAAACAGGCTATCCAGCACATCCAAGAATGTAAACATTAACATAAAAATTATACAAAAAACAGACACTAGACAAAGAACAAACAAAATTTTAAAATAATTATACGGGGGCTACATAATAATACGAGCAATGTAAGGAGATAGAATTGTTGGTCATTGTTTTGTCAAGATGTAATAAATAACTGTGCTCAATATCTGCATTTTATTCGTAAAATTTATTCAATTTAAACGGGACATCCTTTATATTTTTGCAGATTTTAAAATAAATTGTTATTCCTATTTCACACAGACGAAGTTCGGTATAATAGAAAACATTAATTTGTTCAAACGAGAAATAAATGCTTTGCAGTTAAAGAATAGATTTTACGACGAACAATGAGAATAATAATTTTTGAAGCGAAGCTTTTATACTGGCGGGGTATTAATTTTGCTCTATAGTAAAATGCAAATCGTCACGACATGAAATGGATGGAAAAGTCAATTTACTCGACAAGGAGAGTCCGTTATAAAGCATGTAAACATTTCATTTACTTATAAAACAAAACTATTAGACCGGGAGGTAGTGTCAAATTTGACCGGAGCATTTTAGAATGGCTGTTTTCTTTTTATTTGGTTAGGTGTTCCAAAGCTTATTAACAAATGGTGTGTCAGCTGGCCCAAAACCGGGGATTTTAGCCAAGAAAAGGTAAAATGTGAAACTTGATGGAAAACGCTACAAATTATATGTCAAATATTTATCTGCGTGACTTACATGTATAATGCCTGGCATACCTAGCTACTGGCTTTCACCTAGGCGACCCGGGTTCAATTCCTCGCCGTGATTTTTTTTGTTTTTAAAATTGACATTTTGATTTGAAAAATAATTAAGTATTTTTGATAATACCACGCTTTTATTATTTATACGACACAATATAAAAAAGTCTGCATGTCTTTTATAGAACCGTAAACTATGCATTTGATCATATTATCATTGACCTCCTTAATAAGCAAAGTTGTTGTACATGGACCCCGAAGCTTCCTACGTCAGTACGACCAATCTAAGTTAAAAGGTAGGTTGCCCCTCCCCCCGACATTCTTTTTTATTTTTTTTTGGACAAATTGTTTTTTCTTAATTATATATGATGTAGAACCAAAAGATACATACAACTCTAATTTTTCACTTTTCTATCACTTCATATAAAATTAGGAAAAAACAGTTTGTCAAAAAAATAAAAAATATGTCGGGGGGACCACCCCCTTTTTCACTTAGATTGGTCGTACTAACTCAGGAAGCTTCAGGGGTTCATGTACAACAACGTTGCTTATTAAGGAGGTCAATCATAATATGATCAAATGCATAGTTTACGATTCTATAAAAGACATACAGACTTTTTATATGTACGGTGTCGTATAAATAATAAAAACGTGGTATTATCAAAAACTAATTATTTTTCAAAATCCACAAGGAAAAAAGTTTTCCTGTAGTTGGCTGTATACCATGTGATACAAAAACAATAAATGCTGTATAAAAGGTATATTTAAAAAACCCTCAAAAGGGCCACATCAATTCACATAACTAGTTTTCGACTGGTTTACCAGTCATCATCAGTGCTTACCTAAAATGAATATAACCTGATAAAAAGGGCAAAGATGTTGAAATTTTGACTAGGGTTAAAAAAATATTAGGTTATACTCACGTGCAATGTACATGTTAGCCACCAAAATGCTATTTTACAAAAATATGTGGGTCAAAGCCCATTTCAAGTAGTCCGTTAAGGAAACATAAGTATAAAAAGCTACCTTAAGCCTTGATGTTTAAAATATAATTTAATTTGCCCTAGGTAACATCTGAAACTTGGGTGTGACTTGTTCACATGTTGGAAGTTTGACGGCAAGTGAAATTGAAATGGTTAGGAACCTCGGAACGATGACAAGACAAACGACAGTTCCACAGGTAGTTTTTAACATAACCTGTCATATTTAAGAATAAGGTATAAATATTATTGAAATTAGAAATGATGTAACAACACACCCAATGTGGAAATTATCATGTAAAATTCAGTAAACTAGTTGTTGTAGTAAAATGGATTCTCGTATACTGTAAGTGGAACTAGTTAGGCAAACCACATTACACAAAAGGTTAGTATTCGACAACTAATACCGTAATGAAATCTTATTGTCAAGAGATCCAAATCAAAATGTCAATTTTAAAAACAAAAAATATTTTTAGAGCCAGGAATTGAACCCGAGTCGCCTGGGTGAAAGCCACCCAGGCGACTGGGTTAGTTATTCTAGGCCATTATACACGTAAGTCACGGAGATAAATATTTGACATATAAGTTGTAGCGTTTTTCCATCAAGTTTCACATTTGACCTTTTCTTGCCTAAAATCCCCGGTTTTGGGCCAGCTGACACATCATTTGTTAATAAGCTTTGGAATACCTAACTAAATAAAAAGAAAACAACCTTGCTAAAATGCTCCGGTCAAATTTGACACTATCTCCCGGGCTATATATATTTCTAATTATTAACCTTTTATTTACACACACCCAAACTTATATGGAATCATCTTATATTTCTTATTATTTCGCGCGAATTTAAAAAAACGAACACACGAAGTCAAGCAATATTTATTTTAAAGCAATTTAATAACAAATCCATAACAATTAAATAAAACAATGAAGTATTTAACAAACAAATTCAAATTAACAACTTGTCGAAACCAAAAGACTCCATTTTCAAACAAATAAATGTTTAAAAATAATAAAATCTTTGGATTTCTTAGTTCGGAAACAGATTCTCTCTTATACCTATTCCCCATCCTTCTAAAATTTGCAAGGAATAAAGGGTGATGAATGCAGAGACGTGGGGGTCTATATAGTTGCACTCCACAACACATCTTTTCATCGAGGCAAAGATCAACGAAACTGTCTCCTTGTACTCAATAACGATTCGAATTACTTGTTTGTGTGGGCACGCTCCTAACCAAATTATCAACAATTTTTTGTGATAGGTTGCTTCATTCTTCAAGAGCAGCTTGTACTAGCCGTGCGGTGTTTAAGCATATCCCACAAATACTCTATAGGGTTAAGCTCGGGTGAGCAAGCAGGCCACTCCAAACAAGGGATACTTTCTGCATTAATGATGTCTCTAGTCACTCTAATGGTAACTACATAGGTTATCAACATCCCTGTGAGCAGTTAAAGTTTATTGGATGAAAATTATAGGAGTTTTTTTACGAATCACAATTCCTCTCCAGAATATTACACTTCCCCTTGTATATTTGAGAACAGATCTGACAGTATCTCTAGTACACAATTTCGTGGGTCATCTGATTTTACACAAATCCTGACATTTTCTAAAAATAGCACAGCACATTTTGTCAATTCCTAATGTTCCAGTTTTGGTGGTGAAGACACCAATTTAGACAATCAATCTTGTGCTGCCTGGATAACACGAGAACCCATAACTGTCTCCTGCTGTATACTTCTTGACACGAACTCTTCTTATCGTTTCAACTGAAACAGTTACACCAGTAGCTTCCAAAAGCTGCCTTTGGAGCTGAAGGTGAGAAATGGGTAGGTGTCTTCCAGCTGATTGGAAAATTAAACGATCGTGGCGGGCCGTTATTACTTTTTGGCGACTTTCCCTTGCTTTATTTTTGAGCTTTCTAGTTCCTGTTACCTAGCATAGGTTTTGGACAGAACGCCCTGTATTACGCCTAGCTCTACAGCTATGTCCCTCTGAGAACATTACTTGCTCCACAAGACCAATAATCTTTCCCCATTGTAAGTTCTATAACCCCACATGAGGCATATTTTTGTTTTTGGACGCAAAAGTTAGTTTATTTATTTTCATTCAATTTGCAACTCGAGCAAATTATAACCTATACCGTACCGAGCTGTACTATCTGATTGTCTTATAGATTTGTTTATTTTCAATAAAAACCTTCATTCTTCGCAACAATAACAAGTTTTTTCAAAAGAAATAATTATTGCTTTGAAATACATGGCGATTCCATATACGTTTCGGTGTGTGTATATCATATTAGTGCGGATTACAATGAAATAGTGGTTGATATCCACCAACATATTCAATTTTGCTGTCTTTATTATGAGATTTGCATTGAATTATGACTTGTCGTAAGTTTCAAACAATTTAAATGATATAATATACAATGTACATTTCAAAATGTGAAACAAAAGTTTACTTTGTTTCGATTTTATTCTGAAAAAAATGGCTGTTTTCTATTATTGATGTAACAAATATTAGGTACACAAATTATGCGGTATTAATGTAATATTTGCAAAATGTTGGATTAATTGAAGAATAATTTAGATGTAAAATTCGAAATTGTTGACTTTTATGTGAAGTCAGACAAAAAGACCGGTACAAATTAAAGCATGATTTTTGGTGCAGTAAATGTAAGATGTATCCCATATGCATCGGTACATTTTTGAAGTACTGCGAGTACCCGCCAAAACTGTATTTTATAATATGCTTTTGGACAGTTAAAAGTTTTGTAGAATTAATAAAAAATAATAATAAAACTACTTTATTCAATTATAAAAATGCAGAAGACAGTATGAAGATGAAGCTAATCTACCAGTACTGCCTGCTGTACTACTTTTTATCCTACACTAACTTGGATGCTCCGTATTTTTCCTTCTTCTTTAAGTACCTTTATTTTTTCTTCGTCTTTAAGTACCTTGCCCAAATTTTAAGCGTGGGTAGCTTCTATGACAATTTGCCGATATCGTTCTCGATCTTGCGCGGCATGTAATAATTCATCTGCTGAGAAGCCAGTCCATTGACGAAGGTTTCTGAGCATAAATATTTCTTCCTATCAATTCATCTTTTTTCGTTGAGTATTAACTGCAGTATTCTGTATCTGCTACCTCTCTTTATATGCCCCAGATATTCGAGTTTTCTCTTTTTTATCATCTTCATTAAGTCACCTTCGTCTTGATCTACTCTGTTTAGACTTCTCTGTTTGAAATGCGTTGAACCCATGATATTCTGAGCATTCTACGATATGACCACATCTCGAAGGCTTCTAATTTGCTCATCATGTTAACCTTCATGATCCATGTTTCACATCCATATAGTAATACAGGATACACGTAACATTTTAGGAACGTGATTCTTAGTTCTAAGTTCAACTGAGAATTGCTCAGAATATATCTAAGTTTCATACATGCTCTTATTGCAATTTCTACACGAGTTTCAATTTCTTGATCCGGATTTAGTGTCTCGTTTATCCAACATCCTAGGTATTTAAAATGGTTAACTTTTGTTATCAGTTCATTACTGACAATTAGTTGCATAGGGCCTACGCGACGTCTTGTTTACTAATCACAAATAAATTTGTCTTTGTTGTATTTATGCTTGTCGTTATGTTATATATTTAAGTACGTTTATTAGAGCATTCTCTAGCGACTCTATAAGGAATTGAAAATCTTCGATACTTTCAGCCATGATCGCGGTGTCATCTGCATATCTGATGTTGTTACACTGGCGGATCCAGGGGGGTGTCATGGGGGTCATGACCCCCCCCCCCCATAATTGTAAATCCATGTATCCTAAGGTTGGTAAGACTAAGTCACCTTGCATCAGAGATAGGTAATTAAATCACCCTCAAGACCCATGACCCCCCCCCCAAACAAAATTTCTGGATCCGCCACTGTGTTGTTAATAGTTTCTCCCTCGATTCGAACTCCACATTGCCCTTTCAAGGCTTCGTACAGATGACAACCAAATAATCACAAATAAGTATTTACGGTTGCCTTCCACCTTTGGTGTCTTTTTATCCTTTCTTGTATTCTCGTTCAAGCTATGCCATTACTGCTTGATTTAAACAGTACGGTGCAAATAAAAAAGACAAATTCTTTATTTCGTAAGCAGGCGACTTAAAATTATGATTTTTTGACATATATATCACACTCTTTTTAATGTGACGTTGATTAGTTTAAATTAGAATAGAGGTAGTATGCTAGCTCATTTGAAAGGTTGTTAAATTATCTATTCAGTAATATAAACATAATTATTTATACATGGTGTCCAATTTTTTAATTAAATAAATTAATTGAGAAAAAAGAAGAATATAAAGTAATTCAAAATAGATTTTACTATTGTCAGAAAACGGAAAAACATGTTTATCTAACAAATAAATATTGATTTTCATTTAAATTCAACGTTCAATCTGCCCCTTGAGCATTGAATTTAAGAGAAAAGCAATGTTTATTTATATAATGTTCAATACATTCTTCTTTTTTTGCCAATTTTTAATTTAACAAATTACTGAATAGAGAATTGAATAACCTTTCAAATGAGCTAGCACACAACCAATATTCTCATTTAAAAAATCATCGATCTATGTAGGAACCCTCACCTCTTACCGTACTACTCATCCATGGTTACAATCCATGGGTCCAAGACCAAATACTTACCATGTCGGGATATTATAAGTTTACTGTCATGTGGTTGCGTTTTTAAAGACAAATTACATACTATGATTTTTATGACGGTATTCTTAAGTTAAAGTTGATTTCATGTAATCGAATGAACTGTCTTCCAATAACGTGGTCTCAGGGACGTAACTCAAAAATATTGACAATATTATTTTATTTTAGCCATCTACTTTAAAATGTATAATATATGTATAAATTGTCAATATGAATGAGTTTGATAGAATTAAATTAGAATTTTTTATCAAGTAAAAAGACAAGATTAGTTTAATTTATTATTGTTTTGTATTTTGACAACGATTTCCGAAGTGGAAATCAAAACATCAATTAAACTTATTTTAAAGAAAAATTGTGGTTTATTTCTAAAAATGAGGGTTGATTTTAGGGATTTCTAAAATCAGTGTGTAGTACCTATTCTTACATATAACTGTCAAACTTGGATATTTAGCACGGTCAATACAGAAAAGACAGCGAAGACGAAAAGATCTGTGGAAAGACATAATGCTAAACATTAGACTGTCAGATAGGAAAATTTATGGAAATTTGCTATGCGTACCATACGATAGAAGAGTGTCCTATCAGACATAATAATTATACATTGGAGACCTTGAAATCCTAAACGACAAAAAGGAAGACCATAATTTTAGGCAGATGGCATAAAACAACATACTGGACCGGGCGATACAAATGGTACAAGATGGAAAAATTCTATGTCCAAAGAAGAATGTCCTTGGCTGATTAGATAGAAATTTGGATATAGAAACTTTTTGCACGACATAGACGATAACAGAAAATAGATAAAGAAAACAAGAAATATAAAACAATCTAAGGAGTCTGGACCGATCAACGAAAACTGGATATGGATAATCAGAGATAACCATAAACTTTATCAACTATTTAAAGAAATACCTCTATCCATAATTTGCCACGCTCTAGAGGCTTCCATAATAAGAAGGCTGAAATAACTAGTGATATGGATCATTTTAAAGAACTATTAAACAAAAGGGTACAACCACCACTACAACAGCGGCAGGTACAACAGAGAGTACATCAACAAGAACTGGGGGAAGATGAAGAAGAGAATGAATTAACTAGACCTCCAACGCTAGAAGAGGTTTGGGAACTAGACCTCCAAGGGGAATAGATAAAATACCGGCAGAACTGCACAAGCAAGGAAAAAAATTGACAGAACCGATATACCAGCTAATACAAGAAATATGGAGACAAGAAAAAATCATCCAACAATGGAATAAAATTAAAATCTGCCCTATTCATACAAAAAGGAGACAATCTGTTATGTCAGAATTATAGAGGGGTCTCTTTACTTTGTTCGGAATACAAAATATTCATAGATATTCTTAATCGGAGGCTTGAACCTCTCATTGAAAAAATCATCGGGGAATATCAAGCAGGTTTATACCATAGATCTACCATGGACCAACTATTTACAGTTAAACAAATACTACGCAAAGCATGGGAATATGACAGACCTTTACAATATCTTTGTAGATTTTAAGCAAGCCTGATTCAATAGACAGAACAATACTAACTACCTATATATTGCAAGAATTTCATACCATCCAAATTAATACGACTAGTGTAAATGGCAACGACAGAAACAGAAGCACATCTATATATTCAAGGACAGATCACTGATGCTTTTATGGTAACGAAAGGACTGAAACAAGGTGACGGACTGGCTCCAACGCTTTTTAATCTTGTTCTTGAATATGTAATTAGACGGTTGACGGTGAGCGGAAATAACATATTTACAAACAAATCTACCCAATGAGCAGCATACGCAGATGATATTATAAACATAATCAGCAGAACAAACAATGCGGCGGAAGAAACCTACGTTGAGTTGAAACTGAGTGCAGAAGTTGTAGGGCTAGCAATAAATACAAATAAAACAAAACTACTCATACAAACCAGATCAACTAGACAGGCGCAACTATAGAATCCGTGAATAGACTCACGTACTTAGGAATGGACTTGGTGCAAATAATGAAGAAGAACCGGAAATAAATAGAAGGCTTATGCTGGCAAATTTCCTATTTATTCTAAGGGACTTTCGGCCCTTGGTAATAATGTAATCTTTCATTCTGCGTTTAAATTTTTCAAAAATATTTATTAGTTTTCTCAGGATTCGAAAAAAATGAATGCATTTAAAAAGCATTGGACCTGAAATTATTGCGCCTACGCCCTTAAGACAATGTCACAGATCGATTGAATAAATCGATTTTTAAATACAGCACCTAGAGACTTTTAACTTTTTGCATGACAGGAAAAAAGTCTACCATAGAAAACTAGGTGGAAATGCATAATAGGGTGGGTCGAAAAACAATAATGTTTCATTTTTTAATCGCTACACCGCGGAAAACTTGCATTTGGGGTATATAAGTAAAATGCAAAGTAAAATAAAGTTATATATTGAACCCCCAGCTAGCGCATCATACTTAAAATTTAGATTTTTTCAGAAATCAAGACATCTTTCAATTATTTTTACAATCTTTAGCCAATAATATTTAAACGTGCTATAGTAAAAACAGGTTAGTTAATAGTTTAAAAAATAGGAAATAAATTTGAAACAGACAATATCTTTTAATTTGCGGTAGCGCAAAATACTAAAAAGTTGTTAAAATTCCCAATTAGCACCTTAAATGAAGGTGTGGTCTAGTATGTTGTGTTGGGTGTTAATAGCACAATCCATTTTTTGTTCTTTTACTTTACACCCCATTTAATTGGAATATAATTATTATAGTGTGTTTAAACTTATAAAGCATATAAATAAAACAACTTATAATTTTAATAACATTTTTAATTGAAACAAAAAAGAAAGCAAATTGTAGCCAAACAATGTCAACAAATTAAATGAAATTTTGACTTTAGGAAGAGTCTTTTACTCATTATTTCTGAGTGGCTACGTTGAAGGTGCGCTTGCTGTCAAACTTTGGCATCGAAACTCTGGATGCTACGGCAGATCTTATGAAACCGTCTCGTTCCTAACCACTAGGAGGACTTGTTAATCGCAATCTTTTGAGTAAAGACGAATAGTATCTTCTAGACATAAGTTGTGCGATAAAGTCAGGCAACCGTCCTGTGGACTTATCTGTTCGAGAACGAGGTCCACTTTCCCACTCTCGATGGTTGACTACAGCTAACAGAGCTTTGAGGCTGCAGGTAAGTGTGGAAACGTCTTCAGTTGAACATAAATTGTTAGTATCCTTCATTCTTAAATCATACATGCCTGTATGGTTCAAAATAAAGTATAGCAAATACATAACAGATGGACCTGAACACGTTTTTGAGGCTATCAAATCAACCAGATTTCTACCAGAGAATTTGATTACAGTAGTTGATCCTGTAATCGAAAGAAATGCATTTTTTCAGAAATTTGCTACTGAGGATGATAGTGGATGAAAGGAAGCACATAAGAGAATTAGGATTCCGAAGAATAATCAAAGAAAGGATTTTCGACCTCCAAAAATCACCTTTCATGCGACTGACTCTACTGAATTATTTGATTGGAACACCACTGAAATTACACCACCATCACTGTTACGGAGAGTCTCTGATGATGAAGTTTGGGCTAAAATCACTGCTGGTGAAACACCCGAGGATTGGAACTTTGGAAAATTTCCATGTCATACTCAAGCCGGGGAACGCTACGTCAAGTTAGTGACTGAAGCATCTAAAAAAGTCGTCGGTACTAAGTAATGAGATGGTTTCATAAGATCTGCCGTAGCATCCAGAGCTTCGATGCCAAAGTTTGACAGTAAGCGCACCTTCAACGTAGCCACTCAGAAATAATGAGTAAAAGACTCTTCCTAAAGTCAAAATTTAATTTAATTTGTTGACATTGTTTGGCTACAATTTGGTTTCTTTTTTGTTTCAATTAAACATGTTATTAAAATTATAAGTTGTTTTATTTATATACTTTATAAGTTTAAACACACTATAATAATTATATTCCAATTAAATGGGGTGTAAAGTAAAAGAACAAAAAATGTATTGTGCTATTAACAACCAACACAACATACTAGACCACACCTTCTTTTAAGGTGCTAATATGTGAATTTTAACAATTTTTGAGTATTTTGCGCTATAGTCCTGTCGCCAAGGGGGGTACAACGGCCTCCTTAATTCAGATGGACTTACCCAAGTTTTTTTTTTTATATATTTTGATCCGTAGAATACGAATTTTTTGGGTAACAGTTGATCCGGATGTCGATAAGATTGTTATAGACAAAGAACTTGAGGAATTACGTAACAGCGATTTCTCGCAAAACAAAACATTTTTTTTTTTCGTAGAATGCATAGTTTTCGAGATAACCGCGGTTGAACTTTTAAAAAATCGAGAAATTGCAATTTTTGAACCTCATTTGAAAGTTTAAGTCAAATTATATCGGTTTTGATTATTTGCATTGCTAAAAATTAATTTTTTTATTGTTAAACAAAGCTATAAACACATAGTGTTTACCGTGCCTAATACATGCGTTTTAACGCATGCTACGTAGAAATTGCCTCGCTTGCACTTGTAGCTACTCTACCTACTCGTTCGATTTTAAATGAGAAATCATTGAAAACATGTTTTGCGAGAAATCACTGTTATGTAATTCCTCAAGATCTTTGTCTATAACAATCTTATCGACATCCTGATCAATTGTTACCCAAAAAATTCGTATTCTGCGGGTCAAGATATATAAAAAAAACTTGGGTAAGTCCATCTGAATTAAGGAGGCGGTTGTACCCCCCCCCCTGGCGACAGGACTACTACTACAAATTAAAAGATATTGTCTGTTTCAAATTTATTTCCTATTTTTTAAACTATTAACTAAACAGTTTTCACTATAGCACGTTTAAATATTATTGGCTAAAGATTGTAAAAATAATTGAAAGTCTTGATTTCTGAAAAAAACTAAATTTTAAGTATGATGCGCTAGCTGGGGGTTTAATATATAACTTTATTTTACTTTGCATTTTACTTATATACCCCAAAGGCAAGTTTTCCGCGGTATAGCGATTAAAAAATGAAACACTATTTTTTTTTCGACCCATCCTAATGCATAATTGCATTTTAAAGTGCACACAATGCATCCAAAAGTGCATAAACATGTCAAAGGAATTGTATTAAGGCCAAGATTTTGTTACAGGGGGTTTTTGGGGTCGCTGAAGATGAATACGCCATCAGAACCGACCACCGAAGCACCTGGTACCCAGTCTCACTGCTAAGGCACGTCATCTTCTGGAGTTTTGAGGATTTTCGGCATTAAATTGATGCCAACAGATTTCTCGGGGTCTTTTTGGGGTTGCTGAAAACGAGTATGCCATCAGAACGACACCCGGAGCAACTGGTTTCTAGGGGTCTCGTCATCTTCTGTAATTTCGAGTGATTTCGGCACTAAATTGATGCAAACAGATTACAGGTGGTTTTTTTGGGGTTGCTGACCAAGATCACTGCTAAGGACGTTATCTTCTGAAGATTCGAAGGTTTTTGGCACTGAATGCATGCATATATATTACTAGGCTGAATACGAATACGCCATCAAGACTGACCCCCGGACCACCTGGTGCCCAAGGTCACTGCTAATGCATGTTATCTTCTGGAGTTTGAAGGGTTTTTCGGCAACAGGTACACCGGGGTGATGGCGTATTCTTGTTCAGCAATCCAAAAAAACCCGAGTGATCTGTTTGCATCAATTTAGTCCCGAAAACCCTCGAACCTCCAGATGACGTACCTTAGCAGTGAACCTGGGTACCAGGTGCTCCGGTGGTCGGTTCTAATGGCGTATTCATCTTCAACGACTCCAAAAACCCCCGTACACCTTTTTTGACACGTTTATGCACTTTTGGATGCATTTTATGCACTTTAAAATGCAACAATACATTTCCGTCCATTTTTCTATAGTAAACTTTTTCTTGACATCATCCTGAGGTCATTCTACAGTGCAACAATGCCATCGCATATCAAATGTAATTAATAGAGCTTTGGACAATAAACAGTATTGCACAGTAGCTTTTCTGGACATCAGCCAAGCATTTGATAAAGTATGGCACCCAGGATTACTTTATAAAATCAAAAAATCCCTACCCAACAAATACTACTACTTACTAAAATCATATCTAAATCACAGAGAATTTGAAACTAAAGTGGAGGATGAACTATCAAACCGTAACAAAATTCAATCAGGAGTCCCACAAGGTAGTATATTGGGTCCACTTCTTTATGTACTGTACACATCTGATTTACCAACCTCTCCACAAACCACCATTGGAACTTTCGCTGATGACACAGCAATATTTGCAACTGAAGAGGATCCAAGAGCTGCAGTATTAAAACTTCAAGAACACCTAGACCAAATTGGACAGTGGTTAAAGAAATGGAAGATAAAAGTTAATGAA
The DNA here is from genome assembly GCF_917563875.1 of Diabrotica virgifera virgifera. Classification (NCBI taxonomy): domain Eukaryota; kingdom Metazoa; phylum Arthropoda; class Insecta; order Coleoptera; family Chrysomelidae; genus Diabrotica; species Diabrotica virgifera. The sequence goes on along the minus strand of NC_065445.1, from coordinate 244,092,014 downwards.
ACTAAGTCAACACATATAACTTTCACACTAAGGAAAGACCAATGCCCAAATATTAGCCTTAATCAAGTCAACATACCACAACAGAACATCGTCAAATACCTGGGGCTTCATCTTGATTCTAAATTAAACTGGAAACAACACATTTTAAAGAAGAAGAAACAAATTGAGTTGAGAGTGAAAGAAATTAATTGGCTTATAGGTAGAAAATCTCGACTCTCAATTGAGAACAAACTGCTGATTTATAAAACAGTCATCAAACCTATATGGACGTACGGTATAGAACTATGGAGTTGTGCCAGCAAATCAAACACAAAAATTATCCAAAGAACTCAATCAAAAATTCTACGCACCATCGCAAATGCCCCATGGTACATTTCCAACCAAACCCTTCATACAGACCTAAACATCCCGTTAGTCAGCACAGTAATTCAAGAAAGAGCCAACAGACATCACGAGAAATTGGAAGACCACCCCAACCAATTAATATTATTATTACTGCAGCCACTAAACAACAGAAGATTGCGAAGATTATGGCCCATAGATCTTCGCTGAAACGGAGGTGAAACCGCTGGGTGATGTACCTCATAACGCCATTTTAGTGTACAATGATACATTGATATATGTTATTGTACTTGTTATCAAATTAGCTTATAGAATATGTAATTCTGATGGTTAATAAATGCTTACAAAAAAAAAAAAAAATCCTGAAGATAATGCAAAAAGTTGAAAATTGCTAGGCGCTGTATTTAAAAATCTATTTATTTTGTGCTAAACGCCTTCGTCTAAGAGCACATATTCTACACTTGAGTCCACGAGTCTTTACCCGTGCGTCATTAATACCTGGCGAGATTAAACACATACTTTTTATCTAGCATCATTCTCTTCCATGTATGAAACTAATGACAAACCAGCTACCGCCTGTTATTAAGTAAAAACACATGTTTTTTATGAACGATCTAGACTCAGTACATTGAAAAGAGATAGGTAAAAAAAAAGACGATTGGTGATGTTTTCACATATTTTAAATACAATTTCTGACGTTTTTTTGTTTACCTTTGTGGCTGTCAGTTTGTTGAATTTTTTGCTGTTATTTTGTCGAATTTTTGCATTTTGAAGTTTTTTATAGTATACAAACAGTTGTTTTCACAACTAATTTTATATTGGAGTTTGAAATTTTATGGTAGTTTATGTTATTTTACGATTAATTTTGACAACGTACAAAGCTAACCTCATTGACACAGTTAAGGAATGTTTGTGGTTAATAGTCCGCCAAAGTGAATAAAATAACAAAAAGAAAATAGTATGTTATTGAATTTTTTTATAAATTGTTTATTTATCAATGATAATAAAATAATTTATTGAGCTACTTCAAATGTAGCTGTAATTATGCACCAAAATTTTAAAGCAAAACTTAAATTTGACATTCTATTTATTTGATAACGTCAAATTTTATACTATAACCCGTGATCGGAATAATACCCACTTTCTGTCACTTGTTGTTGCGTTTAATAAATGTCCGACTTATTTCGTATGCTTTAAATGATGACGCACGGGTAAATACTCGTGTACTCAACTGTAGAAGCAGTTTATCAGTTAGTGAAAGACAGTTATCATGCCTGCCACATCGCCACGTTGCTGCAGTCATAGACGAAATAATGCCAAACCAAACGATGTAACATTACAAAATAATTTTCTTGAAAGCCTACACTTCTTGATAATATTATTAATTTTTATTTTCGGATTTACTATTTGAAGGTACCGGAAGTGAAGTACCAGGAAGCGAACATGCAATAACATAAATGCGCATTTACCAATATTTTGCGACATGCATACATTCGTGTGACACAAATAAATGAAGGAGGATGCAACACTTTATTTTTATTATTAACGATATAGTTTTTTATTTATTAAGTTAACAAAATATAATAATATCATTGTACAATGTATTTGGCACACCTATATAACATTTTTAGTTATCATTAATAGTACTATACATTAAGTCTTTAAGGTATTACAAACATTGGCACATTCTAAGCATAAAAATTCAATGCTAACTAAACATTAAATACATACAGGGTGAAGCAGATAAAGGGCCTATTAGAAATATCTCGAGAACTAAAGGTAAGAAAATCTTGAAAATTGGAATATAGGGGTTTTGAGGTGTGAACTATTTAATGAAAATATTTTGGTCTCTTTGCTACTTCCGGTTATACCGGAAGTTGATTGTAACTTCGTTTTTTTAAATGGGACATCCTGTATATTTTTACATTTTTGGATTCTCCTAGATTTCTTCTTTCTTAGAATATAAGGTTTTGTAATATTATACAAGGTAGGTTAAAGATAATAACGTTTTCTTATTAATTTCGTAGCAACATTCGCACCCTGTAAGATTGTAGTAGTTTGACATAATAAACTCTATTTATGTTGATTTTTAATATAGTCTACTATTGTTAGGAATTATTGGTATAGTTAAATTTTTCATTTTAGTATACAGGGCTGGTCGAAACTCGGAATGAGTATTTTCTGAGTTTTCTTAATTGGAACACCCTGTATTTTAGTATTGTAATGAGATGTTATTTTATGGTACTTTTTAATTTCTTATACCTATACCTAACTGCTTTAATTTGTGAGTTATTGGTGATTCAAGCCAAACATTAATTGCAACACAAAATATGTGAAATTGTATTAGGTTGGCCGTGAAAATATTCAATCACAAATAATTTTTTGCAAATAAATACATATTAATCTAGACTGATACTTAAAATTGGCAATAATGGTTGAGATATCAAAATACTAACGAAGTTAAGACTGTTGGTACGATTAACAATTAAGCACAAATTAAAGCAGTTAGGTATAGGGAATGCTTAAGAAGTAAAAAAGTACCATGAAATATAATTTCATTACAATACTAAAATATAGGGTGTTCCATTTAAGAAAACTCAGAAAATACTCATTCCGAGTTTCGACCCACCCTGTATACTAAAATTAAAAATTTATCTATACTAATAATTGTTAACAAAAGTAGACTATATTAAAAATCATTTGAACATAAATAGAGTTTATTATGTCAAACTACTATAATCCTACAGGGTATGAATATTTTTTAACCTACCCTGTATAATGTTACAAAACGTTATATTTTAAGAAAGAAGAAATCGAGGAAAATCCAAAAATGTAAAAATATACAGGGTGTCCCATTTAAAAAAACGAAGTTATAAGCAACTTCCGGTATAACCGGAAGTACCAAATAGATGAAAATATTTTCATTAAATAGATCACTCTTCAAAACCCCCTTATTCCAATTTTCATAATCCAGTTGCCTTTAGTTCTCGAGATATTTTTAATAGGCCCTTTATCTGCCTCACCCTATATACAGTGAGCACGTAAAGGTTGGAATAAATTCATTTTCTCGAGAATGGACGATTTTGGAGAAAAATCAAATTGAAACAGGTCAATTTTTATTTTTAAATTTTGACTTTTTGGCATATGTATCACACTAGTGATGTCACCCATCTGGGCGTGATGACGCAATCTATAATTTTTTTAAATTAGAATAATGGTCGTGTGATATTTGAAAGGTAACTCAATTCTCTATCCAGTAATATAAACATTAACATGGGTGCCCAAAAAAAATTTTTGAATTAAATTTATTGGCATAAAAAGAAGAATGTGTGTAATTTATTTAACTCAATATACATTTTACTGTTATCAGAAAACAGGAAATAATGTTTATTTGACAAATAAATATTGTTTTTTGCTTAAACTCAATATTAAAGCCACCACCCACCTTCCTCTTGACAGTTTGAACATTTCATTTAAGCGAAAAGCAATGATAATTTTTCAAATAAACATTTTTCTCTGTTTTCTGAGAGCAGTAAAATGTATTTTGAACTAAATAAATTACATGCATTCTTCTTTTTATGACAATAAATTTAATTAAAAATTTTTATTTTGGACCCCCTAAATAATTATGTAAATGTTTATATTACTGAATAGAGAATTAAATTACCTTTCAAATGAGCTATCACATGACCCCTATTCCCATTTAAAAAAATAATCGATGACGTCATCACGCCCAGAAGGGTGACGTCACTAGTATAATATATAATATATATTATGCCAAAAAGTCGTATAAAAATTGACCTGTTTCAGGATTTTTTTCCAAAATCGTCCATTCTCGAGAAAATGAATTTATTCCAACTTTTACGTGCTCACTGTATAAGGCTTTTACTGCTTGTTGGGAATTGCGTCATTTTTTACTATTTCCTGAAGTAAAATATCAAAAACCACAAAAAGTAGTTACTGCCAAAATATTTCATATCTGAAGACGCCATATGTGAGTCGAATAGTATGGGGCTCAATCCGAAAATGACTCAATAGGTATACACAAGGGCTATAAGACCAATAATAACCGATGGGTATGTGACGTGGTAGGACAAAGACGCAGCAAGTGGGAGAAATAAGGCTACTAAGTAATACAACAACTCCTACAACGGGGTTCTGCGAAGTCCTGTTGAATCTACCACCACTTTATATCTTTATACAGGGCGAAGCTAGATCTGGTTAATACATAGTTAGCAATACTAAACCAAGCGCATAGCGCTGTCAATAGAAAGCTAATCGAGGAACTAAAAGCAGATATTGTAATTGGGAACCCATTAGAATAGCTACGAGATATAGCCTTGACAGTAAATTCAAAATTAATATACCAGGCAGGGAAGACTGGAAGGAATGTGTACCCATACAAGCGGAAGCTATCAGGTACACGGATGGCTCAAAATCATCGGAGGTCTAGAAGCCGGTATAGTAGGGACAAATCAAGGGATACATTTCCCGATAATTTTCCAGGCGGAAATAACGGCAATTCATAACTGCGTGGAAGAAATAGAAACGCAGAAAAAAACGCAATTTCGCAGGGGCTAAAGCAGGGAGATGGGCTGGCCCCAACATTGTTTAACCTGGCACTGGAGTATGCGGTAAGGCAAATGCAAACTGGACAAGGAAACCTACTGACCAACCGACGGTTCAACTGGCCGCTTATGCCGATGATATTAATATTATGAGTAGAACATCAACAGGAGCACAGAAAACATACGCATGGTTAAAAACACAAACAAAAATGCTAGGTCTGGAAATTAACACAGAAAAAACAAAAATAATGACTCAGACGAGAAGAAATATAGCCCCACAAAACATTATACATGAAGATGACATTGAAACGGTTGGAAAGTTTACATACCTGGGAGTAGAAATATATGCCGACGGATCAGAAGATGGAGAAATACGGAAGAGAATAACGCAGGCAAACATAGCTTATTTTGCCCTCTCCCATATATTTCGGTCTAAAAGTGTCCACCGAAATACAAAGATGAGAATCTATAAAACCTTAATTCGACCAATAACATGCTATGGCAGTGAAGCCTGGGTCCTGAAAGAAACATCCAAAAACAAACTCGACACATTCGAAAGGAAAGTACTGAGGAGAATACTAGGACCTGTGAGGGAAAACGGAATCTTCAGAAGTCGATACAACAACGAGCTTTATCAACTCTATAAGGAAACACCCCTGTCAGACATCATTAGAATACAAAGAATGCAATGGGCCGGGCATGTGATAAGAATGGGAGAGGATAGGCTACCAAAAAGAGCACTGAATGCTAGAATGCAGGGAGAGACCGGTTGGAAAGCCAAGAAAGCGCTGGGAAGACACAGTAAACAGCGACGCACAAGTCCTTTTAGGAGTCCGTGTATGGAGAAGAGCAGCCACAGACAAGCAAGGCTGGAGGCAAAAAATGAAGGAGGCCAGCCCAATTTGGGCTGTAGTGCCGTAGAAGAAGAAAAGAACGTACCGTTCAATAACTGCCATCTACACACATAGCCAGGCAGCGTTTAAGCCACTCAAATCTGTAGAGGTCAATTGTAAGCTACTATGGGAAAGTGTGGGTGCCTTAAATAAACCAAGAGACCGTAGCAAGGTTGCGACAGCCTGGGTACTTAGGCACGAGGGTCATAAGGAAAATGAAAAAGCAGATGAAATGACCTAAGAAGGCTCATCAATACTATTCGTTGGACCGGAACGAATGTTCAAAACTAATGAAAGTGGGTAGTTCACAAAACTCTGGAATGGTGGAGAAATTCCCCATGACAAAGACAGGCGAAACAGTTCATTACAGAACATTCGCGGCAAAATTTACGGCAGGCCTAATAAGTAAAGACAGGAAAACAGTCAAAGCCATAATAAATTTGCTAACAGGGCACTGTAAGCTGAATAGGCAGTTGCAGCTGATGGAATTGGCAGATGATGACCTATGCAGATTATAGAAGAAGAAATAGCAGAGCACATTTTTATGTGAATGTTTCCGTAACTACAGCTCTTTGCAAATTTCTGATATTCAGCTTTCGTATCATCGGTGAAGAGGTTTCTTGGTTATCAACATCTGCTTTTTTTTTGCTATTCTTTGGTGGTTCATTTTATGACCTTCCGAATTGCGATATAGTCTTAGCGTTAACCTAACCTCCCTTTGAATAATTGTATCTCTCGTGTGTTAACATTCCTTACTTTGTCTCTACGTGATAGTTCTGCAATAGTTCTTCGTTTCTTGTTTTCGTCATCTTGTTCTGTGATGTTTTCCTTTTTCATCTTTGCTCGCGATGTTTTAACTGTTTCGAGCTTGTACATATATATCTGGATTTTGTCTTGCTGACAATGCAGTTTGTTCTTAAATATATTATCTCTACGTATTCCGACATTCTGACTGCCATATTTTCCATTCTATTTACCGCTTTTATAATGTAAATATTGCAACATGCCTCTATTAATATGTAAGCAAAGTTCATAAATCAGTTTATAACGTGTTAACTACATATTAGTTCATTACATAGAAAAATAGAGCCTTCAATGTATCTTAAGTACTGACGTACTAAAACTGCATTTATCATTTAGTGACGTAATTCCTAACTTACCGTAAAAACGATTCATAAATGCAAACATTGTACAGTGGATCCCAAAGCCCTTTTTTCAGAGCGTCATTGTTTGTAGAATTCACTCTAACGCATTAATCTCGAAGTGACAGAAAAAAACGTACGTCCGTGATTATTATACATAGAATTTCGAAAATTATGTATTCGTTGAAGGGTATTTCCTTATTAAAGCAACTTATACGTAGAGATGTATAATTGGTTGACAATTGCAGTACTCTAAATAGATAACCAATTCATGAAGCGAATAAAGATAATTTTGAAACAAAAGTAATTTATCGTGACAGTAGTTTTACATGTTAACGGATAAAATGACAATTTTGTAATTCTAGGTTAGAAAGTCAACGACGTAAATATAAATATTTTATGTCATTGGTATTCGGACATTGTATAGTGAAATTTGATATCATATTTATTTATTTTTTCCCTAAAATATTTTAAATATTAATATTCTGGCAAATATTTATATAAATATTGATATTTAACGTCATATAATATATGACGTTAAAATTATTGACGCACTGAAAAAAGTGTTTGGGACCAACTGTATCTCAACACATTCAAATTGCGATTTTGTATGGACAAATAAAAATTCTGCCTCATTGTTACAATTAAATAGAAACTATAAAAAAACTATAATTAATTTAGTACCGTTTCCCGCGAATTTTAAATTTATTACTAGTATAAATAAATATTAATTTAAAAAATAATTTACTACACTTAACGATGGGGCAAAATCTTTAAAAGTACTTTAAACAAACCAAAATGAGACTGAACCAGTTTTTGTATTTATTTATTTTTTTAATTTTAATTTTTTTAATTTTTCACTTTAGGATTCCACTAGGATCTTTAACGTAAATTGAAGAATTTTGATTTCGATGAAAATATTCACGGCAGAATTCTGCCTTTCGCTAAAAAAATCAAATCTGGAATTATCCCAATTCCTAGTGTGACGAAAAGAGTTAAATGAGCCACTGCATGATGCAGTGGCTAAACCAAAAAAATTTGGATTTAGATAAAATATTTTTGGTACAAAGAGGACCGTTAAAATAACAATAAAAACCTACACTAAATAGTGAAGAGGAACTAGATAAATACCGAGGAGGAACCAAAAATGGGTTCACAGGTTAAAACTAGTTCAAATCTCTTATTGGTTCGTTTATGAAAAAAATTCTAAAAACTAAATTTAGGCAAGTAGAGACATTTAAGTTGATAGCACATGCTAAAAAGTTATAAATAATTTAAAAAATAAATAAAAACGACATAAAAAGATGCTGTAGCACCATGCAAAGTCTAGCTTAATAAACTTTAAACCATTTTTCTTATTTTTGTATTGTTAATTGATATTTTTTGACATGTTTTCAAATTAAGTTGATAGCACATGCTAAAAAATAGTTATAAATAAATTAAAAAATAAATGAGAACGACATAAAGAGATGCTGTAGCACCATGCAAAGTCCACCTTAACAAACTTTAATTAATTTTTAATTTTTTTTGACATGTTTTCATATATCCAAGGATTATTACAAAATTATTACGAAGAAATATTGAATACTATTATTTTTATTATCATATCTTTACAGGGTCGAAAGCTACTCCCACCTACTTTTATTATACTTCATTTGAATATATACAGTCGGAAAAATGAAAGAATACCCATGAACGATCACATCAATCACTTATTTTGTATTTGCTGTCTTTTTCTATAAATAACAAACGTTTGTTATAGAAAAAGATAGCAAGTACAAAATAAGTGATTGATGTGATCGTTCATGGGTATTCTTTCATTTTTCCGACTGTATATACTTCTATTTCGTTGAGAAGAATATTTTTCACTTTATAACTCACGTTAATGTCTGCTTCTTTACCGAGAAGCTCATTTAATATCTGTCTCAATATATAAAGCACACAATGCATTTTCTTCAACGTAGTATCTGTTTGAACGAGAATGTGAACAAATCTCTTTTCTTGCTAAATCCTAAATAGGCTATTATGTACTATAAAAAGGAACTACAACGTTAACGGGGTTTTATTATTTCATATGGTCAATGAATCTCTATATATGAAAAAACCGCGGAGTGCTACCATTTAAAGGGTGCGTTTTTGAGAAATGGATGAATTAGTCCCTGGGCACAGGTTACATTAGGGTGAGTTCTATGCATTTTTGGTACAAACACTTCTACATAAAAATTGTTCCTGGTTAAATTTCCTATCTAAATATAACTTTTTAAAGTCAAAGATACTCGTACTTTTTTTTACAAAAATATATTCAAAAGAAAAAGCACAAAGAAACCCAAAAGAAAAAATTTTTGTTTTTTGTCCCATAACTTTTGTCCACGGGGATATAGGTATAGACATTGCTTCGCGGAAAAAAACTTTCATATTTTATCTTTAAAATAATGTTTGGTAGAGGTCATTAGGATTCACAGTTTTCGAAATATGATTTTTCAAAGTTCGCCACTCACAGAAATTTTGGGCAATTTTCCTTGTTATTTCGCAAATATTGTTCTGTAACTTTTTTCTACGTAACTTTAGACATGTGCAATGGTACATGTAAGAGGAATAGAAATCAATTACCTTTAAAATGTTCTACTGTATAATGTTGTACGACTTCTTTTAAAGAGGTTATCTTTTTCAAGACTTTATACTTTTAACGAGTTTTTATATTTTTTACGATTATTTTTAAAATTTCCCATTATAACTTTTTTTACATTTAGGTATATACAGGGTGAGTTTTTAGTGTGGGATCGGTCGATAACTCCATTATGGTATAAAATATCGAGAAAAGTTATTTAAAAAAAATGTAGGCAATGATACTCTCAACGCTTGGAAAATATGTCCATTTATACAGGGTGATCAGTAACTGCGTGGTATATCAAACATATAATTTTTTAAATGGGACACCCTATATATTTTTTCATATTTTTATTCCCCTCATAATTCTTGTTCATATAATATATGGTTTTGCATTACTATACAGAGTATTTAACAAGTTATGACCATTTTTATTTCGAAATCACTATGAGATTAACACCCTGTATATAAAGAAGTAATTCGTAGACAATAATTTGTTTTATGTAATAAGATAAACAATATACTGTAGTTTTTAAATTAAGTCCAATTCACATCATTGACGAATATTTGTATACAGGGTGAACTACAAAACCAAATTACGATTTTCTCTATTTTTTTAAATGGATCACCCTATATTTTACTTTTCAACATTATTGTATTTAATATACTCTTTCATTTTTATATAGCATTCCCTATATCTAAACTGATTGCTTTCCGAGATATTTTTAGTTTTCTTCAAATTTCGGGAATACATTAAATTTTTCTAGTAGAAATAAGTTAGTATTGAGTGATAATTAAACAACATTATTTTTATTAGATAAACAACTAACACAAAATATAAACCATAGCAATATGCAGTGAATATACCAATAAATGTGATATTAAGAAATTATCATATTTCCCTAATATACAAGAATCGTAAAATTCCTACAAAAAAAACTTTGTATTGTATATAAAAATATAACAAGATTACTTTTATTCAATAAATAACTTACATGAAATATAAATCAAAACAATATACAACTGATGTAACAGTTTTTAGATTGGTATATCAACAGCATTCTAAGCCAAGAATTTTTTAGTAGAACATTCATTTTTATAAGCACTTTTAAACTACAAAACAAAATTACGATTTTCTCAATTTTTTTTAATAGATCACCCTATATTTTATTTTTTGAAATATTGTATTTATGATACTCTTTCATTTTTATATAGCATCTCCTATACCTAAACTTATTAGTTTCTGAGATATTTTTAGTTTTCTTCATTTGCCGGGAATACATTCAATTATTCTTATAAATATAAATAACTTAACAAATAACTATTATGTAATAATATAACAAATATTTTCATTCAATAAATAACTAACAAAAAAATAATAAACCATAACAAAATTTAATGAATGTACCAATTAATGTGATGTTAAGGATATAAGTCTAAAGTAAATGTTGAAAATGACCACTTTCAACGTCTATGCCATTTTGTAACCGATATTCAAATGACCGAGCCACATTTCTAACATTTTTGTAAGTCAATATTATTAAAAGCTTCTTTTATTCTATTTTTCATATCATCAAGCGTTGTTGGATGCTTCTGGTATACAAGGTTTTTTATATGGCCCCACTTGAAAAAAATCAATTTTGGAAGAACTGGAGCACCCTCGTATAAAAACCTCAACCGTCAAAAAATGTGGACCAATCACATCATAATCTCTAACAATATCACCTTAAACATTTATAGATCACCTAGTTTGAGTGTTAACAAAGTAGGGATTTCTTATTGATGCATATTAATGAAATTTAATATGAAAATTATATTATTAATAACTGCGGGTCACAATCTGCTATTAGGAATGTGTTACTAAAAACTTCTTGGCTTAGAATGCTGTTGATATAATAATCTAAAAACTATTAAATTAGTTGTATATTGTTTTAGATTTATGTTTTGTGTGAGTTGTTTATTAAATAAAAATAATCTTGTAATTTTATTATACACAACATACCTATATTTTTTTTGTAGGAATTGTATGATTCTTGTATATTAGAGAAATATGATAATTCCTTAATATCACATTTATTGATACATTCATTGCATATTGCTATGGTTTATATTTTGTGTTAGTGATTTATTGAATAAAAATAATTTTGTTTAATTATCATTCAATACCAACTTATTTCTACTAGAAAAATTGAATGTATTCCCGAAAGTTGAAGAAAACTAAAAATATCTCCGAAAGTAATAAGTTTAGATATAGGGAATGCTATATAAAAATGAAAGAGTATAATAAATACAATATTTTTGAAAAATAAAATATAGGGTGATCCATTTAAAAAAATAGAGAAAATCGTAATTTGGTTTTGTAGTTCACCCTGTATACAAACATTCGTCAATGATTTCAATTGGACTTAATTTAAAAACTACAGTACATTGTTTATCTTACTACATAAAACAAATTATTGTCTATGAATTACTTCTTTATATACAGGGTGTTAATCTCATAGGGATTTAGAAATAAAAATGGTCATAACTTGTTAAATACTCTGTATAGTAATGCAAAACCCTATATTATATGAATAAGAATTATGAGGGGAATATAAATATGAAAAAATATATAGGGTGTTCCATTTAAAAAATTATATGTTTGGTATACTACGCTGTTATTGATCACCCTGTAGAAAGGGACATATTTTCCAAGCGTGGAGAATATCATTGCCTACATTTTTTCTAAATAACTTTTTTCGATATTCTATACCGTAATGGAATTATCGACCGATCCCGCACTAAAAACTCACCCTGTATATTACCTATATAATAAAAACACTATGATACTAATACTCATGTTGTGACTGGCTGAATGACATAAAGTCCATGCCATTAAAAAAAATATCTATATATAATAAAAAAGAAAGCTTATTCTGTTTACTTTAAAATGGCGTATTACAAAAAATTCTAGGATTATTTTTGATAAAATATGCTTTTTCAAAATGTAATAAGTACTTGCAACGATTTTTGATTTTAGGATTATTTTTTAAATTCCTCATTATAACTTGTTTATGTGATTGTGTGTTCCACCACAAGAACCAACTCCTTTGGTTCCTTTATGCAGATTTCCGGAACCATGTGGAATAACAAAGTATGAAATTTGCATAAAGGAACCAACCGCTTTGGTTGCTTTATGCAGAATTCTGTAACTGCGTTTTAGTGTATACGTAAAGGTACTATCCCACAGATGGAGCGACTACGCACATAAATAGGTTGGTTCTGTTTTGCATTTTATAGAATACGAATTTTTATAATCGAAAAAAATGTGGGTTGGTTCCTTTATGCAGAACTTCATCCAATTAACAGTGGGCGACTGTGTGGGTCTTTCGATAAGAATGGAACAAAAGCAATCGAATCGAAGCACGTCTGACTTGTTTCTTGGAAAGCACATACATGCCATCAGTACATGTTAAGACAGAACTGTCCATTCTGTTTAACATTTCACTCGTTTTTGGGTCACAGCAGACGTTTCAAATAACTACTAATTTTGTAAAATGAAAATATGGACGACTTTCTCTACCAAGTCACGTTTTTTATTCACGCCCATCGAAAACAAAATGGTTGATTAACTTTTTTAGATGTTTGAAAGAGTGGTTGGCGCAACAAAAACGTGTGTTTTAAAATGATATCTGGTTAGAGTGGATAAATGCTTCGAAACATTATTTACACATGTCAAAATATATACTGATCTCCAGGTAGAGTATTTTTTACTTGTTCTCAAAACTTAAGTAGCAAATATAGTGGACGAGGATGAGGAATCTTTTGAAAGTCTTTTTGGCAAATATTTTTCATGTAGCGCTTAATATGCCTAAATTTCTGTGTACGATAATAAATGATGCAATAATATTGTACACATACCTGAAATAGACACAGCTTATTTTGTAACCTAGCAATTAATCTGGTCGTATAAAAACATTAATATACAAAAACTAAATAAGAAAAATGGTGAAAGTAATAAAAGTGACTCGTAAAGTAGCATATTAAAATAAAAGTCATCCACAATTTCAATATGCTACTTATACTGAAGTATTCTTGCGTTAAGTCAAAAAGTTCCAGGCAATAAAACTTGAATTTTCAATATCGTCCACATCGAACCCTCACGAGGACTGAATCAACAGAACATCTGAAAAAGAAGGGTTTTATATTCTGATGTTTTGTTTGTCAAAGATACTACATACCTATACTAGAAGGACAAGTATGTCCGAAAACTACAACTAGCGTTTACTGTTTTTATCACCAAAATATCACTGAAATCACTTGTATATACCATCAATTATTACTACTTATCTACGAATATTAAAAATAAAAATTTACGTACATATTTTTAAAAATACACATAAAAAGTTAAATCATTTTTTAAAATGAACATTAAAATTTATACATCAATTTAGAAAAAAAATGTTTAAAGTATTTAAAAAGTTAATTACGAGAACAAATATCATAATAATTATAAAAAATAATTAATTCTATTATTTCCTTTTGAAGAAATCTTTAAGCTGTAGCTGTATATGCTGGTTTATATGAAGAGTATACCAACATACAAAAAAAATTAGGCTAAAGTAGAAGCCACAGTTAGAATGCAGTGCAGGTAGCATAGGGCAACGTATTTCTTACCGGAGAACGGCCGACTACGTTGCCGGTTTGCTCCGAGCGGTGCATTAGGACTGGATTTAAGAATCATAGCACTGGAATATACGCGCACAAAACAATTATTGTCTACGGTTGTATCTACGCACCAACCACTGTGCCGACATGAGCGGCATCCACGCGCGCTGTAAGACTAACACTGCATTCTAACTCTGACTTTTGCTTTAGTAGCAAAGCTCTCTCTTATCGAACCGCAAAACTTTTTTAACAGCCTAGTGGATCAACGATAAAAATTAAAATAAGTTTTGCAATAATTCTTAAATAATTGTCTCACTATATTAAAATACTCAATTTTTCCCATTCAAACTAATTTTCCTACTAACATGCATTTACAATGGCGAATACATTTCACATATACCTTAACATGTTCTTACTGAGACACAAACAATTCGTGAAATGTAAATATTTTGGATGAATGAATTTATAAGCAGCAAAAGCGTCTGGTCCTCGTGTCAATCTTGTAGATTATACATAGCAAGAAAAAAATTATATTATTTTTTAAATTATTTTATTTTAATTTATGTAAATTAAATTTACCTATTTTATTTTATATTATTTCATTTTAATTTAATTTATTTTATTTTTAGTTATTCCATAAATGCTTTCAAAAATAAAATACTATAAAGACTGTATCAAGAGCTAATCAAATACAAATCTCATGCCAATGGCCATTAATTGCCGAGGCATTAGCTAAATAAAAAAAAATACAAATCTTATACAGTGAGCACGTAAAGGTTGGAATAACATTTTCTCGAGAATGGATCATTTTGGACAAAAATCCCGAAACAGGTCAATTTTTATTTTTAAATTACGACTTTTTGGCATATATATCATACTAGTGACGTTACCCATCTGGGCGGGATGACGTCATTGATGATTTATTTAAATAAGAACAGGGGTCGTTTGATAGCTCATTTGAAAGGTTATTCAATTCTCTATTCAATAATATAAACAATAACATAATTATTTATACAGGGTGTCCAACAAAAAAAATTTTAATTAAATTTATTGACATAAAAAGAAGAATGTATGTAATTTATTTAATTCAAAATACATCTTACTGCTTTCAGAAAACAGAAAAAAATGTTGATTTAAAAAATAATCATTGCTTTTCGCTTAAATTAAATGTTTAATATGTCAAGAGGCAGCTGGGTGGCTGCTTTAATATTAAATTTATGCAAAAAACAATATTTATTTGTCAAATGAACATTTTTTCGTGTTTTCTGATAGCAGTAAAATGTATTTTAAATTAAATAAATTACACACATTCTTCTTTTTATGTCAATAAATTTAATCAAAAAAATTTTTTGACATCCTGTATAAATAATTATGTTAATGTTTATATTACTGAATACAGGATTGAATTGCCTTTCAAATGAGCTATCACACGACCTATTCTCACTTAAAAAACTCATTCATGACGTCATCACGCCCAGATGGGTGACGTCACTATTATGATATATATGCCAAAAAGCCGTAAATTAAAAATAAAAATTGACCTGTTTTAGGATTTATTTCCAAAATTGCCCATTCGTGAAAAAATTAATTTATTCCAAACTTTACGTGCTCACTGTATAACTACTAATTTGTATTGGGCATAAGATATTTAAAGCACAATTCAGTAAACAAACGACAAATCCGTAAGGACAGAAGAGTAGTGAAAATTAAGCACTAAAAATTAAGAAAACCGATAAAATATGTTTACCAACTTTAGCATATTTGATTAACAATAGTCAAGTATTTTTTTGTTACTCTCCATGTAAAAAATAAGTGATACATATATAATATTTACATATTATGTAACATCTTGTTTACTAAAAATCAAATCAGATAAAAATAAATTTTAATAATTAAAAAATATTCTTTCCTTGTCATATGATTTCCACATAAACGTTCATAATAAAACTCTAAAACGTTCATAATTAAACTGTTAAAATTATTATCGAGTTGATAGCATCAAATAAGCAGTGGCGGATCCCGCATCGTTAAGAGGGAGGGCTGATTGACTAAATTTCTATGAAAAATAAAGGAATGTTTTTATAATTTTATTGTACAGGGTGTTTCATGGGGAAACGGAAATATTTGAATGGTAAACAGAGGTCATTGAGGCGGCTCTATATATACCACATTTATTGCCTCACCGATGTTGATATTCGAGTTACAGGGTATTTTATCGATTTTGTCCATTTTTTTCTGGACCCATAACTTTAGAACCACCCTGTATATTTTTTTGATATTTGGTACACATATGTCTCATTTAGAACCCAAATCATCCAACTACTAATCACAGGAAAAATCCAGGTCCGGACTAAAAAAAATTATAAATTCATTGTAACCTTGAAACAACACCCTGTATATGGAAATTTTCAAAATTCATTTGCATATTTGAAAAGAGCACAAAGAACTAAGTTTAATGGTTTGCTTTAATTTTTTGGCCAGACAATTTAAAAATTGAAGTCATTAAATTGCCTGGCCAAAAAATTGAAGCGAACCATTAAACTTATACGCCAGTCAATGGGAGCAATAACATGATATTACCTCCGAATTCTATCCTACTGCATGGATTTTAATGAAATTTTGGGCCTAGCCTCTACTTATCTCCTAATTCAAAGTCTACCCTATGCCGATGTGTGCTTTTATCTTGGAGGTGGTTCCCACCCCTTCTTAGGGGTGGAAAATTTTTTAATTCGCTAGAGAACCTAATTCTAAGAAAAAACTGTTCTATAATTTTTTTTTGAAAACTCAATACTTTTTGAGATATTCGTAGTTGAAAATTGGCCATTTTTATTGAAACATAATACCTTTTCGAACGGTTTTTTGCGAATACCTTAAAAACTATGCATCTAACTAAAAAAACTATATTAAACATTTTTGTAGGCTATAAAAAAACAAAGAGACGCTTGCCTTCATAAATCTTCTAGTTATAATACAAAAAGAGATATGGTAGGTGAAAATAGGTGTTTTTTTGGTACATTCTCAAATTGGTGTATTCAACTTGAAATAACAGAGAAACGGTCGATTTTAGATGTATAAGGCTGCTAATACCTTTTGTAGTTCTTGAAAAGACCTTTAAAATGAGCTATATTAAAGGTCCATTACATTAAAACCAAGCGAGATATGCTGCAAACAAAATTGATACCTAATGTATTTCAAGAAAAAATGAGAAGTAATTTTAACCCCCATCCACCAAAATGTAAATGCATCGTTTCTCTTCCACAATACCTTTTATTATAGTGTTATTTCTATGTTCAAAAAGTTGGACGGGTTTAAAATGAATGGTTTTTGAAAAAAAAAAAGATCAAATTATAGAGAGCATTTTTAAATTTTCTTAAAAATCTTTCTTTTTCGCCATGTAACTTGAAAATGATAAAAGATACAGTAACGAAAAATAAAAAGAAAATTTTTATCTGAAAGAGCACTACATTTTTGTGTGGTATCTTTTTTCGTATCTCTTATCTTTTTCGAGTTACATGGAGGAAAAGGAAGATTTTTAAGAAAATTTAAAAATGCGCTCTATAATTTGATCTTATTTTTTTCAAATACCATTCATTTTAATCCAGTTCAACTTTTTGAACATAGAAATAACACTATAATAGAAAGTGTTGTAGAAGGAAAACGATGTATTCAAATTATGTTGGATGAGGGGTTAAATATGCTTCTCATTTCTTCTTAAAATACATTAGTCATCAACTTTTTTGCAGAATATCTCGCTTAGTTTGAATGTAATCGGCATTTAGTATTGCTCATTTTAAAGGTTCTTTCAAGCGCTACAAAACTTATTAGTGTCATTATACACCTAAAATCGACAGCTTCTCTGTTATTTCAAGTTAAATACACCGATTTGAGCATGCAGCAAAAAAACAAACTCTTCTTACCTACCATATCCCTCTTTGTATTTTACCTAGAAGATTTATAAAGGAACGAATCTCATTGTTTTTTTATAACCTACAGAAATATTTTATTTAGTTTTTTTGTCAGATTCATAGTTTTTAAGGTATTCGCAAAAATCCGTCCGAAAAGGTCTCTTTTTTTCAATGAAAATGACCAATGTTCAACCACGAATAACCCAAAAAGTATTGAGTTTTCAAAAAATAATTATAGAACAGTTTTTAATTAAAATTCACCCCCGAGAAGGGGTGGGAACCACCCCCAAGATAAAAGCGCACATCGGCATAGGGTAGACTTTGTTTCTTGGGATATTCCCTACTTACTGTGAAAATATCAAGTAAATCGATGTAGTAGGATGGAATTCGGAGCCAAATACCCTCATTGACTGCCCTATTAGTTTTTTGTGCTCTTTTCAAATATCGATACCTAAACTCCAAAACCTCTTATCTTAACTAGTTTGTTCGATTTACACAATTTTGGTCTTTATACATATACTAAATAAAAAGAGACCAAAATTTTGTAAATCGAACAAACCAGTTGATAGGTTTTGGAGTTTAGGTATCGTTAGGTATCGATATGCAAACGAATTTTGAAAATGTTAATATACATGGTGTTGTTTCAAGGTCACAATGAATTTATAATTTTTTTTAGTCCGAACCTGGATGGATTCGATTCTAAATGAGACATATGTGTACCAAATATCAAAAAAATTTACAGGGTGGTTCTAAAGTTATGGGTCCAGAAAGAAATGGGCAAAATCGATAAAACACCCTGTAACTCGGTTATAAACATCGATGAGTAAATAATTGTAGTATATCTGGAACCGCCTCAGTAGTATGATATAATTGATCCAAATAATGCCATAACTCAGACATCCAACGTGAAAATTATCCTCCAACACCAAATTGTTCTATATGGTCCACATAATGTTCAGAAAAAAGTCACACCATTTTGAGCGTCGGTTTTGGGGGAAGAGGGAGGAGAAATCGGTAAATTCGTAGTTTTTTAGGTTTTTCGTCAATATTTCTAAAACTATGCGGCTTAGCATGAACAACCTTGTATACAAAAATGTTCTACATTAAATTTGCAATAAAAAAGGTCCTATGCATAATCCTTCTAAAATGAACGATGATGATTTTGGGTGGTGAGGTTGACGTTTCTTCAAGGGCTTATCACTAACCTATCATCGGCCACTGAAATAGCAAATATTATTAACAAAACACAATCCTGTTAAAAAAATTTTCTATAAGTTGCCCAAAGAATATAAAAAGTATCAAAAACCTTCACTTTAACCATCCAAAAACCATCATCCAAAAAACATAAAAAACTTTTTTCCACGCAAAAAAAAATAATTTTAGGAAAAAAACAAAAAAAAAAACGTTTAAAAAATTTTTGACCACCTTTTGGTCCTGGCAACATGCAAATTTGTTAAAAGGAGTCCTTTTTGAGTAAGATTGTGCAAAAAATCCGAATTAGAATATTTTTCCTAGCGGATGCGCAGTGGCTTTCTGGACTATTTGGATGTCTGGGTTAGGCCCGTTTTGGACCAATTATACTATACTACCTCCGTAACTTTTGAACCGTTCATTTTAGAAGGATTATGCATAGGACCTTTTTTATTTTAAATTTAATGTGGAACATTTTTGTATAGAAGGTTGTTCATGCTAAACCGCATAGTTTTAGAAATATTGACGAAAAACGTAAAAAACTACGAATTTACCGATTTCTCCCCCCTCTCCCCCCCAAACAGGACGCTCAAAATGGTGTGACTTTTTTCTGAATACTATGTGGACCATATAGAACAGTTTGGTGTTGGAGGATAACTTTTACTTTGGATGTCTGGGTTTGGGTCTAGTTATACCATACTACAGTGACTTGTATTCACCATTCAAATATTTCCGTTTCCCAATGAAATACCCTGTATAATTAAAAAAAAATTAAATCACTGTGTTTGAGACTGAAAAGATTATGTACAATAAATCCTAAACCTCATTTTGAAAGGAAAAAATAAGTCGTTCATTAAAGTAAATAACCAACAAAAGAAATAACTTACCGCTTCCACTTAACACTGATTCTTCCTTATTGTAACCGTATACTGTATTCTCACTATAAAATGGCATCGGCATGTACTCCAGTGGATTGTATGTACCGCTATATGGCATGTAGTTAGGAACATTTGGTAAAGGTCCCACACTATCTGTATCACCCTGTATTTTGAGGTTGGTAATCGCTGAACAAAGGTCACCGAATATGTAATAACACTGAAAGAAAAGAATAAAATAATTGAATAACAGAAACTGTGACAAAACCGCCTCAATTTTAACATATTATTTAGTTTTATATTAGCACTGAAGTATATATTAGGTCTGGATCTCGCGTATGAAAAAAAAAGTTGATTAATAGCAAGCTGAAAATTTTTTAATAGCTTAAGGGTGTCTAGTCGGACAAACTGATGTATGGGAACACTTGAACAGGGGAAGTTTTAATTGTGGAACAGGTTAAAAATTTGGAACGTCAGACTACGAAGACGTCCCATGTATTTTGTCGGACAGAACTTCCAATTAATTTGTTACCCTTTCATTAAACTGTCCTGCAAAAATCAGACTGCTATTTATCACCAACTGGGCATTTTAATGAGTGGAACACGTAGAACATGACAGGAATTATGACAGGTGACAAATATCAGTCTGATTTTTGCATGAGAGTTTAATGAAAGGGTAACAAATCAATTGGAAGTTCTGTCCGACAAAATACATGGGACGTTTTCGTGATCTGACGTTCCACATGTTTAACCTGTTCCACAATTTAAACTTCCCCTGTTGCAGTGTTCCCATACATCAACGTTTGTCCGACTAGACACCGTTAAGCTATTAACAAATTTTCAGCTTGCTATTAATCAACTTTTTTTTCATACGCGGGATCCAGACCTATATAGCAAGTGTCATTTTGTTACAGCTGTAATAAAGAACCTGTATGCAGTAATATATATGTAATTTATATTGAGTTAGTACATACTACAAGTGAATATTCCTAAGTCATTGGAAAGTGCGTTGGGGTGAATACATATTACTGGATGTAATGTACGACGGGCATGCTTCCTCCGATAAAAACCAAAGATAGCCTGCTTCTACAGGCAATAGCTCTCCATACCATAATTCCAACAGTGTGATACACATGTCTTTTCATAGAAAATTGAGGATCTCATCTTTCACCACGTCGCCTCTCAGCCTTACACGGCCATCATCCTTCACCAAACCGAATCTGGATTCATCACAAAAGACAATATTATTCCAGTTCAACCACTACGGTGCATATGCGTGAAACGTAGGACAAACTAGGGACAGTATAAAATAAGGCCTTGAGAAGAAATTTAGAGAAACTGAACACGTGAAACATGTTACAAATGCTGGTCGTGTAGCAATAAATGGTAATATAAAAAATTCTTCATCTTCTTCTTTTTGTAAAGACATAACTCTGTTTCTTCAATATGCCTCTAGCAAGTTGTCGTTCCATCGTTTTCGTGGTCTTCCCACTGATCGTCTTCGTATTGGGGAACCGTCTCTCGTTGTCCTTACTACTCTATTTGTTACCGTTCGGTTTACGTGGTCACTCCATTCTATTCTTCTGCTTCTTACCCAGTTATTAATGTTGTCCACCTTGCACCTCCTTCGTATATCTGCACTTCTAGCTCTGTCCCATAGAGTCTTACCATGGATTTTTCGAAGGGTTTTTATCTCCGCTGTTTCGACAAATATTTTTGTCCTCCCTGTATCGGGTCGTGTTTCTTTCTACCGCGTATATCATTATTGGTCTGATGTGTAAATTCTGCCTTTAATTTCTTTTCCGATATTTTTATTTCTCCATATTGTGTCATTCAGGCAATCTGTGGCACTGTTTGCTCTATTCACTTGATCTTCAACTTCTGTTTCGAGCCTTCCGTATCTAGATAGTGTAATGCCTAGATATTTAAACTGCATCACTTGTTCGATTATCTGACCCTCCAGCTCCAATTTACATCTTACTAGATTTGCTGTTATAACCAAGCATTTTGTCTTTTTTGGGGAAATGAACATGTTAAATTTTCTGGTGATTATGTTAAATTGGTGCAGCATGCGTTGTAAATCATATTTACTTTGAGACATTAGTATTGCATCAACTGCATAGCAGATTATTTTAAGTTGTTTTTCTCTCATTTGGTATCCTATTTTTATTTTTATTATTATATAAACTTTTACGTATTAAGTGTGGCAAAGAATCCTTAAATTAATGCAAGGCAAATTGCAGCTGATACAAACACATCTAAAACAGTTTTACGTGTATTAAAAAAAGAAAAATATCATCTGCATAAAGTTTATAATGCCCGGGACACCAATGAGAATGATCCAGATCGCCAAATGCAGTTTTGCGAAATAATGCAAAATTTATGTAATAAAAATCCACGATTCGTTCGTCAAATCCGTTTGTCGGATGAAGCACCCTTCTGTTTATATTATATGTAACAGTAAATCGGCAAAACCGCAGATACTGGATCCTCCAAGATCTCCAGATCTTACAGCACTTGATTTTTTTCTATATGGTTACTTAAAATCAAAAGCTTACATGGATAAAATAAAAATAAAAATGTATACCTTTTTTATTCAGTTGCAATGCGAAGGCAAAACAATCTTATTTTTCACTTAGAACAGGGAGCGCAGTCCAGCACTCTGAATCGACGATTTTCGACTCTTATTGGAGTCATCATCGGAGAGGCGTAGGCCTGCTGCTCTCTGCTCGAAGTGACCAAACCATGAAAGTTTATCCCCGCATTGTAACTGACATGTATGGAGTAGGTGACTAGCGTCATCTGGCAATTGAAAGGTAAAGTTTTCAATCCTAATAGCAACATTAATAATATTGAAAAATATTAAAAATATTACTAAAAGATTTTTAAATTGAAAACTTATTGGTCCATTTCTCTGGTGACACCTCCAAGACTTCTACAATATGCAAGCCAGATGGATGCTGCAGTGAAGACAAAAGGGAAGGAATTCTACACTATGCAATGCACAATAGGGTGGGCCGAAAAAACTAAAATTATTTTTTTCAAGTCGTAATACCGCGGAAAAGTTGCTAATGTATGAGACTAAAAAGGGGTAAGAATTTAAAAAATATCGGTTTATATCTTCCGTTCGCGCATGAGCCATAAAATTTGCCGAGATTGGTAAAAAACTGATTTTTTGCGATAATTTTTAACAGATTAAATTTAGCGTGGATACGTTTGTAATAGCTCATTTTCTCATTCTTAATAACCATATTAACTAAATTTAACCGTGTTATTAAAATCTCTTATCATTTTCCGTTCGCGCATAAGGCATAAAAATAGCCAAAATGTGACAAAATTGCATATTTCATACACGTTTAATTTTTCGTAATTAAGAGTTTAGTTGAATGAAAATAATACTCACATATACATTTTGTTAAACTTGTATTGAGAACACTTAAAATAAACACACTTTAAACACATCATTTTCAGAAATTTAGTAAGCTATTATTTAAAAATATTGTTTGTGAATATAGAAAAAACCAAATTTTTTTACGAGATGCAAGTTTTCAATTCGACAATATGGTCCAATGTCCACCAGTCCATTGTCCGTCCAGTCCATCTTGTATTATTTTAACATCTTTTTGCTATTACATAGTAGAAGGCACTTTGAACTGTGATTTCTGTGTAAAGTCCGGCATTGCAGACCTTGATATGTCTGAATGCTATGTTGTTCTTATGAAGCCGTCGCCATTCTCGGCTCCGCAAACTTTTCCAGCGGCTTCTGTTACGAGTTTTACACATCGTTCTACTGCCTGTGTATGAACAGGAAATGACTTTAGTATTACATCCCAGTTAGGGGCACAATCACTCTGAATAATTAATGTTATTTCATCATCATTTATACCTTTTAATAATGGAGGAGAAGATAAGTCACAGTCTAACCAATGAATGATTTCTGAATAGTCTCGATATTCAAAATTTAGTTTTGGCGGTTTGAATATTCTAATGTTAGATCTTGTTTTATCTAGCTGTCTAGCTTTCAGAATTCTGCGAAGTTCAAGCTCTCTTATATGTTTTCTGTTATCTTGTGTCATGGCCAACATCAAATGTTCTGGATGGGCGAAAAAAGCATTACACTCAATAACAGAGTCAACAATATTACGCAATTCTTCAGGCAGGTACCTTGTAGTTTGTATTGATTGGTGTACAAGTTTTGGTCCATATGTAAAGCTGTTACTATTTTTTTATACAAAACCACATGGGCATGTATGTTTTCAATATAAATTGAACGATTTCTTTGAGATCAGAAGTTGGATTTTATTCACTTAAGTATATCCTGAGGGTTCGGTTTGCTGTTGTCAACCACCTAGAATGCAAGAAGGGACCAGGATCTCGTATGGACAAATCTTCTTTACAGATCCCTGAATATACTGCAATTGAAATATCAAGCAGATATTGCTGATCCTTGCTTAGTCGACTTCTGTCAATTGTAGGTATCTGGCATTCAATACAATTGAATGCAACTACTGGACGTTTTTCACAGTTAACAAGCTTTTCTCCAATCGGTCCTTTAAGGGATTTTGGTCCCGTTGATTTACCATCTAGGTGCTGGAACAAATGCCAAAATGGGAGCTCATTGAAATGAATGAGGCAAATTGCCCATTGTAACGGTTTCTCTAAATGTACTTCGATGCGACGAATTACGCCACTTTTCAAACCGGTATTTACAGCAGCGCCGTCACATCCAATAACAATTAGTCTATCAAGAGAAATATCACGACTAGACAGATAAGAAACAATACATGTGACAATATGTTCAGAACTTCTGGAGGTTGGAGTAACATGTCCGATATATTCTGAACTAGGTTCTTGAATTAACGAGATGTGCTTTTCTTTCTTCATTCTGCGAAATGGTTTGGAATGAGCTACTTCTATCTTTAAAGTGTCGTCCTTCCTCCCATCAAAGTATAGGCCTTCAAATATGTATTTACGCGACTGAATCACAACACAGCGGGGAAGCTACTTTAAGCTAATACGGCACGTTTTGAACTATTAGGTTCAGAAAAACTTTTAGTACGAAAGATTTAACGTGTATGAAATATGCAAATATTTTACATTTTGGCTATTTTTACGGCTTATACGCGAACGAAAAATGTTAAGGGATTTTAATAACACGGTTAAATTTAGTTAGGATGGTTAATAAGAATGAGAAAATAAGCTATTACAAACGTATCCACGCTAAATTTAATCTGTGAAAAATTATCGCAAAAAATCAGTTTTTTACCAATCTCGGCAAACTTTATGGCTCATGCGTGAACGGAAGATATAAACCGATATTTTTTAAATTCTTACCCCTTTTTAGTCTCATACATTCGCAACTTTTCCGCGGTATTACGACTTGAAAAAAATAATTTTAGTTTTTTCGGCCCACCCTAATGCACAACCCCCGTCTGCAGCTTGGTAAAGTTCCAACGGAAAATGGACCTAGTTACCTATAGGAGTAATACGAATATAAAATAAAAATGTATACCAGTTTTATTCAGTTGCAATGCGAAGGCAAAAAACAATCTTATTTTTCACTTAGAACAGGGAGCGCAGTCCAGCACTCTGAATCGACGATTTTCGACTCTTATTGGAGTCATCATCGGAGAGGCCTAGGCCTGCTACTCTCTACTCGAAGTGACCAACTATGAAAGCTTATCCCCACATTGCAACTGACGTGTATGAAAAATATTCTTAATATTTTTCAATATTATTAATGTTGCTATTAGGATTGAAAACTTTACCTTTCAATTGCCAGATGACCTAATCCATACACGTCAGTTGCAATGTGGGGATAAGCTTTCATGGTTGGTCACTTCGAGTAGAGAGCAGCAGGCCTAGGCCTCTCCGATGATGACTCCAATAAGAGTCGAAAATCGTCGATTCAGGGTGCTGGACTGCGCTCCCTATTCTAAGTAAAAAATAAGATTGTTTTGCCTTCGCATTGCAACTGAATAAAAATGGTATACATTTTTATTTTTATTTTATATTAGTATTACTTCTATAGAGTAACTAGGTCCGTTTTCCGTTGGAACTTTACCAAGCTGCAGACGGGGTCCGTTTTCCGTTGGAACTTTACCAAGCTGCAGACGGGGGTTGTGAATTGCATAGTGTAGAATTCCTTCCCTTTTGTCTTCACTGCAGGCATATTGTAGAAGCCTTGGAGGTGTCACCAGGGAAATGGACCAATAAGTTTTCAATTTAAAAATCTTTTAGTAATATTTTTAATATTTTTCAATATTATTAATGTTGCTATTAGGATTGAAAACTTTACCTTTTTACCTTACATGGATAATTTGAAGTTCGTAATATAATTCCAAAAATGATCTATTGCCGTCATTGGTTAGATAACATGACTAGCATGTTATATATTATGCCAAAATCATAATTTAGAAAGAAAAGTTGACCTGCTTCGGGATTTTTCTCCAAAATTTCCCATTCTTGAAAAATGAGTATATTTATAATACCGGGTGTCCACTTATATTTTCCCTCATTTTAACTGCTTATAACTTCTAAACGGCTCAAGATAGAAATATGCGGTTTTCGCTGAAATGTTTTATTTTAGTAAAAGTTTTGTCTGAATGGATTGAATTTTTTATATCGCTTTCAAATAAGAAAAAAAACGGCGGATTTTTGAAAAAAACGTTGTTGACTTTTTTTTAATGGAACACCCAGTATATTTTTTTGTAAATTGAAAGAAAGGTCATTCACCTATCCAGCGATATAAAGTTTTTCAAAATCGGTTGTCAAATCACTGAGTAATTAATTTTTAAAATGAGGGGTGCAATGTGGAAATCACATACCTAAATAACATAACTGAGCAAAATGATAGTATGTTATGTGATTTCCACATTGGATCTCTTACTCCAGGGAAATAAGGTTTTTGCCGGGACACTTGAGCAGCCAGGTTGCAAATGGATTTTTTGGGTACTATATACCTAATACATTATAAATACAAAAATGCCCGTCACAGTTCGGACGAGAGACTTAGTTATTAACAAATAAGGGCCAAAAATGGCAGTTTTTTCGTTTAAATAGCTACAGTTAAAAATAGAGTAATTATATATATTATTTAGAGTAATCGTATTTTAGTAGATCAGCCAAGGTTTAAAATGGCACTTTTTCAATTTTGGTCCGATTATTTTTTGCTTCGGAAATTGCAATATAAAATTAAAATTTCAAAAATAAAAAATGTGCTATAACTTTTGCGAAAATGGCATTAAGACTTTCATATTGCAAGAAAAGTCGAGTCAAACATTCCATATAACGCACAAAAATTTTTAGGACGATTCGTCAATTAGTTTAAATTTTATTCAATTTGTTTATCGCAAAGAGTTTTTTTTTTCGCAATGTTATTGTTCAGAAAATAATAATAACAGCAATTCTGTGGAAACCGCATACAAGAAGAATAGTTATATTTTCAACGTGTTGAAAAAAATCATTAAAAAGTCGTTTTTATCACTCCGAAAAAAGTTTAGTAAAATAAAGTCATTGTTCGCTTATAAACAATTTGAATAGCTTTGTTAATATTGACTATAGAGTAAATCTACTTTAGGATTTAAAAAGCTGGTATTTTTACACGAATTTTCAGAGAAAAACTTTTTGCCTAGGTTAATTAGGCTCAAAGTTAGTCACCTTTATTATTTAATTCGTACTTACTTCTATATACATCAAATTCTCCTGTAACAGTGTTAGTTACCATACTACTCCGAAACGGCTTGGCCGATTTTTATGAAATTTTACACGTATATCCTATAGGACGGAAAAGAGGTTGTAATCTATTTTTTATACCCATAAGTTATAAGGGGGGTTGCCCCCCTGACATTTTTTTAATTTTTTTAGACAAAATTATCTACTTTAATTTTATATGATATAGAATTAAAAAATACATACAACCCTTAATTTTCACTCTTTTATCACCAACCCCTATTTGTTAACAGCCATCTATAAATTTGCATCTATAAAATTCTCCTGTCATAGTGTTACTTTCCATACTCCTCCGAGACCGCTTGACCGATTTTTATGAAATTATATATGTATATTCGGTAGGTCTTAGAATCGGTCGTAATCTATTTTTCATATCCCTGAGTGATAAGGGAGTTCCCCCTAACATTTTGTAATGTTAGGTGGGGATGTGTGTACATAACGTACTCTATAAGACTACGAGTACACACAAATGAAAAAAATTATGATCAAAATCCATCAACAAGCTCCGGCGATATTAATCGCAGCATATGTTTGCAGAATCAGTTTCATTTTTTCAGTGCACGGATTTTTATAATTCACCTCCACCGACCACGAATTAATTCCGTTCAAACGCCATTTTTAAAACTTTATTAACCCCTCTGTTGAGGTTCACAGTTTACTCAAACTTTTACACATAAACTATATATCTTCAACTTCAAAATAGCTCTAGTTAG
Organism: Diabrotica virgifera virgifera; assembly: GCF_917563875.1. Classification (NCBI taxonomy): domain Eukaryota; kingdom Metazoa; phylum Arthropoda; class Insecta; order Coleoptera; family Chrysomelidae; genus Diabrotica; species Diabrotica virgifera. Next base: position 244,063,400 of record NC_065445.1, on the reverse strand, counting down.
TTTGCTTAATTGTTATAAACAAAGTAGCCGTCAATTAAATAAAAAAAGTGGCTAACTCTGACCGTAAATAACCTAGGCGAAAAGTTTTTCTTTTAAAATTCGTATAAAAATACCAGTTTTTTAAATCCCATTGTAATTTAGCCTACAGTCAATATTAACAAAGTTATTCAAATTGTTTATAAGCCAGAAATGACTCTATTTTAGTAAAATGTTTTCTGGGTGATAAAAATGACTTTTTAATGATTTTTTTAAATACGTTGAAAATATGACTATTCTACTTTCATGTTGTTTTCACAGAATTGCTATATCATTATTATTTTCTGAACAATAATATTGCAAAAAAAAGTTTTTTGCGATAAACAAATTGAATAACATTTAAACTAATTGACTAATCGTCTTGAAATTTTTTGTGCATTGTGTGGACTGTTTGACTCAACTTTTCGTGCAATATGAAAGTCTTTAATTCATTTTCGCAAAAGTTATAGCAAATTTTTTATTTTCGAAATTTTAGTTTTATTTTGCAATATCCGTAGCAACAAATGATCGGACCAAAATTCAAACAGCGCTATTTTAAACCTTGGCTCATCTACTAAAAGAAAAATATTATAAATAAGATATTTAATTACCCTATTTTTACCTGTAGCGATTTAAAAGAAAAAACTTCCATTTTTGACCCTTATTTGTTAATAACTAAATTTCTCGTCCAAACTGTGATGGGCATTTTTGTATTTATAATGTATTAGGTATATAGTACCCAAAAAACCCATTTGCAACCTGGCGCTGCTCAAGTGTCCCGAACATGGTATATTTTTGACTTATTTCCCTGGTGTATCTCATTTTAAAAATTAATTGCTCAGTCATTTGGCAACCGATTTTAAAATTTTTTATATCGCTGAATAGGTAAATGACCGTCTTTTCAAGATACAAAAAAATATACTGGGTGTTTTAATAAAAAAAGTCAACAACGTTTTTTTTCAAAAATCCGCCATTTTTTATTTAAAAGCGATATAAAAAATGGTCACTTACCTAAAACTTGAAAAAACGGTCATTTATCTATCCAGTGATATTAAATTTTTTTAAATCGGTTGTCAAATGACTGAGCAATTAATTTTTAAAATGAGAGATGCAATGTGGAAATCACATAACTTGGTTAGTTATGTTATTTAGGTATGTGATATCCACGTTGCACCTCTCATTTTAAAAATTAATTACTCAGTGATTTGACAACCGATTTTGAAAAACTTTATATCGCTAAATAGGTGAATGACCTTTCTTTCAATTTACAAAAGAATATACTGGGTGTTCCATTAAAAAAAAGTCAACAACGTTTTTTAAAAAAATCCGCCATATTTTATTTCGTATTTGAAAGCGATATAAAAAATTCAATCCATTCAGACAAAACTTTTACTAAAATAAAACATTTCAGTGAAAACCGCATATTTTTATCTTGAGCCTTTTAGAAGTTATAGGCAGTTAAAATGGGGGAAAATATAAGTGGACACCCGGTATTATAATATTAAAGCGGCGTCAGCGGTATAAAACGGGATACTATTATTATTACAATACTAATTACTTACTTGTTCCGAAAAAGTGATCTTATTCACGGTATGTCTGATGAAGCCTGCTTTGAGAAGGTGAGAAGCGTATTTTCTGGCGTCCCTCCTCTCTGTGAAACCTTCGACGTGCGTCAATAACCAATCGATCATGTCGGTGCCGATAAATGCATTAGGAATCGTGATCTTCAGCCACATTCTGTCCCTGATTTCCAAACCGCTGTCGGGCCTCTGCATGGCTTGCACCACTTGAGACATCGGAGAGTTGACAGATAGTGGTTCTTCCATGTCTGAAACGTATTTATACTTACATTAAAAGAAAAACAGTTTTTACCAGCATGTAACAAAGGTGTATGTCAAAAGAATAATAATTAAGATATTATCTTAATATAACTAATATTATATTAACTTAATAAGTTATAAAAAATTAATATGCTAATTAAAGTAAACTCAAAAAAAAAATTAAAAAAGGGAACACCCGGGTTTGAACCGAGGACTTCTAGATCTGCAGACGAATGCTCTACCACTGAGCCATATCCGCTGTTGATTAACGTACTTTAGAACGGGATCTAAATGTCATTACATTATTTGCATTTAAAATGGCTTAAAATCCAAAATAAAACTCGATGCATCCATGTAAAAGCTGTTGAATATTGCATTGTCGTCGAGTTCTGAGCTATTCTGAAAATTTCAGATGTCTAGCTAGTCGAAAGAAACAACAAGGCACCACACATTGATAACTTTCCCTTTTGCAATTGTTCAAATTAGGTGTCTTTATAATTATTACAAAATGCAAAAACAACTAAATAATCTTTATAATAACTGGCTTAACAACAGAAAATTAAAACAGTCATTTTATAAGGAACATGAAAGTGAATACATACCAGGACCTATGAGACATTCTCGTTCATTGGCTGGTATTGTACTGGCAATTGATGAGCTGGAGACTGTTGAACTACTAGGTGGCCTTGCTACTGGATCGCCTCGCACTGCAGCTGTGTGTGCCACCCATGCACCTGAACAATAATATACATAATACAGCATTTCCCAATGGCTATATTTTTTTAACTGAATAACTGGGAAAATAAAAATATTAATGAAGTGTGTAAAATTTATTAATTTCTTGCTGAGCACTTTCCGCTTACAAAGTCATCTTCAGACCTATGCCACACTGTAATGTCTATTTTAAGTAATATTTTTTTTATTTAACAAAGGTAAACTTTACGTCCAATGGTTAAGGGGGGTATGGTATGAAATATTTAATTTTTTTATTATTTTAAATAAAAGTGTATACTTGCTTTCAAGAATGCTCTCTGAAAATTTCAGATTGATCGGAGTAAAATTACCAGAGATACAACGTGTTGAATATCCCTGCCTTTGACTCGCTTTGCCGCGGCTTCGCGCCAGCACGCTTGAGCGTAGTGAGAAACGTTAAACAACTGTTCGCCTTCTCTTTTGTAGATTAATCCTCGATTCAAAAAACATATTCCAATGTGCATCACTTTACGATTTGGCAGACAAATAAGAAGATGAAGATGCAGTTGTTAAAACTTTAAACGCATTTTTCTCAAAACTGCTTTTTCAAATGCGATGGACATTGTAACTGAAAAACTACTTGACCGATCTACCTGAAATTTTGCATAGATTTTCTTTAGACATTTCATGAGGTAACAACGTCAAGATATTTTTCGTTTTGTGCTTATTTTTTGGTAAACAATAATAAATCTGTTGATTTTCACAACATTTTTACCAAAAATTTCGAATTTTTGACTTCTGAGTGATACCAAAAATTCAACTCATTAAAAATTAAAAAACTCGACGTTGTTACCTAGTAAAACTCATAAGCTAATTAGAACTGTTTGAATTTTGTGTTTCGTATGATCCAGTGACGAGTTCTGATATCCACCGCAGAATTTTATTTTTTTTTTTGAGCTGCTTGTCAAAATTTGTCACCAATGGCTTATTTTTCAATATTTTGGATTGATTTTATTAAATATTCTTTGAATTGTACTTAATATGTTTGTTAAATTAAAATAAAATAATTCTACCATAGCTTCGAAAAAAATTCACAAAAATGTGCTTGATATGTTGATTTCAAACCATATCCCCCTTAAGTACCACTATAAAGAAAGGGATCCCATGTTTTCTATTGAAAAAAATTGTGAAAGAATTCCTTTTGTAGTTTTTTTGTCCATGTGCTTTCTGAATGTTTTTAACCTTTTTAGAAATTTTTTAAAATTAAAATTTAATTCCGACCAAGTTTGCAGAAAACTACATAAAGAATTTTTTTCTTTTTTCACAACTTTTTTCACTACAAAAAATGGGATCCCTCTCTTTATTGATTTTGGTTAAACTTTGTTAAATTTTCAAAAATTAGTAACTTATTGACTTATAATACACATTTCATTATAACATATCTCTGGAGATGACTTTGTAAACTGAAAGCACTCAGCTAGGATTTAATAAATTTTACACACTTCAAAAATACTTTTCCCAGTCATTCAGTTGTCATAAGTGTGTACAAAACATATCAGTTTTAAAAATAATTTTTTTTAAATACATGAAGAATTTAATATTTTTTATTAAATCCATGATGAAATAACATATGAAGCAAAAATAGATCTTACCAGGGTCTATAGGTCTAACAGGTTCTGTTCTTGGTATTGTAAAGTATCCCTTGGGATTCGGATCCCAACATTTGGCAACTACTAACTTAATGGGTCTAAAACACCAAATAAACATTAAATATTAGTCTAAAGCTGTTGATTGCGACATCTCAATTTTATAAAATATGTTTTTTTTAATATATATTTTATAAATTATATATAATTTTTGCATGTGGTTAAAGTCTACAACAGGTACGAAGGAGCATACTGAGAGCAAGGAAGACAATAACTGGAATTTTTCAAATTGTAGGTATCGTCTACTTACTGACAAGTTCAGATTCCTTTTTCCTCTGGTGAAGAGGGAAAGAAAACAGTGATACAATGAGGCTTCTAAGGTTCCAAGCACGCTTTGGTAGTGGATCGGTTTGGGGATGGCGAAGAATATGTTTTAATCTCACGAATGAATTGATGACTGCTGTTAGATATAGACACAGAATTATAGAACCAATCCTTGTGCCTTTTCCTCGGATAATAAGTGACAAATTCCCTTCTATCGATGATGCTTGTTACCACTCGCGAGAACTTCACGTGGATGCAACGGCGTAACCAGGATGATCCTAAGGGGGGGGGGGGGGGGTTACAACTTCAAAATGGCTCGATTTGTCACAACATATAATGATATATGTATAGAGCTCAATGGGGCGGGGGTTATAACCCCCAAACCCCCCCTGGTTAAGCCTATGCGTGGATGGAGAGAATATCATGGAATAACAAGAATAGAGTAGCCATATTGGTCGCGGGAGATGAATTATATTAACACGTTTAATACGTTTTTACACGTTACAACACTCGTTTAATATGTTTGTGCTGATATTTTGAGACAGATCCAGCATGCGCTCCAATATTAGAAAATCCTTCCAAATAGAATAACAATATGAAGAGACATCAGACATCCTACGCGTTACTGAAATTTGCACAGAAATGAAAACTGAAATGAAAGGTCTCGTACTGCATTCAGTTTTATCTTTCACATACCACTTTTCGTGAGCTGTATATTTTTTACAAAAAAATTGCTTTGAATGGTTTTGAACGGTTTGAATGGTTTTCAATCGTTTGAAATTAAGGTACCTTCAGGAGTGCCACAAGGTTCACATCTTGGACCCCTTCTATTCAATATCAATGTTAATGATATTGCCTCCTGTTTCCACTTTGCTTTTTTCCTAACGTTTGCTGACGATTTAAAATTATATTTGAAAATCGAGAATGATGGTGACTATGAAAAATTACAATCTGACTTGGATCGGTTGAGCTATTGGTGGGATAGCAACGGAATGGAACTTAATGTTAAAAAGTGTCACTTAATGGTTTTTGGTCGAAATAGAACTCCAACAAATCATATCTATACTATTAAGGATTGTCCTTTAGACTCTGTATCTCAGATAAAAGACCTAGGTGTTGTGCTCGATTCCAGCTTATCCTACATCCCCCCCCCCCCCCATATCTCATCTATTGTCTCAAAATCACTTCAACTTTTAGGGCTTATCAAACGTTGTGCAAAAGACTTTCTAAATATTCCATCCATAAAAGTATTGTAATGTTGACTTGTGAGACCTCACCTAGATTACTGTTCATGTGTTTGGTCTCCACACTATAACAACCATATTCTAGCTATTGAGAGATTTCAGTACAAGTTCTTAAGATTTTATTATCAAATTACCAAATTAACTATTCTAATATAGAAAAGTCTCTCAACATAACCTCTCTCCAAATCCGACGCATGCATAAGGACCTCACAATGTTTTATAAAATACTACACTCCAATAATTTTGGTCCTCAACTATTGGAGAAAATTAGCCTCCATGTTCCCAGTAGACAAACGAGGCTAAATCAACCTTTTTACATTAGACCCCATCGCACTAACTACGGACACAGCTCCTTCATGTCCAGAACACCTAGGTTTGCTAACCAATATTCGGAGGGTTTAGATTGTTATAGTTTTCCAAATGAATTTAAAGCTCAGCTTAAAAACTGTATGTGGTAACTTGATATCCTTGTGTTTTGTATATTTTTTGTTAATGTTTGTTATTTATTTAATGTTCCTAGTTTGTATGATTAAAATTTTTTAATTTACTTTAGGTTTAGGTTATAAATCTCCTGTGATTAATGTTTACACTGTATTTTAATTGGGCGATTGCCTGTTGATAAATAAAATAACGAGAAATAATGAATGCTTCAATTGGCGGTCTTGTACAGTATTCCAATTCAGTGATTATAAGAGGAGTTTGTTTTATATTAACTTCTGGCTCCAACCATTTTAAAATCCAGTAATATCGACTTCAACACGGGTGTATGACTTTGACTTTTGGTCTGATGACCCAAAAAGATATTCATAGAAACAATAATTATATGTTCAATGATAATCATTAATAAATTAATACAGGACAGTGTTAAATGTTTCTGTGGATAAATATTTTTTTTTTGTGTGAATTCGATGGCCTGGGCCGAGCCAATTAGCCAGACATTTTGTTATTTTAAAAACAAACAAATAAATAATTTGCAGTCACTTGTTAACAATAAAGAACAAAAAACTTACCCTGGTTTTTGTACAACTTCCCTTAATACTTTTACAGCTTCGTCATTTGACATATTTTCAAAATTTACATCGTTCACCTGTAATATCATATCACCTGGCTCTATCCTACCATCTAAAGCTACTGCCCCCCTAAAAAAATAACAATCCTTAAAAAGTAGATTTATAAGGGATTTGCTTTCATAAATGCTCCAATATAAAAAGTCTGTTTAGTGGGAAGTAAAGAAAAATTTAACAAATGAATGAGTATAATAATTATAATATAATAATGGAAATTGAAAGTGAGGAATGTTAAAAACCATCCAAAAACTTTTTAACAAGGCAGAGGTACAGTTCTAAAATTATAACAGTGCCATTAGTAAGGTTCGCCTTTTGGGCGTGTACCAAGAGATATTCCATGCATATTGAAAAAGATTGTCCGTTCTCATACTACCCATTGCAGAATTCAAACGTAAAAGTTTGCATTTTATTCCCTACCGGCATCTTTAGAATATGTGACCTTGATATTCAATTAAGCACATAACCAGTCTGTTATCTTAGGCTATGTATTTAACACGCTATTATACGGTGTAGAGACCTGGACTCTCAAGCAGAACAACATAAAAAATATTGAAAGTTTCGAGATGTGGTGCTACCGTCGAATGCTGAAGATAAGTTGGGTTGAAAGAGTCACAAACTTTGAAGTAATACGAAGGATAGGAAAATACCCAGATATTTTGTTAACGATAAAACGAAGGAAACTCGAATATTTGAGTCACCTGATGAGAGGACATAAATACGCATTACTTAGTTACTTAGTTACAAAGAATGTCATAGTTGTGGAATTTTAGAGAGTGGTTCATTGGCTGCACCACTAATGAACTCTTTAGGTCAGCTGTAACTAAGGTCAGGACAGCCTTGATGAATTCCAATCTCCGATAGGAGTGGCACAAAAAGAACAGAAGATAACTAGTAATAGTACGACCCTGTCTTGCCAGGTAGTGATACAATTGGCTATTACTGTGGTCCTGAAAATTTCTGTTGGCATTCTTATGACCAACCTGCGTAGTTCTTCCAATTACAAATCTTGATTGACTGACCTCTATTTGATTATTATGAGGACAATTCCAAAACATTCGTCTCTTGTAACGGTCACAGCAGCATTGGGCATGGTCCATTTGTAAGCCCATCGGAAACTTAGATCTTAGGTGGGGCATTGTATCACGGACATACACCTATCATATGGACTAGGCCCCTAAGGACCTGGCCTTCAGCGTTTCTGGGGCCTAAGCTATTTCAGGCTCCCAGATCTGGTAGAATCAGCAGTTTCTAAAAATTTGAGGTCATTGTGCCATTCCAAACGTCTAATCCTTTAGTAACCTTGTGGCCTCATAGAAAATGCTTTAACTCTCTTTGGTACTGAGTACCTAGGTTAACAGATTACTTGATTCATTGTCGACATTCATTTCACTCGCTTTAACTCTGTTTAAGGGGAAACTCCTTCATTTATCTCGTTTGCATAAAGACCTAACCCAGAATCTGCCACTTCTGGTAGACCAGTGTCGGGCATTTCCAGATAACATGTGAGGAGGTTTCCTCCTCCTTATCACATAGAATTAAATCAGTTAACAGGAAAACAAGAAATGCTGACACTGAAACATCTACAATGTTGAAAAAAATTGAAAACAGATTGTTTTTAATAAAATTGAATTTTAAGTTTAATAAAACTGAACTAACCCTTTCATTATAGATCCGACATATATACCACCATCTCCCCCTTTATTGCTCTGGCCCACTATAGATATACCAAGGAAATTCACTGTATCCATATTTAGAGTAACTGTAATTATATTTAAGGACATGGTAGAATCTGTTATACTTGAGTAAGAACTTGTTCTGGACATTGGCTACAAATAAAATATTTTATTATATTTCCACAACCAAAAGAGTATAGTAAAAGAATACCTGTAACCGCTGTTTCCGTCGCCTTTGAGGTCTTTTTCTACTTGCCACATGTAACCTACTAACACTGGAACATTCTGATAGGACAGTATGCCTTCCTGTGGTTTCCGACTGAAAACTGGTTGTTTCCAAATCTGAACTAAGCACAGATGCAGATTCATATACTCTGAAAAAGTAAAGACATAAAGACACGTCGATTTTAATTCTGTTTGATCCACCCAAACTTTATAGAAGAATAATTTTAATTAATGGATATAATTTACCTTGGAAGATGTCCGTTAATACGAGATGAGTATTTGTGATGTCTTCTACCCTGTCTTGAGCTTATAATACTTTCTGTATCAGTACAAACTGAGTCTGCTATCGCAGGAGGTAACCTAGATTCTGATTGGTGTGTCACACTGTCTGTACATTGAGAACCGCCATCTGATTGATTTGAGCCTTCGGCTGAAACCAACTGAACAAAAAATCAAATTTAACCTTGTATTACACAATAAATAATTGTTTGAAAAACACGTGTTAAACAAAAGAACTTACCCAACTAACTACTCGTCCATTAAAACATGGCAAATTTGCTGAATCTTCAATGATCTCTTCTTTTACGACACTGAAATAAAATACAAACAAATTTAGATGATACATTTTAAGTTTGAAGCATGTTCAATGTAAAGTATAGGTAATTGTTGCATTCAAAACATTTTTTTGTACACCCATGACTGCTAAAGCATGCCGCAATAGAAAATGTATTTATTGAGTTAATTCACGGTTAACAGTTCTTTGCATTGAAACCCTATTACGATGAATTTTGCTTGAGTTCTAAAATTACCACTTTTTGACAAATATTCAACCACCAAAGACCAAGGAAGCAATTAGCAAAGTACCTCATTCCTTGCATGGATTTTGGTCTCTTCGCAAAAAAAGTAAGAAATTACATCTTGATAATTTTGAAAATAATGGCATAAAATTGTATTGAACCAAGATGTTTTATTTTTTGATACTCAAATCCATATTGTTATTACATTTATTGAAAAGCCATTCAATTGATATAACCTTCTCAAGATGTTTCATTTCTTGATATGAAGGCTGTCGAGTGTTTTGACACTTTCTGTTATAAACACTTATGAGTCATGAAAAAACAAAAGCAAGTCACTATCAGAAGTGCAAAATCATTAATACATATTATGTTAACCCCTTCGTGCCGGACCGTCATTCGGCAAGTCGGCTCCTGTATACGGATTCGAGCGCTTACCGAGCGGCTTCGCGCGGTCGTTTAAAATACAGTATCACACTACAACTAATTAAAGTTAATGTAATAATAACACTTATTTTAGAAATAAAACTATTTTTAAAATAAAAATGTATTCGCGGTGTGCAAGTACTTGGAAGGGAAACGAGAAACGACCGTGCGCGAGTCGCGGAGAAATATTGCAACTATCTTAAATAATTCATATTGTCAATTGAAATTGTCAAATTGACGTATATTTCATACCTTCTGTCATTGAAGCAGAAAAATTATATATTGCTCCACAATATTGATATGATATGCAATTATTATATAAAGGTAAATTTAATTAATTGTATTTTGCTTGCAGTACTGCATTTTAATAACTAATTTTATTTACTACATACAATTGTTTACGTTTGCATAACATAACCTGCATCTTATTTTTTCTTCTTATTATTTTTTTGGACTATGGCCTTGACAATTATCCAGCAACCAGGACTAATATAATTGGCCAATATAATTAAAAGTGCGAATAAAAGTACAATAGAGGTCGCTTTGCCGAACTTGCACGGTCCCAATACCATTTTTATTCAGTTGCAATGCGAAGCCAAAACTGTCTTAATTTTTACTTAGGTTAGAGAGCGCAACCAGCACTCTTATCGACGATTTCACCTCTTGTTAGAGGCTCTTCAGAGAATGCATAGGCTGCTATCTCTACTCCAGGTAAAAATTTTCGACATCTATTAGTCCCCCATTGCAACTGACGTGAAGGTAGTAGGTGCGTAGCGGCATCTGCTAAATGAAAGTCTAAGTTTTTCAACCTAATAAAAATATTTGTAAAATAAAATATTTTTAAAAGATTTTTAATTGAAAAGCTTATTGGTCCATTTCCCTGGTGACACCTCCAAGGCTTCTACAATATGCAAGCCAGATGGATGCTGCAGTGAAGACTAAAGGGAAGGAATTCTACACTATGCAATTCACAACCCCCGTCTGCAGCTTGGTAAAGTTCCAACGGAAAATGGACCTAGTTACTCTATAGGAGTAATACTAATATAAAATAAACATGTATACCATTTTTATTCAGTTGCAATGCGAAGCCAAAACTGTCTTAATTTTTACTTAGGTTAGAGAGCGCAACCAGCACTCTTATCGACGATTTCACCTCTTGTTAGAGGCTCTTCAGAGAATGCATAGGCTGCTATCTCTACTCCAGGTAAAAATTTTCGACATCTATTAGTCCCCCATTGCAACTGACGTGAAGGTAGTAGGTGCGTAGCGGCATCTGCTAAATGAAAGTCTAAGTTTTTCAACCTAATAAAAATATTTGTAAAATAAAATATAGATTTTTAATTGAAAAGCTTATTGATCCATTTCCCTGGTGACACCTCCAAGGCTTCTACAATATGCAAGCCAGATGGATGCTGCAGTGAAGACTAAAGGGAAGGAATTCCACACTATGCAATTCACAACCCCCGTCTGCAGCTTGGTAAAGTTCCAACGGAAAATGCATAGTGTAGAATTCCTTCCCTTTAGTCTTCACTGCAGCATCCATCTGGCTTGCATATTGTAGAAGCCTTGGAGGTGTCACCAGGGAAATGGACCAATAAGCTTTTCAATTAAAAATCTTTTAAAAATATTTTATTTTACAAATATTTTTATTAGGTTAAAAAACTAGACTTTAAAACTATTTTTATTAAATTTATTATTCTACATAGTATGTGAGTAAAATTAAATTTTATCCGTAAAAAACCATTTTAAACAAAAATTATTAAAAAAGATAAACAAGATAATTCGTATGGAATTCCCCAGATTATATTGTGCTCGATATCGTCACAGTCTCCTAATCTGGGAAATTCCATCCGAATTATCTTGCAAGGGATAGTAAGGTAAGTTGTAAACAGCAGCACAGTAAATTCACCTCCCACACAATCCCATCAGTCAAACATCCAAACAACCTTATCACCAATCAAATTAACTAAATCTAATCTCCCTCTGGACATCACCCTCTTTTGGGCGTGGTTTCCCCACTTTTAGATTTGAATAAGGTAATTCGGACAGAACAAAAATACCTGAAATATGATTAAGATGGTGGCACCGCCTTATGGCCAACGAAAACTCATGATGCACCAGTGTGCATCACCGTACTGAGCGGACAGGCAAGCATGATGCACACGGGTGCATCACCGTACCGAAGCACAGTGGTTCCAAATGCTGAAAACGTGGTCATGAGGCGAAAAAAAGAGTCCCTATTTAGGGATTTTCATGTTTACAGTTGTTTTCTCATACTATCTTAGAGTCCTAATACGCAGGTATGAGGATCAGACTGGATGTATTTTGGTTCATAACTCAGGAATAAGTGGGCCATGTCCGAGGTTATTTTGGCCGGCAGAGAAAGTGAAAAAGAACGCGTATATTGAAATCGCTGTAAAACGTTTTGTAGTTTATCAATTTTATCGCTGTAAAGCAGATTCTTCTTTTTTAAGTATGTACTAATGTAAGATGTAAGTTAAATCAACATCTATTAACAATAAATGCCTTAAATTTGTTAATGCATAAATAATGAAAATATACTTGAAATAATTAAAATTTTGTAAAGATGCATTCAAAAAGTACAAAATTCTGCGACTAATGTTTATTAATCTTAAAATATATAGTAAGGAGATACAGAATCACTTTGGTTTAGCTGCCTATGCATTGCTGGCAGTTGTTTAAACACAAAAGGGGGAAATGACGTATATTACATGATTCTGGCGATTGTTGAGTATGTATGGGCAGTTGTACATTAAGTAATAGGTTCTGAATATTGTACTTTATAAAGAAAATGTATTGGTAATCAGCAGTTTCAAAAGTCCCTTATAATATAAAATTTTAAACAAAAATGCGGTTAAAATTTAATGTTCGAATTTCTTTTGCCCATATTGGATCCGCCATTTTGTTTAAAAAAAAAGTAATGTTAGATTTGTAATCAGCGACCTTAACCTACCAAATTTGACAAAAAATTTTCCTTTTTGATTGAAATTTTTAATTTCTTTCCGCCATGTTGGATCCGCCATTTTGTTTTTCAGAAAAAATAATGTCAGATTCGTAATCAGCGATGCCAAAAACTTTTAAGAATGAAAGTAATTCCAAAATGTATAAACAATATACGCTTTTAAAGGTTCATGACCACGTTTTCGGCATTTGGAACCACTGTGCGAAGGGGTTAAACAACAAACGCCCTAAGTTTGAACAGTATGTGTTAGAAAATTGAAGAAAAAGATCCACTTATCACTTTAGACAGCTTATGCATTAGTAAAAGGTAGTTAAACCTGTCAAATTTATGGGAAAAGTCAATTTATAGCAAGTGCACTTGATACACCATCTCCAAGTTTTACAAGAAAAAACTAGTAAATGTAAGAACATTTAGTTCTGTGGAAGAAGCAACAATAAAACCATGCTATATATTAACTTGTTTTTGACAAGCATAAAAGAAAATCAAAAACAAAACTTTTAAATTTTGGGAATAGAAAAAATTATAGTTGGTCTGTAATTACAGACCTGAAAATTATTTTGGTTTATGAATAGGTGTTATGTAGCTTGTCCTTCAGTAGAAAAAACACCTGAACTTTAAAATTGTTGAATACTTCAAAAAGAGGATGTGTCAAAAGAAAACTCTAATGTTTAAGAAAGATGGGAGGGAACCTATCTGCCAATGATCTTGAATTAATTTAATACAGATATCCCATAATATACATTTATTTAAGCTGCTTCAGGCAGATTATTGTAAATTGCTTCACTGCTTGACTCTGTCTGGTTATGGGGAACAAGTGCTGCCTTTATCGAGTTTATTTGAGATCACTAACATAGCATATAAAACTACAAATTATAAAATAAACAAGTTACAGTTCTTCCACTGGATCTTTGCACATCGTCATCATTCGTATTATAGAAAATAAACCAAAATATGTGAGCCAAACATACATGCGTTGTAAGAATTAGAAAATGGCTAATATTTACAATGGACTTTTTTATACATCTCTTTTACGTAATTTATTGGCATATAGGTTGTCCGATAACATTACAGTAAATAAATATTTAAACTGTAGAAATCAGAAATTAAAGTGTTTTTAGTCAAAATAAGCAAATATAATATGGTGCAAATATATCATCAATCATGTTCCTGCTGTAGGTAAATTTAGGTTTAGATTACAGAAGGTTACAACGCAGAATTATGTAATAACAAAAAATGCGATATGAGACGACTCAATGCGAGGAAACAAAAGATACAGTTGCACGGATTCTTTCAGAGAAGCTAAGTACCTTTCTATGTTCCTGCTGTTGGTAAATTTAGGTTTAGATTACAGACAAAGAAGAAATATGTAATAACAAAAAATGCGATATGAGACGACTCAATGCGAGGAAACAAAAGAGACAGTTGCACGGATTCTTTCAGAGAAGCTAAGTAACATGGAGCAAACATATAAACATAAAAACCTTTAAAAAATGATAAAATCCTTTATAAAAGGTATATTTGTTAAAATCCCTAAAAAGCGCTACATCACAGAACAGAACTAGTTTTCGATCGGATTACCGATCATCATCGGTGTTTACCTAAAATGTGTATAACCTGATATATCCCATCGAAAACTAGTTCTGTCCTGTGATGTAGCCCTATTTAGGGATTTTATAAAGGATTTTATCGTTTTTGTAATATATGGTATACAGCCAATTGCTGTTTCCGCAATTAATACTATGTCGTCTGCAAATATACACATCTCAGCGTTTATCATTTGCATTCTGTTCCAACCGATGCAGGATTTCTTGAAAGTTTTCTTACATTCTTTCACTATCTCATCTATTACATTTATGAATAGCACTGGGCTGAGACTTCCCCCTTGTCTAACTCCTTGAGTTGTTTCAAATGGTTCTGACTGTATATTTAACATTCTTACTGTATTTGTTGTTTTCATGTATATACTTTTTGTTGCTTCTATCAGTTCTTCACTTACTTGTTTCTTCTTTAGGCTTTCCCATATGTCTTTTCTTTTGACTGAGATATAAAAAATAATTCGTGAATAATGTCATACTTTACCAAAGATACAGAGGAACAACTGTATTTGATGTTTCAGTTTACAAAAATACATTTTTTAATCCAAAAATAGATTCTAAATTGTATTTTGAAAACAACTTCCTACATTTTGAAACCAAAATGTGAAATAAAAAAAATATTTATAATTTGTGGTTTGTTGTCAACAAGATAGGAATTTGATAAAAACTCTTCATAAACAACTCATAGAGCCAATGATAAGAAAAAGATTATCATATTTAAATGTTCTTTATGTTTAATTGAAAAATTTTATAAATACAAACACAATATATATCAAATAATTCTTCAAAATGCTCATGGTAGGACTGGTCTGGAAATAGAAAATTGAAGGAAAAAATGAACTAAATGAAACCTTAAAATTTGTTTAAATTTAAAGAAAAATTGCCCTTAGATACATTTTAGGCTGTAGTAAACTGAATTATTTTAGACAAGATACAAAGTATTGGATAAGATACAAAAATTCTTGGTAAAGAAGCTAGTGAATCATATGGTTTTGGATTTGTTGTTAATTAGCCCAGTAAATGAACGGGAAATTCGGCGATACCGTGTAATTTTCAGGGGCAACTCCGAATTGCATGAAAATTTGGATTTAGGTTCTACTTATCCTCCACTTCGAAGTTGAAATTGTGCCGTTGGTTGCTTTTACTTGGGGGGTGACAGTCACCCCTTCTCGGGGGTGAAAAAACATACGTTCAAGATAAGACGGGAAATGCATAAATTGACTGATTTTAAGCAACTTTTGTTCTGTAGAGTTTTTTACGGAAGTCAATACTTTTCGAGTTATTTGCCATTGAAAAGGTCGATTTTTCGACAAAAAAACTACGTTTTCAGACGGTTTCTCGCAAATAACTCAAAAAGTAAATATTTTATCGAAAAAAATATCCTTAGCAAAAGTGTAGCTTATAAAAAACCCAAAAAAATGGTGTATCAGTAAAGTCTATCAATCAAATAAAAACAAAGTTGTAGCTCATGAAAAATACGTTCTTATTCGTCTAATTCCAAATCGAATATTTCAAGGTGAAATCACCGAAAAATTAAGCACTTTTCGGGAAAACCCATTTAAACTTTTTTAAAGTGTTTATAAAAAGCTTTGTTTTAATTGTTAACAAAAGAATTAAGCATTAAAAATAAGCGACTTACGCTCAAAATAAAGTTGGCCCTCTTTTTTTTTTTGTAAAAAATCATGAAAATCTCGCCGTGTTTAGCTCCCCAAATGAAATTAATCGCTGCCGATTTACAAACAATTTACTTACCTATCTATTTTTTATATGATCTGTCAGTCTCACCGGTTTAAAGTGTTTATTTTTGAAAGGGTTATAATTCAGAAAGCTTGAATGGGTCACTAATCATGAGTGTATGCAAATTTTGAACAGCCATACCTATATTAACCAATTTTTGTCTTACTTAGAAACAAAATAAACTAGCATATTTATAATAGCAAAACCTACATTTTTTTACTCTTTAAGATTTTTCTTATCACTAATACTTTGTAAGTTATTTTGAAAAAATTAAATTATTCAAAAATTTTTAGAAAATTTTTTTTTACTATATAACCAAATGTTTTCAAAAATAAGCACTTCAAACCAATCAAACTTACAGATCATATAAACAATACACATACAGTTAAGGGGGGGGGGGGTTTGGTTTGAAATCAACATATCAAGCACTTTTTTGTGAATTTTTTTCGAAGCTATGGTAGAATTATTTTATTTTTAAATTAAATAAACATATTAAGTATAATTCAAAGAATATTTAAGAAAAAATTCAATCCAAAATATTGAAAAATACGCCATTGGCGAAAAATTTTGGCAGGCGGCTCAAAAAAAATTGATTTTGCGGTGGACATCCGAACTCATCACTGGATCATATGAAATAAAAAATTCAAAAAGATTTAATTAGCTTATGAGTTTGGCGAGGTAAAAACGTCGAGTTTTTTTATTTTTAGTTATTTTTGAATTTTTGGTATCACTCAGAAGTCAAAAATACGAAATTTTTGATAAAATTTTTGTGAAAACCAACAGATTTAATATTATTGAACAAAAAATAAGCACAAAACAAAAAATATCTCGACGTTGTTACCTCACGAAATGTCTAAAGAAAATGTATGCAAAATTTCAGGTAGATCGGTGAAGTAGTTTATCAGTTACAATGTCCACCGCATTTGAAAAAACAGTTTTGAGAAAAATGCGTTTAAAGTTTTGACAACTGCATCTTTATCTTCTTATTTGTCTGCCAAATCGTAAAGTGATGAACATTGGAATATGTTTTTTGAATTGCGGAGTAATCTACAAAAGAGAAGGCGAACAGTTGTTTAACGTTTCTCACTACGCTCAAGCGTGCTGGCGCGAAGCGTCGGCAACGTGAGTCGAAGGTAGGGATATTCAACACCCTGTATCTCTGGTAATTTTACTCCGATTATTTTGAAATTTTCAGAGAGTATTCTTGAAAGTATGCACTTTTATTTGAAATAATAAAAAAAAATTAAATATTTCAAACCATACCCCCTCCTTAAAATAGATGGTAAAGTCAAAAGATTAATTTCATTTAGGGTGCTAAATAGAGGGAGGTTTTCACGATTATTTTTACCAAAAAAAAAGGGGTCAACTTTTTTTTTCAGTGTAACTCGTTTATTTTTGATGCTGTGAACTTTTGTTAAAAACAAATAATAAGCTTTTTTTCGATACTTTAAAAATGTTAATAAGGTTTTCCCGAAAAACGCTTCTTTCTTCGGTGATTTCGCGTTGAATTATTCGGTTTTTAATTAGACGAATAAGAACGTATTTTTCATGAGCTACAACTTTGCTTCTACTCAATTTGTAGACTATACTGGTACATAATTTTTTTCGTTTTTTTTATAGGCTACACTTTTGCTAAAAATATTTTTTTCGATAAAATATTTACTTTTTCAGTTATTTGGGAAAAACGGTCTGAAAACGTAGTTTTTTTGTCGAAAAATCAACATTTTAAATCGCGAATAACTCGAAAAGTATTGACTTACGTAAAGAACTTTATAGAACAAAAGGTGCTTAAAATAAGTCAATTAATTCATTTCTGGCCTCATTTTAAACACGAGTTTTTCACCCCCCGAGAAGGGGTAAATGTCACCCTCCAAGTAAAAGCAACCAACGGCACAAATTCAACTTTGAAGTGGAGGGTAAGTAGAATCTAAATCCAAATTTTCATGCAATTCGGAGTTGCCCCTGGAAATTACACTCCAAAACGGTAATTTATTGGGCTAAATGGAGAAATACTTTTTGTAAAATGGAATGAAAACAAGTGTGTTACTACAACATCTAATTTTGATAATATATACAGTCGGAAAAATGAAAAAATATCCATGCATCATCGATGATATGCATACGAATCAAATCAAAAATTTCTATACTTGATTTTTTAACCAAGAGGAGTAAACTAAAAAGAAACACCCAAGAAAGTTACTAGAAAAGTCACCAAATTCATCTTCTTTTTTCGTTGATCATATCAGCTTTCGTTTGATAATCCATACATATTATATTATACTAACACATCGCTAAAGAGGTCCAAAAACAACTGTTTTTATATAAAACTAGACTAAAATTAATAAATATTATATATTCAATGAGTCATTATCATCAGGTCAATTCCCAAGTTACTGGAAATTGAGTTATACAGGGTGTCCAGAAACTCTACCGACAAACGAAGACAGGAGATTCTTCAGATAATTTTAAGATAATTTAACCCAATTCACTCAGTCCGAAAATGCTTCCCAAGGGAGCTAGAGCTCTTTGAAAATGGCGTCTTGTAATTAGTTTTTCTTAAATACCTCCAGAACGCTTCAATTTAGAAAAACAAAAATTGGTACGCGTATTTATCTTCTAGAGATAACTCTATTACATTGACTGCGAATTTCTAGTACCGATCATAGGCGTCCGTTTTGGGTAGGGCAACGGTTATTTTATCGCATAACTTTTTTATCTTTAACTTTTATGCATTTCTGACACTGGATTATGAAATTTTGAAGTATTCTAGTACTAAAAGATACTCTTGTTTTAAATCGGTAGGACACACCGTTTTCTAGAAAAATCGATTTAAAAAATTTTTCGCTTTTTAAATAAAAAAAATTTTTTCAAAAAAAACTGTTTAGAAAGACGAAAACTGGTACATTTATTTATATTCCAGAGATAAATCGATTTCATTAATTGCGAATTTCTATACTGGTCATAGGCGTCCGTTTTGGGTAGGTCAACAGTTATTTTATACATAACTTTTTTGTCTTGAATTTTTGAGCATTCTTGACACTAGATTATTAAATTATGAGGTATTCGAGTACTAAAAGTTACTCTTACTTTATGTTGGTAAAATACTTCGTTTTTTGTAGAAAAGTTCTTTCAATTTTTTTTCAAATTCCAAAAACGAAAAACTTTCAAATCGATTTTTCTAGAAAACGGTGTGTCCTACCGACTTAAAACAAGAGTACCTTTTAGTACTAGAATACCTCACAATTTAATAATCCGGTGTCAAAAATGCATAAAAGTTAAGGACAAAAAAGTTATGCGATAAAATACCCGTTGCTCTACCCAAAGCGGACGCCTATGACCGGTACTAGAAATTTGCAATGGATCGAATCGATTCATCTCTGAAAAGTAAATAAGCATACCAATTTTCGTTTTTCTAAATAGAAGCGTTCTGGAGGTATTTAAGAAAAACTAATTTCATAGCGCCATCTTCAAGGAGCTCTAGCTCCCTTAAGAAGCATTTTCGGACTAGGTGAATTGGGTTAAATTGTCTTAAAATTATCTGAGGAATCTCCTGTCTTCGTTTGTCGGTAGAGTTTCTGGACACCCTGTATAACACTAATTTATAAAAGCGGTAATAAACATGATATAAAGAACTATCGTCCTATATCTATATTAAGCACCATTCCCAAACTGTTTGAAGCCATATTAACAGAACATCTATCATTAGTATTTAGGCACAAAATAGCGTCTCAACAATATGGATTTTTCAGTGGCAGATCTACAGAAGTCAACCTTCTATATTTTATTAGTTATTTAACACAAGCAATGGAGGCAGGTCATCAAGTTGATGCTATTTATACAGACTTATCAAAAGCATTTGACAGAGTTAATCATGAACTCCTATTAACTAAACTTGAAAATTTTGGTATCACTGACTAAAATGGTTTGCAGATTATATTTCCAATTTCAAATTTCTGTAACTTCTGGCGTACCACAAGGATCCCACTTGGGACCTTTATTGTTTAATCTGTTTATTAATGATATAGTTAAAAGTTTTCACCATGGTGTGGTACTCCTATTTGCTGATGATTTAAAGGTATTTTCTGTAATAAGGTCAAGTGAAGATGCTGAAAAATTACAAGACGACTTGACTAAACTTCAAAGTTGGTGCATCAATAATGGTATGGAACTGAATACCAGTAAGTGTCATGTCATGCGTTTTTATCGAACTAATAACCCTTTATTATATGATTACAGTATTAATACATCTGTTCTTTCATCACAAACTGTAATCAAAATTCTTGGAATATGGCTAGATACCTCACTAACTTTTCATGAGCACTTTAAAACCATCATTAACAAATCATTGAGGCTTCTTGGATATATCAAACGAGTTACTTCTGATTTTACGTCCATCCAACCATTAAAGATTCTATATTGTTCGTTGGTTAGATCTCATCTGGAATATTGCTCTTCGGTGTGGTCTCCCTATTATCAGTTGTATAGTGATAAAATTGAGAATGTGCAACATAAATTCCTTAGACATGTTGCGTTTAAACTTAGCCAGTATATGCATTACGACGATATTTTACAGATGCTAAATATTACTACATTAAAACATTAAAAAGCCGTCGATTACATCACGACTTAATTCTATTATTTCAGCTGGTTAATTCACAAATCGACTGCCCAGATATGTTAGCCAAAATTAATTTCGCAGTTCCCAACCGCCAGACAAGACAATTGGTTTCATTTTCTGTACCAATGCATAGAACAAATTATGCTCATTATTCGTTCTTATCTCGAAGCCAAAGAATTGCAAATCAATTTCAGGAACTCGACTTTTCCTACAGCTTAAATAGATTCAAGGCTGTATTGTCAAATATCACTTGACGACAGTTATTATCAGATGTAGGTACCTACTTTCTATGTTTATTATTTATATTATTTGTCTGTGTACTTTCATGTTTAACTGTCTTGTAATTTTTAGCTTATAAATGTTTTATTTTGTTTTAAACCTTTGACATGTTAATTGTATTTTTTTTAAATTATTGTTCTTGTTTTAAAATTGTACTTATTTTGTAAAATGGGTTCGCCCGTAAATAAATAAATAAATAAATAATAAATAAATAAATAAAAGTCTAAAAATTAAAGGAATAATGCAGAAAACACAAAAAATCGCTGATATTCTTAATTAACCTATAAAATGACAGAAGTGCCAAAATTTCATAAATGTCATTAGTGTCAAAATTTAATAACAGTGGAGTAAACTTGTCTGCAGTTGGACCAATTAGAAACAAGCATTACTATAGTCAAAACAACGTCTAAACTAAGTTAATACTGTAAAATAACGGATATGACTACTACCCCACCATACGATTTTTCGCTACGTAAATGCGTCAAAAATTTTTTATGATGTTATTCTTTTTCTGATAATACCCATATATTTATTGGTAATAAATGTTACTTTTACTACCGTAATTAATTATTTGATATAGATTAATAATACAAAAATAATGAGTAAGCAAATATAGTATTATGAATTTCTCCATGGTAAAGTTGCCAGACATAAATAGTAACAGGAATTTAAAAAATGTTGTTTATATCAGCTGCATTAAGTGACTTAAATGAAAGTAAACTTAATAAATTCAGATCATTTTGCAGACATTATCTGCAAATAAATGTACATTCGTAAAAATATACTAATCTAATTTTATACACTATGATTGAAAAGTCAGAGTAACATGTACATGTTTGGCAAACTCATAGACAGAAGTTAACCATATGGACAGATAATTACTTACAAATTTTATTGACTTATTTTAATTGTAACTTATTTTAAATGTAAGTCCTGCGCAAGACAAAAATAATATAAATTATAATAAGACATTTTATTCAAAATTTAGTTTTAAGGTTTTATTTATTAATGTTTTGTCCATAAAAAATAAGATTAATGAGCTGGAGGGTTTCATGACTGGAAGAGAACCGGATGCACTCTGTCTGGCTGAACACTGGCTATCAGATCTGGAATACAGGTCCTTAAGAGTCTCCAATTTTCTGCCAGCTTCAGCCTTCTGCCAAACAAACTGTAAGGGTGGTGGAGCAGCCATTTTAATAAATAAAAACATTCTCTTTAAAGAGTGGCATAATGTAAAAGATCTGTCCATACAGGGACAAATTGAATTATGTTGTGCATATATTGAAAAATATAAGTTATATTTATTAACTGTATATAGGCCTCCGTCAGGCTCTTTTAACGTTTTTATTGAAGTACTGGAGGGAGCTTTACAATCACTTAACCCTACTAAGAAAATCTTGATTCTTGGGGATTTTAATATTCATTTTAATACAGATTCTCCTCACTGTACAGAATTATGTAACCTAATGCATAGTTTCGGTTTTCATCAAAATAATTTCGAAGCCACCAGACAGAAAAAATGTCTCGATAATGTTTTTTCCAATTTGGATCCACAGGACCTTCAGCTACAAGTTGTTGATCCTGGTATATCTGACCATAGAGGTATATACCTGGAATTCACCTTAATGGGAGGAGAACAATTTTCTGATCCTCAAAAAGTGTTTTTTAGACCCATCACTGAGAGAGGAAGATACTTGTTCTTCTCTATGATAGAGGACATTTCATGGGACTTTATTAATGACACTAATATGAATGCGAATAATAAGTTTTCCTATTTTGTTCACATCATTTCCAATGCATTCTTGACCTGTTTCCCGGAAAAGTCTTACTCTAAAAGAAAGGGTCAGGCGGGTGTGGTGAGTTGGTTTAATGATAGCTTGAGAACAATGCGTGATAATATTAAATTTTTTATAGAACTTAATAAACAGCTTGATGCACCAAATTACCTACAGGAATACATAAAAAATATTAAAAATGAATATCAGACAGCAATAAAAGCAGCAAAGAAAGCTACCAATGACCAACTAATTTCAAACTCTCATAACCCGATTAAAACAATGTGGAATATCATTAATGAGTATAGAGGCATCACAAAAACTGAAACTAATTCTAATATAACACCTGATCAATTTAATCATTATTTTTTAAACATTGCCTCCGAGCTGCATAGCTGTACTCCTGCACCCCACAATGACCCACTCAACTATGCACCACCTTATGCTGAACAGATGTTTGAATTCCAACCAGTCTCTTTTAATGAGGTAAGAGATATTGTGAACTCTCTCAAAAATAAAAAAAGTAAGGACCCATTTAATTTAACTGTCAGCTTAATCAAAGGGATAAAAAATCTAATAATATGTCCTCTGACCAAGCTCATAAACTTAAGTATAGCTGAGGGGGTTTTTCCTGAAGTTTTAAAAACTGCGGTGGTCATTCCGGTTTTTAAAAAGGGAGAGACAGATCAAATGTCTAATTACAGACCTATCTCTCTGTTACCTATATTCTCGAAGATATTTGAAAAATGTCTTGCTGGAAAAATAGCAAGTTTCTTTGAGTCTAACGGGCTCTTCGTTGAATCTCAATTTGGCTTCAGAAAGGGTTTGAAGACTGTTCAGGGTATTTTGAATCTTGTAACATACATCCAAGATGCTTTTGAACAAGGTAACTATGTGTCTTCCAACTTTTGCGACCTAAGTAAAGCCTTCGATTGTGTGACCCACGAAATTCTTACTGCTAAATTGAGTAAATATAACTTCTCAATCTCCAGTATATCATTGATAAAAAAATATTTGACGGACCGCTGCCAGAGGGTGAGATTTGCAGGTGTTGAATCGGAGAGAGGATGCTTGCGCATAGGAGTTCCTCAGGGCTCTGTGTTGGGTCCCTTATTATTCTTGATATACATCAATGATTTACCACTTTCATGTCAAACTGCGCATTTCACTCTCTTTGCAGATGACACAACAATCTCATCCTGCAGTAAGGATTTGGTAACAGCAGTGGGGAGTTCGTGGGGTTCAGTGTCGGAGGCAGAACAATGGTTCCATTCTAATAGGCTGTTTCTCAATACAACCAAAACACAGTCCTTAATTTTTTCAACTAGAAATATTCCTGATGAACTGGACAATGCATCCTGCATCCAATGTTTTTATAGATTGGAAAATATTAACATTACCTTGCCAGTATATATATGATAATCTTATATATGTAAAATGCAATATGCATAAATTCCAGACTCATGAACAGATTCATAATATTAACACACGCTTTAGAGGGAACCTTGCCTTAAAGTTTCGTAGGCTGGAGAGGTGCAGAGATGGCCCATCATGTCTGGCTATACATTTCTTTAATAAATTACCCCTAATAATTCGAGAACTGCCCTTATATACATACAAAATAAAAATCAAAGAACTTCTTTTGGTGGGTGCTTACTATTCTCAGGAGGAATATCTCGGGGCTACCCTGTTGTGATAGTCCTACAGCTCTCTTAAATGTTCTGTGTGCTTTTGTGTTTTTATGCTAATATTCTAACTTTGTGTTAAGTATTTAGACTAGGTGATACAATTTTATAGATTTTACTTATTAAGTGTTAGCTTGCCAATGTATTTCAATGATGCATTTTAACAGACTTTGACTTATGTAAATACTTTGTATATTGACATCAATAAACTGAATTGAATTGAATTGAATTAAATAAATACTTACCAAACCAAAAATACAATATAATATCAAAATAGTTTTTGAAAGAACTGAGTTTATTTAAGTAAATACGACTGATTATTAAAATTTATAAACTCTACCGAACCTAACCCAGTTTCACTGTCAAAGTGACAGAAATTGAATCTGTCAGATTATATTCTCCTTTTCATGAACATTTTTCAGTGCGTCACAAATTATAGAAAAAAAGGTAAGTCCGTGATAATACACATTTATGACATTTATTCTAACGTGACATTTTTGTTAAATCTGACAGTTGTCAAATTTTATTTTCAATTTGGAATAAAACCAAATCAATTGTGTCTATTGCATTTATAAAATGGTATTTTCTTTCATTTGTATAGTCTTATAAATTGTACAGATTATATTGATAATATTATTATTTTATTTAATAAATAATTCTTTTTTGATTATGGCGCCATCTATCGACAACTAGAATAATCACCGAACTAGAATAATTACCAAAGTATTCAAAGACGTGCCTTTTTTTCTGTCACATACAATTTAATGCGTTAGAGAGAAATCGAAAAACTGTGACGCACTGAAAGATGATCATGAGAAAAAGAATAGTTTAGTTTAATTCAGATTACTCGAATAGTAGTTTATACAATCATTATCTCTACTGATGTTGAATGTTTTTCTAAGAATGACATTAGAAGTACAGAAATAGTCAAGTGTGAGTTTAAATTTTCTACTAAATTAATATAACTACATTGAACAATTGTATCGCCATCTCACTCTGTCAATTATAAATATGTAACTGCGTATGTCTTGGATAGCGTTTTTGCTTAGTAGACAACACTTAATAATCTATTTCTCTCGTTTGTTATTTATAGAAAAAGGCTGCAAATCCAAAATATGTGCTTGATATGATCGTTCATGGGTATTCTTTCATTTTTCCGACTGTAAAAACCCATAAAAGATAGTAAGTAGATGGAATCACAAGCTCAAAGGAAAATGTTTATTTATTAACTGCAAGTATATAACACATTTACAGGAGGTAGGTATGGATCAACACTACTGGCTTGTTGCAAACTATATCACTAAAATCAGAGCTAAGAAGTGATATTGGTCAATATTCACACTACTGATTGATATGTCATTAGTAAATTCATGGTTAGTTTTCTCTTGTACAGTAAAGTGTCTAGAGGTGAAATTAATCAAAACATTTTTTTATGTTTAAACACTGTATTGTAATTAATTTATAATAGCATCATGTGTACAGTAAAAACATCAGACACTATTTGGGCTTTTAAAAAAATGTGTAAAATATTTTTGAACTGTGGTAGAGGTTCGTTTTTCGCAGCGAAGTTCTTAATTTATTTTAAAAGAATCAGATATTTTTGCTAGATACAAATCCAGATTATTGACGGTCCGGATTTTTGACGTCCGGATTATCGACATTCTACTGTAATACTAAATATCATGAATATTTGCATATGAAAAAAAATATTATATTAAGTACCGATCATTAAGTAGGTATATAAAAGCAAAATTTTAAAATTTGAAGAAAAAAAGAATTTGACATTGTTAGCTTCTGATGATTAGCATTGATTATGTAAAGTAATGTTCTTATCAGTTCGGCCACTCTGGCTCTCATGGCCTTATAATATATAACAGTACTAGCAACAGATAACAGGGCATTAAATAAAACCTTCCAAGAAATAGAAAAGAAAGCCAAACTGAGAGAACTGGAAATAAATGAAAATAAAACAAAATACATGAACATACACAAGGACGGAACTGACAATAGAGGCAGGCACACAGCTACAAAGAGGTTGAAACATTCAAATATTTGGGAGTATTAGCCAACAGAAGAAAGTGTAGATATGAAAAGAAGAATTCAAGAGGAAAATAAAGAGTTAATAACTCCACAGCAATAAAAAAATTTTAGAGAGAAGATAAGCCACAACACAAAAATGAAAATCTACAAAACAACCATAAAACCAATAGTGGTATATGCTTTAGAGCAGATCTGCTTAAATGGTTGATCGCAATCAACTGGTCGATCACCAAAGTTTTTAAAGTCGATCATGATTTATGGAAAAATACAAAAAATGGAAAGACAGTGACTGCGCTGACTCACCACATGCGCAACGTTACAACCTTACAACAAAAATTGTTTCTTTTACTAGCAGTCGAACGCTGGGCGCTTGCAGTTTATGTGGTAGATCCCATGCAGTTTAAGTCTGAATACCACTGTTTTAGAGACATTTATATTAACAGCAAGAGAAGAAGAACAATTGAAAGCTTTTCAGAGGAAAATTATGAGAAAAATACTGGGACCAAAGAGGAAGAGGATGCAAAACAATGGATGAATCACGAAATACAAGAATGTATGGATCAAGAGAACGTAGAGCAATAAGAGCACAGAGAATTAGATCGAGAAATTAGAAAGATATGGAATTCGTGGCCCTGCTCGGGACTGGATAAGAGATTACCTCACTGACAGATGACAAAAAGTTATTATAACTCGAGAAGGACAACAGTTTTCTTCAGAAGAAGGGAATTTACAACTTGGTATTGCTCAGGGCAGTGTCATGGGAATGGGACAACTTCTTTTTGTTTTTTACAATAACAATTTTGGTAGAGAAATACTGAGAAGCGAGTCTCACCTTGTAAATTTTGCAGATGATGCAAACTTATTAACATTAGCATCAACATTTGAGGATCTTCTGAGTATTTCTTCAGATCACTTAAAAACAGCTCAGAATTGGTTCTTAAAAAATAAATTGGTTTTAAATACCCAGAAAACTAACTGTGTTTGTTTTCACACAAAGCAAAATAATGAGATAATTTCAGAGGAGAGTGAGTTGGATTATCAAACTGTTGTATTATCAACAAATACAAAATTCTTGGGTATTTACTTAGATCAACATCTGAATTGGTCAGAGTATCTGTGTGTTGTTCGCAAAAGAATCAACATGGCATGTTATTCATTACGAGTAATGTCTAAGTATTTGAATTTACAACACCTTAAGACAGTTTATTTTACAACAATGCTCAAGATAAAAGCTCGAAGGACCTGTAGGGGAAAATTTCACGGAGTTAGGATCATTAACAGTGGCAGGGCTTTATATATATGAGTGTTTACTGTTTCTGTTCAAGAATAGGGATAGGTTTACACATTCTGAGCCAAAACACAGCATACCCACTAGGTATCTACGGCTCAATTTCCCTATTCACGGTGTGCAAGTACTTGGAAAGGGAAACGAGAAACGACCGTGCGCGAGTCGCGTAGAAATATTGCAACTATCTTAAATAATTCATATTGTCAATTGAAATTGTCAAATTGACGTATATTTCATACCTTCTGTCATAGACGCAGAAAAATTATATATTGCTCCACAATATTGATATGATATGCAATTATTATATAAAGGTAAATTTAATTAATTGTATTTTGCTTGCAGTACTGCATTTTAATAACTGATTTTATTTACTACATACAATTGTTTACGTTTGCTAAACATAACCTGCATCTTATTTTTTCTTCTTATTATTTTTTTGGACTATGGTCTTGACAATGATCCAGCAACCAGGACTAATATAATTGGCCAATATAATTAAAAGTGCGAATAAAAGTACAGAGCGTAGAAATAGAGGTCGCTTTGCCGAACTTGCACGGTCCCAATACATAGGCTAGTCCCAACAGAGAGGGGACCTACAATATTCGTGTATAATTTTTTTTAACAAATTACCTGTTAGAATTACATTGCAACAGAATTTTAATATATTTAGAACTGAAATAAAAAGCATTTTATTGGATTTAGAACCATATTCTGTGTATGAGTTTCTAAATCACACATTTTAACTTTTAACTCATAGTAGTTGTAATTGTAATTTTGTATGTATTGTTATAAATCACCTAGCATAGGTGTAAGTAGATGGAGTAAGTCAGACTAATAAGGAATCTGACAGTTATATTTGTCAATTTAGAAGTTTTGTCATAATAATTGTTTTTGTCACGTTTGAATTTTGGAGGACTTATTTTTGTACTTTAGTTTATTAGGAATTTTAATAAAATTGTTAAAACAGAGTAACAATTCTCTTAATCCCTGAACCCATCTAGAATTGTAACAATTGGTGTCAGAAGTGGGATTAAGAGAATTTGTATGGTGAAAACAAGAAGCGAGACGATGGAAGAAATTAGAGACATGATTGCCGCCATGGAAAAACGTCGGCAGGAAGAAAAAGAAAATGAAGACAAACGTCGCCAGGAAGAAAAAGAAATAGAAAATTTACGTCGCCAGGAAGACCGAGAGTTGCTCGTGACACTTATCTCAAAAATAGAGACTTCAAAAGTGAGTAAAGAAGATATGAAAAGAGAAATCGAAGAGACAAAAGAAGATATGAAAAAAGAAATCGAAGACACAAAAGAAGATATGAAAAAAGAAATCGAAGAGACAAAAGAAGACATGATTAAAGAGCTTGAAGTAACAAGAGGCCTAGTAGAAAAAAGGCACGATGAGGTAACGAGAACTCTTGAAAATATCCGCCTAGAAATTGAAAAGTCCCAGAAACTGAGAGTTGAAGGTAAACCAGAAGTGGTTTGTTCCCCTGTCAACGGAATAATTAAGCCTCCTACATTTGACGGCGAGATCTCCTGGCCAGTGTATAGAAGACAATTCGAAGCTGCTGCACAAAATAATGGATGGACAAATGAACAGAAGGCAACTGCTCTCATATTAGCACTTCGAGGTAAGGCTGTAGAAATCCTTCAAAACATTCCAGAGGACGCACAAAAGAAATATGAGACTGTCGTATCGGCTCTAGAACTAAGATACGGCAGCCAATATTTAAAGCAAGTATACCAGAGCCAACTAAAAGTGCGTATCCAAGGCTCCAACGAATCTGTGCAAGAATACGAAGCAGAAGTAGAAAAGATGGCACGACTCGCTTGGCCCGAAGCCCCTGAAGAGTTTCTACACCAGTTTACCATCCAATGTTTCCTTGATGGCCTGCGCGATGTAGAACTCCAGCAAACATTACGACTAGGAAGAG
This sequence comes from Diabrotica virgifera virgifera, assembly GCF_917563875.1. Lineage (NCBI taxonomy): Eukaryota > Metazoa > Arthropoda > Insecta > Coleoptera > Chrysomelidae > Diabrotica > Diabrotica virgifera. Next base: position 244,033,540 of record NC_065445.1, on the reverse strand, counting down.
GGCGCTACCAAATATTGAAGGACGCTATTGTTGCAGTATTGGAGTACGAAGCCGTGAAGAATGTGTCCCGCCATCAACGCAAAATCCATCAAATAAGAGGTGTTGCTGAAGTGGAAGAAGGCGATCTAAATACGTTGTCCCAGGTGTTGGCCGCCCAATTCGAGAAATATCTTGGCCCAATAGCTGAATCTTTGAAGCAAAAACGTCAGGGGCGCCTAAAGTGTTATTTTTGTGGATTGATAGGCCACCTTCAACGTGATTGCAGACAACGTACAAGATCAGAGGACAGTAGGCAACCTCCACATTATCAACGCAATTCGGAAAACTAAAAGAAGTCAACGTCAAGGGGCGCACGTTGGCTGACCTGTCCCAAGCTCCCAGATTCTCAATATCCACAATAAGACGAAGTAGTGACAGCTTAGTTGCCGATGGACTTCTCAATGGCGACAGATGCAGTTTTACCATCGATACTGGGGCAACTAGGTCAGTTATGAGTAAACGTTTACTGGACCAGTCATCTACACGAATAATATCAAAACCTCCCATACTAGAGACAGCGACAGGCGAAAACATAACTGTTTATGGGGAAAGTTGCATAAAAATCGAGCTGGGACACATCGAGATAGAAGTAGTGGTCCTAGTAGCCGACATCGTAGACGAGTTCATCCTAGGTGTCGACATTATGTACGAACATGGGTTTATTGTAGATGTGAGACACAGGACCTTAGTCGTCGGCAATGAAGAAATTCTACTGTCATCCTCTAGAAAGCAGCACAATGGGCTAAAGATGTTAGTAGCAGAAGACACGAAGATCCCTCCTAACAGTGAAAAGATCGTGGTTGCACAAATTGATGCATCTGGTGGCTTGGGAGCCATGTTATTAGAACCAGACGAGCAGATCCATGAGGGCGTCATTGTGGCCAGATGTTTGGTAGATGGGGATAAGCAGACCGTTCCAGTAAGGGTGGCCAACCCAAATGGCAATAAAATTACCTTCAAAAAGGGCCAAGTGCTTGGAATATGCGAGCCAGTTGTAAGAGTGACCAGAATAGAAGAAAACGTGCCAACAGCTAGCAGTACACACCAACTTTCCACTGAAATTTTGGAAAATCTTAAGAAGTCATGGGGACATATATCTGAAGATGAATACCAAAAAGCAGAAGAGTTCATCAACAACGAAAGTGACATATTCTTTAAAGGAGAAATAACTGGCCGCACTGACTTAGTCCAACATCGGATTAACACTGACAACTCCAACCCCATAAGACAGGCACCAAGACGTCTTCCATTTGCAAAACAAAAAGAAGCTTTTGCCATCCTTGAAGATATGCGAAAGGAGAATGTCATCGAAGAGTCGAGTAGCCCCTGGTCTTCTCCAGTGGTGTTGGTAACCAAGAAAGATGGCTCAACGCGGTTCTGTGTCGACTACAGGAGGCTGAATAGCGTTACCAAGAAGGACAGCTATCCACTGCCCCGTATTGATGATACACTTAGTGCCTTGGCTGAGTCGAAATGGTTTTCCACTGTGGACCTCAAAAGCGGTTATTGGCAAGTTGCAGTACACCCTGAAGACAGAGAGAAGACCGCATTTTCTGCTGGAAATGGGCTCTACCAATTCAAAGTGATGCCATTCGGATTGTGTAATGCACCTGCCACGTTTGAACGTTTAATGGAGCTAGTACTTAGAGGACTTACATGGAAAATCTGTCTGGTATACCTCGACGACATTATGGTCATCGGAAAAGATTTCGACGAACATCTTGTAAATTTGAAAGAAGTTTTCACCAGACTAAGGAACGCTCACCTACAAGTAAATGCCAAAAAGTGCGAGCTCTTCCAAGAAAAAGTTAGTTTCCTTGGACATGTAATTTCATCCTCAGGAATTGCAGCAGATCAAGCGAAAATAAAAGCAGTACAGGAATGGCCCACACCAAGAAACAAACACGATATCCGAAGCTTCCTTGGTCTTTGCAGTTACTATCGTCGCTTCGTGAAAGATTTTGGTAAGATTGCCAAACCTCTCCATAATCTGACTGAGAGAAAGCTGTCATTTGACTGGACACCAGAGTGCCAGCTTGCCTTCACCACACTCAAGCATAAATTGACTACGGCTCCAATCCTGGCATATCCGAAAGAACAGGGTCTTTTCGTGCTTGATACAGATGCTTCTCAAAATGGTATCGGGGCGGTGCTTTCCCAAGTACAAGAGGGCGAGGAACGCGTCATAGGATACTTCAGCAAAACTTTGGGAAAAGCAGAAAGAAACTACTGTGTCACCAGAAAGGAGTTATTGGCAGTCGTCAAAGCAGTAGAACACTACCATTCGTTCCTCTATGGTAGAAAATTCTTGATAAGAACCGATCATTCTGCCTTGCAATGGCTTCTCAATTTCAAGGCACCTGAAGGTCAGATAGCTCGGTGGCTGGAGAAACTACAGACTTATGATTTTGAAATTCGTCACCGAGCGGGAAGAAGTCATGGGAATGCCGATGGTCTCTCGAGAAGACCATGCAACGGGAGGAACTGTCGATTCTGCGAGCGCCAAGAAGAACGAGATGGCCAGATTCTACAGTTGATGACCATAGAGGATAGAAATGACGAAGAAGCTCTAGAAAACCTTCAGGCTGAACAGAAGGAAGATACAGATCTAAAAATAGTTCGGGAGTGGCTGAACCACGGAGCTAGACCACAGTGGCAGAAGATTGCAAGATATGGGCAAGCAGTTAAGGGCTATTGGCTTCAGTGGGACTCCCTGTGTCTACGAGATGACATCATCACTCGTAAATGGGAGAGTCCAGATGGAACAAGAACAGTGCCCCAAGTTGTTCTCCCAAGGTCATGTGTTAAGGACGTGCTTGCAGAACTCCACGATAGCCGCTCTGGAGGGCATTTTGGAATCAATAGGACTCTGGCCAGAGTCCGTGAGAGGTATTATTGGGTTCATTGTCGGCAAGATGTGGAAGAATGGTGCAAACGATGTGACCTGTGTGCATCCAAGAAGAGACCCAAAACAAGACTTAGGGGAAAACTCCAACAATATATTACTGGAACTCCATGGGAACGAGTTGCTGTAGACATTTTGGGACCATTTCCAGAGACAGCATCAGGAAACAAATATTTGATGGTTGCTATGGATTATTTTTCCAAATGGCCTGAAGTAGTTGCACTACCCAACCAAGAAGCAGTCACAGTTGGTGAAGCCCTGCTTGAGAATGTCGTTTCCCGACATGGTGTTCCACTTCTGCTTCATTCTGACCAGGGGCGCAACTTCGAATCGGCAGTTTGGAAGACCATGATGGCTTTGTTAGGAATTAAGAAGACCAGAACAACACCGCTCCATCCTCAATCCGACGGCATGGTAGAAAGACATAACCGGACCATCAACAACTACCTGTCCCTGTTTGTAGACGAAAACCAGAGAGACTGGGACAAACTGGTGCCTCTGTTTCTGCTAGCATACCGAAGTTCCCAACACGATGCAACTGGTTACACTCCAGCAATGCTGTTAACTGGTCGAGAGATGAGGCTTCCCATCGATCTCCTACATAGTAATGTACCAGACGGAGAGGCGGGTCAAGAGACACTTCCCGAGTATGTCAGCGGTCTAAAGGATCGACTGGTTAAGGTCCACGATTTCGCCAGAAACAAGCTGCAACTCACCAGTGACCGGATGAAAGTTAGGTTTGATCAGAAATCCACACCTGTTAGCTTCAAGGAAGGTGATGCAGTTTGGCTCTACCAACCAACGAGAAGGAAAGGTCTAAGTCCCAAGCTGCAGCGGCCCTGGGAGGGACCGTACCTGGTCATTAAGAAGATAAACGACCTTGTGTATAGGGTGCAACTGACGCCACGAAGTAAGCCGAAGGTCGTCCACCTAGAGAGACTGTGTCCTTATGAAGGGCAGAATCCACCAACCTGGTCCATTTAGGTACTGTTCGGGGCGAACAGCCTGAAAGAAGGGGGCGGTGTTATAAATCACCTAGCATAGGTGTAAGTAGATGGAGTAAGTCAGACTAATAAGGAATCTGACAGTTATATTTGTCAATTTAGAAGTTTTGTCATAATAATTGTTTTTGTCACGTTTGAATTTTGGAGGACTTATTTTTGTACTTTAGTTTATTAGGAATTTTAATAAAATTGTTAAAACAGAGTAACAATTCTCTTAATCCCTGAACCCATCTAGAATTGTAACAGTATATTAGACACTTATTATTCAAATGTGGCAATTTGCTATAAGTGTGTTGTTTACAATTTTTTTAATAAAAGATATTTTGAATTTGAATTTAGATGGTATGGACACACAAATGAGAAAAGAGAAGAGCAATCCACTAAGAGTCATAACGGAATGGATACCACTAGGTAAAAGAACCAAATGCAGACCTAAACTGAGATGGAGGTAACAAAAGATAACATAATTAGAAGGAGCTATTAGACATGTAGCCCATTCCACGAATATACGACCCTCTTGGATTATCGCGACAACAAATATTTTACTGTGCAAAATATGAAGAATGAAAGTAAATTGCAAATTATATTGTTGTTTATTGGAGTAATTATTAGAGCAAAATACTTTCGTACTTCTTATGTTGCACACTAAATTATTCGTTGTCGCAATAATCCAAAACAGTCGTATATTCGTGGAATACACCATACAATATTCAAAGGCAGAGTTGACACATTCTATTTCACACTTTTCTATAACAAATTCATCAATTACATTTCTGATGCTCTAAATATGTTATAATTGGATTAGAGTCGTGATTTAGAACTCCCATGTTTATGGATATATTATGAACTCACTCAATTTTTTTTATAACATTCTCATGCATAAATGTAATCAACATTAATTTATATATTTAACAGCTAATAATTTACAGTCTACATGCTAATTGCTTTATCTAAAAGGCAATGCATCCTACAATGAATACAAATTGAAAGAAAATTTTCTATTTCTAATTATGGTATTGATGTTCCTACTTCCTACAGATGAGTGAATTATTTTTAAACTGCACATACTTGTGTAAAATCGATAAATTTCAATTCAAGTAAATGTTTAATAGCGTTTTAAAGATGTATGAATTGTTTATTTTAGCAAAAACCTTTAAAATATTTAGGTGGTAGCTATGATCTAATTGGGAATATGTTTTGTTTACTTTGAAAGGATATTATTGATTTTGAGGAACACAGTACACACTTTCTCTCCTTATGTATCTGTAAATTTATTTTGGAGACACAATAAAATCGTAGCATTAATTAATAAGAGCAGGAAAAACTCACCCAAAATCGTCGTCCATCGATTTAAAGAAAAATTTGTAGTTAGGCCTGTTGAGAACATTTTTAAAATCCACTAAAGTCACTTTATCCGGGGCTATTGGTATCTTTACTAAATACGGGGTTTCTTCGTCGTCTATGTGATAAATAACTTTCGTTTCTTCCATTTTTTCATGCACTATTTTACAAAATTATTACTTTTCTGACAGAAGCAATAACACACTCAACATGGCGGCCACAATAATATCATTGTGCGATCTAGGGACTTTTTCAACTGGGTGATGGTTCCTTTCTCCTATTGCCAACATTAACCACAAAACTGAAAGTATTGACACTATTGACAGCTTGGAAAATATTTACGTTTTGTGAATAATCTTAACTCGGCAGAAGTATTAGAACATAATATTACGATTTAAACAAGAAATAAAATAATAAAAATTATTTCGTAAAGTTACAAAATTGTAATAAAATTGTATTATAAATTTTAAAAGATTGCACACATTACTAATGTTGCACTCGGCCCCGAGTCAAGTACGACGTCGAACGTATGAATTATCCTACTCGAACAGTTCTCAGATATTCTGTATGTCAAAAAGTGTATTTATTTGTTATTGCGAATGACATTTAATTTAAAAATACATTTAAAAATCACTTTCTATATTTTTTAATATAGCAAACATATCTAGTGAATAATTGTTATGAATAACTTAACCGGAAAATTAAAACGCGTTCGAATTATATTATGACAGTATTCAATATTTACGCGAGTTTGAATAAAGTATTTCAATATTTACAAGATTAGATAGCAAATACTTTACACATTAACTCTTTATTTAAGCAATTTAAAAGTAGAACTTTTATATTAATAGTATAAGAAGAATGGACAGCACTGTTAGATTCATACAAAAAGGTAAGACTATTTTTTTAGCAATTTAGTAAGATTTAAGAACTGAAGACCTTTCACTATCACTACATTATTCATTATTTGGTAGTTTTTGTTCACTTCCGATTTTGATCTAAAGTCATCGTCCAAATTTACCTTATTTATTAACGAAACAAACTTATTATAATACTCTAAAACTTGAATTTAAATGCTATAACAAATATTTCAGCACAATCTGGTACAGGTTATTCCCAATTTTCTCATTCTGTTGTTTGATTGTTATCTAGTTTGTGAACTATGAAAATTATTGTTGGTGAATAAAAGAGTTAAAATTTGAAGCAGTCTAATAGAAGTCTTTCACATGCTTCCTCACACATTCTTAAAATAAAAGGTATTTGTAATTTTTTTAGATATTGAGTTGAATGACCTAATAACTATAAAAATCCCTCCCTATGGATTTTTAACCATGAAGAATGAATTATATAATAACTTTATATTTAAAGAGACATATTTTGCTAGTTTTTTTATGTCTATTACTTGTTGATTCATATATTTTGCTGAGTCATTGATTGTTTGAAGAAATCTCACATTTAAAGCAAATTTTTAATTACTGATTCATATATTTTTCATAAATGGCATATATTGCATGAAAATTGCTCTCACTAAGCTAGTATCACGCTCTCAACTGTGGTTAGGAAAAAGAAGCAGAGAAAGGCCACAAATTAGATGGGCTGATGACATAAAGAAGTTTGGAGGACACAACTGGAAACAAGTGGCGCAAAATAGAAAACACCGGATGGAATTGGGGGAGGCCTATGTCCAAAGTTAGATTACTGAAACCTAAAGAAGAGGATGCTAGTATCATTCTCTATGACCACTAATTTGTTGATCTGCATAGACTGTAGAAAATTAAAACTAAATAAAGTTTATTAAAAATTACATAAACGATGGGTTTTTGACAAAACATTGTAAGCGACAAAATGCACATTTTTCAGGACACCACTTTAACTTCTAACAACTTTTTGGCTAATATATTTAAAATTTTTAAACTACGATAAATTAGTAGAGTAGTAGATTATTTACTAATTTATCATAATTTAAAAATTTTAATTATATGAACCAAAAAGTTGTTAGGAGGAAAAGTTGTCTCCTTGAAAATGTGCGTTTGTCGTTTACGTTGTTTTGTCAAAAACCCATCGAAACATACTTTTACTTCCAACAACTAAGTGAATAAAACTGAGATATATGGGACATGTGATGGGAGGAGATAAATATCTAATACTCCCAAGTCATTATGCAAGGAAAAATCCAGGAAAAAAGATCCATAGGAAGGATGAAGCTGAAGAACCTTAGGATGGTTTGGATGTAATAACAACCGATTATTTAGAGCCGCAGTCTCAAAAGTAAAAATTGCTCTGATGATTGCCAACCTTTGAACGGGAGATGGCACCTAAAGAAGAGCAGAAGACATCAATTTAATTATCGTTTGTATAATTTTTGGTTAGGCTCATTATGTCCATGGGTTTTTGATTTTTTATAGACATGAAGACTCTACATTTAACTTTCTTGCCATTTAGGTAAGTATGATAAAATTCTTTTTGATATAAAAAACTGTGTGAATGAATTGTATGACAAGTTTTAGTTAAATCACGAATATATTTTAGCAATGATTTTACAGAACTCAAACAAGGTCTCACAATGGTAATATATTGTAGATATTTTACAAATCATTGTATAAAACAACATTACCTATAAACAATATGTAGGTAAATACCAATGGCTAGTTTAGCTTATCATTTTTATCGAACAATTACAAAATGTAATAAAGAAAATATAAAATGTGTAAACAATATTTGTGTAAATACCAACTGCCAGTTTTTCTTATATTTTATCGAACAATAAATTACAAAACTTATTTAATCAAAAGGTAATTTAATTAACTAGTTTTGATGGAAAATAAGCCACAATTTTACTAAAAAAAAAATGATTTTATTAACATTTCGACGTCCAAATTTTTTAATTTTTGTTTAATTCATTAATATTTTTTGTATTTTGACAACGACACCCGATGTAGGCGTTAAAACGTTAATAAAATCATTTTTTTGTAAAATTGTCGCTTATTTCCCATCAAAACTAGTTAATTGCAAAAATGCCACAAGAAAATAGCTTCAGAACAACATAAAAGTAATTTAATTAAGACATATCATAGTTTTTTCTATTCATAAGGTATTAATACTATCGGTAAAGTAGGTCAGATCAGCTTCTTTTAAGAAGTATTTCCATTAATGTAAAAACATTTAAAAACTGCTAAACGAAGAATAATTGGGTTACAGATTGTATATTTAAGTGTCATTGTATTAAGTATCATTATTTACTATATTTATCTTATCCAAATTATTTTTAACCTTTGTATTTTTCCAGTTAGGTACCTCAGTTCGGTTTGTGATCGATTTTTTGTAAAACTGGTTGCCTACATTATGGAAAATTTGTAGTAATGTAACTTGAATTTATGTTATTTGCTCAAAAACTACCAAACATGTGGAATTTATTTTAATGTGAATGTTTCACTTTTGCCTTAAAATACAGTAGCCAGTTTGGTGTTGTTTTATTTGTTGTAGCTTATTTATCAGTCGTATCACTATCATAATTGACCTTCACGAAGTAAAAGCATGTACACCATGCAAATTATCTATACCTACATACAGGGTGAGTTTTTAGTGCGGGATCGGTCGATAATTCCATTACGGTATAGAATATCAAAAAAAGTTATTTAGAAAAAATGTAGGCAATGATATTCTCCACGCTTGGAAAATATGTCCATTTCTACAGGGTCATCAATAACAGCGTGGTATATCAAACATATAATTTTTTAAATGGGACACCCTATATATTTTTTCATATTTATATTCCCCTCATAATTCTTGTTCATATAATATAGGGTTTTGCATTACTATACAGAGTATTTAACAAGTTATGACCATTTTTATTTCGAAATCCCTATGAGATTAACACCCTGTATTTAAAGAAGTAATTCATAGACAATAATTTGTTTTATGTAGTAAGATAAACAATATACTGTAGTTTTTAAATGAAGTCCAATTGAAATCATCGACGAATGTTTGTATACAGGGTGAACTACAAAACCAAATTACGATTTTCTCTATTTTTTAAATGGATCACCCTATATTTTATTTTTCAAAAATATTGTATTTATTATACTCTTTCATTTTTATATAGCATTCCCTATATCTAGACTTATTACTTTCGGAGATATTTTTAGTTTTCTTCAACTTTCGGGAATACATTCAATTTTTCTAGTATAAATGAGTTAATATTGAATGATAATTAAACAAAATTATTTTTATTCAATAAATAACTAGCACAAAATATAAACCATAGCAATATGCAATGAATGTATCAATAAATGTGATATTAAGGAATTATCATATTTCCCTAATATACAAGAATCATACAATTCCTACAAAAGGAATATAGGTATCTTGCGTATAATAAAATTACGTGTATAAAAATAAGATTATTTTTATTTAATAAACAACTCACACAAAACATAAATCAAAACAATATACCACTAATTTAATAGCTTTTAGATTATTATATCAACAGCATTCTAAGCCAAGAAGTTTTTAGTAACACATTCCTAATTGCAGATTGTGACCCGCAGTTATTAATAATATAATTTTCATATTAAATTTCATTAATACCCCCTCTGTGGCTCAGTGGTAAGAGCGCCTAACCTTTGGATCGAAAGTTCCGAATGGTAGTGAGTTCGAATCCCACCAGGGTCAGGAATTTTTTCATTTATTATAAATTAATAAATGAAAATAGTTTCTGTCCTTGTGGGATCGGTACTCACCGGAGGGACCGCAGACGTTCGGATACAATTAGCGTCTCTTTGCAAAGACAATGACGTCGACTTTACAAAGTAACAAGACACTTACTCAACACACACACTACACATTACATCTGAGTTAGTGATGTTATACAATTACGTGGCTAAAGGTTCTAGTTCTAAACCAAGGCCAGAATAAGAGAAAAAAAATTCATTAATATGCATCAAGAAATCCCTACTTTGTTAACATTCAAACTAGGTGATCTATAAATGTTTAAGGTGATATTGTTAGAGATTATGTGATTGGTCCACATTTTTTGACGGTTGAGGTTATTATACGACGATGCTCCAGTTCTTCCAAAATTGATTTTTTTAAGTGGGGCTATATAAAAAAACCTTGTATACCAGAAGCATCCAACAGCGCTTGATGATATGAAAAATAGAATAAAAGAAGCTTTTAATAATATTGACTTACAAAAATGTTAGAAATGTGGCTCGGTCATTTGAATATAGGTTACAAAATTGCATAGACGTTGAAAGTGGTCATATTCAAAATTTACTTTAGACTTATATTCTTAACATCACATTAATTGGTACATTCATTAAATTTTGTTATGGTTTATTATTTTTTTGTTAGTTATTTAATTGAATGAAAATATTTGTTATATTATTACATAATACTTATTTCTTAATAGGTCTTAGTATAAGAGCTGTGAGACATTTTTGAGTAGGTATTTTAGGCAACCTGAAAATTTTTCAGGTGACTTTTCCATGATAGCCTAATACAAAAATGCCGGTCTGGCTGGAGGGTAGCGGTTATTTTCCCCAAAAATCCCCCCCAAAGTTAAAAAAAGGGTAAAAATTGTTATTACAAAAAATATCATTGACGTGACTTTAAAGTAAATATAAATATTCAAATATAAAAAAATAAACAGGCCAGGCGATTTGAGGGAGATTTTAACTGTGCAAGATACTTGCACGGGCGTCCCAGGATTATTTTCAGGGGATGCATCTGAACTTCAGAAGATTTCATCTGAATCTGTACATACTATTAACGAATATAAAATATACAACTATACATACATAGCTATGTACATTCCTTCCGGACAGAGAGGTGCAATTGTTATTTTGACAGGGTATTTTTTAATATTAAAAATAAATATTCTAAAAAAGACAGGTTTTTTTGGTGAAATTTTCCAACTACCATGTGATTAAACAAATTACGCGTGCATTATAAATGAAAAGCGCTATAGGTAAGCACCAGTGTGAGAAGGAGCGTATACCGATAGCTGTTTGCGTCCTCTGTTGTAACTGAGCGAGTCCGTTCGCTCGAGAAAAATCACGTGACCTGGCGATACCTATGTTGTTGTAAGTAACTTTTTTTAAATTAATTATAAATATATAGGTAAAAAAGTATAAAACTATAAACTAAATTAATTCTGTGTTCGAATCTTGTACTTCTTCAAACTCCTCATCTGAGCTTAAATATTCATTCCCTTTTTCTTCGTCAGACTCCCCTCGAGACTCAGATTCCTCTTCTACCTGATCTGTAAATAGTTGTAATATGTATTTAGAGTTAATTAAAAATTAATTAGTGATTAATTAATTGAGTTGCTACGTATTATTACTTATATAACCAATACTTAATACCTTTCCTTATATAACCAATCACATCAGGTTTTTTATTTCTTAGTATATGGACAAAACGTATTGTCGAGTGGAGGCCGCGAGAAGAAGCACTACGGAGCAGAGGACGCCCACTAACCAGATGGGCCGATGATTTGAAACATGTTGTCGGTAACTGGATGCAAGCCGCACAAAATAGAGATGAATGGAAAGAGCTGAGGGAGACCTATGTCCAGCAGTGGACGCGTACGGGTTGATGATGATGATGATGATATGACCAAAGTAGCTCATTTTTTTCCTTCATAGCGTTGAGTATTGCTTTTTCCTTTTTCATCTTTCTTAATGTTTCCGTGTTTGCTACGTGTTGTGTCCATGATATTTTTTACATTATTCGATAACACCACATCTCAACAATGGCAAGTCTTTCTTCAGATGCGCCCGTGATTGTGCAGGCTTCGACTGACGAGTCTGAGGAAGAAGAAGAGAATGAATATTTAAGCTCTGATGAGGAGTTTGAAGAAGAAGTACAAGATTCGGACACCGAATTTATTTAGCTTATAGTTTTATACTTTTCTACCTATATATTTATAATAATAAATTTGTCTTTTTCTATCATATTTGCAAAATCTATTGTATAGTACGTATTATTTTCCTTTAATTAAGGAAAAGTTACTTAAAAAACTATAATATATAATAATTACTCTAACGTTTCAAGGCACAACAACATGGGTATCGCCAGGTCACGTGATTTTTCTCGAGCAAACGGACTCGCTTCGCTAGAACAGAGGACGCAAACAGCTATCGGTATACGCCCTTTCTCACAGTGCTGCTTACCTATAGCGCTTTTCATTTATATGCACGCGTAATTTGTTTGACGACATGGCAGTTGGAAAATTTCACCAAAAAAACCTGTCTTGTTAGAATATTTATTTTTAATACTAAAAAATACCCTGTCAAAATAACAATTGCACCTCCCTGTCCGGAAGAAATATACATATATATAGCTATGTATGTACAGTTGTATATTTTATATTCGTTAATAGTATGTACAGATTCAGATGAAATCTTCTGAAGTTCAGATGCATCCCCTGAAAATAATCCTGGGACGCCCGTGCAAGTATCTTGCACAGTTAAAATCGCCCTCAAATCGCCTGGCTTGTTTATTTTCTTTATATTTGAATATTTAAATTTACTTTAAAGTCACGTCACTAACATTTTTTGTAATAACAATTTTTACCCTTTTTTAACTTTGGGGGGGATTTTTGGGGAAAATAACCGCTACCCTCCAGCCAGACCAGCATTTTTGTATTAGGCTATCATGGAAGAGTCACCTGAAAAATTTTCAGGTTGCCTAAAATACCTACTCAAAAATGTCTCACAGCTCTTGGACCATCTGGATCCCGCGTATGAAAAAAAAAGTTGATTAATAGCAAGCTGAAAATTTGTTAATAGCTTAAGGGTGTCGGACACTTTGATGTATGGGAACACTGGAACAGGGGAAGTTTTAATTGTGGACCAGGTTAAAAATTTGGAACGGTCAAACCATGAAAACGGCACATTTATTTTGTCCGACAGAACAGACTTAAACTCTCCGAACAGAGATTAAACTCTCATGCAAAAATCAGACTGCTATTTATCACCTGTCATAATTCCTGTCATTTGACATATTCTACATGTTCCACTCATTAAAACGTCCATTTGGTGATAAATAGCAGTCTGATTTTTGCATGAGAGTTTAATCTCTGTTCGGAGAGTTTAAGTCTGTTCTGTCGGACAAAATAAATGTGCCGTTTTCGTGGTGTGACCGTTCCAAATTTTTAACCTGTTCCACAATTAAAATTACCCCTGTTCCAGTGTTCCCATATATCAAAGTTTATCCGACTAGACACCCTTAAGCTATTAACAAATTTTCAGCTTGCTATTAATCAACTTTTTTTTCATACGCGGGATCCAGACCTATAAGTTATTTATATTTATAAGAATTGAATGTATTCCCGGCAAATGAAGAAAACTAAAAATATCTCAGAAACTAATAAGTTTAGGTATAGGAAAGCTATACAAAAATGAAAGAGTATCATAAATACAATATTTAAAAAAAAAATAAAATATAGGGTGATCTATTAAAAAAAATTGAGAAAATCGTAATTTTGTTTTGTAGTTTAAAAGTGCTTATAAAAATGAATGTTCTACTAAAAAATGATTGGCTTAGAATGCTGTTGATATACCAATCTAAAAACTGTTACATCAGTTGTATGTTGTTTTGATTTATGTTTCATGTAAGTATTTATTAAATAAAAATAATCTTGTTATATTATTATATACAATACAAAGTTTTTTTTGTAGGAATTTTACGATTCTTGTATATTAGTGAAATATGATAATTTCTTAATATCACATTTATTGGTATATTCACTTCATATTGCTATGGTTTATATTTTGTGTTAGTTATTTATCTAATAAAAATAATTTTGTTTAATTATCACTCAATATCTACTAACTTATTTCTACTAGAAAAATTGAATGTATTCCCGAAATTTGAAGAAAACTAAAAATATTTTGGAAAGTAATCAGTTTAGATATAGGTAATGCTATATAAAAATGAAAGAGTATATTAAATACAATAATGTTGAAAAATAAAATATAGGGTGATCCATTTAAAAAAATAGAGAAAATCGTAATTTGGTTTTGTAGTTCACCCTGTATGCAAATATTCGTCAATGATGTGAATTGGACTTAATTTAAAAACTACAGTATATTGTTTATCTTATTACATAAAACAAATTATTGTCTACGAATTACTTCTTTATATACAGGGTGTTAATATCATAGTGATTTCGAAATAAAAATGGTCATAACTTGTTAAATACTCTGTATAGTAATGCAAAACCATATATTATATGAACAAGAATTATGAGGGGAATATAAATATGAAAAAATATATAGGGTGTCCCATTTAAAAAATTATATGTTTGATATACCACGCAGTTACCGATCACCCTGTAGATATGAACATATTTTCCAAGCGTGGAGAATATCATTGCCTACATTTTTTTTAAATAACTTTTCTCGATATTTTATACCATAATGGGGTTATCGACCGATCCCGCACTAAAAACTCACCCTGTATAACATTTTAAAATGTAATAAAAATTATAATTATCAAGGGGTACTCAACAACAACCAATTAGTACAGGCGAGATCTGTTTTGAATTTCACAATTTCCTTTTTTGTCTGAAATCACTTCAGGATGTAAATCACTTCAGGATATGCTTAATTTTTTATTTAACAAAATCTGAAAAAAAAAACTGAAAAAATTTCCTTTTTGCGCCCATATTTTCGCCTATAACTCGAGAGATATTTTTTCAACAATAAAAATTATACAGGGTGTTTGGTCAAGAATGGGCCATAGCTTAACCTCAGATTCCTGAGCGTAAAATAGGTCGATTTAAGCTAACTTACCTTAATACGAAATTTGATAATAACTGAAATACAGGGTGTCAAAGTTACACTTTTATTTTACTTATTCTTGAATATTTCCTGACAGGCATGGGATAACAACGCGAAATTTGGTAAGCGGGGGTTTTTTGGGACGAGAAATCTAAATTCGGCACTTAAAATGATATTTGAATGCTGCGTGTAACTTTGCATCGATCGCTATACGGTTTTACTAATTTTGAGTCATTTTGACTAAACTTTGGGTCATCATTGTTTAAACAGAAATGACTTTAAAACAGGAACTAAAGATTAAAACTCAACTTTTCAATACGCTTCGATTGATGTGTTACATGTACTATTTCTACGACTATAACGGCACTTCTGGTTAGAACTTTTTAATCGGAAATGATTAAAATCCAAAACCAAAATTTGTTCTCATCTTGCTAAGGCACGTCGAATGATATATCGCTTATACTATTTCGGTGACTTTAGAACAGTTCATACGGTTGCAACTCTAAAACCGGAAGTCCGATGTCAAATTTCTCATCCTTAGTACCACCCTTGGGTTATAAGCTTTCATTTGACACCTCATTTGTCATTCTGTCTTTATTAATAATGGAGGAGTTGTATTCGCGGACGGAAAGACAGATGAACAGACAGTCATGAAACCGGAAGTACATATTTGTTCTCATCTTGCGAAGTAGCGTCGAATAATATATCACGTGTACTATTCCGGTGACTTTAAAACAGTACTTCTGGTCGCATTTATAAAACCGGAAGTCCTAGGTCAAATTTCGCACATTTAGTACCATCCTTGGATTATAAGCTTTCATTCGACACCTCAATTGTTATTCTACCTGGTATAGTGACGAAGGAGTTATATTCGCAGTCGGACGCACAGACGGACATACAGCCTATGTCAAATTTCTCACATTTAGTACCATCCTTGGATTGTAAGCTTTCATTTGACACCTTATTTGTCATTCTACCTGGTATAATGACGTAGGAGCTATATTCGCGGTCGGACGGACCGACGGGCAGATATCCTAGGTCAAATATCACACCTTTGGTACCATTCTTGGATTATAAGCTTCCATTTGACACCTCAAATGTCATTTTAGCTGTTATAATGACGGAAGAATTATATTCGCGGTCGGACGGACCGACGGACAGACAGCCTAGGTCAAATATCTCACCATTAGTATCATCCTGGGATTACAAGCTTTCATTTGACACCTCATTTGTCATTATACCTGGTATAATGACGTAGGAGTTATATTCGCGGTCGGACGGACCGACGGAAAGACAGTCTAGGTCAAGTATCTCACATTTACTACCATCCTTAAATTATAAGCTTTCATTTGACACCTCATTTGTCATTCTAGCTGTTAGAATGACCGAAGAATTATATTCGCGGTCGGACGGACCGACGGACAGACAGCCTAAGTCAAATATCTCACCTTTAGTACCATCCTTGGATTACAAGCTTTCATTTGACACCTCATTTGTCATTCTACCTGGTATATTGACAGAGCAGTTGTGATCACAGACAGACAGACAGACGGACAGACGGACGTGGATAATTCAAAGTTTTCACATTTTTTCAAAATTAGGTGAAAACAAAATTGAAATCGGTCAACTAGGAGAGCCAAGGGATTTTTATAAAGTTATTGTGGTGGGGGTAAGCCCTCTGCGCTCCAAGCCGATTCTCGATACCCCACTACCATAACTTTAAAAATACCCTGGGCTCATTTCGACTATTTAAACTGCTTATTGGTCCCAGCCATAGATTAAGGTGTTTTCATTAATCTAAGGTCCCAGCACAATTTTTTTGCGGACCCTGGATTTTGAAAGTGTTAGGCAAGAACTATTAAACCAATCCTAACGTTTAGCCCACGCTTCAGTCATATAAAATTTTTCTAGGCGGAATATGTGAAGGCTATAATATAATGTATATAGAAGGGGTCCAAAGAATTTAAAGGAGAAACTCCAATTTTTTTTTTCACCTTTTTCCGAATTATTGCTATTTTTTCAAGCAATAAACATTAAATTTTCAGTCTCTAGCTAGTCAAATATTATGTAAAATTGAAAAAACGAAACTTTTCTTCTTTAATTTTTTGTTGGTGCAATTTATCTCGGGTTATAGGAGAAAATAAGGCGCAAAAAGAAAAAAAATCGGGGATTGATTAGATTGTAGATTTCTAAATTCTAAGGATTTAACTTTCAGATAATAAGTGTACCTACTTAATAGTAATTTTTATAGATTTACAACAAACAATTGAAAAAACGTGTTAAGTAGATAACGACGTAATACTCTTACCTAATTGAAAAAAATATTTTTAAATGTCCATTTTATGTACCCTGTAAAAATAATGTAGGTACCCACTCCTAAAACTGCATTCTTTTGCAATTTTATTACTCCGTGGCGATTGACAAAACACTGTAGTTGTTTGTTAAAGAAACACTTACTATGGGTAACTAAATTTTACAGTAAAGGAAGCATTGTTTTTGTGGATACTGTATGAAAATACACCACTATTAAATAGACTTAGACCAATCAAGTTAGTAAAAAATAAGCCGTTTTTCGACATAATTGAAAAGACGAGGTTTGACAGTTGAAATGTGTAGTATGAGATATTACAAAAAGGCTACCATCTTGGGATTCATCAATTTTTTAGTGGAACATTTTTTAAATAAACAATCAAAACGTCAAACTTAGTTTTTTGCTCATAACTTAAAAACTTGTTTATTTAGAAATTTGACGTCCACAGTTAACTTTTTGAGAAAAAAAAGATACATCGAATGAGATACACCAAATTAAAATCGGTTAATAAACAAAAAAGTTATTGCAAAACGGACGACAAAATCACTGTTTTTGAATATTGTTAATAACAATTGTATTGTTTATTAAAATATTTTTAAATATACCTAAACTTGAGGGCATTATGGTGTTTGAAATGTGTGCAAAAAATGGTCCAGATCTGTTAAATAGTTTTTGCAAAATTTAATTTGTTTATAAATTTTTTTGAAAAACGAGCTAAGTTCTGAGGCTGGTCCAGTTAATATGGCTGAATGTATCTCAATAATCAGGGACTCATTTCCTTCGTTAAGATGTATACTAATACCCTATGAAAAAAAAAAGTAAAAAAAATTACATGTACGTACACAAAATTATTTGTTAATAAATAGCAGTTTTTAAGCTTATAAACAATTACAATAATTTCGTAGAAATTAGATCAAATTAAATGGCAATAAAAAATACTGAAAGCTGGTTAAAATACACAACTTATAAAAAAATTTTTAGGTCCTACGACCCTTGGGGTCTGAGATAGCCCCTTTTTTTGAAAAAATCACTGTTACGTTAATTAACAACACTAAGATCTGAAATTAACCAATCTTTTATAAGAAAAGTCAAAGTTTTTAACAAAGTTTTTAGTAAGAAAAAATGTTAAAAATTGTTTAAACAGTATTGTTATAAAGAAAGAGTATTTTGCGTTCCGACTAAAGTAAAAAAAAATTATGGGCGCAGCCGAATGAGAATAAATTCGCGGACTAGCATTCGCTAGCGCTAGACCGTTGCAGCCCATTTTTAACAGTGACAGTATACCGGATTTGAAGCTTAATATTATATTTATATATTTTGGTAGAAACTTGAATTTTATGAATATTACTATGTTGCACATTTATTTAGTAAAATTATATTTTAAATAAATAAATTTAAAAAATAACAATAAAAAGGCCACAAAGTCAAAATATGCCACAGAAAAAAAGTTACGCGACCTTATAGACGAGTGGTACGTGGTACTCCCCCCAAAAAAAAAACGCTCATTTCTCGAGATATCAACCACGGTGTGGTGAATGGCTAATTTTGGTCTTACTTTATACTTTTTATGGTGCTGAAAACAAAAATGAGTTTTATTTTGAATTTTAGATGGGGAAACATTGTCAAAATCGCAGTTTTACCCTAAAAATAAAAAAAATGAAATCACGTTTTTCTTAAAATTAAAAGTTACACCACTTTCTTTCTATAAAACATTTTGTTCTCTGTACTCTAGATTTTAACTTAAAATTAATTAAACAGCTAAATTTCAAATTTTGTTACTCAACTTTTGCGATTAAACTTTGCAATTCAAGAATCTGCACCTTTTACTTCAAACAATTTATAACTTTCTTTATGGCAAGACAGAAATATTGAAGCAGGTCCCATTGTCTTCAGAAAGATGAGAAATATATACTATAAAAATATCAGAAAAAAATATTACAATGGAACAGAGTTGTAGCAAATTAAACTCAAAAAAAGTGATTTTTTTTATTTTTAGGTTAAGTTGCGATTTTGATAATGTTCCCCCACGTAAAATTCAAAACAACCCTAATTTTCGTTTTCAGCACCATCAAAAATATAAAGTATGAGCAAAATTAGTATCAGTATCTCGAGAAATAAGCTTTTTTTGGGGTGTGCCGCTCGTCTATAAAGTCACATAACATTTTTCCTATTGCATACTTTAAATTAAATTTTTTTGGAAAACTTCTTCATAAATTATATTTTATTTCTGTGTTAGTTAAAATTATAAACTAAAAAGTTTGTCACTCAACTTTTTTTGTAAGCATGAAACTAACGAAATCTGACGACAAAATGTTTAAAAATTAACAACTTCTCTTTTAACGTCTTGAGTCATTTTGGACAAATCTCATTGTTATCTAAATGCTTCAAAGATAACACAGTAAAATTTTCAAAAGGAAATATTTACAGCGACCAAAAATACAGTGAGGTAAAATTGAAAAATCATCAAAATTTATTTTTCGCATTTTTGCATAAAATTTGATTTTTGAACATGTTCCACTAATTCTAGAAAAAAATTAACTCCATATTCGGATTCAGAGACCTCGAAAACATAAGGAATGACGAAAATTTGTCATTCACTTTAAAGTGGATTTTTGTGGTCGGGATAAGGTAATTTTAATAGTTGCTCCGCATGCCGGTCGCCAAACGCGCCCACTATTCAGTCAGTCGACTACGCCCGCTATTTTTTACTTTAGTCGGAACGCAAAATACTCTGTGTTTATAACACTCCTATTTAAAAAATTTTTAACATTTTTTCTTACCAAAAACTTTCTTAAAAACTTTGACTTTTCTTATAAAAGATTGGTTAATTTCAGCTCTTAGTGTTGTTAATTAACGTAACAGTGATTTTTTCAAAAAAAGGGGCTATCTCAGACCCCAAGGGTCGTAGGACCTAAAAATTTTTTTTGAAAGTTGTGTATTTTAACCAGCTTTCCGTATTTTTTATTGCCATTTAATTTGATCTAATTTCTACGAAATTATTGTAATTGTTTATAAGCTTAAAAACTGCTATTTATTAACAAATAATTTTGTGTACGTGTATGTAATTTTTTTTTACTTTTTTTTCATAAGCTGTTAGTATACATCTTAACGAAGGAAATGTGCCCCGGATTATTGAGATACATTCAGCCATATTAACTGGACCAGCCTCAGAAAGTAGCTCGTTTTTCAAAAAAAAAATTATAAACAAATTCAATTTTACGAAAACTATTTAACAGATCTGGACCATTTTTTGCACACCATTCAAACACCGTAGTGCCCTCAATTTTGGGTATATTAAAACGTATTTTAACAAACAATAAAATTGATATTAACTATATTCAAAAACAGTGATTTTGTCATCCGTTTTGCAATAACTTTTTTGTTTATTAACCGATTTTTATTTAGCGTATCTCATTCGATGTATCTTTTTTTTCTGAGAAAGTTACCTGTGGACGTCAAATTTCTAAATAAACAAGTTTTTAAGTTATGAGTAAAAAACTAAGTTTGACGTTTTGATTGTTTATTTAAAAAATGTTCCACTAAAAAATTTATGAATCCAAAGATGGTAGTCTTTTTGTAATATCTCATACTACACATTTCAACTGTCAAACCTCGTCTTTTCCGTTATGTCTAGTAAAAACCTAACTTGATTGGCCTAACTATGTAATATAGAAAAAAAGAGAATAGTTTCAGAGCTGTAATTAAGCTTAAGATAACCTTGATGATTTTCAATCTCTGGTAAGAGCCACATAATAACATAAGAAGAAGAAATCTTACAAGGAGTAATTCTAAGGTAAATTCTTACCGAGTTTTGGAATAGATTATATATTCTTTTTCTCATGATCATCTTTCAGTGCGTCACAGTTTTTCGATTTCTTTCCAACGCATTAAATTGTATGTGACAGAAAAAAACGCACGTCGCTGATTACATTTCGTCGGTGACATTTATAACATTTATTCTAGTTATTCTAGTTGTCGATAGATGGCGCCATAATAAAAAAAATAATTTATTTTTAATTAGATAATAATATTACAAATATAATCTGTATATTGTTCTGAAGCTATTTCCTTGTGGCATTTTTATGATTAATTATTTATATGGGAAATAAGCCACAATTAAAATATGTAAATATTTAATTTAATATATTAACCATATAAATAATTAATCATAATCTGTATAATTTATAAGACTATACAAATCAAAGAAAATACCATTTTATAAATGCAAGAAACACATTTGATTTGTTTTTATTCCAAATTGAAAATAAAATGTGACAACTGTCAGATTTAACTAAAATATCATGTTAGAATAAATGTCATAAATGTGTATTATCACGGACTTACCCTTTTTCCTGTCATTTGTTACGCACTGAAAAATGATTATGAAATGGACAATACCTATTGTTATTGTTATTTATTGTGTGGACTACATATTTACTTGTAACTTCATTTTATTGTGATATGTAACGTGTTGTTCTTGTTATAGATGACACCAAATCAACAACTGAAGATGTGGAAAATTTTAAAGTTCAAATTCAGAAAATTGATGGGTCGGTGGTAAAGGCACCAGAAGATCTTTCTTATGTTGATGTAACTGTACCAGAAGGTCATTTCAATCTAATCAGGTAAGATTTTGTGATATTGCATAAATACATATAGATCGGGCAGTATCGTCGCCCCCGCTAGCGAAATTATTCCGATTCGATTTTTTTGCACAAACTTACTCAAAAAGAGGTCCTTATAACATATCCACAGGGTGCCGGGCGGTGCCGTGGTCGAAAAATTGTTTAAACATTTTTTTAAACAAAATCAAGAAAATAATTTTTTCATTTCGAAAAATTTTTTTTGGATAAATTGGGTCATTCTGAGCAAAAAAAGGCTCTTGTCATTTTTCTCTAAAATTGATTGTTGTCGAGTTATATGCAATTAAAAATATGAAAAATGCGAAAATAGCCATTTTCATGGGTTAAGAGGAAACAGTAGCGATCAACAGGTAGCGAAAACGCGTTCCAAGATTGCGGCTGTAATTTTGAATATTTTTTCGAGATATTTGGCACACGTATTCATAATATAATAGGTCTGGATCCCGCGTATGAAAAAAAAGTTGATTAATAGCAAGCTGAAAATTTGTTAAATAGCTTAACAGTGTCTAGTCGGACAAACTTTGGGATATGGGAACACTGGAACAGGGGAAGTTTTAATTGTGGAACAGGTTAAAAATTTGGAACGGTCAGACCACAAAAACGGCACATGTATTTTGTCCGACAGAACAGACTTAAACTCTTCGAACAGAGATTAAACTCTCATGCAAAAATCAGACTGCTATTTATCACCAACTGGGCGTTTTAATGAGTGGAACATGTAGAATATGTCAAATGACAGGAATTATGACAGGTGATAAATAGCAGTCTGATTTTTGCATGAGAGTTTAATCTCTGTTCGGAGAGTTTAAATCTGTTCTGTCGGACAAAATAAATGTGCCGTTTTCGTGGTGTGACCGTTCCAAATTTTTAACCTGTTCCACAATTAAAACTGCCCCTGTTCCAGTGTTCCCATATATCAAAGTTTATCCGACTAGACACCCTTAAGCTATTAACAAATTTTCAGCTTGCTATTAATCTACTTTTTTTTCATACGCGGGATCCAGACCTATAATAAAGAATGGCGGTACAGAGCCCAATTTGAAAAATATATTAATATGTGGAAATTACTCTGTAATTAAATACAATATTAAAAAACGAGCCTGTACCGCCATTAAGAAGAACAAAAAAATACACTTTCTTCAAATAAACTTTTTTATCCGATGCCTAGATTTTGTGTCATTTTGGAACTACTAATGAAATAAAAAATTTTAGTAGTTCCAAAATGACATAAAATCTAGGCATCGGATAAAAAAGTTTATTTGAAGAAAGTGTATTTTTATAACTCGATTAAAAATTATTATTATAAAATTCAAAAAGTAAACAAATCAAGTTTCAAACACCTTCTTTAAGATCCTGAAGAGATTTTTGTCATTATTTTATTAGAAAGCTGTTATTTTTAATTATTAACAATTAGTGCTATAGTCCAGGATGTATCGTCGCCCCCGTTAGTGAAATTTTTCCGATTCGATTTTTTTGCACAAACTTATTCAAAAAGAGGTTCTTATAACATATCCACAGGGTGCCGGGCGGTGCCGTGGTCGAACATTTGTTTAAACAATTTTTTTAAACAAATCCACAAAAGTAATTTTTAATTTCGAACAAACTTTTTAAGATAATTTGGGACATTCTGAGCAAAAAAGGTCTCTTGTGATTTTTCTCTTAATTCATTGTTGTCGAGTTATACGCGATTTAAAATTTGAATAATGCGTAAATGGCCATATTATAACTCGACAACAATCAATTTTAGAGAAAAATCACAAGAGACTTTTTTGCTCAGAATAATCCAAATTATCTAAAAAAAATCGTTCGCAATGAAAAGATTATTTTTGTGAATTTGTTAAAAAAAATTTTTAAACAATTTTTCGACCATGACACAGCCCGGCACCCTGTGGATGTGTTATAAGGACCTCTTTTTGAGTAAGTTTGTGCAAAAAAATCGAATCGGAAAAATTTCACTAACGGGGGAGACGATACAGTTGGACTGTAGCGCTAATTGTTAATAATTAAAAATAGCAGCTTTGTAATGAAATAATGACAAAAATTTCTTCAGGACCTTGAAAAAGGGGTTTGAGACTTGATTTGGTCCCTTTTTGAATTTCATAATAATAATTTTTAATCGAGTTATTAAGACTTGAAAATGCCCATTTTCGTATTTTTCAAATTTTTAATCGCATATAACTCGACAACAATAAATTTTAGAGAAAAATGACAAGAAATCTTTTTTGCTCAGAATAACCCAAATTATCTGAAAAAATATTATTCGAAATAAAAAAATATTTCTGTGAATTTGTTTAAAAAAAATTGTTTAAATAATTTTTTGACCACGGCACCGCCCGGCACCCAGTGATATGTTATAAGGACCTCTTTTTGAGTAAGTTTGTGCAAAAAAATCGAATCGGAATAATTTCGCTAGCGGGGGCGACGATACTACCCGGTCTATGAGATTAGCTATTATTAGTAACATTACATATACAGTCCGTCTAATATACTTACCGTTGCACGTCATTATCTACGTCAGAGATCTAAGTTGACATTTTTTTTTTTTTTTTTATTGACATCCCAATTTATTACAATCTGCCGTTTTTTACAAAGTAATAGGTAAGCATTAAATAATATTTATGTCGGCTAAACTATTGACATGTGGCGAACATACCCATTAATATGCCGCTCTTAATGTTAGTCTACTAAACTATTATTGGTTCTGGGAAAACATAAATAAGTACTACACTTTTTTTTAGCTCACACTAAATCACTGGTCACTTTACGTTTTAACCTGCGCACTGCTAAGTTGACATAGATGCGAAAGTATAAAAAAATCCTGAATCCATTTTAAATCAAATAGTCACATAATTATTGCAAACGTGGATTATACAACAAAACAGATTAATATTTAATGTAAATAAATAAAAACATTAGAAATAGAAAACAATAATTAAGTTATAATGTTACGTTAAAGTAAATAATAAAAACAATAAATATAATAAAACAAATACTTATAGTAAAGAATAATAACAAATATGAAGTGTCAATACCGCAACTGTCAAATAAATGTTACCAATTTATTCCAAAATGTCTACTCCGTTCGATTACAGTTACAGTGCGTTCCGAACAAAATGTGTTTCATAAAAACGCTTTATAATCAATTTATACAAATTAAATGAAAAATATTATTGTGCATTTCTTTAAGTTAACATTAATAGAAATCTTCAAATATTATTTCTACGCGTATATAATAAAATTTGTCTAGTGGCTATAATTCCAGTGTACTCGGCAAAATGATGCTAAAAAAGAACACACCTACCGCCTAAATATTTCGTGTTGGTATCATATGACTTCACGGGCTATGACGCGGTTGACGTTCAACGGTAAGTATATTAGACGGAGTATGTAAGTGTTCGGTTACCCAATATATTTATGTAATGATTCGTCACCTATCGCGTCGCTTGTACCTTTTATAAATTGCCACCCTACGTGGAGCTTATACCCTTTATAATTATTGGCGACCATCGCGCCGCTTACCTCTTATACAATTCATTTGTTGGAATTTATGTAGGAAAGTGTAATTAACTGATTTCAAGAATAACATTTGCATAAAAATGTATGCAAACTGTGCACTACACTATTATGAATAAGTATAGGGCAACGAGTAATAAACGGACAATATTTTTAGCAGACTTCAAAATTAGAATTAAGATACAGAAATCCAATATATTACATGGCGTTTCTTGTTTTTATCTAGACGAGATAGTCCAGGGTAATAAGGATTTTCTCGGGACACTCAAAGATCTAGGTAGCTGACTACTTTTTTAGTTATTGTAGAGCTATAGGAAGAAAACCTACCTGTTACCTGCTTAGAGTTCGCGTCCGTTTTTTAATTATTAACAATTTAGTGCAAAAATCGCGATGTTTTCGATTTTTTGCACCCCATTCAAAAGCTAAATAGTTGACATAAAATTACAAAATTTAATTTTTTAGAACATTAAAAAACCTTCAAAATGCCGTTTTGAAAGTTAAAAAGTTAATTTGTTGCTACACAAACTGCAAAATAAGTGAAACTCGTTATTTCTTAATAACTTTTACTAAAACTACCTTAGAACTTTAGTGTTTCACCCAAAGTTGGGTATTGGCGTACTTAACAAACCTTCAAAATTTGAGACCGATTTATTAATTAGTTTAAGAGTTATTCTATTTGTTTATCCCAGAGACCTTTATTTTGCAATAAGATAAGACAGAAAATAATGAAGATAGGGCAATTCTGAGTATGCCAAATGAAAGTAGAAGAGTGATAGTATCAAAATGTATTAAAAAAAGATAAAAAAATAATTAACATAGTCAAAAATCCTAATGCCAAATTTTTAAAATTTTGTAGTCTATAAAGATTTAGAATAACTTTAAAAATGCTGTCCGTAGAAACAATCTTTTAATATATTCGAAGAGATAGTATTTAACCACGAATTTACAAATAAAAAAGTTTAGCCTGGGTTCATTTGGGACAAAGTTAGCCATATGTTTTGTTTTTTAATTCACAGCTAATTTGTTTATACTAATTAAGGAACCTCATTAAAGCCATTTTAAAGAATGGGATTTGTTTTTCCTTAAAAAATTTGCACAAGCATTGTACCTTCACAGCACCTTCTACGGTTTTTCAAAAATGTAGTTCAAACGATTACTCGGGGGAACCTATAAATCCACCGAGTTAAAATACCGAAAAAGCAATTTCAAACGAATATAATTTTCTGTATCTCCGGATCAACTCAATGGATTTTGATCTTTCTTTTTTTAATTTGTTTGTAATTTTTACGTACATTACAAATATGCAATTTGTTTATAAATTTATTAATTAATAAACAGTCTAATTTGTTTAATAAACAATTCTTGAAAAAATATTTTTTTACAAGAATCTATTTTTTAATCATAGCATCATTAGTGATCATAGAAAAAGTTAAAGTACACTTTAATAAATAAATGATTTTTATTAGATAATTATTTATTGAAGATAATTTTTCCTCGTGGATTTTTTTGGAGATAATTTATTTATTAAAATATACCTTAACTTTTTTTATGAATAATAACGATAGTATGATTAAAATCATGGATTTTTGGGAAACAATTATTTTTTTAAAAATTGTTTAAACAAATTAGACCGTTTATTAATTAATAAATGTCTAGACAAATTGCATATTTGTAATGTACAGAAAAATTACATACAAATTAAAAAAGAACGATCAAAATATATTCAGTAGATCCCGAGATATAGAAAATGATAGATAGTAGTTTTAAGTTGCCTTTTTTAGTTTTTAAACTTGTGCACTTGTCGGTTCCCAGCTCCCCCTTCACTTACCACGACTAGTCACCAATTGAACTATATTTTTAAAAATTCGTGTAAAATACCAGCTTTTCTAATATGTAAAATGATTTTTTCTACGGACAATATTTTTAAAGTTATTTTAAATGTTTATAAACTACAAAATTTCACAAATTTGGCATTAGGATTTTTGACTATATTAGATAATCTTTTTATCGTTTTTTAGTTTTTTAGTACATTTTGATAGTATCAGTTTTCTACTTTCATTTGGCATACGCAGAATTGCTCTATCTTCATTATTTTCTGTCTTATGTTATTGCAAAATAAAGGTCTCTGGGATAAACAATTTAATTAACTCTTAAACTAATTAATGGATCGGTCTCAAATTTTGTGGGTTTGTTAAGTACCCCAATACCCAACTTTGGGTGAAACACTAAAGTTCTAAGGTAGTTTTAGTAAAAGTTATTAACAAATATAGTCCATTCTTTCACGGTTTTTGCTCTAAATTTTAAAGAACCGCTTGGATTGACATGAAATTTGGCATACATATAGCTTACATGTCAAAGAAAAAAAGTGATATTGTGCCGATGTGTGCTTTTGCCCTGGGGATGACTTTTACCCCTTTTTGTGGGTGAAAAAATATATGTCCAAAATACGTCCGGAAATGGGTAAACTGACTAATTTTATGTAACTTTTCTTCTATAGATCTTTTTCGCCAAGTCAACACTTTTCGAGTTATTTGCAAGTGAATATGTTCATTTTTCAACAAAATAACCACATTTTTAGACGGTTTTTCGCAAATAACTCAAAAATTAAGTATTTTGTCGAAAAAAACGTTTTTAGCAAAAATATAGCCTATAAAAAAGTAAAAAAAATGGTGTACGCGTTAGGTATCTGGATCTCGTAGAACCAGAGTTATAGCCAATGAAAAATAGATTCATATTCACCAAATTTCAAATAGAATATTTCGACGTGAAATATCCAAAATATTAAGCACTTTTTGGGGAAAACCTATTATAACTTTTTTAAAGTGTTTAAAAAAAGCTTTATTTCTGTT
This sequence comes from Diabrotica virgifera virgifera, assembly GCF_917563875.1. Taxonomy (NCBI): domain Eukaryota; kingdom Metazoa; phylum Arthropoda; class Insecta; order Coleoptera; family Chrysomelidae; genus Diabrotica; species Diabrotica virgifera. The sequence continues at coordinate 244,005,147 of NC_065445.1, read as the reverse complement.
TTTACAAAAAGTTTCTAGCATCAAATTAAGGCAAGTTACGCTCAAAATAAAGTTGGTCCCTTTTGTTTTTGCAAAAAAAAATCGGGAAGACCACCCCCTAATTAGCAACTTAAATTAATCGTTACCGCTCCACAAATTATTTTACTTATGTTGTGTTTATATGATCTCTAAGTTTCATCGATTCAAAGTGCTTATTTTTGAAAAAATTTGGTTTCAAAATAAAATTTTAAAAATTTAAATTTTGAAAAATATGCTTTTTTTCAAAATAAATTAAAAATTGTTAGAGATACCAAAAATCTCGAAAAACAAAAAAAATTAGATTTGCTTTTCTGAATATCATGTATTTTTTGGTTTTCTGTTGGACCAAAATTTGAGTAAGATTTGGTGTTTCTAAATTTGCATACATTCGTGATCAGTGACTCGTTTAACCCCTTTTAACTACAGCCCTTTCAATAATAAGGACTTTGAACCGATGAAACTTACAGATCGTCATCATCGTTCTCTTTGTCTTATCCCTATGCGAGGTCGGCTTCCCTAATTGCATTTCTCCATACAATTCTATCTTGGGTCATATCAATGTTAATCCCCTTTACCAACATATCCTGCCTTATCGCCTCCCCCCAGGTCTTCTTTGGTCTTCCTCTCCTACTCCTTCCAGGAATCTGCACTTCAGCTATTCTTCGTATTGGGTGATTAACGTCTCGACGTTGAACATGACCAAACCATCTTAACCTATGCTCTCTCATTTTGGCATCAATTGGTGCCACACCTAGACTTCCCCTAATATACTCTTCTAATTTTATCCTTCTTTGTCACTCCACTCATCCATCTAAGCATTCTCATTTCCGCCACATGCATTCGTTGTTCCTCTTTCTTTTTCACTGCCCAACATTCAGTTCCGTACATCATAGCCGGTCTTATGGCTGTTTTATAGAATTTTCCCTTCAGCTTCATTGGAATTTTTCTGTCACACAACACACCACTCGCTTCTTTCCACTTCATCCATCCAGCCCTAATTCTACTGCATGCATCTCCATCTATTTCTCCATTACTCTGTAATACCGATCCTAGGTACTTAAAACTATTGCTTTTCACAATCATTTCACCATCCAAAGATACCATTTTATTTGTAGTAGCTCCATCTTTAAATGAACATTCCAAATACTCTGTTTTTGTCCTACTAAGTTTTAAACCTTTTTCCTCCAGAGCTTTTCTCCACTGTTCCAGTTTTTGTTCTAAGTCTCTTTCACTATTTCCTACTAACACGACATCATCAGCATACATTAAGCACCATGGAATGTTACCCTGTAGTTTCGCTGTTATCTGGTCCAAAACTAATGAGAATAAATACGGACTAAGCACAGAGCCTTGGTGCAATCCTACTTTCACATGAAATTTATCAGTCTCTCCCACACCTGTCCTAACACTAGTCGTTACTCCCTCATACATATCCCTCACAATCTTTACATATTCACCAGGGACTCCTTTCTTATTGAGTGCCCACCACAGAATCTCTCGAGGAACACTATCATATGCTTTCTCAAGATCAATGAATACCATATGAGCGTTTGTTTCTTTACTCCTGTATTTTTCCATCAACTGTCTTATAATGAAAATTGCATCTGTTGTTGTCTACCCTGCATAAAGCCAAATTGATTCTCGAATATTTCGGTCTCTTCACGTATCCGTCTGTCAATTACTCTTTCCCATATTTTCATGGTGTGGCTAAGCAGTTTTATAGCCCTGTAGTTTGTACATTGTTGTATATCTCCCTTGTTTTTGTAAACAGGTACCAGTATACTGCTTCTCCATTCGTCTGGCATTTGTCCGACTTCCATAATTCTATTAAATAGACCTGCTAGCCACCTTGTTCCTGTCTCTCCCAATGCTCTCCATACTTCCCCAGGAATATCATCTGGTCCTACCGCTTTTCCTTTCTTTATTTTTTGAAGGGCTTGAAACTTACAGATCGTATAAACAATATATACAGGAGTCAAGAAACTTATGAAGTCTTAACGATTAAGTTCATTTAAGATACTAATTAGGGGGTTATTTTCTCGATTTTTTTACCAAAACCAAAAGGGACTAACTTTATTTTGAGCGTAACTTGTTTAATTTTGATGCTAGAAATTTTTTTATAACCCAAAAATGAAGCTTTTTTTAAACACTTTAAATAAGTTGTAATGAGTTTTCCCCGAAATGTGCTTTATTTTTGGTTATTCCACGTTAAAATATTTCATTTGGAATTTGACGAATATGAACCTATTTTTTATTACCTATAACTCTGCTTCTACTAGGTGTAGAGACGTGATGTATACACCACTTTTTTAACTATTTTACAGGCTATATTTTTGCTAAGAATGTTTTTTTCGACAAAATTCTTAATTTTTGAGTTATTTGGGAAAAACCGTCTAAAAATGTGGTTATTTTGTTGAAAAATGAACATATTCACTTGCAAATAACTCGAAAAGTATTGACTTAGTGAAAAAACTCGATGGAACAAAAGTTACTTAAAATTAGCCAGTTTATCCATTTCTTGACTTTCTTTGGACGAAAATTTTTTCACCCCCAAGAGGGGGTGAAAACCACCCCCAGGGCAAAAGCACATATCGGCACAATATCACTTTTTTTCTTTGACTTGTTAGCTATGTGAATGCCAAATTTCATGTCAATCCAAGCGGTTCTTTACAATTTAGAGGTTTTGCAATATTTTACCGTTAAAGAATGGACTAATAACGATTTTCACTTATTTTGCAGTTTGCGTAGCAACAAATTAACTTTTTAATCAAAAATCGTCATTTTGAAGGTTTTTTAATGTTATAAAATATTAAATTTTGTAATTTTAATTCAACTATTTAGCTTTTGAATGGGGTGCAAAAAATCAAAAAAATCGCGTTTTTTGCACTAAATTGTTAATAATTAAAAAACGCACGCGAACTCTAGGCAGGAAACAGGTAGGTTTTCTTCCTATAGGTCTACAATAACTAAAAAAGTAGTCAGCTACCTGGATGAACATGGTCTATTTCTAGCTTATTACCCTGGTGTAATAGGTAAAATGCCTTGACTTTGTGTTCAATATATGTCAAATGCTCTAATAATGTTTGGCCGAAATTTAGTTTCTGGCTCTAAAATGTTGGTTCTACAGGTTGAATATTTACATCTGCTATATTCAATATCACTGACAGATAATTTCTGTGGATAAAGTATCATGCAATGTTAAAATGTTTTCACGGCAAGCTTGCAACTCAACCAAATCAATATTAGCTTAATCTATATTTGTGTTAAAATATGATTGGAAAGGACTAAGTAGCTTTTATGATTTCTCTTAAGCTTTTGAGTATTTTCTCTAATTTTGTATTTTCTGTAATTTATCTTGTGGAAAATTTAAAACCAACTGTTTTATACCGATAACTAATAATTGATACAAACTAATAAAAATTGTTTGTTACGGATTTACCCAATAACTGTGACATATTAATTGATTATTAATTCGAATCGGAATATTCGAAAATAAGAATTTTATGCACCCATTTGGTTTTTCCACGTAAAGTCGACTTTACATTACATGGTTTATCATGTGATTTGTCATATGATTTGGTCATGGAGTGAAATTTACATGTTTACACTGTGTGATTTGTCATATGATTTTGCATTGTTTATACGGCTCGTTTTGTCATAAGCATTGTCATGCGGCTCGTCATGGGAAAAATCATATGACAAATCACATGATAAATCATGTAGTGTAAAGTCGACTTAACAGTAACATGCGGTTGACTCCTCTCGTGGCCAGAAGATATGATTTTTATCTATTACACTGTTGCGATGTCAACTCTAAAGAAAATCCTTGATAATTTTATTTTGTAAGTTCCAATACCTATTAGGTCTGGATCTCGCGTATAAAAAAAAGTTGATTAATAGCAAGCTGAAAATTTGTTAATAGCTTAAGGGTGTCTAGTCGGACAAACTTTGATATATGGGAACACTGAAACAGGGGAAGTGTTAATTGTGGAACAGGTTAAAAATTTGGAACGGTCAGACCACGAAAACGTCACATGAATTTTGTCCGACAGTACTTCCAATTGATTTGTTACCCTTTCATTAAACTCTCATGCAAAAATCAGACTGCTATTTATCACCTGTCATAATTCCTGTCAGTTGACATATTCTACGTGTCCCACTCATTATAATTCCCATTTGGTGATAAATAGCAGTCTGATTTTTGCATGAGAGTTTAATGAAAGGGTAACAAATCAATTGGAAGTTCTGACGGACAAAATACATGTGGCGTTTTCGTGGTCTGACCGTTCCAAATTTTTAACCTGTTTCACAATTAAAACTTCCCCTGTTCCAGTGTTCCTATATATCAAAGTTTGTCCGACTAGACACCCTTAAGCTATTAACAAATTTTCAGCTTGCTATTAATCAACTTTTTTTTCATACGCGGGATCCAGACCTATACATAAAACACTAAAAATGCAAACACTAATTTTTTATTTCCGGCACAAACTATCACTATTTCTACACGTTACCTTGAAACAAACGAAAAGAGACAAAGAGGATAGAACTAAGAATGAGGGACGACCTTCTCCAGGAAGTATATAAAATAATGCCCTCTATTCGTAACGGAACATCACAAGAATTATGGGAAACTGTTGTTTTAAGCATTGTGTAACAACACCAATTGATCGTCCAAAGATAAATAATCCTGTGAAACGGAAACACTGGATAACAGATGAAACCTTTCAAATCATTGAGAATAGAAGAAATCTGTGTCAAACTGGTGTGCATAGTGGAAGAGAAAAAGCTAGTTTAAGAAACCCCAATAAAAAAATTAAACGAAAATTCAAGGCCGACAAAAACAGTACTATACTATATATGCAAAGAAATTGAGAGATAGTGCAGTCACTGAAGGTGGATATGAACTATTACCTCCGATTTCGTTGAACCTCCATCGGTTTGCATGAAAATTGGTGAGTGGTTAGAGGATATCTCAAGGAACAAAGGTGACATGGTTCCAATTTGCGCTTTTCCCCTGGGGGTGGATGCCACCCCTTCTCGGGGGTGAAAATTATTTTATTAAAAATAACCCCATAATTTGATAGAGGGACAAATTCTAAGCAAAATTTGTTATATAAAGTTATTAAAATAAATCAAAACTTTTTGAGTTATTAGAGATCAAAGATTTTAATTTTTCGTGAGAAAAATGCATGTTTTTAACAGATTTTTCATAAATAACTCAAAAACTACAAGTCTTTACAAAAAAGTTATTATTATCAAAATTGAAGCTAATGAAAAATGAAATAAACTTCCTACTAGAAAAACCTTTTGATGTTAACTAAAAGTGAGTTATAGGTAATTAAATGTATAGTTTTTTTCGGCCAGTACCCAAATCTAAGTATTCAAGCTTAAATAATAGTCCAGAGAAATAAGATTTTTCTCGTGACACATCCCCCTCCAGGCCGAAACCAAATTTTTTGAGTACAGTGGACATCTATATTAATAAACTTTATGTTTCCTGCAGCCGATTTTGATGATATACATAGTTATAAACAAATGAAGATCAAAAAACGGTAAATTTTCGCTTTTTTCGTCTATGACCAAAAAATTAAGCAATTTAACCTTCGGATGACCAAGCGGGGGAAATTGTGACCCCAGCGTATGTTTTTCTTTAATAAATTCAAAAGTATTTTTCATTTCTAACTCATTATTTTTTTATTTGCCTTTAATATCATTCTAGATATCCTCATATTTTGAAATAAAAAAAATTCCTTATACATATTTTATGAATAAAAAATATATTCAAAGTTGATGTTTAGTAAAATAGCGTCTATTATGTGTAATTACAAGTAGTTTTACGCTAATGACGTCGACTTTGTAAAGTAACAAGACACTTACTCAACATACACACTACACATGACACTAATACTCATGTAGTGACTGGCTGAATGACATAAAGTCCATGCCAAAAAAAAATTAAAAATTAAAAAAAAAAACTTTATTTTTTTTGTTTATTGTCATTTTTGACCTGGGGTCATTTTCCCCCCCTTGGGCATCCGTGTAACAAAAAAAGGTTGGTCATCGGAAGGTTAAACAAATTTGAAAGTAAGAAACACATAAATCGTCTAAAAAACTTCAATATGGCGTTCGCTGAATGGCGTCTATCCTTATTGGTTGCTTAGAAAATTGCAAAATAAATCATAAATATTGAGTTTTTATAAATATTCATAACTTATGTAAAAATTAACTTAGAATCTTCTTATTACACGAATTGCTGAGACTTCTGGTGCTTAAATTATATTTTAAATTTCAAATCAATTGGTCAAATAGTTTAAAAGTTATTTAATTTGTTTATCCCAAATTCATTTTTTTTTGCAACACTCTAAGTCAGAAAATTATGAGGTTACAGTAAGACTTCTTACAGTTTATGGAAGAAGAACATTTATGCTATTGACTTAATTAAAAAAAAATACAAAAAGTAATTTTAGTAAAATTATTTTGCAAGAACACGTCGATTTTTTGCTTACTTATAAACAATTAGAATAACTTTTTAACCGTTACCCCTAGAAAAATTATTTTATCATATTTGGAAAGACTGAATTTTTATACACATTTAGAAAGAAAAACAAGTGTCTTAGGACAATTAGGGACGAAGTTAGCCCCCCTTTTTTAATTCACATGTTTTTGCAAAATAATTTTGCAGTATTTAGAATTATTTCTTGTAATTTTTTTTTAATTAAATTAATAGTATAAATTTTCTTCTTTCATAAACTATCTAAAGTATTAGCGTAACTTCATCATTTTCTGACTTATAGAGTTGCAAAAAAAATTAATTTGGGATAAACAAATTAAATACCTTTTAAACTATTTGACCAATTGCTTTGAAGTTTAGGGTATGATTTAAGCACCAGAAGTCTCACCATTCCGTGTAATAAGAACGTTCCAAGTTAATTTTTACATAAGTTATGAATATTTATAAAAACTCAAAATTTATGATTTATTTTGCAATTTTCTAAGCAACCAATAAGGATAGACATATTCAGCGAACGCCATATTGAAGTTTTTTATACGATTTATGAGTTTCTTACTCTCAAATTTGTTTAAAATACTTAACTTTTTGGTTATAGACGAAAAAAGCGAAAATTTAGCGTTTTTTTATCTTCATTTGTTTATAACTATGTATATCATCAAAATAGGCTGCAGGAAACATATAGGTTATTAATATAGATGTCTATACTACTCAAAAAATTTGGTTTCGGCCTGGAGGGGGTTGTGTCGCCAACAGGTTATTTTTTTCCTTATTTCTCTGAACTATAACGGGAAAATGATGCATTTTATAACATAAACTTATTAAACACTTGTCAAAGCACTTATAAATATCTATCAAATGATCCCACGAACAAGTTAATAGCATTAAAATTTATGATACAAATTTTTTTCGAAATTTAACTTTTAAAACTTTCTCCAAAAAAGTTATTGTTTTTTTTTTATATAACATGCAGCTGTATTTAACGTGCTGCAACGAAATTGAAAATTGTTTATTCATTTTTGATTTACATGTTTACTATGATTGGAGTACGAAGGGAACCATTCTCGTTGGAACTTTACCGCACTGAGCAGATGGGACGTGAATTATAAATTGTAAAATTCCCTCATCTTCCTTAGTCTCAGCATCCGTTATGGCTTGCAAATTTTAGAAGCCTCGGAGGTGTAACCAGAGAAGGTTTCCATTGTTTTCAATCTGGTAGGATGTAGAGTAACATTTTTTGATGTTGTTTTATGTGCTATTAGATTGAAAACTTAGTCTTTTGCTAGCAGTTGCCGCTAGGGAATTCCTGTCATTTCGTTCGTTGCGATCCGTCACTGCACGCCGGGGTTTGTCCTGGTTGGGTCAGAGAGAGCAGCATAATATGTGCCTCCTGATGAGAGACTAATAAGTTTCGAAACCGGTAGAGGTGCTTGCTGCACTCTCTGATTGAACTAGAATAATGATGCGGCTATATAGTCCAAGTAATGAAGCTTAAAATAGTACAAAACCTCGCAATTTTTACAGAATGGATCGATTTGCTTGAAAATTTGAGAATAAGTAGTGGATAGTCGAAGAATCAAAATCTATATGATGCCGAAAGGCGCTTTTACCATGGGGGTGGTTGCCACCCCATCTCGGGGGTGGTTGCCACCCCATCTCGGGGGTGGTTGCCACCCCATCTCGGGGGTGTACATTTTTTATTATATTTTGACTACAAAAGTTGGTAAAAACATTCATTCTAAGCAAAAAACGTTCTATACATTTTTTTTATAAAATTAATAGTTTTCGGTTTATTCGCTATCGAAAGTGTTAGTTTTATATCGAAAAAATCAATGTTTTTAATCAGTTTTCTGCTAATAACTCAAAAAGTTTTCGTTTTATCAAAACAACTTCAGTTAAACAAAATGTACCTTTTGAAAAAATAAACAAAACCGTTTTTTTTTTAATTTTCTTTAAGACCAATAGTAATCGAGCTATACTTTATTATATGTTAGCTCTTCTTCGTCAAATGCTAAATATTGTAGTTTCAAAGTCAAAAGACGGGAAAACTCTGCATTTTTCGAGGATAACTTGTTCAAACTAATTTAAAGTATTTAAAAATATCTATCTCCAGAAATAAAAAAGTATCTAGCTCAAAAATTAAGTGACTTATAATGAAAAGAATGTCAGTCCTTATTTTTTTCGTGATCGGAAGAAACCCCCTAATCACCATCCTAATTAAAATTAGTCATTGACCTTATTTGGTCTTCTTTATTTATGTATTATTAATAGGTTCTAAAAGTCTGACCGGCTTAGAGTGATTAGTTTTAAAAAAAATGAAGTTAAAACGAGTAATGAATTTTTGTAGTTTGGAAAAAATGGCTTTTTCTTCAGAATAGAAAGATTAGAGTAAGCGATACGAAAAAAAGTAAATATGAAATTGTAGCTTATTTAATTTCCAAGAACCTGGTTTGCAAAAATTTTTTCTACGCAAAAATTGAGTGAGCTATTGACAATTAAAACTTGTAATAACATGCAAAAACCACCTTTACCAACGCTTTCAAAGTCACCTCTTTTTGCGACTGAGAATTTTAAATAGAATTAATATTAATAGACTTATAGATCTTGTAAAAACCTACAAAATTCTTTTTTACCAAACTTTCTAAGATAAAAAATAAAAAAGTTACGGTTAAAAAATCAATATATTAAAAAAAAAGGAGAAATCCAACTGGAAGCATAATAATGTAACTTAGCGGTGTTTTTAGTCATTGGCCTTATTCATTTTTCTTTATTTATGTATTAGTAATAGATTCTAGAAGTTTGATTGGCTTGAATGATTAGTTTTTAAAAAACTGGAGGTAACAGCGAATAAGGAATTTTTGTAGTTTGGTAAAAAATGCCATTTTCTTCAGAATAGAGAGATTAGCATCAGAGATACAAAAAATGTTTAAATATCAAATTGTAGGTTATTAAAAACTATTAATTTTATCAAAAAAATGTATAGAACATTTTTTACTTAGAATGAACGTTTTTATCAACTTTTGCGGTCAAAATATAATAAAAAATTTCCACCCCTGATACGGGGTGGCAACCACCCCCATGGTAAAAGCGCCTTTCAGCATCATATAGATTTTGATCCTTGGACTATCCACTACTTATTCTCAAATTTTCAACCAAATCGATCCATTCTATAAAAATTGGGAGATGAAAAGCTTCGGTTCCTGGACTAATATTTTCGTGTTGCAACGAAATTGAAAATCAAAAATTAATTTTTGATCCATTATAAAGTTTATTTAAGAATGTTTTAAGAATTAAATTTATTGATTATTCAAACACTTGACAACGCTGGAAATACTTAAAATAATAATATTATGTGTATTATTCGTTATTGTGAAAGTTGATAATATGATTGTATTATAAAGTATGTATTGTAACAGATACGGGTCTCCCACGAAGGTCAATCGAAAGAATACTGCAAATTTTTGGGTATATAATTTTTGTGTTTCCACTTCCTCTACATTGTCGTTGGTTGGTTAATTTATTATCCACCTTGAACCTTGAATTACGTAAAATGAGATCGTGGTAAATATGCCATTCATAATCGAGCAGATAAGTTAAACGAGAGATTTATCTGGTATAGTAATTAGTGTTTTAGAAATGGTCATGCTTTACGACTTAACCAACACTTTTACTTTCGAGGTTATTGATACAGGGACACACAAAGCACTTTAATTATTTTTATGTCTTAATGTACGTGAAAATTAATGTGCAGTTACTTTATTTTAATATGCTCAAATACTGTTGGTACCTTACTTGGATATCAGTTTGTTTTTAAATGTGTTTTTGAAATTTGGAAAAAAAGGCAAGAGTGAAGAGATTGGTTTAGTTCAAGTTACCATGACTCATACAGAAGTGCAAGTACGAGTTCAAAATCAATTGACAGATCCCTTCCAGATAACTAAAGGTCTAAAACAGGAAAACCGCAGGAAACATCACAGAACTTAGTGTGGAGCTTGAAGAAAATGCGAAAAACATCACGCTAGCCGTCAACGTAAACGTAGATAAAGCTAGAGCTCTAATTACTAGCAAGGAAACAACGAAACTTGCAGAATTTGACAATATGCGACGCTAACATGGAAGTAGTAAAGCAGCTCGAATTTACAAAAAGCACATCAATTTTATTACTAATTTATTTTTTTTTGAAAAATGCTCAGACCCATCGATTAGTATTTCAAATTGTCCTTTTTGACATTCAATAATAATGTATACAGGGTGTCCCAATTTAGAGATATGACGTCATCGTTGATTTTCTTAAATGGCAACACTGTCATTTTGATAGCTATTTTGATAGGCAGTGGTGTCATCGTGTGGGAACGCGTGGGAACGCCGTTCCCACACTGGTTAAGAAAAGAAAAAAAAAATAATAGAGAATTTAGGTTTTGTAAACAAAAATTAGCAGTGCGTTCCGGCACTGCGTTCCCGCACTGCTAATTTTGCCATGACACCACTGTTGATAGGGTGTGTAAAGTTATACATAACTGCAAAATATCAAATTTTTATTCTCTACATTTACAAGATAAATAATAAAAAATAACAAAGTTATGTCTGTAATTTGGAATAGATTCAATAATACAAATATAGATTCTTGAAAAATGCTCAGACCCGTCCATTAGTATTTCAAATTGTCATATTTGACATACAATAATAATGTATATTGGGAGTCCCAATTAAGAGATATGACGTCATCGTTGATTTTCTTAAATGGCAGCACTGTCATTTTGATAGCTAGTTTAATAGGTTGTTTAAAGTTATATTGTCCTTTTCATGATCATTTTTCAGTGCGTAACAAATGATAGGAAAAAGGGTAAGTCGGTGATAATACACATTTATGACATTTATTCTAACATGACATTTTAGTTAAATCTGACAGTTGTCACATTTTATTTTTAATTTGGAATAAAAACAAATCAAATGTGTTTCTTGCATTTATAAAATGGTATTTTCTTTGATTTGTATAGTCTTATAAATTATACAGATTATATTTGTAATATTATTATCTAATTAAAAAAAAATTATTTTTTTATTATGGCGCCATCTATCGACAACTAGAATAACTAGAATAAATGTTGTAAATGTCTGTAATCAGAGACGTACGTTTTTTTCTGTCACATACAATTTAATGCGTTAGAAAGAAATCGAAAAACTGTGACGCACTGAAAGATGATCATGAGAAAAAGAATACCTATAGAAAAGGGATTACGCCATCTTTGTGACATTGTATTTCTAGGCCTGGATCCCGCGTACCAACAAAAAGTTGATTAATAGCAAGCTGAAAATTTGTTAATAGCTTAACGGTGTCTCGTCAGACAAACTTTGATGCACGGGAACACTGAAACAGGGGAAGTTTTAATTGTGGAACAGGTTAAAAATTTGGAACGTCGGACTACAAAGACGTTTCATATATTTTGTCGGACAGAACTTCCAATTGATTTGTTACCATTTCATTAAACTCTCATGGAAAAATTAGACTGGTGTTTATCACTAACTGGGCATTTTAATGAGTGAAACAGGAAGAACATGTCAAATAACAGGAATCATGTTGGTTAGTAATAGCAGTCTGATTTTTGAATGAGAGTTTAATGATAGGGTAACAAATCGATTGGTTGTTTTGTCCGACAAAATACATGGGACGTTTTCGTAATGTGACGTTCCAAATTTTTAAACTGTTCCATTATTAAACCTTCCCCTGTTCCAGTGTTCCTGTTCATCAAAGTTTGTCCGAATAGACACCGTTAAGCTACTAACAAATTTTCAGTTTGCCGGATCCAGGTCTATAAAGTATGTTTTGCTTTTAAAATAAAAGGTGTCCTTCATTTTGTGTAGGTTCATTTAATAAAAATAAAAGTTAAGTTTCTGTAATACTTAAGAGGCGGCATTTCGAAGACTTGCATCATATTGAAAAGATGTACCGCACGGCTCTGTAGTTAGTGTGGCTTTTGCCAATAAATCAAAGTTATGCGTTTACAAGAGCATATTATTTGAAAAATAAGGAGTACCATAATGTGTCATAATTATAATTAGTCCTGTCGCCAGGGGGGGTACAACGGCCTCGTTAATTCAGATGGACTTACTCAAGTTTTTTTTATGTATTTTGACCCGTAGAACACGAATTTTTTGGGTAACAGTTGATCCGAATGTCGATAAGATTGTTATAGACCAAGAACTTGAGGAATCAAATAACAGCGATTTTTGGCAAAACAAAACAATATTTTGTATTTTTTGGGCCATTTTAAGTAAAAAATATTTCTACAAGTTTTTTCGTAGGATGCACAGTTTTCGAGATAAACGCGGTTGAACTTTAAAAAAATCGAAAAATTGCAATTTTTGAACCCGAATAACTTTTGATTAAAAAATAAAATAGCAAGTCTGCTTACCGCATTTGAAAGTTTAAGTCAAATTATATCGGTTTTGATTATTTGCATTGGTAAAAATTTATTTTTTTATTGTTTAACAAAGCTATAAACACGTAGGGTTTCCCGTGCTTTTACATGCGTTTTAACGCATGTAACGTAGAAATAGTCTTGATTGCACTAGTACCTATTCTACCTACTCGTTCGATTTTAAATGAGAAATCATAGAAACATCACTCCCGCACTAGTTGTTTGTAGCTTTGTTTAACAATAACACAATAAATTTTTAGCAATGCAAATAATCAAAACCGACATAATTTGACTTGAACTTTCAAAGGCGCTAAGCAGAATTGCTATTTTATTTTTTAATCAAAAGTTATTCGGGTTTAAAAATTGCAGTTTTTCGATTTTTTCAAAGTTCAACCGCGTTTATCTCGAAAACTGTGCATCCTACTAAAAAACTTGTAGAAATATTTTTTGCTTAAAATGACTCAAAAAATACAAAATATTGTTTTGTTTTGCCAAAAATCGCTGTTATTTGATTCCTCAAGTTCTTGGTCTATAACAATCTTATCGACATCCGGATCAACTGTTACCCAAAAAATTCGTGTTCTACGGGTCAAAATACATAAAAAAAACTTGGGTAAGTCCATCTGAATTAACGAGGCCGTTGTACCCCCCCTGGCGACAGGACTAAATCTCCTTTATACAGATAAAAAAATTGTTTAGTATGTATTTCTAAATCCAAACAATCATTGGAAAATGATTCATGGTAAAAAATATCTATTAATGGCACTGTTATCGACAAAGTCGATCAATTTTAAACTTGTCATCATATATTTATTAGACTTTTGTTTATCGTTAAAAATTAAATGATGGTTGTGAATTGTATTTTTTGTGTTATTTAATATTTTAGCAAAAACATAATCAGCATAAATCTGATTTAAAACATGCCAACCGTTTTTGCAATCACAATCAATGCAGTGTTTAACTTATGCTTGTTATTATAAAGGTATGTAGAAATAGAATACTCAGTGTAAGATATCTTTTTATGCACCCCGCTTATGATTAAATTCGATCGAAAGTCATACCGCTACGACTACTAGGGACGTGTAAGATATTTTTAAAACGTTACTAGTTACATGTACGGAACTACCGTTTTTTAGTTGCCTACTCAATTCAGTACAAGGATCAGATACATCAGTATTTGTACTCAGTACCACTGAGAACCGGTATCAATAGTAACCGTTACAGGTTTGCACTTATTTTGCCCGTCTCTATTCGTTAGTGCGACAGCCGACGGTCGGGTTAGCTTGTGTTTAATATGCGGCACGCTAGAAAAATAACTGCACAGGTCACCCGTCCCACCGGCGCAGGTTGTGACTCGCTTAGGTTCAATATGCGCCGGGACTTACGAACCGAACATTACGGGTCACGGGCTGTGGAAAGATCATTTTGCAGTTGTCTAGCTGTAACCTGATGTGTACGCAAAGTCTGCAGAAGTAAATAACGTTCATCTGCTGGGTTTGTGCACCTGGAAAGTCCTGGAACTGGTCTTTTTGTGTATTCTCATCTTTCTCTATGCCTTCTTAAAGCTCTTGAGACGCTGAATTGGTGGATTCCCATAACTTCAGCAAGATATTGCTGCGATAGGCCATCTCCAATTAAACCCACAATTTGGGCTGCTTGTTCTGACGTTATATTACTCATTTTTTGTAAGAACGCACCTCCTCATTGAAAACTCACGTAGACAAAGTGCAAAGATCAAAATCTCGAACACAAAGGTCCAACATAAATATTCTGCTTTAACAACGTTTTGTTTCTTGTTTTTTTTTTCGCAAAAAATTTGATGAAAATTTTGCGATACTTTTTGCGTTTAGTGCAGTGGTTCTCAATCTTTTTGAGTCATGTACCACAAAATTCAAATTATTATTTTTGGTACCATCTAACTGAAACACTTATATAGCTAGGTATCTAATTAACTATATTAGTGGTGGTGATTTTGGCTGTTTTTGGGTTTTGTGTACCACCGCAAATTAATACTGATATGTACCACCAGTGGTACATGTACCACAGATTGAGAACCACTGGTTTAGTGTATTTACTTATTGACTATTCTAGGTTGTGATCATCGTCATTGTGGTCAATCGAAAGAAGTAGTTTCTAAAGTGACCGTTTAAATAATTTATGGTTTTTTAATATTAAAAATACAATGATATTTGAGTATTGAAAACACAAAACAATACCTTCGAAAACAAAAATATACGGCTACACGATATGAGTTATCAGTGGGAATAGTGGTATTGTGGCTGATTTGAGGATAGTTTGCCTTGTGTTTCGTGTGATAGTATAGTAAAGTTTCAACTTCCATGTTAAAACGATGATAATTAATTGCATGTTCCATTATTTGTGAATTAGAGACTGTGGAGAGCAATGTCTTCGGTGGATTTCTAATCTCTCATTATTTGTGCCAATAATTTTGATTATCATAAATTTATTTGTAAAATTCCCCAGTATTGACTAGAAGGTTGCGGTATAATTAGTAAGGTTGGTATATATTGTCAATAATTTAATTTAATATCACGTTTTAGGGTTTTTTTTTGGAATTTTATTTAAATTTAGATAAAACACATCAAAAAGTGGTGTATATAGGCTTTTCAGTAAGTTTTGCGGTTCAATAATAAAAACACAATTTTTATTTTGAAATAGACTTTATTATTCAATATAGCCTTCCTTAACATGAATACACTGGTTCCAACGAAATTCCAACTTATCAATTCCATCCCTGAAGTGAGAATCTAGAAGGGATGTAAAATACGCTTTCGCATCTGTTATGACCTCATTATCTGATGAAAAGCGCTTTCTGCGCACGAATTTGTTTAGGTATTGAGACATATGGAAGTCGCTAGGAGCCAAATCTGGTGAATACGGTGGATGCTCAAACAATTCGAACTTTAATTCATGGATTTTTGTTGCACATGGCGATGACTGATGAACCCATATTTTTACTGAACTAATTGAAGATTCCTTAACATTCGTTCATAAATTTCCTTTGCTTTTAAACCTCCCAAAAGTAAAAATTCAATCAGTGCATTAAGTTTTTCCATTAGTGACAGTAAAAAAATACTGTGACACGTCGATACTAAATGCCTTATAAACAAAGAAATAATTGTTCTGACATTATCTTCATGCTATTTACCATTTTTGTTGCGAATAAGCCACAATTTTACTTTGAAATTAAGTTTATTTGACGTTCGATTTTGACGTTATTTCCAAAATGGAAATCGAAACATCAAATAAAAATTTTTAAAGGAAAATTGTGGCTTATTTTCAACTAAAATACTAAATTTCATAAAGAAAGAATTGACAGATTGAAATGAAACTTCACGTACGTTCATACGAAGAGTGTACCAACATAACAAATAAAAATTAGGGTAGTAGCAACGCCCTTTCTTATCGAATCGCAAAACTTATCGATCAGCCTTTCAAACTCCCTTTCAAAGTCTTCTTCTTCTTGCAGTACCGTCTCCTATCGGAGGGTGGCTACCATCACAGCAATTTTAACTTTATTGGCTGCAGCTCTAAACACTTGTATTGAACTGCACCCGTACCACTCCCTAAGCGCCGGACTCCACTTGCGATTTTGCAGTCGCGCGATTGTTTTGTCGCGAAGATTGAACACATTGTTTCAAATACAAGTCAATCCACGATTATTTAGTCGCAAATATATTGACTTGTATTTGAAACAATGTGTTCAATTTTCGCGACAAAACAATCGCGCGACTACAAATCTCAAGTGGAGTCCGGCGCTAAAGCAGGCCACGCACTGAATCGACATAGAGCGATCAGCTCGGCTAAGAGAAATCGGCAGATTTTGCTATACATAGCTATACATACATTGCTATGCAAGCCACCGCGTTCGACAGTCGAACGTTCTTAGGCGGTGCGCAATGGCTCATTTATTTCCAAGTACAGCAAAATCTGATGATTGCTCTTAGCCGAGCCGATCGCTCTACTCTATGCCGATTCAGTGCGCGGCCTGCTTAATTTCACAACCAGGAAATCCTTCTACGTCTCACATTTCTCTTTCCCGAGATTTTTCCTTGGATTATGAATGAGCCTTAGCAGGGAGTACTTTTCCGCTCTCATTATGTGGCTTAGATATTCCAGTTTTCTCGTTTGTATTGTTTTTATGACTTCACATTCCTTCCCCATCTTCAGCAAAACATCTTGATTTGTGACTCTATCTGTCCATGGTATTTTCCACATTCTCCTGTAGCACCACATCTCGAATGCCTCAATGTATTTGATGTTTATCTTTTTCAGTGTCCACACTTCCATGCCGTACACCAGTACGGAGAAAACATAGCGCCTTAACATTCTCGTTCTTAATTTCAAATTTATGTCCCGGCGGCATAGGAACTTTTTCATTTTGATAAATTAATGATTGTCTTGGTATTTCTATTCGCCTCTTAATTTCTCTTGTCTGGTCATAGTATCAGTGAACCAAACCCCTAAATATTTGTAGGACGTAACTCTTTCCACTTGCTTATTATTTATGGTTAACTCCTTTCAAAGTGATATAATAGTAATATCTAGTTTGTCTGGTTAATTATCTGTAAATTAGAGAGTGTAAAGAAAAGTGTCGTAGCTGAATTTCTAATTCTTCATGGTTTTGTTGTCAATAATTCTGCTTGTGGATAATTAAATATTTATTTGTGCAATTTCCCATAATTAGTATTATTAGTGAGAAGGCTTAAGTATTATTAGTAACGTTGGTAGATATTTTCAATAATTTAATGAATACTTTTTACGATTTTATGAAAATGCGATGCGTTTTGGTACCTACCAAAAAAGACTCATTAACTCTACTCATTACAAAAAATATATTCATCATAACAATTACTTAGATAAGGAGTTTAAAAAATAGTTAAAAATGATAAATATGTACTTGTTTGATCACATAAAATTTTTTTGTTCATTGTTGAACACGTTTTAATAAAATTATTTAATTGTTATTATAACTACAGTCGGAAAAATGAAAGAATACCCATGAACGAACATATAAAACACGCTGTATTTTCCTGTCACCGTTTCACAAAGAAAATTGTCCAGTGCAAGTACATGTAACAATAATTATTACATGTACTTGCGCTGGCCAATTTTTTGTGTGACACGGTGACAGGAAAATACAGCGTGTTTTATATGTTCGTTCATGGGTATTCTTTCACTTTTCCTACTGTAACTAACCTTGTAATGGTCAAGATTTTTATTTTTTATATTGGAAATAACTGCATATTTAATGAGTTAGCGATTCTCTGAAATTAAAAAAAAATGTAATTCCTAATTGACAGAATAATAAAAAAAATTAAATTGCTGTACAACCCTGTATGTTTCTGTCTTTTATAGAGGCATCGAGTGTTCCATCTTGAGTTATCTTCATGCCTAGGTACTTGTATTCATCACAATGTTTAACACTTTGCTATGGCTGCTAAATAGTCTGGCAGATTATGAATCTTATGATTGTATATATTAATAATATAGGTATGCAAAGTCCGCAGATAGTGTGCTACTTTTTTTATAAACAAAATGGCGCCCGAAAATCGTGTTTTTTTTTCAATTTTTGCTGTATAACTTTAAAGATTTTAACTTTACACCAAAAACACCCAAATAAAAATTCATCGTTATTAAATTCTGCATAGAGACGTGTTTTTTCTGATTTACTTCGACGAAAATTTTCCCCGGAAAATGCCGGTTTTTCCAACAAAATCTTTAATTTTCAACTAAAATTTTAGACAAGTAATTGTTTATTAATAATTAAATAACTTGGTAGCATAAAAGCTCTTTTCGTATAGATTATAATTCCAGAAGCCGATGAAAATTGAATGAACAGTTTAACAACAATTGAATTGTTAATTAAAAATTTACGCTCGTTATAATAACCACAATAATTATGATACATAAGAATAACTGTGATTTTTGTATAAAAACACACTGTACCTATCTAATGTACTTTACCGAATTAAAATTGAACAATTTAGGTGGCCTCAGGAATATTTTAAAATTATAAAGAATTTTTTGGCTTATAAACAAATAGAATATCTCGGGAAATATTAAACTAAATTAAATTATAAAAACGATATTCGAAAACAGCGGCAGGACGCTTCTTTGAAAAGAAAAAACGTGATATAACTATGATTTTTTCATAAAAAGGCACTATACCTATCTAATGTACTTTACAGAATTGAAATTGGACTATTTAAGCGGCCTCAGGAATATTTTAAAATTATAAACAATTTTTTGGCTTATAAACAAATAGAATATCTCGGGAAATATTAAACTAAATTAAATTATAAAAACGATATTCGAAAACAGCGGCAGGACGCTTCTTTGAAAAGAAAAAACGTGATATAACTATGATTTTTTCATAAAAAGGCACTATACCTATCTAATGTACTTTACAGAATTGAAATTGGACTATTTAAGCGGCCTCAGGAATATTTTAAAATTATAAACAATTTTTTGGCTTATAAACAAATAAAATATCTCGGGAAATATTAAATTAAATTAAATCACAAAAACGGTATTGGAAAAAAAGCGGCAGGACACTTCTTTTAAAAGAAAAAACATTTAATTGTGATGAGTGGTTCCTGAGATACAACCGGTCAAAGTTGACGGGCATTTACGGCAAAGATATAAACAATAGGATCATAATTTTCGAACCATCACCTTTTTATTTTTATTCTCTTTCTTCACCCCAATTTTCATGTCTTTAAAATAATGATAACATATATTATTATAATAAAAACTATCGATATTACGAGTGAAAATTGCCAAAAATAGCAAAATTCCAATCAAAAATTAGGTTGGAGAAAATGTAATCTCAAAGTTCAAAATCGGTATACGTTGAAAAAAAAGCATTTTCTCGGCTTCCCATGGAGCAATTTTGTTTATTCTTTTTTTGTTCCCAAGTAACTCGAGTAGAGCCATCTAACTAACGCATTATTAAATGTCAAAGTTGCTTTTGTTTTGTTTTAATAAATTAATTTATTTATTATAACAAAATTTTTAATTTGTTTAAATAAAGATTGTTTAAATAATTATACAGCTTTCAAATGAGAATATTTGTGTTTTTAACGTTAAAAGGTACACTTCTAGTAAGTTTATCTAAAAAAGTCTACAACTGGAAAAAATATGTAGTTTTCTTTTCGTATAAATAAATTAATCTATTATAACAAAACAAAAGCAAGTTTGACATTTAATAATGCGTTAGTTAAATGGCTCTACTCGAGTTACTTGGGAACAAAAAAAGAATGAAGAAAATTGCTTCATGGGAAGCCGAGAAAATGCATTTTTTTAACGTATACCGATTTAGAACTTTGAGATTACATTTTCTCCAACCTGATTTTTGATTGGAATTTCGCTATTTTTGGCCATTTTCACTCGTAATATCGATAGTATTTATTATAATAATATATGTTGTGATTATTTTAAAGATATGAAAATTGGTGTGAAGAAAGAGGATAAAAATAAAAAGGTGATGGTTCGAAAATTATGATCTTGTTGTTTATATCTTTGCCGTAAATGCCGGTCAACTTTGACCGGTTGTATCTCAGGAACCACTCATCACAATTAAATGGTTTGTCTTTTAAAAGAAGTGTCCTGCCGTTTTTTTTTCAATACCGTTTTCGTGATTTAATTTAATTTAATATTTCCCGAGATATTATATTTGTTTATAAGCCAAAAAATTGTTTATAATTTTAAAATATTCCTGAGGCCACCTAAATTGTCAAATTTCAATTCTGTAAAGTACATTCGATAGGTACAGTGTCTTTTTATACAAAAATCATTCTTATGTATCATAATTATTGTGGTTATTATAGCGACCGTAAATTTTTAATTAACAATTCAATTGTTGCTAAACTGTTCATTCAATTTCCATTGGCTTCTGGAATTATAATCTATACAAAAAGAGCTTTTATACTACCAAGTTATTTAATTATTGATAAACAATTACTTATCTAAAATTTTAGTTGAAAATTAAAGAACTTGTTGGAAAAACCGACATTTTCTGGGGAAAATTTTCGTCGAAGTAAATCGGGAAAAACACGTCTCTATGCAGAATTTAATTACGGTGAATTTTTATTCGAGTGTTTTTGGTGTAAAGTTAAAATCTTTGGAGTTATAGAGCAAAAATAGAAAAAAACACGATTTTCGGGCGCCATTTTGTTTATAAAAAAAGTAGCACACTATCTGCGGACTTTGCATACCTATATTATTAATATATACAATCATAAGATTCGATTTCAGCAATAAAATTGCTGGTAAATAACTTTTCCTTGTATTATGCTAATTAGCCCAGAGTAAAAGTAGAAAGGAATTGTGGTTTAGTAGTAAATTTTTTAGTCCTTAGTTCCGTATTAGTTTATTTTAGGAGGTGGCTCCCTATTAGCCGCTAATATTAACTGCTTTGTCTTTATACCTATCCGGGGTCGGCTTGATATCATTTTAACCTTCTTTACCGATATGTCCTGCTTACGCGTCTAACCCTAGATCTTCTTTGGTCTTTCTCTGCTACTCCTCCCAGGAATTTCCTCCTTCTCCTCATTCTTTGAACCCTTGTCAGGGCGCGGTGAGACACTAAATGTTGTGAGACTTGCCGTCTCACTTCCAACATGTGAACAAGAAATATCTAGATCTCAGATGTTACCTAGGGCAAATTAGATAATATTTTAAACATCCAGGCTTAAGGCATTTAGGCATTTTATACCTATGTTTCCTTGACGGACTACTTTTACTGGGCTTTGACCCACATATTTTTGTATAATACTATCTTGGTGGTTAGCATGTACATTGCACGTAAGCACTGATGATGACTGGTAAACCAGTCGAAAACTAGTTATGTGAATTTGATGTGGCCCTTTTGAGGGTTTTTTAAATATACCTTTTATACAGGATTTTACTGTTTTTTGTATCACATGGTATACAGCCAACTACAGGAAAACTTTTTCCTTGTGGATTTTTTAGACACTAAATATTGTTAGCTTGCTGTCTCCATTGGCTACAATCCTGTGTCAGATCCTTCATGTAGAGATTTTCCCAACTGAGTCTTCATTTGATCTGCCCATCTTGTTGGAGATCTTCCTTTTGGTCTTTTTCCTTCCACCTTTTCTTCTACTACCAGCTCTTCTAGAATTGACAGGTTCGATCACTGTTCTGTCCAGGACACGTTAATTCAAAGGTAATTTAGTTAGGCACATTATTAAATTATCATTTTTTGAGAACGATGAAATATAATACGATATGCATAGCTCGTAATTAAAATAAATATACAATATTTCATAGACGGATAAACACACTATCTTTTATATTTATCCGATAATAAAGGAATTATTTGATTACTGTCTTATAAAAATGAATGTGTTTATCGGTATGTTTATTTATATTATTAATTACGGCTCAATATTACGTGCATAATAATAGGTTATAAAATGATTACTATAATTTCAACTTAGTAGACGTATATGTCGGGGCATTATAAACCATACAAATAATGCCTCGGTAAATAAATAAAGCAATAAATTTTTGTATTTTCTACTACTTATTATCAATAACAGTAAAAAAATGTTTCCACTTTCTACAAATATCAATGCAGTGTAATAGATTTTTGATGATATACATTTGAAATAAAACATTTTTAATGATATTATAGAAAAACTGTAATAGTAGATAAAAAGTATAATTGACCAATTGATGGGATAAATGAACTTTTTTAGCTATCTATTTCCTTCCTCTCTTTTATCAATCTGTTTCAATTCAGTCTTAGATGTAAGTTTTCTCCTAGTCTTCCACTCATCCATCCATTGTTTCTGTTAACTTCGTCTACTACGCGTGATCTCCATTGAACAATGTTTGTCTATCTTTCATTATTGTTACTTTTCTGATCTTCTGATTTGTATATGTATAATGTCCTAGAAAAGTTCCCTAACACTGCTTGTTCCATAGCCGTTTCAAATACTTGGGAGTGATGGTGAAATGCAGAAACGATAGAACGGATGAAATAAATGAACGCATCCTACTGGGTAATAAAACCTACTGGAACTACCAAAAATTCTTGAAAGAAAAACACATTAGTAAGACAACCAAATTAAAAATTACAAGACTGCAATCAGACCAGTGATCACCTACGGTGCAGAGACGATGTGCCTAACACAAAAACATGAAATGAGGTTAGAAATGAGGTGAGGATAAGTGTAGGCGAATTTAGAAGATTAACCAATGAATTAATTAAAGAAGTCATCCAGGGTGAAGACATAATCAAGTTCGTGAAGGCGCAAAGGCTCAGGTGGCTGGGACACACAGAAAGAGCTAACCCAGATTCTACGCTAAAGCGAATAACTTGCTGGAGACCAACAACAAAGAGACCAAAGGGAAGCCCCAAAACAAGATGGAGAGATCAAGTCTCAGGAGACATAAAGAAGCTGAGAATCTACAATTGGAAGGAGCGTGGTAAGGACCGGAAAGAATGGAGGAAAATTGCTATAATAAAACAAGACAACAGCGGACTGATTCTCCGCAACAAATGAATCAGAGAGCCCAAAAGGGCGGCAAACACTCCGCCAAGAGTGAATAGGCCATGATGATGATGATCATGATGACCATCCATTTCCTTCCTCTCTTTTATCAGGCTGTTTCAATTCAGTCTTAGATGTAATTTTTCCCCTTCCACTCATCCAGCCATTGTTTCTGTTAACTTCGTCTACTACACGTGATCTCCATTGAATAATGTTTGTCTATCTTTCATTATTGTTACTTTTCTGATCTTCTGATTTGGTATATTTATAATGTCCTAGAAAACTTCCCTAACACCGCTCGTTCCATAGCCCTATGAGTTAGCTTTAATCTGTCAGTTGCTACAAGCTCTTATTGATCCCGTTCATAGGTTGTGACTGACCGATTACTGTGCTTCTGGTATCTGCAAACTCGATAAGTATCATTGTTTCTATTCATAGCTCATAACTGGTAGGAAACAAGTGTTTGTTACCAGTGTATTCTTTTTGTCACATTTAGGTGTTAAGAGGCAACATCAGCGCGCGGAAAACGCGTTCCAAGATTGCAGCTGTAATTTTGAATATTTTGTCGATATATTTGGCACACATATTCGTAATATAATAAAGAATAACGGTACATAGCCCAATTTGAGAAATGTGTTAGTACGTGGAAATTACTCTATAATTAAATGAAATATTAAAAAAAAACAGGTCTGTACTACCATAACGAAGAACAAAAAAAAACTTTCTTCAAATAAACTTTTTTATCCCATGCCTAGATTTTGTGTTACATTGGAATTACATTCTAAAAATCGATTTATCTATAACAAGAAATCGAACTTGAATGAGTCGGCATAAATTAGCGCCCCTATACAGGGTGTTTCGGTGTTTGGTAAAGAATGAGCCATAGCTTAACCTTAGATTCCTGAGGTTAAAATAGGTTGATTTAAGCTGACTTCTTCTTCTTTGAGTGTCTCTCCTATCGGAGATTGGATATCATTAGGGCGATTCTAATTTTATTTACTGCTGTTTTGAACAATTCGTTAGTGGTACAGCCAAACCACTCTCTCAAATTTCTCATCCAGGTCATTCTTCTACGGCCTGGATTTCTTCGTCCTTGGATTTTTCCTTGCATTATATTTTGTAGGAATGTGTACTTTTGTCCCCTCATCAGGTGGCCTAAGTATTCAAGTTTTCTCTTTTTTATATTCAGTAGAACTTCTGACTCGTTATTTATTCTGCGTATTACTTCTTCATTTGTAATTTTATCCACCCAACTTATTCTTAGTATACGGCGGTAGCACCACATCTCAAAGCTTTCAAGATTTTTAATATTCCTCTGTTTAAGAGTCCATGACTCAACACCGTAGAGCAAAGTACTGAATACATAGCATTTTAACATTCTAGTTCGTAGATGAATACTAATATCACGATTACAAAATAATTTTTTCATTTTTATAAAAGTAGTACAATTTCAATACGTCTTTTTATCTCGTGATTTTGGTCACCTGTTTCATTGATAAGGGTTCCCAAGTATTTGTATTCGTTTACTTTTTCAAGTTGGTTACCGTTTATTGTGATACTAGTGTCATTTATTGGATTCTTACTGAAGGTCATATATTTGGTTTTTTTGACGTTCATCCTTATGCCGTAGTTATTACATATCTCATTCATACTTTCAACTAGATGTTGTAGATCTTCCGCTGTTCATGCCATTATAACAGTATCGTCAGCATATCGAATGTTATTGATAACTTCTCCATTGACTAATATCCCTTCGTTTGCATATGAGAGAGCTTCTTGGCATATTTGTTCGCTGTAGATATTAAACAAGAGCGGTGACAATATACAACCCTGTCGTGCCCCTCTACGTATTTCTATTTCGTCCGATGTTTGGTCTTCTATTTTTATATTAGCTCGCTGATTCCAGTACAGATTTAATATTATTTGTATGTCTCTGGTGTCAATGTTCTTACTCTCCAGGATTTCTTTGAGTTTACTGTGGCGTACTTTGTCAAACGCCTTTTCAAAGTCTATAAAGCAGGCGTGTACCTCTTGGTTAACATCTAGGCATCTCTGTGTTAGAACGTTCAAGGCAAAGAGAGCATCCCTTGTACCTAATCCTTTTCTGAATCCCATCTGTATATCGTTAATATCGATGTCTAGTTTTTAATAGCTTCGGTTGTGGATGACTCTAAGAAATATTTTAAGCAGGTGACTCATCAAGAAGATTGTTCGATGATCTGAACATTGCATGCCTTAGTTTTCTTCGGTATGGTGACAAACGTCTTACCAAAGCAGTAAGTAAGTCAAAGCTGACTTACCTTAGTACAATAGTTGATAATAACTGAAATACAGGGTGTCAAAGTGAAACTTTTATGTTATTTATTTTTGAATATTTCGTGACAGGCATGGGACAAGAACACGAAATTTGGTAAGTGGTGCTGATACTGTACACCCTACTAAATTATGTTAAACAAACGTTTCTGGCTACTAACAGAGGCGTACGACGGGGGAACGTGAATGGTTGACCCTTCCCAAATCCTACACCACTCGCGGAATTGCTATTTTAGTGCAATTTTTTTATTCTCCAATACTTTTTATGTAAATAACATACTCTTTATTCGTAACGATAAAGATATAACCCATTAGTAATCGAGATATTTGAAGCTAAAAACGAAGGAGCATCATACTTACATTAATCAAAATAAATGTGCCTTTTCATTTTTAACTTCAAATATCTCGAAAACTAATGACTTTATCGGTTACGAATGAAGAGTATATTATTTACATAGAAAGTATTGGAGAATCTAAAAATTATGCTAAAATAGCAGTTTCATCAGTGACGTAGAATTTGGGAAGGGTCAACCATTCACTTTCCCCTGTCGTACGCCTCTGACATTAACCAGAAACGATTATTTAACGTAATTTGGTAGGGTGTACCTACACTTTCTGCCAAGTATCATAAGGATATGTCAAATAGTTTTATAGTGCCGGGCACACATAGTTCTTAAAGTTTTAAATAAAGAATAAATTATTAAAAGAAAAGAATACTTTAAAATAATTTGACATATCCGTGTCAATAGAAATTCCGCCAGTGGCGTAGAATTTGGGAAGGGTCAACCATTCACGTTCCCCCGTCGTACGCCTCTGGTAGTAGCTAGAAACATTTGTTTAACATAATTTAGTACCACTTACCAAGTTTCGTGTTGTTGTCCCATGCCTGCCAAGAAATATTCAAAAATAAATAAAAAAATGTTTAACTTTGACACCCTGTATTTCGGTTATTATCAACTTTTGTACTAAGGTAAGTTAGCTTAAATCGACCTATTTTAACCTCAGGAAACTAAGGTTAAGCTATGGCCCATTCTTTACCAAACACCCCGTATTAGCATCTATAATAATGCTGGAAGAATGGTGGAAAGCTGAAATACATAGAATATGCTAGAGGTTCCTGTGAAATTCAATTAGATGCGTTTTAAATGTTATTCTTTATGAATCGAAATGTTTGTAGGCATGGGCGC
Source organism: Diabrotica virgifera virgifera (assembly GCF_917563875.1). Lineage (NCBI taxonomy): Eukaryota > Metazoa > Arthropoda > Insecta > Coleoptera > Chrysomelidae > Diabrotica > Diabrotica virgifera. The sequence continues at coordinate 243,978,158 of NC_065445.1, read as the reverse complement.
CCTTATAAAAATTTTTAGGGGGGCCAGACGTGAAGATGTTGCACGTCCATCCATGTATCCATTGGATGACAATATATAGTTTAAAGCACCCCCGAAAAGCTAGGGGGATACGCCCCCCCATGCCATGGGTATACTCTATAAGAAAAGTGTGAAATAATAATAGATTTTTTTATATTAGATAAGTTGAACTATGTATTTGTCTAAGATAAAACATTGTTTCTGTTAAAAACAGTTACTATAATGTCATGACTTTGCTTTTTCGCCATTATCAGCAAAATATTTTGTGTTTTTACACTTCTGCACCCAGTATTTAATAATTCACACTGTATATTATGCAATTATTTCCTTATCAATCATTTTTATCCGAATTATTTCATCAGCAATAATGTTTGGTGTTTATCGCCATGCCAATAAAAAATATTTCTATAATTAAAAGAAAACGACTAATATTGAAATAGTTTTTGAATGATTTATACTTTACGATGCTTTCACAATGTAACAGCTTTGTGAATAATATTTATGATTAACAGAACGTTTAAGTAGATATTTCATCATTATGTACTATGTTTGGTCTGTATGCGTATTATTCACAACATTTGATAAACAAAAGCATAAACAACGGCATAAAAATGTTAAATAAAATAAACCACCTAGAATCCATATTATATTATGTATTATTAAGAATAGGTTCTATCTCTTTAATCAACCCATTTTTATTTATATTTAGCGTATGGCTTAAGTACATCACAGAATATATTTAGATTTATTTATGCATTATACAATGCATCAGAAACAGATGTCCAGTTTTTTACATATTCGATTGACCCTGCTTCGGTTGCCATTACAAAGTCTATAGGGTCGCCTGTGTATGTATGCTCTGCGTTGGCAGTCCTAAACAATGTGTCTGATCGTCTGTCTTAAAAACGCCGCAGTCACAAGAAGGCGAGGGAAGTTTACCCCATCTGTCGGCGCATCTTCCACAGTTTGTTCGAATTCGATTAAGGGCTGCCCAAATCTTACGGGGACGTTCAAATTCGCCAGGTTTTTCAAAAATTTTCTCAAATTTCGGATACTCTTGGATATCCTACGGATATCTTGTTTAAAAATAGTCCTAAAATTTTTTACAATATGCACACCATTTTAAAGTAAAGAAAATAAGCATTCTCTTTTATTCCACTATGAGTATATCTAAATAAACAAGAAAAAAAGTTTAAAAAAAAAATCAAAAATCGTTAAAAGTATAAAACTTTGAAACACTGCAACTCGCTTAAAAATAGCCGCACAATCTTTTACAATTGACCACTTTAATGGTAATTGACTTTCCTACTAAATGAACCAGTGTATATACCTAGAATTGCGTAGAAAAAAGTTACCGAACAATGTTAGCGAAATAATGGGGAAAATGGCCCAAAAATACTGTGAGTGGCAAACTTTGAAAATTCATATTTCGAAAACTGTAAATCCTAGAAACTTTTACCAAACGTTGTTTTAAAGAAGAAGGAAGGAAGCTATTTTTCTGTGAAGCAATGCCTGTACCTATATCACCGTGGAAAAAAGTGATGGGTCAAAAAACAAAATTGCTTTGTTTCGTGTTTTTTTGTTTTTTATTTTTAATATATTTTTGTATTAAAAATATTTTTGACTTTAAAAGGTGATATTTCGATACTAAATTTAATCTGGAACAATTTTTCTGTAGACGTGTTTGTACCAAAAGTGCATAGAACTCACCCTGTGCCTAGGGACTAATTCACCCCTTTCTCAAAATCGCACCCCTTTAAATGGTAGCACTCCACGGTTTTTTCATATTTTAGAGGTCCATTATCATATGAGACAATAAAAACTATTTATAAACTTAAAAATGTAAAGACTTTAAGGTTGTATCATTAATACTTACAATATAAAATAAGAACCGTCCATGTATTAGGCTATTGATTATGTATTTTAGAAAGGAACTACAACGTTAACGGGGTTTTATTGTTTCATATTGGGACCGTGCAAGTTCGGCAAAGCGACCCCTATTTCTACGCTCTGTACTTTTATTCGCACTTTTAATTATATTGGCCAATTATATTAGTCCTGGTTACTGGATAATTGTCAAGGCCATAGTCCAAAAAAATAATAAGAAGAAAAAATAAGATGCAGGTTATGTTATGCAAACGTAAACAATTGTATGTAGTAAATAAAATTAGTTATTAAAATGCAGTACTGCAAGCAAAATACAATTAATTAAATTTACCTTTATATAATAATTGCATATCATATCAATATTGTGGAGCAATATATAATTTTTCTGCTTCAATGACAGAAGGTATGAAATGTACGTCAATTTGACAATTTCATTTGAAATATGAATTATTTAAGATAGTTGCAATATTTCTTCGCTACTCGCGCACGGTCGTTTCTCGTTTCCCCTTCCACGTACTTGCACACCGCGAATAGTCAATGGACCTCTAAATATGAAAAAACCGCGGAGTGCTACCATTTAAAAGGGTGCGTTTTTGAGAAAGGGGTGAATTAGTCCCTAGGCACAGGGCGAATTAGTTTGAGCTCTATGCACGTTTGGTACAAACACGTCTACAGGAAAAATTTTCCAGCTTAAATTTACTATCGAAATATCACATTTTGAAGTCAAAAATATTTTTTTTTTTACAAAAATATATTCAAAAGAATAGCAAGAAAAAAACACGAAAGGTAGCATTTTTGTTTCTTGCCCTATAACTTTTTTCCACGGTGACATAGGTATAGAAATTGCTTCACATAAAAAAAAGTTCCATCCTTCCTCTTTAAAATCACGTTCAGTGTAAGTCTTTATGAGTTACAGTTTTCAAAATATGATTTTTCAAATTTCGCCACTCACAACAATTTTGGGCCATTTTCCTTGTTACTTCGCAAACATTGTTCTGTAACTTTTTTTACGTAGGTTTAGGTATATGCAATGTTACACGTAGTAGAAATAAAAGTCAATTACCTTTAAAATGGTCTATTGTAGAAGGATGTATGACTATTTTTAAGCAAGATACGGTTTTTCAAAATTTTATACTTTTAATGATTTTTGATATATTGTACGATTATTTTTTAATTTCTCATTATAATTTTTTTATTGTATATTTAGGTATATACATTGTGCATTAAAAAGGAGAGCTTATATTCTTTACTTTAAAGTGGTGTATTGTAAAAAATTCTAGGTCTAGTTTTAAACAAGATATGCTTTTTCAAAGTTTGAGATATACACATGCAATAGGTCCCACTGTAGTTGGAACCATATGGAAAACTTTTTATTATTAACTTTATGAAAAAAATTATTCTTTATTAAATGCTCTGCATAGTCTAAAACCTAAGATGTAAACATCAGATATAATTTTTTATCAATAGTGTACGAGGTATGTTAAAAAATATGAATTTCGCTCAAGAGTAAAGTACCTTTATATTTCACAATATCGAAAAGTGTTACATATTAAGAAAAAGGTATTTGGAATTAAAAATTATGTTACAATATGCAACTATATTCTTCTAATTAGAAAAAAATTAAACAATTTAAAATTTTTCTCAAATTACGGATACCCTTGGTTATCCTACGGATATCTTGTTTAAAAATAGTCCTAGAGGTGATTGCAATACACCATTTTAAAGTAAAGAAAATTAGCTTTTTTATTCCAGAATGTATATACCTAAATGTATAAGAAAAAAAGTCATAATGAGAAATTTACAAAATAATCATAACACATATCAAAAATCATTTGAAGTATAAAAGCTTGAAAAAGCATAACTTGCTTAAAAATAGTCATACGACCTTATACAGTAGACCATTTTAAGGGTAATTTACTTATTTTTCTACTAAATGTACCATTGCGTATACCTAGAAATGCGTAGAAAAAAGCTACAGAACAATGTTTGCGAAATAATGGGGAAAATGGCTCAAAAATTCTGTGAGCGGCAAATTTTGAAATATTCTATTTCGGAAACTGCAAATTCTGGAGACTTCTACCAAACTTTATTTTAAAGAGAAAGGATGGAAGTTATTTTTCGCTGAAGCAATGCCTATACCTATATCCCTGTGGAAAAAAGTTATGGGGCAAAAAACAAAATTGCTTTCCTTCGTGTTTTTTTCTTTTGAATGTATTTTTGTAAAAAAAATACTTTTGACTTTAAAATATGATATTTCGATAGTAAATTTAATCTGGAACAATTTTCCTGTAGAAGTGTTTGTACCAAAAGTAAATAGAACTCACCCTAATTCACCCTGTGCCTAGGGACTAATTCACCCTTTTCTCAAAAGCGCACCCATTTAAATGGTAGCACTCCGCGGTTTTTTCAAATATAGGGGTCTATTGACCATATGAGATAATAAAATCCCGTTAACGTTGTAGTTCCTTTTAGCTCTCTTATTTTGAACATAATCAATAGCCTATATGTAAATGTATAAAAATATAGAAAAGTATAAAATAGAATATTCCATGAACAATAAACATAAGACTCTCTAAGAACTATTATGGTTAAATGGAAATTCCATCTACGGATTGTTGTCGTCAATTTTTGCAGACACCACGCAAATATATGCGACCTCGAACTTAGTAAAAAAACTAAAATCTCGATTTAAATACAAGAGGTAATTTATTTATACGTTTTCAAAATAACACTAAATATGCACACACATTAATAATGTTGGAGAAATACAATTCAGTAAGTAACAATAAAAATTAACGACTAGTGTGGTTTTTGATTCCATTTAAACAAGGAAAATTAAAAGTCTTGATATTACCAGAGAACGGCAGTTCTCGTCAGTGGCGCACACACACACACCCCCCTACACGCGACACTATATATACACGAAATTTTCGATTTTATAAATCTGACTGAATTGAAAGTTGGGCCAACTCCCATCTTAAACTTCAGGAAAAGACTCCCCATTCATATGTCAACCATCCATTTTGGTCCAAGGGTGTGGATTTTACGGCCCTTCCTATTTAGAGTCTCTTTTTCGTTCTCGTCCCCAAAACTCCCAAAAACTTCGAAATTTTATGTCCGACTTTTGTGTCTTCTAATAGTACTGATCATTACCTTTACAACGCATGTCTAATTTTGAAAATCGGTTATACCATTCAAAAGTTACCGAGCTCAGAAATATGACTCAATTTCTATTGAAAAAGGGAAAATGTTTGTGGATATGTATGTATGTGGAGAAGTTAACCCGATCTAAATTTTTTTCTGTGTTTGAAGAGGGGGTCAGGGCCGATTCAGAACCGGTGTAGTTTTTAAATTTTGACCAACCATAAGCCAGCTATAGGACTTGGTAGGTACAAAATGGTATATTTTTTGGGGTCTATATCTTCGGTTCAAGAAGAGACAGGAGAACCGCAAATACACCAAATCAATAGTGTTGAGTTATGCTTTCAAGTGGTGTCTAAGCCGTCAGGATCAGGCATACACACTGCTCAGTATAGCCGAAAAACTTAAAAACAAACTTTGAAAATTTTGGCTTTTGCGCCAATAACTGAGCGTTTGTAAAAGGACTCTAGCTAGACGAATCTGACGGTGTGTACCTCATATCCGAGAAAATTCGAATTTTTAAGTTATAGGCTTCATAAGTATGATCAAATCTATTTCCTATGGGAAAAACGGTTTTTCAAGCTCAATAATTCCTGTAATAGCTTTAGTTATCATACTTGACCTTAGATGCATCAGATACTACCTGTCAATACGTTTTAAACTCATGTTTAGTGATCAAAGTCGGTTAAGCCGTTTAGAAGTTATTAAGCTACAAAAGTATAATCCAATTAACGATTATTTCCGAAATGGTTTATGTAGTTGTAGTGGTTACGACGCTAAATTTGATCTGGCAACGGGCAATCCGAGTATATTTACCGACCATCAATATTTTTTTCAATCTATTTCGAATAGAAAAAAATCTAGTGTACATTCGATGGACACTAGATCATTTGGGAGATAATGCGACAAAGGCGACCATTTATAAAGCTTAATGTGTAATCGAGAAACATTGTATTCAACTTCATACATTTAATTTATAAATAATTTTGAAAAACTCCTCTTACAAGAATGAAAAACCGCTAAACGCCGTACAAATGAGTGGCGCATACAATATTCCAGCTACAAAAGATCTGATATGAATATTACGTGGCGCGAAAATGTATTTTAATTTTGATGCAAAACAAAATTCTAGTTTTATTTTAAAAGATTTTTCCATAATATTTGCTAAATTTGAAGCAAACGCGCCACAAAAGAGTTTCAAAATTCAAACTGTATCAAAGTTACTCTTTTGTGGCGCATTTTACTTCAAACTGAGCAAATATTATGGAAAAATCTTTTAAAATAAAACTAGAATTTTGTTTTGCATCAAAATTAAAATACATTTTCGCGCCACGTAATATTCATATCAGATCTTTTGTAGCTGGAATATTGTATGCGCCATCCATTTTTACGGCGTTTAGCGGTTTTTTATTCTTGTAGGTACATAACGCACAAATATTTTTTTAACGAAATGAGAAGTACCAGATCCGTAAATCTGAAAACTTCTCTCGTGGAACCACTTTCTGGTAACATCCTTAATCTCTGCCTTTTACAATTTTATAAGGCAAGGAGACGACGAATAAAGGAGACGAAAGGGACTCTACAATATGCAGTCACATTCCGTGTATTCGTCTACGAAAAATTCCAACGAAGGTTGATTCCTTTTACCTTTTTATGTGATTTACACCTTTTTCAGTAGGTTACACAAATGTAACAATAAAATTCTTTAACGGGAATCACTTATTACAAAATCGCTCTGTATTTGGAGAGTTTACAATTTTCATTAATAAAATATAGAGATATTTCTGTAGACGCATATTTTCTTTTTCATTTGATTACATATTTACTTTAGTTTCCTTTTACTTTTAAATTTATGTATAACATAATATACAGAGTTGGGATAAAGTATGGAACCAAGCAAATATCTTTGAAACGAAAAGAGCAATATTTATGAAACTTTGCATGCAAGTACAGTGACGCAAAAGGCATCTGATGCCATATTTTTTGTTACTACTCCACTTCCGGTTTCACCGGAAATACCCTTATTTTATTTACTTTAAATGGGACACCCTGTATATTTTTGCAGATTTTAAAAGAACTTGTTATTTTTAATTCATACATACCAAGTTTGGAAGAAAAAACTATTAAAACAAGAAATAAATCTCTTTACAGTTAAAAAATAGGTTAATTTATTTACGTTAGACCAATGATACACTTGCGATCATAAAAAGTGGGTCACTCGATGAATTATTCGAGTTAGATGTCTCGAATTTTCTAAACCTGTTGTCCGATTTGAGTGATTTTTTTAGTATGTTATAGCTTTATTCTTTAACAATATCGCCATAATAATATTGTTGCTAGATAGGTAAATTGTCATTGTATACAGGGTGTAACAATCATACTGTTTTTATTCCTCAAAGTGTGGAACACCCCGTTCAATGTTTTAGCATAGATAAGATATTGAAATCAAAACTCGATTGTAGCCTTAGGCTTTCTTAACATTTTCTTTTTTGATTGATTTGTTTATGTTGGATAATAAAAAAGTTAGGCACCTTAACAACTAACCATGTTCTTCATCAATACAGGGTGTTTCTAAATTAGTGCGACAAATTTTAAGGGGCAATTCTGCATGAAAAAATAATGACCGTTTGCTTTATAAACGTATGACCGCAAATTCTTCAGTTTCGAGATACGGGATGTTCAATTTTTTCTTACAAACTGACGATTTATTTATTGCTCTAAAACCGGTTGAAATATGCAAATGAAATTTGGTAGATGTTAAGAGGTAGTTATGGCGCATTTTTTGACATACAATTAAGAATGTTATATTCACCATTGGCGTGCATACGGGATGTATCTAAAATGTTTATACCCGTATGCACGCCAATGGTGAATATAGAATTATTAATTGTATGCCAAAAAATCCACAATAACTGCCTCTTACAACCTACCAAATTTCATTTGCATATCTCTATTGGTTTTAGAGCAATAAATAAATGGTCAGTTTGTAAGAAAAATTTAAACGTCCCGTATCTCGGAAACGAAGCATTTGCGGACATATGTTTATAAAGCAAACTGTCATTATTTTTTCATACAGAATTACCCCTTAAAGTTTGTCGCACTTATTTAGAAACACCCTGTATTGATGAAGAACATGGCTAGTTATTAACGTGCTTAAATTTTTTAATATCCAACATAAACAAATAAATCAAAAAAGAAAATGTTAAGAGAGACTAATTGAGTTTTAATTTCAATATTTTATCTATGCTAAAATATTTTACAGGGTGTTCCGAACTTTTAGGAATAAACACAGTATGATTGTTACACCTGGTATACAATGACAATTTACAGTCTAGCAACAATATTATTATAGCGATATTGCTAAAGAATAAGGCTATAACATACTAAAAAATCACTCAAATCGGACAACAGGTTTAGAAAATTCGAGACATCTAACTTGAATAACTCATCGAGTGACCCGCTTTTTATGATCGCGAGTGTATTAAAAATAAAAAAAAAATTTCAAATGTTGAAAATGTTTGCTGTTCACCTCTTGACAACGTGCAAGCCTATAAATAAATTTGTGAGTCACTTTTTGCAAGATTTCTCCACGTATTAGTTCACATTCATCAATATTATTATTCTTTGTCTCAAATCCTGCAAGCTTGTTGGTTGCCTAACGTAAACACGTAATTTTAGATAACCCAAAGAAAAAAATCTAACGGGTTGAGGTCCGGAGAACGAGCGGGCCACTCTATGAATCCTCTACGTCCAATCCATGGATTTGGAAAATTCACTTCCAAAAAATGAAAATTCACCATAACCGATTGTCATTCATATTTCAATACGATCTTTTTCACTTAAATGAACCATTTTTAATACAACTTATTTCTGTCAATTAGTTCAGTAATAGTTCTACCTACTATACTAAATTCAAATAAGTCATGCAGTGCATGTAAACAACAATTTTAGTCTACAGTATAGATGGTACTCGTTTATTTTCTATTACGTTGTATTAATACAAAACATTATTTACAGACACTTTTTAACAAATTTTCTCTACCAAATTTGGTATGTATGAATGAAAAATAACAAGTTCTTTTAAAATCCGCAAAAATATATAGGGTGTCCCATTTAAATTAAATAAGTTAGGGGTATTTCCGGTGAAACCGGAAGTGGAATAGTAACAAAAAATATGGCAACAGATGCCTTTTGCGTCACTGTACTTGCATGCAAAGTTTCATAAATATTGTTGTTTTCGTTTCAAAAATATTTGCTTGGTTCCATACTTTATCCCAACCCAGTATGTATCGCAGCAAATATTTTGTGAAGATGACACATACAAATGATAAAGCCTAAAAAAATTAACTATTGTACGAAGTGCTGATTTAATTTGTGATTTAATACAATTAAATTCCAACTGAAACTATTTGCACTATCACATTTTTAATAAAAATGTACAGGTGGGACAAACGAATGGTAATGAGTCACATTCTCCAATTCTACAAACTATCAGCTTCTGCAGAATATCACGCAGGGAAAGATTTTAGGAAAGCGTACTGTTGGAAGATGAAGAATGTAATGGCTGCGCACTCTCATAGAGTGGTTTAATTGTTCGTCTAACCAACACAGCAGACAAATCAGACGAAGTAATAGAGGCTTTTTATTACGATTTAAGGAAAGTCCTAAGTAAGTTAAAAACCAATGAAGTAACGCTAGTTATGGGTGACTTTAATGCCAAAATCGGTAAGGGTAGTTATGGTCAAGTAGTAGGTCCATGGGGTTTGGGTGAACGAAATGAGAGAGGAGAACGCCTACTCACATTTGCTACGGAAGAAGAGTTGGTAATCACCAATACACTCTTCAAATTGCCATCCAGAAGGTTGTACACATGGCGCTCACCCGGTGACACGTCAGAAAATCTCATAAGAAACCAGATTGACTATATTTTAATAAATAAAAGATTCAAAAACTCAATAACATCAGTGAAAACCTACCCTGGTGCAGATATTAAGTCAGACCATAACCCACCTGTCAGTAAGTTTCGTCTGAAATTAAAAAAAATCCACAAACCTAATCCTATAAGATACGATCTCAAACAACTAAAAGATGATGGCATAAAGCAAGAAGTACGGGAATATCTGAAGAACAACATATCTAAGTCAGAAGTAGTTAATGATGTTGACACAGAAAAAAACCACTTAGAAACATTGGGAAGGAAATACTAGACCAATACCTGCGACCGAAAAAGACAGAAAAGAAAAAACCATGGATACCGACGGTATATTACAGATGATGGACAGAAGAAGAGAATCCAAGCGGAAAGACTACATTGCATATCAGTTTCTAGACAAAGAGATAAAAAAAGCTGTCAGAGAAGCTAAAAACAGAAATCTGGAATAACCGTGTGAAGAAATCAAGATATTGGAACGTAAACACGATTCCTTCAACCTCCACAAAAAGATCAAAGAGGCAGCAGGCATCTATAAATCAAAAAGGCCGGGACACTTAACAGCTGCTCAAGGAAATCCAATAGTTGATATTGAAGAAATAAAAACAACATGGATGAACTATGTGACAACAACATTTGAAGACAATAGGAATGTCACCATCACACAAAATAAAAATGACGATACCGGACCACCTATTCTCGAAGCGGAAGTAGAAGCTGCTATAAACATTAAGGAGGGAAAAGCCACAGGACCAGACGAGTTCTACTCAGAATTTTTGAAAATTATGGATAAAGACGAAGTAAAAAGACCTTGATCTTCAACAATATATACCAAAGTGGAAAAATTCCCCAACAGTGGCTAAGATCAACTTTTATAACAATCCCTAAAAAACCCAATGCCAAAAAATGTGAAGATTATCGAATAATAAGCCTTATGAGCCATCTACTGAAAACTTTTTTAAAAATTATACATAAAAGGATATATAAAAAGTGTGAAGAACACATGACAAACACACGATTCGGCTTCAGGGATGCATTGGGTACTCGAGAGGCACTTTTTGCAATACAAGTTCTCTTTCAAAGATGTAGAGACGTGAATTGTGATATATATGTGTGTTTTGTTGATTACCAGAAAGCGTTCGATAGAATAAAACATGACGAACTGATGAAAATATTAAACTCAATTGGTCTAGACAGCAGAGATCGCCGTATAATAAACAATAACTATTACGAACAAACTGCAGCTGTTAGAGTAGGGGATCAGTTAACAGACGACATAAAGATAAAAAGAGGTGTGCGACAGGGATGTATATTGTCCCCATTATTGTTTAATACATATTCAGAGCACATTATGAACCTAGCGCTAACGGACATAGACGAGGGAATACTTATAAACGGAGAACGATTGAACAACATAAGATACGCTGATGATACTGTCATTTTTGCAGATAGTCTTGAAGGTCTGCAGACACTTGTCTCCAGGGTGGCAGAAGTAAGTAGCAGGTTTGGGCTTGATTTTAACATCAAAAAAACCAAATACATGGTTATAAGCAAAAATAGGATACCACCTGGTCAATTACTAGTTAACCAACAACCTATAACACAAATCACCAACTTTTGTTATTTGGGTGCAAACTTAAATTTACACTGGGACCAATCGACGGAAATTAAGATAAGGATCGAGAAGGCAAGATCAACTTTCGTCAAAATGAAAAAAATCTTTAACAGCCACGATATAAAATTGGAAATAAAAGTTCGTTTACTAAAATGCTACGTATTCTCCGTTCTTTTATATGGCGTGGAGTCATGGACCTTAACTGAAGCATCACTGAAGAGACTCAAAGCATTTGAGATGTGGTGCTATAGACGCATGTTGAGGATTTCCTGGATAGACAGAGTTACCAACGAAGAAGTTCTACATAGAATGGGTAAAGAGCGCGAACTAGTCGTAACCATAAAACGTCGCAAACTGGAATACCTGGGCCATATAATGCGCAATGAACAACGATATGACCTACTTCGGACCATACTTCAAGGTAAAGTGCATGGGAAAAGAGGTCCAGGACGAAGAAGAATATCCTGGCTGCATAACCTGCGAAAATGGTTTAACTTAACCACTACCGGACTTTTCAGGGCAGCAGTCAACAAAGTCAGAATAGCCATGTTAGTGTCCAACATCCGTAACGGATAGGCACCATAAGAAGAAGAACCAACTCTTTAGTCCAACAGTGAAAAGAGTTCAAATAATCATCTTCTTTACGTGCCGTCTCCGCGACGAAGGTTGTCAATCATCATTGCTATTCTAACTTTTGACACTACAACCCGAAAGAGTTCAGTTGAGCTACATTCAAACCATTATCTGAGATTTCTCCGCCAGGACATTTTTCTTCTACCTATGCTGCGCCTTCCTTGAATCTTTCCCTGTATTATTAATTTTAGGAATTCATATCTGTCACCACGTGTTATATGACCCAGATATTCTAGTTTTCTTATTTTGATGGAGTCCAGTATCTCCCTGCTGTTCCCTATTCTTCTTAGGACTTCTTCATTCGTTATTCTGTCTCTCCAGGAGATTCTCAGCATTCCTCGATATGTCCACATCATGCTTCCAATGCTTCCAATCTATTATTACAAATATTGTTTATTAAGAGTCCATGTCTCCACACCATACAAAAGAACAGAAAATACATAAGACTGTAGTACTCGTTTTCTAAGCTTAAGCTAATTTCTTAAGCGTTCATATTATTGAATGCACTTCTAGCCTTTTCTATTCTAACTATGATTTCTTTTTTTTTAATGTAATTATGTTTATTTACAATCTACATCATTAAAAGAGTATTAAGTAAATTTGTTCCATGTTTTTGGGCATGAAGAAGAGACTTCCAATGATGTCTCATCTTATTCTATTTATGTTTAAGTTTTAAAATATGTCCTGAGGCCAGGTTCTATCTAGTCTCCTTGTGGCAAGGCCATTATAGAATAATTCCCTTACTAACTCATTGTCATGGTGAATGGTATGCTCATTTTGTGACTCCGTGGCTCGATGGATTTCTTCTCTGATGAAAGGTATATTTAAGTCTTCGTGAAATGTTTGATTGTTTAAGTACCATGGTGCATTCACTATTGATCTTAGAACTTTAGACAAATCTTTGGATGATATTCAGTGATGTTAACTTTGCACAGCCCCAGAGGTGTAGTCCGTAGTACGTAGTACCAAATAGGTTTGAGTATTGCTTTTTACAGAAGAATTTTGTTTTGGATGTTGAGTTTTGATCTGCGCCCAAGGAGCCAATACATTTGCCGGAATCTCAAGTCTAGCTGTCTTCTTTTGGTTTGGATATGTTTTTTCCAAGTAAGACGTTGGTCAAGATGGAGGCCAAGGTATTTAGCGTCTGTTACTGTTGGTATTCGTACATTTTCCATTCTTACAGTGGGCATGTGTTGTGGCGGTTGGTAAACGTTATTTGAGATGATTTTGTTTTGTTTACTTTTGTTCGCCATTTTGTGTACCATTCACTGAGTATGTCCAGATGGTGTTGCAGGTCTTGTGAGGCTTGTATGAGATCTTCATTTACAGCTATTATTGCTACGTCATCACGAAAGAAGCGATCGTAGTATTATGAGACTCTGGTCAGAGCCTATTTTACTTCAAATCAGGCCTGAGGCACTACACAATTTTCGGGCCCCTAAATATGATTTAATAATAATAATATTAATACCTTTTTTAAATGAAGTCATTATTTAATAGAAATATAGTTGCACCAGAAATTAAAATTTTTATTAACAATAAATAAAATTTATATTTAAACAATTAAACATTGTTTAAATACAGTTTGTCGCATTTAAGATGAAGACAGCTCTATATTTTTGCTATCAAAATAACTACAGATTTGAAGTTTTGCACAGCCATACAGGTTGAATGTTCACATTTTTTAAGATACTCAGCTGAAATTTAAATTTTAAACGCAGCCTACTGCGACTCCAGAAACAGGGTAAATTGTCGATATTTTGCTTCGCGTTAGAGATATCGTAAAAAGTTATTTGAAAAAGTACTTCCAAATCTTATTCTAACCTCACATACCAAATTGCATGGCAAAATTTACATTTTTTCAGTATTCGTAGTCAGGACTCAGGTACTTTTTTCAGGTATTCATCTCAGCTGTCCCGAGATGCATCTCGAGCCAGCCAATTTTAAGTTTTAGGGCCCTGGCTATAAACAATGAAAAAACTAAAAGTGCAAATTTTGTCATAAAATTTAGTATGTGGGGTTAGCATAATATTTGGAACAACTTTTTTAAATAACTTTTTCCCTCTTCGTGGAGTCGCAGTAGGCTGCGTTTAAAATTTAAATTTGAGCTGCGTAACTTGAAAAAAAATGTGAATATTTAACCTGTATGACTGTACAAAACTTCAAATTTGTATTTATTTTGATAGCCAAAATATAGGGCTGTCTTCATCTTAAATTCGACACACGGTATATATGTCATTTCCTTTTGTAAATAATTTGGTCGTTGAACCATAAAAGGATGGACCGTTCTTGGACAAAAATTTAATGGTTGCTATTATTCGTTGAAGCACGTTTCTCCAATTATGCTTTTCTTCTAAACAACTTTTTTCCATTAATTTTACAATTTGCCCTGCTGTACTATTTCTCTTGACTAATGTACCAATTGATGAAATATGTTCAGCAGATCGCTCAGGTTGAATAACTAACTGTCCTATTGATATTTTTCCAGTCATTATACCCATCGAAAGTTAGAACAACTACAATTTTCGTGGAAATCAGTTTACAAACGTAACAATAAATACGGCTAGGTTAGCTTTCATTTTATAAAAATCACAAATGTCTGATTTTATTATTTTCCAGGTATGCAACACATTCACTAATTTTATAAATACAGTGATGAGCGCGCTAATAACCGACAAAATAGCTCAAAAGATGGAAAACATAATACATTGCGAAACAAAAAGAGATGAAACTAGTGGAGGTGGAAATTATCGTTATAAACGTCTAAAATAACTACATTACATAGTTTCTCACCTTTAGACGTATCAGAGGAGTACGACAATTATTGTCATTGTGACAGTAGAATTTTATAAAATACTCTCACAGACGTCTAAAGGTGAGAAACTATGTAATGTAATGTTAATTAACACGTTTATAACGATAATTTCCACCTCTTCTAGTTTCATCCATTTTTGTTTCGCAGTGTATTATGTTTTCCATCTTTTGAGCTATTTTGCCGGTTATTAGCGTGCTCATCACTGTATATTAAAGCAGTCGATTATTTATAAAATATTGTTGAAATTTGAGATTTACATGTTTTGGCCAATCCCCTATATCGCTAGGAAAAGAGTTATTGACATTGTTTTCTATAGGAGATGACGAAGATGTACTTGTGACGGAGGAAGTCGCTTGAAAATCAACAGTGGAGTCATCATTTATCATTTCCTCTTTGTAAAATTAAAGAATTTTGAAAATTTATTTTGTTATTGCAATAAAAAAAATTTTGGTATTCTTTCCGGGCCCCATTAAAATGCGGGCCCGAGGCAGGTGCCTCACGGGCCTAGTGGTAAAATAGGCCCTGACTCTGGTATATCGGCTGTGTAGAGTGAGAAAAGCAGCGGCCCGAGAACACTACCTTGCGAAACTCCGGAGTTAATAGGACAGAGGCTGGATTGTTGGTCTTTGAATTTTACAGAGTATAATTTGGTATAATCGTTTGTTTCTTTAATGTTTTTCCCTAAATAGTTTTGAAATGTTAATGTAATGAAATGTAAATGTTAATTCTGAACTCGTTCTATCGTTTTATTATTTACGTGTAGATTGATGTGTCTACTATTTTTCTTTGATAAAACCATGAATTTTGTTTTATTTAAGTTTAGTGACAGACCACTGGGCTGTCGGAATTTTCTGTTTAGTCGAGATACTTAATGGATCATTCATCCTTCTTTAATAATCCTGATCTACTAAAATCTGATGGAGATGGTGCTTTTCACATTAAATTAATAATTGATCGAATTATTAAAGGAAGACACATTGGTCTATATTTTCAAAAAATTAAAAGAAAAGGTGAATTATTATAGGCAGAGTTATTTTATTTCCATTCTTAAAATTGTTGTTCATTATATTTTTTATCAAAAAATGGTATTCTTATAATACTTATTCTATTTAGAAAGTTCAATAAAGAACAAATACATTTCATTCTTCATTGGAGAAAGTTTGGTAAAAATAAACAACTGAACTAGATAATATTTTATTTTCAATAGTAGTTATGAGTAAAGATAACGTTGTTTATACAGGGATGGAAGAGAATAAAGTCATTGGATTATATCGAAATGATTTGAATATGAAATATGGCTAATATTATTGTTAAATGATACTGCCATCGAAATAATAAAATTACTAGTGGTAGAAAATTTATAATAAAAAGACTCGTGATTTGGCGATTAAACAAAGTACAAGAGAAAAATATATAGAAAGAAAAAGTGATATAAAGAATAGCAAGAATTTTACGTTCCTTGTCCTCCAATTTATGTGTATATAACGAATTTAGATACACATCATAGAATAGGTAATTAAATTTACATTTGTACATTATGCAATCCAATTCAAGCAGATGTCTATTTTTTATATTATTCTAATTCTATTAACTCTTTGGTTGCCATTACGAAGTCCTTATGGACGCTTGTGTATGCTCTGCGTAGACAGAGACAGTCTTGTACTACGCACCTGATGGTCTGTTTCGCAGCACCGCAATCGCAGAAAGGCGACAAACCTGTAGAGGGAGTCGACGTATCTTCCGCTTCCGCAGTTTGTTTTAACCCTACGGCTAGACGAGCGACAATTACTGCGCTGTTCTTCTTCTTTAAGTACCGTGCCCAAATTTTTAGGCGTGGGTAGCTTCCATAACAATTTGCCGATATCGTTCTCGATCTTGTGCGGCATGTAACAATTGATCTGCTGATAAGCCAGTCCATTGACGAAGGTTTCGGAGCCATGAATATTTCTTTCGACCAATTCCTCTTTTTCCGTCGATCTTTCCATTGAGTATTGACTGCAGCATCCTGTATCTGCTACCTCTCATTATATGCCCCATATTCAAGTTTTCTCTTTTTTATCATCTTCATTAAGTCACATTCGCCTTGACCTACTCTGTTTAAGACTTCTCTGTTTGAAATGCGTTGAACCCAAGATATTCTGAGCATTCTACGATACGACCACATCTCAAAGGCTTCTAATTTGTTCATCATGTTAACCTTCATGATCCAGGTTTTACATCCATATAGTAATACAGGATACACATAACATTTTAGGAACTTGATTCTTAGTTGTAAATTCAGCTGAGAGTTGCTCAGAATAGATCTAAGTTTCATAAATGCTCCTCTTGCAATTTCTATACGAGTTTTAATTTCTTCATCCGGATTTAGTGTCTCGTTTATCCAACATCCTAGGTATTTAAAATGGTTAACTTTTGTTATTGATTCATCACTGACAATTAGTTGCATAGGGCCGACGTCTTGTTTACTAACCACAAGTAACTTTGTCTTTGTTGCATTTATGTTAAGTCCGTTATTGGAGCATTCTCTAGTGACTCGATCAATAAGGAATTGAAGATCTTCGATATTTTTAGCCATGATCGCGGTGTCGTCTGCATATCTGATGTTGTTAATAGTTTCTCCCCCGATTCGAACTCCACATTGTCTTTCCAAGACTTCATTAAAAATTATTTCTGAGTATACGTTAAACAAAGTTGGGGATAACACACAACCCTGTCTGACACCTCTTTGGATGCAAATTTTGTCTGTTTCTTTGCCGTCTACCAGAATAGAAGCTTCTTGATTCCAATATAGATGTTGTAAAAGTCTCAGATCTTTATCATCTATTCCAATCATTTCTAGATATTCAAACAACCTATCATGTTGAACTCTATCAAACGCCTTCTCAAAATCTATAAAGCAGACGTAAATTGGTTTCTGTACTTCCCATGATCGTTGAAGTAATGTTAACATTGAGAACAAAGCTTCCCTTGTTCCCAATCCTTCTCTGAAACCGAATTGTTTGTTTCCCATTGTCTCTTCACATTTCTGCTTGATTCTATTAAGAATTATCTTAAGAAGTAGCTTGAGAGAGTGGCTCATGAGACTAATTAGTCTAAAGTCTTTACATGATGATGTATTATGTTTTTTTGGGAGTGGAATAAATGTAGACTCCAACCATATCTGTGGCATCATTCCAGTCTCGTATATATGGTTATAAATGTTTGTTAATTGTGAGACATTATCGTCATCCAGAAGTTTGAGCCAGTCTGATGGTATTTGGTCAGGGCCTGGAGATTTCCCATTTTTGCTCTGTTTGATGGCTTTCTCTACTTCCGCTTTTAAAATACTAGGACCAGTATTCGTATACTTTGTGGTGTTAAGTGGTGGCCTTGTATCCAGGAAGAGCTCTTTTATATAGTTAGTCCATTCTTCCTTTTTTTCATCCAAGTCGAGAATTATGTTACCTTTGGATTATGTTACCTTTGGAGTTTCTCATAAAGTGAGGAGTTCTTTTTCTCTGAGTGTAGGTAATTTCTTTAAGCTTTTTATGTATATTAAACTCGTCATGTTTTCTTTGTAGTTCTTTCATTTCACGACATTTTTGTTCCATCCAGTCCTCATGCGCTGTAAGAGCAGTAAAATGAAGCTCGAAAAATGGGTCCTACACTGAGTATAGTCACTATATTTACAGCGCTGTCTGGCCATCCACTATGTATAAGCCTCATTACATTTGGCAAGTTTACTGGCTGAAAGTACTTGTGGCCACTAAACTTTCCATGTGTAAACAACAGAAAAGTGCTGGCAAGTGCACTTTCCTGTTGTTTACACATGGCAAGTTTAGTGGCCGCAAGTACTTTCAGCCAGTAAACTTGCCAAGTGTAAATGAAGCTATACTCACTATAGAACCCATTTTTCGAGCTTCATTTTACTGCTCTTACAGCGTTTTAATTGTCGCTCGTCTGGCCGTTGGGTTAGAGTTGCCCAAATCTACGAGGCGTTCAAATTCGTCAGATGTGTCTGATGTCCAATAGACTAAAGTAGATAATGTGGATCTGTTTTGCTTTCCCATTCTTCTCTCCATCGGTCATTTAAGTCAAACTTGGCATGATGTACCGCTTGAGCGGTTTTTCGAGGAGTTAACCCTGGATCGGAAACGGTTTCCAAGAATAGAGGGAATGTCGTTCTAGAAGTTGACGATTATCCATAATATTATTGTATCCTTTAACCAATACGTGTTCTCGGCGCAGGTTGGGTGGACTATATGTTATTAAGAGTGGGTAGCCACATTGTGGGGATGGGCATAATTGTGCCTTTAGCTGAGTATCAGTCAGGTGTGTATTGATTGTGTTTCAATGGTTTGTTATTAAAATACACTCGTAATTATGTGTTTGCGAGAATAGATAGATCATTCCTGAGAGTGTTTTCTGTAGATTCTAAAGATTGATGGTGAAATGAAAGAAATTAATATCAACACAATAGGACAAATATGAAGGATGTCCTAAAATGAGAGATAGTGTATAACATATATGATGCTGGATTCAAATATGAGAACTCGTAATTTCAATTTAGAAAATGCTATTCAAATGTACTAAGAATTTATTAAAGAGAGAAAAACAAATATCATCAAACAAACTAGAACATAAACAGAAAAGAATAAACATAAATAAAATCAAAGAACTACAATATTACTTACTGGTTACTATAAGTCTTTCCAATGTCTGTGTATATTATTGTCCATTCAACTCACTACCACGTAGATCCCGAAGTTAGAGATGTGGCGATGTGGCAATCATGAGGTCTAAGGCTACTAAATGAACGATGCGAAAACTTTTAACACATTGGTTTGCACCAAAAGGACAGTACAAAAAGCGGGACAAGACGGATTGTCTTGTCCCGCTGGACGGGTTGGAGAGCACTTTGTAAATGTGTGTAGAATAAATCCTTGATGGATTTCTGAGGACTTCTGCCAAAAGATGTTGCCCCGTCTCCGACTTAATTTGCTCTGATTGTAGGCGGGTGCCTGGTGCTTGGGGAGTCTTTTTTGAAACTTCTTCTGGGGTCTGTCTTTTAGGCACACATTAACACCAAACACTGTTGCCATTTTTATATTTACAGACTTGGCGAATTATTGTCAAAAGTGGAGTTATGTACATTGTCTATAAAGGGGCAAGTACAGAACCTTGTAGAAGGCCATTATTAAGTTTAAGATATAAAATTCACAAAATACACCGATACTGAGCCAAAGAGACATATTATATTGCAAGCGGGTGGAAAACATGTTACTCCATTTTAATATGTTACTCCATATGTTACAATTAACATGTTACTCCATAAACGTACTTTGTTAATTGAACGTGAAAAGTCCATAGAAGACAATAAGTAAACATAAATTGTTTTCTCATTGTAAATAAAGTAGTTATGAAGAAACTGCCGAAAAAGACAACAATGTTTTGCTTATCGAAAAATTTGTTATAGACCAGGGCATCTGTAAAAATATTAGTACCTACATTTGGATGTTGAGAGGTGACTTATATTTTTTTGCAGAAATTGCTTGAAAATTACTGATATAATAATATTTGAGTTATCCTCACACTCAAAAAGGTCCGGAACATTGTTTAAATAATCAAAATGTCAAAAAATGAAGGAAAATTCGATTTTTTTCTTTGTTTTTTGATAAACATGAAAGTTGCGTAATTAAATTTCCTACAATATAGGAGTAGTTAAAAATTTTAAAAATTGTCACCCTTGTTGCAAAGCAGCAATACTTGCGAAAAAACCATAAAAAACAATTATTCGCATTTTACGTTTTTCAACGATTTATGCTACACTTAGGACCTTTATATTTCACCCAGAAAAACTTTTTATGATTTTATGCAAACAATACTGTAAATTTCATTAAGATCGGTTTAATAGATTTTGCAAAATTAATTTTGCAATCCAGCTTTCGCAAATAAAATTCATTGTTTTTAATGTTGCAGGACTGAAAATAAAGCAGACGGCCAGTTGAATTTTTTTACATATAGAAGAATAAGGTAACTTTTATTTGCAATTTTCAAAATTAAAATCGGTTAACTACCACGGCATCAGGAATTTTTTTAAATAAACAATAATTTTTGGTGCTAACGCGCAGGACAGCGGATACGTTTGTTTTGATTGGGCATTCCAATGACCTTTGATAATGATTGATAAATTTTAATTTTTAGTACATTTCGATATAAATAAATACATTTGTTTATTGCAAAATAAAAACACATACTCTGTCCTTTGAAATTACACTTTTTTTAGCAAAAACTTTCTTTGTTCATATATTTTAACTTAGGGAATAAAAGTTTATTCTTTCTAAACATATGCAATTGTTTAAACGCATATCAAATGTAATTAATAGAGCTTTGGACAATAAACAGTATTGCACAGCAGCCTTTCTGGACATCAGCCAAGCATTTGATAAGGTATGGCACCCAGGATTACTTTATAAAATCAAAAAATCCCTACCCAACAAATACTTTGACTCATTAAAATCATATCTAAATCACAGAGAATTTGAAACTAAAGTGGAGGATGAACTATCAAACCGTAACAAAATTCAATCAGGAGTCCCACAAGGTAGTATATTGGGTCCACTTCTTTATGTACTGTACACATCCGATTTACCAACCTCTCCACAAACCACCATTGGAACTTTCGCTGATGACACAGCAATATTTGCAACTGAAGAGGATCCAAGAGCTGCAGTATTAAAACTTCAAGAACACCTGGACCAAATTGGACAGTGGTTAAAGAAATGGAAGATAAAAGCTAACGAAACTAAGTCAACACATATAACTTTCACACTAAGGAAAGACCAATGCCCAAATATTAGCCTTAATCAAGTCAACATACCACAACAGAACATCGTCAAATACCTGGGGCTTCATCTTGATTCTAAATTAAACTGGAAACAACACATTTTAAAGAAGAAGAAACAAATTGAGTTGAGAGTGAAAGAAATTAATTGGCTTATAGGTAGAAAATCTCGACTCTCAATTGAGAACAAACTGCTGATTTATAAAACAGTCATCAAACCTATATGGACGTACGGTATAGAACTATGGAGTTGTGCCAGCAAATCAAACACAAAAATTATCCAAAGAACTCAATCAAAAATTCTACGCACCATCGCAAATGCCCCGTGGTACATTTCCAACCAAACTCTTCATACAGACCTAAACATCCCGTTAGTCAGCACAGTAATTCAAGAAAGAGCCAACAGACATCACGAGAAATTGGAAGACCACCCCAACCAATTAATATTACCATTACTACAGCCACTAAACAACAGAAGATTGCGAAGATTATGGCCCATAGATCTTCGCTGAAACTGAGGTGAAACCGCTGGGTGATGTACCTCATAACGCCATTTTAGTGTACAATAATACATTGATATATGTTATTGTACTTGTTATCAAATTAGCTTATAGAATATGTAATTCTGATTGTTAATAAATGCTTACAAAAAAAAAATATTTTACAAACAATAATCAAATTAGTTTGATTTTTATGGAATTAAAATATTAAAATACAACAAAATATAGAGTAAGAAAATAATATATTAGATAAAGATTGGAAGACATTTTGGTGGAAATCAACTTGTGTGAATGGAACACCGCTGTCCCGCGCGTAGCACCAAAAAATTAATGTTTATTTAAAAAAATTCGTGACGCCGTAGTAGTTAACCGATTTTAATTTTGCAAATTGCAAATGAAATGTACAGTATTCTTCTATATGTAAAAAAATTTCAACTTGCTTTATTTTCAGTCCTGCAACATTACATTTTGAAAAAAATAATTTTTTTTTGCGAAAGCTGGATTGCAAAATTTATTTTGCAAAATCTATTGAACCGATCTTAATGAAATTTATAGTATTGTTTTATTATATCATAAAGTTTTTCTGGGTAAAATATGAAGGTCCTAAGTGTAGCATAAATTATTGAAAACCGTAAAATGCGAATACTTGTTTTTTATGTTTTTTTCGCAATTATTGCTATTTTGCAACATGGGTGACAATTTTAAAATTTTTAGCGAATTCTATTATTGTAGGAAATTTAATTACACAACTTTTATGTTGGTACAACTTTTCTCGGAAGTGAATACTTTTAAAGTTATAATCAAGAAACGAAGAAAAAAATCGAACTTTTCCTTTATTTTTTGACATTTTGATTATTTAAACAATGTTCTGGACCTTTTTGAGTGGGAGGATAACTCAATTATTATTATATGAGTTGATTCCAAGCAATTTCTGCAAAAAAATATGAATCACCTCTCAACGTCCATCTCAAAACAGATGCGCCTGGACTATTAAGGCGACAAATAAATTCAGTAGTCATTACAAAAGACCTATGTATGTATGTATACCTCGTCCAATTTACTTACCGTTGCACGTCATCCGCGCCATAGCCTGTGACACGATACCAACACGAAATATCTAGACGGTAGGTGTGTTCCCCTTTAGAATCGTTTTGATTCTAAAAAAGAACACACCCATCGCCTAAATATTTCGTGTTGGTATCGTGTCACAGGCTATGGCGCGGATGACGTGCAACGGTAAGTAAATTGGACGAAGTATATCTACTTATAAACTGAATACATTCTTAATCATTATTACAAATTTCTAAAATTAAATAACAATTAAAAAATAGATTTCCCAAGTTTCATTGGAAAATGGTTAAAGTGGGGGTGTCAGTCATTTTTACTAAACATTGTATTTTCTGTGTTTTGCGTGTTGTTAAGTTTAAAATTTGATAATACTGGAAGTAGATAACTGCAATACGCTGTGGTCTAACCAGATTTGAAACCGTCATTTCCTTTATCTTTTAATGTTTCAGGTTAAAATAATTCTTTTACTTTAATAATACCTTTATATCAATAATACATTCTCGTTTAAAAGACAAAAACAACCAATCAACCTGTTGCAGCAAATTATGCAAACGACGGATTTTCCCGTCACTACTTAAATTATACCAAGGTGGACTTTCAACTTAATTAGTTGCCCGTATTTATACAGTTTATTCACTTCGACGAGTATGCTAAAATACATTTCTTTTCACAACAAAGTAGTAAACTAAATTCCCAATTAAAAGCAGTCCACGTTTGCTCAGTCTATAGCATGGACTTATCTAAATTGCCGATGATAAACTTGCTGGAAGTGTATTTTGACATCTAATGTTGTTCAGTACAAAATTGTACAATCGTACATCAGTTAAATAAGATATTTGGTTCAGTTCAGTGCGAAGGTGAACGTGAGTGCTCGCGCTATCTATGGTTTTCAGTAGTTCGGCTGTTGAAGTGTATTGGTGCTTAAAATTTGTGTAATTTTTGATACGAGTGGACTAACTATGTCGGACGAAGTACCGTTATTGGATGATGAGGATGAAGGGTAATAAAATATTTCATTTATTATTATCACATTACGTTATTTGAACAATAAATTATGCTCACCATACAAGTTATAAATATGTAGATATAATACTCCTGGAAATTGTAACTATTTTCACTTAAAGTCCTTTTTTTATTAACCCTTACAGGACCAACCTTTTATTAGAAAGAGCGAGGACCAAGGGGGTCAATAAATGTTCATACAAATAATCAAAAACATGCTTGTTTATTTAAACTAATTTAAAATAACACTTACAAATAAAAAAGTATTTCTGGACGTTAACACACCTTACAAAAGATAAGAATTTATATAATTTATCCGGAGTCTTCGGCTTCAGTGGAATTGGCATCATCGTAGGATGCAGAAACTTTTGACTTCTTGCTGTGCATACCGCATACATACTTCTGGCATTTTAAACAAACTGTGGTTGTTTTTGCCAATTTATTGGTCTTTTCTCTTTTGCAACATGAATGGTCGTCCCTTTCCATTTTGGGATGGTGTTGAAGGTACTGTCCACCGTAAAGTTTTTATAAAAGTAAGAGGAAGTGAATTAAATTTTAGAAATGCTAATTATGGCATCTAATAGAGCATTAGTACGCCAACAACTACTAATTGTTTGAGATTTTTAGGAACAAAGGAATTTAAAAAATCGGATGTACTTAATATAATGTTGTGGATACTTTTTATCCACCTGTGGACCTTCTAGGGTTAAGGAAAGATTAGCACATTTTGATTATTTTTTTACAATTTTTGGTGTTTTCCTGCCCTTCACTTAATTCACTTTCTTACCCATATCTTTGCGACTATTTTGGATTAGGGATGAAATGAAAGCTTTTACTTAAATAGTCCGCTATACTGAGAAATTTAATAGCAAATTCTCCCAATATTTGAAGCACTGTTTCTAGAGTTTAACTACTCTATTGTACATTCATTTAGAAAAATATACGATTATTAGTGAAAAATAGAAGAAAGTTCCAAATTCTATTGTTTGTAAATAATTGTAGTGGTATTTACTGATAAAATAATAACAATAACTCAAACATTTTCTTGATGAGTAATGAAAACATACTGCCTTTACAGTGTAATCAACAATAATTAAATCCATACTCATGATCACTGTCGTCGGTATCTTTATTTGGATTGTAAATGATGACTGAGTTAATTGCTTCGATGCGATTTTCACATCCAACATTCTTCTATTAACTTTTCATATATTATTATGTCTGCACACTTTTTTCACAAATTACAGGAGTAGCTGTATTCAAAGCTTCTTGCCATGTTTCTACTGCGTTACTGTAATTGTAATCGTTATGTTCAATATAGTTATCGTAGTAAGTTTTGCATATATGTTCAGTGGGATTGAGTTCACGATGGCAAGGGACGTCTTAACACATTATGTCCAAAACTATGTATAATCTCGTCTACTGTGAGCGGCCGTGGAGTAACGGCATAATCGCTGGCTTCATACGCCAGTGCACGTGGGTTCGAGCCCTGCCAAAGACAAACCATTTTCATTTCCAATAATGACACGAGCCGTCTCACCGTGCCTCGGAGAGCACGTTAAGCCGTCGGTCCCCCTGGGCTAGTGTACATCGTCATTAGTTACTTGAAACAGGGTTAAAGATGTAAATGGCGCCGGGACTGTCCGAAAGGATGTCCCCGGCAAAAATGACATACGATATTATTATTATTATTATCTCGTCTACTAAAAATATAAATATTATTGGTTTTTCATTCCTTTTGGGTAATCGTAGTAATTCCGGCTTGAAAAAATCCCAAGGAAATGAAATATTTTCATTCTTTAATAGGGGTGCACGCGGGACGTCCCGTCCCGCACTTTGTCCCGCGGGACGGAACGGGACAGCGATTTTTGCTGCATGACGGGACAAAGTAGTAAACTCGATACCTAATTAAAAGCAGTCCACGTTTGCTCAGTCTGTCGCATGGACTTATCTAAATTGCCGATGATAAACTTGCTGGAAGTGTATTTTGACATCTAATGTTCAGTACAAAATTGTACAATCGTACATAAGTTAAATAAGATATTATTTGGTTCAGTTCGGTGCGAACGGGAACGTGAGTGCTCGCGCTATCTATGGTTTTCAGTAGTTCGGCTGTTGAAGTGTATTGGTGCTTAAAATTTGTGTAATTTTTGATAGAGTGGACTAACTATGTCGGACGAGGTACCGTTATTGGATGATGATGATGAAGGGTAATAAAATATTTTATTTGCATTTATTATAAATGTTAATTATATTACGTAAAAAATCATTTGTGAAATTATTGTTATCACATTCCCTTATTCAAACAATAAATTACATTCATCGTACCAGTTATGTTCTCCTGAAAATTGAGTTTTCAATTAAGTCTTTCTTTATTGTGGAACGATTAACACATTTTGATTGTTTTTACGATTTTTTGTCATTTTCCTATTTTTTTCATTCTTTCCTACCTTTCACTTTCTTACCCATGTCTTTTACTTTCTTCATATCTCGTATGTATTCTTCTACCAGTCCCTTTGTTGTATCTTGTGTTCGAATCTTGTTTTTTGACTTCTTGGTATTCAGTCTGTTACAGGTTACAGCCTCGTTGGGTGTTTGTCGTCCCTTGTCTCAATTAGTGCAGCCGATATGTGAAACAATTGTGCATTTAATGATAGAAGTATATAATTTGGACCACATATACTACACAATTTAGATATGAGGCCATCTCAGATTTTGCCTTTTACAAAAATGGCGGGCATTCAAAATGGCGACTATACATATGTGACTAATAGCACGATAACTTTTGAACGGGACGTCAGATTTCAACCAAATTTGGTATATAGGTTCTTTTTTTGATGAAGAAGATCGAGGTATTGAACCGGAAGAATCGGTTTACCAAAAGTTGTGCTTTTCCTGGTTTTTATGTAAAAATATGTTGTTTTTTTTTTAATTCTTTAACCCTGTATGTACTAATTTTTCAAAAAGTTAATACCACCATTGAAAAGAGCGTAAAAATATTTTTTAGGAAATATTTTGAACTTTTTAGTTATGTTAATTACCATTTAATAAATACATAACGTATGTTCACATGTACCTATGTGCGGTAGATTCGTGCAAATATTATAAGAATTATTGTGCATTTAATGGTAGAAGCATATAATTTGAATCACATATACTACACATATAAAGGTTTAAATTTAGATACGAGGATCTCAGTCCTTTTACAAAAATGGCGGGCATTCAAAATGGCTCTTATACACATGTGACTAATAGTACGATAACTGTTGAACGAGACGTCAGATTTCAAACAAATTTGGTATATATGTTCTTTTTTTAATGAGTAAGACCGAGGTCTTGAACCGGAAGAATCGGTTTACCAGAAGTTGTGTTTTTACTGTTTCTTTTTATGTAAAAATATGTTGTTTCTTGTTCACTTCTTTTACTCTGTATATATAAATTTTTCAAAAAGGAAATACCGCCATTAAAAAGAGTGTAAAAAAATTTTTAGGAAATATTTTGAACTTTTTAGTTATGTTAATTACCATTTAATAAATGCATAACGTACGTTCAGATGTATCTATGGGCGGCAGATTTATTTTGAATGCCCCCCATTTTTGTAAAAGACAAAATCTGAGATGGCCTCATATCTAAATTTGAATTTTTGTATGTGTAGTATGTGTGGTCCAAATTATATGCTTATACCATTAAAAATGCACAATAATTCGTATATTATTATTTGCACGAATCTGCCGCACGTAGGTACCCTACATGTGAAGATACGTTATGCATTTATTAAATGGTAATTAAGGGGGAGGGGGGTAAGGTTTGAAATATTTAATTTTTTTTATTATTTCAAATAAAAGTACATACTTCCAAGAATACTCTCTGAAAATTTCAAAATAATCGGAGTAAAATTACCAGAGATACAGGGTGTTGAATATCCCTACCTTCGACTCACGTTGCCGCGGCTTCGCGCCAGCACGCTTGAGCGTAGTGAGAAATGTTAAACAACTGTTCGCCTTCTCTTTTGTAGATTACTCCTCGATTTAAAAAACATATTCCAATGTGCATCACTTTACGATTTGGCAGACAAATAAGAAGATGAAGATGCAGTTGTCAAAACTTTAAACGCATTTTTCTCAAAACTGCTTTTTCAAATGCGGTGGACATTGTAACTGAAAAACTACTGGGCCGATCTACCTGATATTTTGCACATATTTTCTTTGGACATTTCATGAGGTAACAACGTCGAGATATTTTTCTTTTTTTGCTTATTTTTTGTTCAACAATAATAAGTCTGTTGATTTTCACAAAATTTTTACCAAAAATTTCATTTTTTTGATTTCTGAGTGATACCAAAAATTCAAAAATCATTAAAAATAAAAAAACTCGACGTTGTGACCTCGTGAAACTCATAAGCTTATTAAATCTTTTTGATTTTTTTGTTTCATATGATCGAGTGATGAGTTCTGATGTCCACCGCAAAATCCATTCTTTTGTGAGCTGCCTGTCAAAATTTGTCACCAATGGCTTATTTTCCAATATTTTGGATTGGATTTTTTTCTAAGCATTCTTTGAATTGTACTTAATATGCTTATATAATTTAAAAATAAAATATTTGTACCATAGCTTCGAAAAAAATTCACAAAAATGTACTTGATATGTTGATTTCAAACCATACCCCCTCCTTAATATAACTAAAGAGTTTAAAATATTTCCTAAAAAATAATTTTACTCTCTTTTCAACGCCGGTATTACCTTTTTGAAAAATTAATATATACAGGGTGAACGAATTGAAAAAATAAACAACATATTTTTACCAAAAAATCAGGAAAAACACAACTTTTGGTAAACCGATAAGAGCTCGATCTTACACATCAAAAAAGAACCTATATACCAAATTTGGTTGAAATCGGACTTTTCGTTCAAAAGTTATCGTGCTATTAGTCACATATGTATAGCCGCCATTTTGAATGTCCGCCTTTTTTTGTAAAAGGCAAAATCTGAGATGGCCACATATCTAAATTTGAACCTTTGTATGTGTAGTATATGTATGTGGTCCAAATTATACGCTTCTTCCGTTAAATGCGCAATAATTCTTATATTTGCACGAATCTGCCGCATATAGGTACATGTGAAGATAAGTTATGCATTGATTACATGGTAATTAACATAACTAGAAACTTAAAAATATTTCCTAAAAAGTATTTTTACGCTCTTTTCAACGCCGGTATTACCTTTTTGAAAAATTAATATATACAGGGTGAAAGAATTAAAAAAAAAACAACATATTTTTACCTAAAAAATCAGAAAAACCACAACTTCTGGTAAACCGATTCTTTCGGTTCAGGAGCTCGATCTTATACATAAAAAAAAGAACCCATATACCAAATTTGGTTGAAGTTGGACTTTTCGTTTAAAAGTTATCGTGCTATTAGTCACATAATATACAGGGCGTCCCGAAAAGATTGGTCATAAATTATACCACACATTCTGGGGTCAAAAACAGTTCGATTGAACCTAACTTACCTTAGTACAAATATGCTCATAAAAAAAGTTACAGCCCTTTGAAGTTACAAAATAAAAATCGATTGTTTTCAATATATCGAAGACTATTAGAGATTTTTTATTGAAAATGGAGATGTATCATTCTTATGGCAGGAACATCTTAAAACAAAATTATAGTGAAATTTGTCCACTCCATAAAAAATTTATGGGGATTTTGTTCCCTTAAACCCCCCCAAACTTTTTTGTACGTTCCAATTAATTCATTATTGTGGTACCATTAGTTTAACACAACGTTTTTAAAACTTTCTTGCCTCCTAGTATTTTTTCGATAAGCCAGTTTTTATCGAGATGCGGCTTCTTTTTCAATATATTTACGTAAAAATTTTATGGGGGTTTTGTTCCTTTAAACCCCCCAAATGTTTGTGTACGTTCCAATTAAACTATTATTGTTGTACCATTAGTTACACACAGTGTTTTTAAGACTTTTGCCTCTTAGTCTTTTTTTTTATAAGTCACCTTTTATCGAGATGTAGCTTCTTTTTCAAAATATACCTAAAAATGTAAATTATAAATAAATTTTTAGACTATTAACACGTCTCTATAACCGTACTTAACCATATACAAATATGTGGTAGATTCGACAAATATTCAAAATATCTCGATAAACACTGACTTATCGAAAAAGCACTAAGAGGCAAAAAAGTTTTAGAAACATTGTGTTTAACTAATGGTGCCACAATAAAAATTTAATTGGAACGTACACAAAAGTTTGGGGGGTTTAAGGGAACATAACCCCATAACATTTTTATGGGGTGCACAAATTTCACTTTAATTTTTTTTTAAGATGTTGCTGCCATAAAAAGCCACATGTCCATTTTCAATAAAAAATCTCTGAGAGTTTTCGATATATGAAAAAAAAATCGATTTTCATTTTGTAACTTCAAAGGGCTGTAACTTTTTTTGTGTGCACTATTGTATATAGGTAAGTGAGGTTCAATCAATCTATTTTTGACCCCAGAATCTGTGGTATAATTTATGACCAATCTTTTCGGAACACCCTGTATATAGTCGTCATTTTGAATGCCCGCCATTTTTGTAAAAGGTAAAATCTGAGATGGCCTCATATCTAAATTTGAACCTTTGTATGTGTAGTATATGTGGTTCAAATTATATGCTTCTATCATTAAATACACAATTCTTATAATATTTGCACGAATCTGCCGCACTAAATATATCTGATATTCTATTATTATCTTCTGTTTTTATTGCTTTGACTATGTGCTTATTGTTTATCCATTGTTGTATTTCATGATTCATCCATAAATTTATTCGTCGGTCTTCCACTTATTCGTATTGTTGTTTTGAGAATTTTCATTTTTCTATTTAGGTATATTTTGTATTCAATTTCCTTATCACTAAATAATTTTTCATTTATGTAAAAAAGCGACATTTTCCGTTTGAATTATGTTTTATTTTCTATTTGTTTATTTGTTCTGTTAATTAGCACCGCAAAATTATTTTATGACATACTAGTTCATTATTGTTTTTATTGCTTAGTTACCAAATACATAATAGTATACTTAATTATCTTAGGGTCATACTTACAGTTGAGGCCGGGAATCTTTACCCGTGCGTCATAATTTAAAGCATACGAATACTCTGGGCTAATTAGCAAAATTCATGGAAAAGTTATTTACCAGCAATTTTATTGCTGGAATCGAATTATAAGATCCTATATATTAATAATATAGGTATGCAAAGTCCGCAGATAGTGTGCTACTTTTTTTTTAAACAAAATGGCACCGACAAATCGTATTTTTTTCAATTATTGCTCTATAACTCCAAAGATTTTAACATTACAACAAAAACACCCAAATAAAAATTCACCGCAATTAAATTCTGCATAGAGATATGTTTTTCCCGATTTGCTCAGACTAAAATTTTCCTCGGAAAATTCGGGTTTTCCCAACAAAATCTCGAATTTTCAAATAAATTTTTTGGCCAAGTAATTATTTATCAATAATTAAATAACTTGGTGACATAAAAGCTTTCTTGGTATAGATTATAACTGCAGAAGTCGGTGAAAATTAAACGAATATTTTAGCAACAATTCAATAAAAACCAAAATAATCATGAGACATTGATCAAACTTAGAAAGATTATAAAGATGTGATGCCTATTTAATATTTTGTTTATATGTTAATAATCATAATCTTTAAATGTTTAAAAAAATAGTTATAAACAAATTAACATTTCTCAGAAAATGTTTATTATATTCTAATTTTAAAAAATACTTAAAATGTGTATTTCAAAGGTCTTGAAAATGAATGCTTCAAAAAAAATTTCCAACCATTTGCAAAAAAGTTATGAAACAGCAAAGTAAATATACGATTTTTCCGTTGTTTATAATTTGTTTTAATTGTTTCAAAGCTTAGAAGTGAGTCTGTGGTACAATCAAATTACTCACAAAGAATATCAAATATTAGTTCAGTGGTTCTATTTTAATCAAAGATTAAAAATACTTTTTTTTGTAATTTTTAGCGCGAAAGTAGGCTTGATACAGATCCGGAGATGTTCACTCGAAGCGACTGACACGCTTTAAACTCGCGCGAGGTGTGTATGTGGACGGGTATAATACATAATACATCGCTACGGTACTGTATTAGTCTACTTTCGCGCGTGTAAATTACAAAAAAAATATTTATAATCTTTAATTAAAATAACCATTAAACTAATAATCGATATTTTTTGTAAGTAATTAGCTTGTACTTCAAACTCACTTTTACGCTTTGAAAGAATTAAAAAAAATTATAAACAACGCAGTAATCGAATGTTTACTTTGCTGTTTCATAATAAACATTTAAAGATTATCAAAAAAAAAATTTTATATTTTGTCGACAAAATGTTAAATAGGCATCTCATCTTTATAAGATTTCAAAGTTTGATCAGTGTATCATAATTATTTTGGTTATTATTGCGACCGTAAATTATTAATTAACAATTGAATTGTTGCTATAATATTCGTTCAATTTTCACCAGCTTCTGGAACTATAATCCAAACTAAGAAGGCTTTTAAGTCACCAAATTATTTAATTATTGGTGGATAATTACTTATCTAAAACTTTATTTGAAAATTAAAGATTTTGTTGGGAAAACCCGGATTTTCCGAGGAAAATTTTCGTTGGAGCACATCGGAAAAAACATATCTCTATGCAGAATTTAATTGCGGTGAATTTTTATTTGAGTGTTTTTGTTGTAAAGTTAAAATCTTCGGAGTTATAGAGCAATAATTGAAAAAAACACGATTTTCGGGCTCCATTTTGTTTATAAAAAAAGTAGCACACTATCTGCGGACTTTGCATACCTATATTATTAATATATATAATCATAAGCTTCGATTCCAGCAATAAACTCGCTGGTAAATAACTTTTCCCCAAAAATGGCCTATTCTCCGATAATCAGCCCAGACTAGAAATAAGTCGATGATAAATCGGAAATTGAAATTTACTAAACGCAACAGCAAGTGACAGTAGTGACTTGCTGTTGCGTTTAGTAAATTTCAATTTCCGACTTATAATCGACTTCTTTCGTATGCTTTAAATGATGACGCACGGGTAAAGATTCGCGGACTCAATTGTATCTTAGGGTCATAATATTACTTACATAATGGTCATATTACCCGTATGCGCGCCAATGGTGAATATTAAATTCCTAATTATATATCAAAAATGCGCAATAACTATCTCTCAAAACCCACCAAATTTCATTTGCATATTTGAACCGGTCTAAGAGCAATAAATACATCGTCAGTTTGTAAGAAACATTTCAAAACCCCCTATCTCGGAAACAAAGCATTTGCGGATATACGTTTATAATATAACGTAAACTGTCATTATTTTTTCATGCAGAATTACCCCTTAAAGTTTGCCATACGGATTAAAAAACCCTGTATGGATGAAAAACAAGGCTAGTTGTTAATATATACCTAACTTTTTTATTTTCCAACATAAGCGAATGAATCAAAAAACAGATTGTTAAGAAAACATGAGGCTACAGGCTATAGTTGGGTTTTAATATAATATTGCGGATATAATTTAATATAATATTGAGAGTCTTGTGGGTAAAATTTATATTTTTGTGATTAGATAAGCATTTTGTGTTTTTTTGTAAGCGCGCATCATAAGTGGTGGTTATTTTATTTGTAAGAAACCTCTGGGGAAAATTATTTGTCGGTGGGAAAGTCGAGACATCTTTACCCACTGTTGTCGAAATTTTTATTTTTTTCGTCTCTTTATATGGCAGAAATAAAGACGATTTTCTGGAAACCCTGAGATATAAACGATT
This sequence comes from Diabrotica virgifera virgifera, assembly GCF_917563875.1. Taxonomy (NCBI): domain Eukaryota; kingdom Metazoa; phylum Arthropoda; class Insecta; order Coleoptera; family Chrysomelidae; genus Diabrotica; species Diabrotica virgifera. Next base: position 243,943,892 of record NC_065445.1, on the reverse strand, counting down.
CGCTAAAACAGTGACAATTTAATCTCTTCTCACTTCCTCCAACACAAGATGCAGCCCGTTTCCACAGACTCCGAGTGTATCATTAGATTCAGTCATGGCTCGGTAAACATTGTGATCCAGAAGTTTGGGGCTGGAAAAAGCATAGAAAATTTTGAATACCAATCCAAACTTCCAAGCCTCCAGTACCCCCGAGCTTATTAAATTAATCTTTTGCAGATGCAATGGAAACAGGAAGTGCATGTGGTTGCCGAAAAGCAGACCTCAAAGGGCCTAGCCGGGTAAGATGGTGAAAAGTGCCCCCAACTCGATTTAAATTCCATATAGGCCACTTTTTAGCACATATAGAGGAACTCACTTTCTGAAATTTTTAGCCCCCGAGGTGGTCACGTGACCCCCCTAGAGCCTAATTAGGCTTTTTATGTTTTTATTTTTTATCTCAGCCGCATCAAGAGCTAACCAAAAACTGTATTTAAAAAAGTTGTAAGTTTCAAAAAGATCTATATGAAAAAATTTTTTTTTTATTTTTTGGCGGGAAATTCGAATTTTTAGAACAATTTTAAACTTTTAAATAACTCTGAAAAAAAAACTAAGACACTCGTTTTTACGGAAATCAATTATAACGTGTATTTTTGCACAATCTTTCACTCTGAATTTTTTCAGATTTTTAAAATTGGTGAAACGTACCTTTAAAAATAAAAAACCGCATTTTTTCGGTTTTTTTTTTTTCGTTTTTTGATACAATTTTATACATATTTTTCAAAAAAGGTAACACCGTCACTAGGATAGGTAAAAACTGAAAAATAATTGGGGTTTGCTTTATAAAAATTTTTTGTAACGCCATCCATTTTCAAGATACAGGGCGTTAAAGAAAACAAAATTTTACACATTTTTTACGATTTTGCTGAAACTACTGGCAACACTGTAATAAAACTTGGCGGGTTTTAAGAGGTAGTTATTGTGCATGTTTTGACATACAATTAAGGATTTGATATTCATCATTGGCGCGCATAGGGGTGATGGTCTGAACTTTTTAAAGAATAAAGATAGTACGCCACTGACATATTTCAAATTAACAATCGTTTTTGAATTCCTCGTTCAATTTGTGACAAAAAATCTATCTTCTTATTTTTTCATACGACGCGCCATTTTTATTCAAAAAATAAAAGATTTTAACCCTTACAAAGCATTCGAACTTCTAGTAGTTTCTACATATTATTATACATACAATACATAGACTCGTACATCCATTATAAAAATTAATTCGAATACTTTGGAAGCGTTCAGATATTTTATTTTTTGCAACAAAACGGCGCTTCGTATGAAAAAAATGGGAAGATAGATTTTTTGTCACAAGTGGAACGAGGAATTCAAAAATGATTGTTAATTTGAAATATGTCAGTGGCGTACCATCTTTTTTTCTTTAAAAAGTTCAGACCCTTACCCGTATGCGCGCCAATGATGAATATAAAATAAAAACATAAAAAGCCTAATTAGGCTCTAGGGGGGTCACGTGACCACCTAGGGGGCTAAAAATTTCAGAAAGTGAGTTCCTCTATATGTGCTAAAAAGTGACCTATATGGAATTTAAATTGAGTTGGGGGCACTTTTCACCATCTTACACGGCTAGGCCCTTTGTTCATCAGTGTGCCTCCATTGTGGGGTGCGAAAGTTGCAGCAACATCGTGGACATACATATTACATTAATTATTGAAGAAAATGAATTACCGACAATGACGCCAACTCAAACTCTCATTATACCACAAAAATTCACCTCCTCGTATACTGATTCAGATCTTGACTCGCAGCCTAGACCATCGAAAAAAATGAAAAAAAAATAACTATGATAGATTATTTTCAACATATAATAATAAATAATATTATTTTGTCTAGAAATTGTCCGTGGATTAGCCCTATTGGGGACACCACACAAAAAATGCGCCTCCAGACTCTACCTCATAGGTGGCGAGGAAAATAGTCGAAAATAGCTTAATAAAAGCATAGGAATGTTAAAATCATAATAAATAAATATATAGATAGAAAAGTTAGCCTAAGGTTTTGTTTTTATTGTATTCCTATGAGAAATCGAGAATCTGGTCAAGTTTGGAGCGCTGTAAAACCTAGATAAATAAATAAAATTAAACAATTGTATAGTGGAAATTGTTCGTTGAAAAATCATCTACAAAATAGTTATGATGATATTTTATTGTGAAATGAACGGAAAAAAAGTTATAACCTCCAAAAGGAAACTTCTTACAAAATTTTCTCTTATTTTTGTTTATAACTTTTTTGTTGGTCACTTGACGATAAAAAGTAATAGATTAAAAATTGTAGAAAATTTAATTTGCTACATTTTATGAGTAATTAAATTTTCTGTAGGGTTACTAGTTTAGGAGATACAGCGCGAAAGCCTTTTGCACCCCTTTTTCCAAGATTGCGGACGGGGGACAAGGGTGGCGACCCCAAAAACTTGAACTTAAACTTCTACTGAACCACCCTACACATTAAAAAAATAAAATTGACTCCTCTAAGAAACGCAACCCTAAATGTAACATTTCAATGGACTAATAACAACTTTTAGCATTTAAAGCATTAAAGATTGATAATTGTCGGTGCCTTTCATATGGAATTTAACCTATTTACTTTAGTCATTTAGATAAAATTTGTTATTGAAATACATAGTATTGACACTTCATTAATACAGAATATAAATAAAATATTTCAATTATTGCGATCAATTTTATCTTTTTTTTCGAGATACGGACGTCTTTAGACCAATTCAGTTGAAAATTTAAGATGAATATCTAATAATAATTATTTCCTATGTCTATCCTGCTTCTAGACATAATGGTCTACCATAATAATAAAGGAATCTAACCTTCTACTAACCCGTTAATGTCTTCATTTAAATCAGAACAAATGAATAGTTTGAAAATGTCGTTCTTTTTAAAATTTCGGTTCGGTGTTAATACAGTTTATCCCAAACGCTTATTTCGGTGCGTATTAGTTTGTCGAATTCGCTCTAACGCAATAGGCTCGAAGTGACAGAAAAAAACGTACGTCCATGATTATTATACATATAACTTATTATTACGAAAGTTATGTATTCATTGAAGAGTATTTCCATATTAAAGCGACTTATACTTATAAATGTGTAATTATTGGTTTACAATTACAATACTTTAAATAGATAATCAATCCATAATGCGAATAAAGCTAATTTGAAACAGAAGTAATCTACAGTGACAGTACTTTCACAATGTTAACGGATAAAATGACAATTGTAATTCTAAGTTAGAAATTTGTCAACGACGTAAATATAAATATTTTATGTCATTGGTATATTCGGACATTGTATAGTGAAATTTTGTATTCTATATTTATTTATTTTTTCCTTAAATATTTTAAATATTGATATTCTGGCATATAGTTGTATAAACATTGGTATTAATATAAACATAAATATTCTGACAACTGTCAGATTTAACTAAAATGTCATGCTGTGATTCGCGACATTCTTATACCGCATTTACACTCAGTCCTGTTGGACAGGGAATTGGGCAGGGAAGTGGGCAGCGTGAATGTGTAAATAGCTCACTCACGCTGCCGCTCCTCATGCTACTGTCATTGTACGGCGCTCCCTCAAAAGTCGGTTTTCGAGATGGAAGTCAAAGGACTGGCAGCGCGAGCGCGAGCAGAGTATTCACATTCAACTACTCTCTCTCTCTCTCTCTCTCTCTCTCTCTCTCTCTCTCTCACACACTTGCCGCCGGCAAAGCGGCAAGTGAGTAAGGGAGCAAGACGATGCTGTCGTCACATTCCATTCTTGAGAGTCCCCGTAAATGAGTTGTGAGGACATTGGCGAGGAACTGATGTGAACACCTCACTCGCGTCGATATCGTATTTCGGGCAATATTTCCGGCAGCGGCAGCAGCAGTGGCAATGGCTGAGTATAAATCCGGCATTAAAATCTTATATGACGTAAAAATTAATGACGCACTGAAAAAAGGATTTGGGATAAACTGTATATTGAGCGCATGCTCACGAATAGGAAATGAGAGCTCTTGGCCTACACATGAACCTGCCATACACCGTTAGGTGCCAGCGAAAGGCATCGTTAAAAATATTATTAACGTTTATTTACCTAAATATAATATATTTCTTTAAAAATATAAAATATGAAATATATTTCCCACTTACACTCCATATTTCTTGTTCCAGAGATATTTCCAATACTTTGGGATTCGTACCACTCCTCAGGCAAGTAAACAATGAAATTCCAACTTATTCATCATGTGCTGGTGATTATTCCTCATCTGATGATAAAAAACGAAAAGAAGATCTTGTTAGAGTAAATATCACTGGTATGACTTGTATGTCATGCGTACGGAGTATAGAAGACACCGTTGGCAAACAACCAGGAATAATAGATATAAAAGTAAGTATATATAAGGCCTTATATTTTATTTTGGTAGATTACTAAAGTTCTTTCTTTTAATGCTAAAAGAACTTTATTTATCTAAAGAATTCCTTACATGTAATAATGTAATGCCTTGGACTGAATCATTTTGTTAGTGTCCTGTACAATTATTTCTATTAGGTGTAAAAAATATGTATTAAGATTCCAATATCGTGTTTGCATTCTTATCACAGGATTTAACACCAATAAGTCTAATAATAATAGGTTTGTTCTAGCAACCAGTCAAACTAGTCAGAAACCGTCAGCAAACAGTTGGTCAGTGAGAAAACATAATACAGTTACCAGTGATTCCCTCTACTCGCGCTGGTCCACTATTCGCTGATGGTTTCAAACCGTTTGAAACTGATGCTAGAACAAATCTATTGTTTCAAAAAACTATTATTAACAATGGTTGTTCATTTTTTAATAATATTTCAATATCTTGTTTTGACATTTCTTTTAGCGATATGTTTCTTCCAAATACTTTTGCCATCTCTTACGAAACGAACGTCACCGATGCGTTCCCTACTAACCCTACGGTGGCTTTTTCGATGTCTAATAGCCACTTTACACGATGCAAGTAATTGCGAAGTTTATTGCACAAGTTCTTGCAGCAAGAACTTCTGCAATAAGTTGCAACTAGCTTTCTGCAATATGGCTTTTCATTCACAGTCATTTGTTTCGAGCTTCTGTCATGTGTCACATAATATTAATATATCTACGTCATACGTTATTGGCATATACCAATGATACAAACCAAAGACGTATGACGTAGATATATTAATATTATGTGACACATGACAGAAGCTCGAAACAAATGACAATCGATGAAAAGCCCTATAAAGTGATTACACGGTGCAAGTAATTGCATAAACTGACATGAAATACACAGAAACTTTGACATACCATAAATTTTAGGTTATGTTGTTTTTATAAATTAAAAATGTTATTTTTTGAGTAGAGTTATCAGATACCTCTATGGTTATCAGACACACACACACACACACATGCTCGTATCAACCCCAGCCCCGGGGAACATGTGTGTTCCAATGGAAAAGTGGAACCCACATGTCCGAAGATCAAACCGGTCACACCCCGTAATGGAGTGGTACCTATCTGACCCCCAAGCTATACCTCCACCCCTCCCCATCGAAGGACATACCGAATGGGGAGGCGTTGATCTTAATGTTACTTTGGATGCCCTGGGTAATGGGACACCCTTTGTATTACTTCATGTGGTTAAGCCACCTGGTTTTAGGGGTAGCTAGAAGAGCTTTTCTCCCTATTAATGACTAAGTTAATTTTTTACTTTACTTTGGACTTGAGTCCTAAAAAAATGTGTTCCGGACATCAAGGCACCAATCTAAATCGGTGTCTTGCTGTCCAGACCGTGTGTGCTCGGTCACTCAGCCGGCGAATTGGCAAAATAAATTTTGTTCTCCTCGACGGCTGAGCGCCCGAAAGGTGTGGCCATCAAGCCCACGTCTGTCGGTACGTGACCTTGATGCTCACATTCCGCGGCTATGGTCCATTTGACCTACCTGAAGGGTACTTAGTGCCTGAACGGCGACATTTGTGTTTCGATATTCTGTGGTTATCTCAATTTTTCATTAAGGGTTTCCTCTATATCCAGCTAACTGCTGTCTAGGCCGTCTATGTACCGTTCTTTGGTTTTCGTCGTAGTTAGTCAATTCTCTTAATAATCTGCTAGGATGGTGTCTGATATTGTTAAATATTTCATGTGCTCTTTCGTCTATCATTCTCAGGACTTTCTTTTGTTGCGTATGTCCAAATACATATCTTAATGGGACATATATAGGTATATTCAGAGCTTCCCTGATCATGTGGTTTTGGATGGTTTGTATTTTTTTCTTATTGGTTTTACACGTGTGCCCCCATGCGGCTGAGGCGTATGTTAGAGTTGGCAAAATTATACAATTTGCCATCCTAATCTTTGTCTTAAATCTCAGTTTACTCTTTCGACCTATTAGCGATGACAGTTGACTCCTAAGGGCTTTAGCTTTGTTGACCGTTTGTTTTACGTGTTCTGTAAAGGTCAGCCTTTTGTCCAACATTACGCCTAGGTATTTGGCTTGATTTGACCATTCAATTTGGGTATCAAATAGGGATAGTTCCTCATTTGGTCTGCCTCTTCTTTTTTGGTACATAACGGCCTGTGTTTTGTCAGGATTGACAGCTATTTTCCACTGCACACACCATTCTTGTAGTTCGTCAAGAGCTCTTTGTAGATGTCTTGTTGCAAAATCTGGGTGGGTACTGCTAAAAGCTATCGCTGTATCATCTGCGTATAGACTTAGCAACGATCTGGGTTCAGTTGGGGTGTCTGCCGTATATATGGTATATAGATATGGCGACAACACTGCCCCCTGTGGCACACCAGCCTCCATGGTCCCAACTTCGGACAGGGTTGGCCCTATCCGAACTCTGAACCTCCTGTTGGCTAGGTATGACGAGAGAAGACACGTCATCGCTTCACTATAACCATATTGGTTCATTTTATACAGCAGGCCGTCGTGCCATACCCTGTCAAATACTTTACTGACGTCTAGAAAGGCGGCCGCTGTATATTTCTTTTCGTTGAACCCTTTCGTGATATATTCTGTTAACCTCAGCACTTGAAGTTCACACGAGTGCTCGGATCTGAATCCGAACTGTGCTTCAGGTATTGTTCCGATTGCTTCAGATTCTTCTTTTAGCCTAACTAATATGACCCGCTCTGCGATTTTGCTTAATGCTGATAATAAGCTTATCGGTCGATAATTCTGTGGAAATGTACCATTTTTTCCTGGTTTTTCAATCATGATTACGTGAGCCTCTTTCCATCTGTCAGGAAAATGTCTTAGTCTTAAGATGTTGTTTATTAAATTTGTTATGTACACTATTGCTTTTCCTGGCAGATTTTTCAGAGCTCTGTTTGTAATCTTGTCCGGTCCTGGAGCTTTTTTAGCATTAGTACGCTTGATCAGCTGTCTGACCTCTTCAGGGGAGGTGTGTGTAATACCTATAATGCCCTTTCTTCTTTTTAGAATTCTACATCTTCGTTCGACTTCTTCTGTGAAGTCTAGATCTTCATCGGGATGATAGTTTTCCCTACATTCTCTTTCTAGCGTGTTTTTCATTACTTCCGCTTTGTCTTCTTCTGTGTACACAATTCCATTTTCACCGTGTAAAGGAGGGATTGGTTTTTTATCTTTTCTTAGTATTTTAGATAGCTTCCAGAACGCGGATTTATTTGGGTTTAGTTGCTGGATATAGTTGTCCCAGTTTTCATTTCGATGATCGTCTAATTGTTTTTTGACTTCCCTATTCAGTTCATTAGCAATTCTTTTGTCCTCTGGGTTTCTTGTTCTGTTGGCTCTTCTTCTTTTCCTGTTTTTCTCGTTTATCAGTTCTTTCAGCTCATTGCTGATTTCCCTGAATCTTCCTTTTGTTGTTGGAGTTTTTTCTTCTGTGGTGCTGGCCTCGATAGCGTTTTGTATCGTTTTTTCTAGATGTTTAACGCATTCCTCTAGTTCTTCTTTTGTATTTATTGTTGGTATTGCACCAATAGTTTCACTTACTATTCTTTTGTAGTTTGGCCAATTTGTTCGTTTTTTCTTATAGGTTTGCAAGTTGTTTGTTTCTACTGCTCCCAGGGTCAGTACAATTGGGTTGTGATCTGAGTCACCCTCATTCATTGAATATATTTCGTATTGTTGACCCACATTTTGTAGAATTGCTATGTCTAGGAATGTGGGAAGTCTGTTTCCACCATGGAAGCATGTGGGTTCTATGGGTCCCGCCACCATCGTGTTTGGTCGTTCTTCGAGATAGCCACACAATATTCTCCCGTTGCGGTTTGTGGTTCTATCGAACCAGTTCGGAGATCTTGCGTTCAGATCTCCTATAATGATAGAGGGCTCTACTGTGTCTAATATGACATTTAAGTCTTCCTTGAAGATTGAATCATTTGGTCTAACATATGCTGAAACAATTTTCAGCATATCTTTTCCTGTCTTGATCCTCACTATGGTGGCTTCCATAGTGATGAGTCCGTCTGGTGTAGGAATTACTTGGTGTTTGATTCCTTTTTTCACCAAGATCGCCGTGCCTCCTGATGTGGCTGTGTAGTCATTTCTATAGACATCATAACCTGGAAATTTTGTTTTTGTTTTTTCCGTTATCTTAGTTTCTTGTAAGGCTATGATGTCTAGTTCGAGTCTGTTGGAAAACTCGTCCAAGGTGTTAATTTTCTGTTTTAGCCCATTTGGATTCCATGACCCTATACGCAGATCGCCCAACTGATTAGTTAGTTCTGTTTACACCAATATTGCCCATAGCACTCACTACATTGGTCATCCTCTCGAACATGAACATGAAGTTTTTCATCTGTTCATTTACAATTGCCATGAGATTTGCCGTTTCGTTGTTTTGTTTAGATTCATCTGTCGTCTTTGTTATTTGTGCGTAGCTTTTGTTGGTACTTCTGTCTGTAGGTGTGTGTTCTTCTGTTCTGTTTCTTGTTTGTGCCTGTGCGGTGTATGTTTTTCTTTTTGGTGCTTTGGAGCATCCTCTGTAATTAGCTGTGTGGGCTTCGCCACAGTTTGCGCACTTTGGTTCGGTGTTCCTGTCCTTTGTGCATTCGCTGCTAATGTGTGATCCGCCACACTTAACGCATTTAGTTCCACAGTGACAGGCTTTGGATCCATGGTAGAATCCTTGGCAGTTATAGCACTGCATAACTTCTGTATTTTTTCTTATTTCTTCTTCGATATATATTTTCATGTAACAGAGAGTTGTCAAGCTTTTCATTTTTTCTTTATCTTCTTCGTTTATTGTAACTAAGAAAAGTGGCAATTTTTTCTTGTCTTCCTTCTTGGAGATCATATTTGTTACTTTAATGGCCATGATTCCGTTTTTGTTAAGTTCTTTTTGTATATTGCTTGTTTCTGTTGTTTCATGTAATCCTCTGATTACTAATCTTGTGGTGCGTTCTGAATCTATTGGATATGCGATGTATTCAATAGGGCTTTCAGGGTTCTTTGTATTTTGTTCTTCAAGTATCTTGATCATTGCTAGGTACCCTTCTCTATTATTTGTCTGGATCACGATTGACCTTCCAGATTTAGCGAATTTATTAGCGGATCCGATTCCCCTTTCTGCGGCTTTTTGTAATATCTCTTGGCTTTTTCCTATCGATTTGAGGATAATCGCCGGTGGTCTAGGTGCAGCCTTCGTTGGCTGTTCTTTTTCTGTTGTTGTTACGGTATTTTGTTTTTGCGCTGGTAATTTGGGAATACTGTTTTTCGATTTTTCTTTTTCATTTTCGTTTTCAGTCTCCATTTCTATTTCAGTGTGTTGATCTTTCTCTTGTTCATATTTCTTTCTTAGCATTCCTCTGGCTACGCATGCTTCTTCATTTCTCTTTTGTATTATTAATGTCTGCTTTTCAGCAGCGCTAATATTTTTCGGTTCTTCTTCTGTGACGTTTTTTTCTGTTATTTTGGTTTTTTTGTTTTGTTTTTTCTTCTGGTGCTGCTGGGTTGTCCATTCAGCATTGTTGTTTTCCATTTCAATTAAGTTTTCTTTATTTGGACTATTAGCAGAAGTTCTACGTCTTTCCTTTTCATGCATATTTGTTGGTTCTTCTACCGTCGTTTTCTTCTGCGTTTGTTTTTCAGCTTGCGTTGGTTTTTCGTTCGATTTTAAAATCAGCTTTTCCTTTTCCGCATGTTTGTCTATCATCTCAAGTAGCTTTTGAGTTAGTTTCTGTATTTCTTGATCTTTGCCGGTTATTTTCTCTTCTAGTTTGACCATTTGGAACTTGTTTTCTTCTTGCATTTGATGGATTTGATTCATTAGGCGCTTATTTTCCGCCTCCATTTTTTTCATCTGTTCAGTTAATGTGTCCAATGATCGAACTAGTTCTTTGTGGTATGTGTCCATTTCTTTGGCACGTTTAATTTCTCCTTTGTCTGAGCCGCTTCCTAAGGAATTGAGTCTTTTTCTTTTCTCTTTTTGTACGTTGCTTATATTTGTACTATTTTCACTGATTTCATCTTCCCTTTCACTTATTTCACCCTCGCTAGAATTATTATGGGAAATACATGTGGATATATTACTATTACTAGACATGGAATCAGTAACTACTGTTACTATGCTACCTACAGAATATGTAGAATTAGCTTTATTTAGGAATTCAATGTTTGCAATATCTATTTTCTTTTTATTTGTTTGTGAATTATTTATTATTTTTAAATTGTCTGATGGACCTAATTTTGTTTTTAGTTTATTGGTATGATTTGAATTTACTTTATTTGTCTTATTTAATTTTGAATTTTCTAAATCATTAGCTAATTCGTCATCTGTCAATTCAGGCAAGCTTTCAAAAATATTATTGTCTATAAAATCATCTAAGGTACTTAGCTTAGTCGTCATCCGGTGTCTGGAAGGCTCTTTCGTGGGCCAAGAGCCCCTTTCTGTCCTGTTGTTTAGCACTTAACACTGTTGTTCTTGTTTTTTTTTTGTTCGTCACTTATAAACACAAATAAAATAGTTAAATTAGTTTATATTTAGCACGTTAGTTCATCAGTTTAAAGCCACGATTTTCTTCGTCAAATTCACTAATTTTTTTATATACTGACACACTTTTATTATTAAAAAAGTAAATTTTTTTTGAGAGCAGATTAAATTTATAACTATCAGTTTGACGTTTATTTGACGTCCCCTATGGTTATCAGATATATTATATTATAAAAAATATAATAATAAAAATGTTAGATTATAATTTGAGAAAATTATAATATGTGTTATGTATAACAAAATCAATTAATACCTAATGCAAGTATAACCTATAATACATTATTCATTTACAAAAGGAAACAAGTTGTTAAATACAAAAGAAATAAAAATAGAATATAGTTTCTTTAATCCATATGTTGAATAATTAAACTTATCCACCAGAATAATGTTAAATGTGAAGCGTGAAATTGGTAAAAAGTTCCTCTAGTTTTGTCAAAAATTGTTTAGTTTGAAATTTAGGATGACAGAATGTCAAAACAAACAGTGTAGCCTTAAAAGTTACTAAAAATATAACCAAATTGCAGAAAAAATTGCATGAAAAATAGGACATGTTCTATTTAGCTGCAACTTCTTGCAGCAAGAAATTGCTGCAAGAAGTTGCAGCTTTTCTGTGCAATTCGCATATGACACGATGCAATTTTGTATTGCTGCAAGAAATTGTGCAATTAATTGCGCAATTAGTTGCATCGTGTAAAGTGGCTATTCGCAGTGTGCAAGTACTTGGAAGGGAAACGAGAAACGACCGTGCGCGAGTCGCGGAGAAATATTGCAACTATCTTAAATAATTCATATTGTCAATTGAAATTGTCAAATTGACGTATATTTCATACCTTCTGTCATTGAGGCAGAAAAATTATATATTGCTCCACAATATTGATATGATATGCAATTATTATATAAAGGTAAATTTAATTAATTGTATTTTGCTTGCAGTACTGCATTTTAATAACTAATTTTATTTACTACATACAATTGTTTACGTTTGCTAAACATAACCTGCATCTTATTTTTTCTTCTTATTATTTTTTTGGACTATGGCCTTGACAATTATCCAGCAACCAGGACTAATATAATTGGCCAATATAATTAAAAGTGCGAATAAAAGTACAGAGCGTAGAAATAGAGGTCGCTTTGCCGAACTTGCACGGTCCCAATAAGTGCCAATTTCTCATATCGAGTTCAACTCCAGTTTAACCTGAACTTCTAGTAAACGTCAGTCTAAAGTCAAAATCGTCTTTCTCAATTCACGTTCAACCGATGGCAGTTTAAACTTGAACGATGCTTGAACGGTGGAATTCGGCCGTTCAAAGATTTCAGAACTCAGTTCAGATGATTTCATGGACTACGCATGCGTTGTATTAACACGAAACGCTGTCATAATATAAATATATCCTATTTTATTATATTAAGTCTAACGATAAACGATAACAGTACCTATTTTTGTTTTTATAATATTTATTTATAATTATTAAAATGACTATTTGACTATAAATACTTAAATTTAACTTTATTCAAAAACAGCATAAAAAAGGTAGTTCAAAATGGCGACAGTTTTTTACCTTTTGCCATCTATTGGCATTTCTCGAAAGCTGTAGAACGTGCACTGTTATGAACGTGCAATGAGAAATGCATTCCAAACAAATCCGAAGATCACCGGTGAACCTGGTTCAACTGAACCATAGATTACCGCAGGTATGAGAAATCGACCCTAAATGGCTGTGCTAAAACCTATTCCGAGCGAGAATCCAGTTCGAGTTTATTGTTAATTGCGGATTGCGGTCGATGCGGCGCCGTTGGAATCGAAACCGATGCCGTTGAATTTTTGTCACTGGTGCGTGGAGTTGGAACCTATTCCGAGGTACCTGCTCCAGTTCCATCATGCCATCTCTAAACTAACAAATGATGAAGTTCTAAAACTTCTTCCGGGATGTTCAAAATTTTCATTTTCTAACTTTTCTCCGTCATCTTCAGTAATCGGTATTTTCAAACCGCGGCTCAGCATTATCTTCGTCAAAATCCGATTCTTCATTAGTTGGGTGGCTATCTGCTTCTTCAAAAAGTCCAAAAAGACTTCTTTTTATAATTCATCTGATATAATAGGCCAGGGTAATAAGACAAAAATATACCCTATTCGTGACACTTCAGCAGCCAGGGTACTGAAGCGTTTTTTCGACAAGTAATACCTATAGGAACAAATTGTAACTATTTTCTGCGTAGGATTTGGCGGCCATTTATATTTATAAACAATTAACTGTCAAAGAATGGCATTTTCCCTTTTTTTTTTTCAAATCAATGGAAAACAGTGAAACTTATAATTTTTTTAGTACAAATATCTTTGAGATTATGGAAAAAGCTTTAAAATGACATATTACAAAGTTTGATATAATTGCGAAAAAAGGTCGGAATTGCAAAAAAAATTATTTTCGCAATAACTGTTGTAAAAATTAGTGTACAGGTTTGAATTTTTTGTCAAATGAGGGTTCTTTGGTGCTTAATATGTGATAAAAATTTCAAAGCGATTCATATAATTGTTGAAATTTTATTCAAATTGTTTATCCCAGAGAGCATTTTTTTTGCAATAACATAAGTCAGAAAAACATGACGTTAGAACCATTCCACAGGTGTCAAATGAAAGAGCATGATCTATATTTTCAACTTGGTTTAAAAAAGCGAGTAAAAAATGCATTTATTAGTAATAAATAATTATGCAAAAGTATCGTACATCTTTCCTTATAAACTTTTTGGATAACTTTTTCCAAAAAAATTAACTTTTTTACCCTGTTTTAAGTGCACAACTACCAAGTAATGTTATTTTTCTACGACCGTTTAATAACATGCTCATTATTCGCTATTTTTTCATAGATAATGGCACCCATTACTGTACCCGTGAGTAATAATTTATTACTCACGGGCTGAAGTTACTCACGGCTCATTACTCACGGGCTGAAGTTAGATTTAAGTGGCGCATGCCACTTTTAATTTTAATCGTATATAAACTGCAAATAAAATACTTAAACTTGTTTATTTAATACAATAACTATTGTAATTTATACCAATAATTAACTCCGAAAAATTTTTAAAGGAATTTTAACTGTAACAATGTCAGTATACTTTTTACGTTTATATCTTGTTTACTAAAAAATTTGACGTTTATCATTTAATTTAGTGACAGTGACGTTAGCGCATTTTGTTTATGTTAATAATTGGAGTTTATAACTAATATTGTGTTTGTTTTTCAAGTTATATTGTGTTAAATATGTTATAACATATTATGTATAGTTACATTAATATATTATATACAGGGTGTTAGTAAATAAGTATGAAAAATTTTAAGGGCTAATTCTACATGAAAAATTATTGCCGGTTTGCTCTATAAACATATGTCCGCAAATCCTTAGTTTCCGAGATACGGGGTGTTGAAATTTTTATTTCAAACTGCCAATTTATTTATTGCTCTAAGACCAGTTGAGCTATGAAAATGAAATTTGGTGAGTTTTAGGAGGTAGTTATTGCGCATTTTTTGACAAACAATTAAGAAGTTTGTATTCATCATTGGCGCACATACGGGTAATAGTCTAAATTTTTTTAAAGAAAAAAATAGTACGCCACTGAGATATTTTAAATTAAAAATTATTTTTAAATTCCACGTTTAATTTTTGATAAAAAAACTTTCTTGCCTTTTTTTCATATAATGCACCGTTTTTATGCAGAAAAATAAAACATCTTGGCGCGTATTTTTCATTTCCTAATACACCATCAAGAACTATCCAATATAATAATACTAAACTAGAACAATAACAGAAAATATTACTAATAAGATTTCAACTAGGTGCAAAGCTGCAAAAAATGTTTAAAATGATCTCCTTTACAGGTAAGAGAAGAATTTTATATTCATCATTGGCGCGCGTACGGGTAATGGTCTGAATCTTTCGAAGAAAAAAATAGTACGCCACTGAGATATGTCAAACTAAAAATAATTTTTGAATTGCTGGTTAAATTTACGACAAAAAATCTTTCTTATCTTTTTTTCATACGAGGCGCCGTTTTTATACAAAAAAACAAAACATCTTAACGCTTACAAAGTATTTGAGGTAGTTTCCATATGCATAGAAACTTAGTTCAAATACTTTGTAAACATTAAGATGTTTTATTTTTTTACATAAAAACAGCGCCGCATGTGAAAAAAAGGCAAGAAAGATTTTTTGTCGTAAATTGAACCAGCAATTCAAACATGATTTTTAATTTGACATATCTCAGTGGCGTACTATTTTTCTCATAAAAAAATTCAGACCATTACCCGTACGCGCGCCAATGATGAATATAAAATTCTTCTATAACCTCTAAAGGAGATCATTTTTAACATTTATTATAGCTCTGCACCTAGTTATAATCTTATTAGTAATATTTTCTGTTATTGTTCCAGTTTAGTATTATTATATTGGATATTTATTGATAATGTATTAAAAAATGAAAAATACGCGTCAAGATGTTTTATTTTTCTGCATAAAAACGGTGCATCATATGAAAAAAGGCAAGATAGGTTTTTTATCATAAATTAGACGTGGAATTTAAAAATAATTTTTAATTCAAAATATCTCAGTGGCGTACTATTTTTTTCTTTAAAAAATTTCAGACCATTACCCGTAGGCGCGCCAATGACGGATACAAAACTCTTAATCGTATGTCAAAAAATGCGTAATAACTACCTCCTGAAACTCACCAAATTTCGTTTTCATAGCTCAACTGGTCTTAGAGCAATAAATGAATTGGCAGTTTGAAATAAAAATTTCAACACCCCGTATCTCTACTAAGCATTTGAGGACATATGTTTATAAAGCAAACCGGCATTAATTTTTCATGTAGAATTAGCCCTCAAAATGTTTCATACTTATTTACTAACACCCTGTATAGTTAAATATAAATATACATAATAACTATACAGGGTGTAACAAAAATACAGGTCATAAATTTAATCACATATTCTGGGACCCAAAATAGTTCGATTGAACCTAACTTACCTTAGTACAAATGTGCACATAAAAAAAGTTACAGCCCTTTGAAGTTACAAAATAAAAATCGATTTTTTCCAATATATCGAAAACTATTAGAGATCTATTATTGAAAATAGACATGTGGCATTCTTATGGTAGTAGTATCTTAAGAAAAAATTATAGTGAAATTTGGACACCCCATAAAAATTTTATGGGGGTTTTGTTCCTTTATACCCCCCAAACTTTTGTGTACGTTCCAATTTAATTATTATTGTAGTACCGTTAGCTAAACACAATATTTTAAAAACTTTTTTGCCTCTTAGTACTTTTTCCAAAAGTCAGTTTTTATCGAGATATTTTGAATACTTGTCAAATCCACCACATATGTGTATATGGCTAAGTACGATTATGGAGACTTGGTAATAATATGAAAATTTATTTATGATTTACATTTTTAAGTATATTTTGAACCATATTAAAAAAGAAGTAATATCTTGATAAAAAGTGCCTTCTCCAAAAAATACAAAGAGGCAAAAAGTTTTAAAAACACTGTGTTTAACTAATGGTACCGCAGTAAAAGTTTAATTGGAACATACACAAACATTTGGGGGGTTTAAAGGAACAAAACCCCCATAAAATTTTTATGTAAACATATTAAAAAAGAAGCCGCAACTCGATAAAAACTGCCTTATCGAAAAAATATTAAGAGGCAAAAAAGTTATAGAAATATTGAATTGAACTAATGGTACCACAATAATAATTTAATTGGAACGTACACAAAAGTTTAGGGGGGGTTAATGGAACAAAACCCCCATAAAATTTTTATGGGGTGCACAAATTTCACTATAATTCATTTTTAAGATGTTACTGCCTTAAGAATGCCACATGTTCATTTTCAATAAAAAATCTCTAATAGTTTTCGATATATTCGAAAAAATCGATCTTTATTTTGTAACTTCAAAGGACTGTAACTTTTTTTATGTGCATATTTGTACTAAGGTAAATTAGGTTCATTCGAACTATTTTTGGTCTCAGAATATGTGATTTAATTTATGACCTGTATTTTCGTTACACCCTGTATATTGAAATACGTCCACCGACAACAGCCATTTCCTATTTATTAGATTCACTGAGAGTAGGTACAAATTTAAGCTTATATTTTTTCGGAAATGAATAGAACTTATATTGACTATTTCTAGTTGTATTTTTACAATAAATAAGAATTTAAGGGGTAAATAGCATTTAGGTATTTTTGTAAATTACTAGATATAATTTAAATCTCGAGTAGTAGATAATTAAATTGTTTACTAATTAAAATAAAAAAAGGTCGTAGAAAAAGTATAGTATTCTACTCGCATGTAATGGCTATTACTCACTCTGATGAATTACGACACTCACCTACGGCTCGTGTCGCAAACTTCATCATCGTGAGTAATAGCATAGCCATCATTACATGCTCGTTGAATAATATACTATTATATCATAATTGATAAAAAATTGTAATAAATATATATAATTTCTTATATAACAAAATAAAAAGTTTATAAGGAAAGATTTACGATACTTTTGCATAATTATTTATTACTAATAAATGCATTTTTTTAAACCAAGTTGAAGATATAGCTCATGCTCTTTCATTTGACACCTGTGGAATGGTTCTAACGTCACGTTTTTCTGACTTATGTTGTTGCAAAAAAACTGCTCTCTGGGATAAACAATTTGAATAAAATTTGAACAATTGAACGAATCGCTTTGAAATTTTTATCACATAGTAATCACAAAATAACCCTTATGTGACAAAAATTTCAAAGCTGTATACTAGTTTTTACAATAGATATTGCGAAATTAATTTTTTTTGCAATTTCGACCTTTTTTCACAATTATATTAACAATAAATGAGTATATTAAACTTTGTAATACGTCATTTTAAAGCTTTTTCCATAATCTCAAAGATATTTGTACTAAAAAAACCATAAGTTTCACTGTTTTCCATTGATTTGAAAAAAAAAAAGGGAAAAATGCCATTTTTTGACACTTAAAATAAAAATGGCCGCCAGATCCTACGCAGGAAATAGTTACAATTTGCTCTTATCTGTCGAAAAAACGCTTCAGTACCCTGGCTGCTCGAGTGTCATGGGAAAAACCTTATTACCCTGGACTATAAATATTGTTTTAATTTTCCATTTGAGAAATGTTATATACTGTAACGATTTTAAATAAAACTAGTGGTTCTAATTTATATAAACTATTTATTTACTACACGATATCATCTTCAAAACTAAACTAATGACAGCGCTCCTTCTATGTATATACAAATATATTATTCTAGAATTATCTCGAAGTCCATCTCTATGTGTTACTACGCCATATGTTCTAGAATTATATTTATAATCATAATATATATATATATATATATATATATATATATATATATATATATATATATATATACATATATATATATATACGTTTATATATTCTGGTCTCTTTTATATATATATATATATATATATATATATATATATATATATATATATATATATAAAGTAGTTTGGTAATATTGACTGATACTATGTATAATAGTTTTGTTTTGGGGTTGCAGTCACTTATTTTTTAGGGGCAGGATAAATAAAACTCTTTGTTATTATCGAGCTTTCGCAAAATTTATTTGCTTTTTCAAGATAAGCTAAAATAAGTATATGATAAATACAATGAAATTAGAGATAAAGTACATTGTATATAAAAGCATAAAAAACTTACAACTTGAGGTTATTCCATAAAGTAAACATTTTTACAAAACATAATGTATATAAATTTCTATTTTATATAATCCAAATAACAATGTTCCAATTTGTAAAAAAATATGAGGAAAGATCTGATTTAATTTAGTTTTAAATTTGACTAATGCCAGAAAGATCATTTAATTTTTTATTAACTAAAGAATAATTGGCAAAATTCATATATCTAGATATACCTACTCTAATTTAAAGTATACTAATATTGAATAATCTAATACTAGTTTATAACAACTTCAAATAAACAGATATTGGTATTCTTTTTGACATTACTTGAAATGTCTTTCTGGCATTAGTCAAATTTAAAACTAAATTAAATCAGATCTTTCCTCATATTTTTTTACAAATTGGAACATTGTTATTTGGATTATATAAAATAGAAATTTATATACATTATGTTTTGTAAAAATGTTTACTTTATGGAATAACCTCAAGTTGTAAGTTTTTTATGCTTTTATATACAATGTACTTTATCTCTAATTTCATTGTATTTATCATATACTTATTTTAGCTTATCTTGAAAAAGCAAATAAATTTTGCGAAAGCTCGATAATAACAAAGAGTTTTATTTATCCTGCCCCTAAAAAATAAGTGACTTCAACCCCAAAACAAAACTATTATATATATATATATATATATATATATATATATATATATATATATATATATATATATATATATATATATATATATATATATGTAAAATATTATACGGGAAATAAATATTCTACCTTCGTCTGTGCTGCCATCTTGGGAACGTTTTCGCTGTCTACAGCTCATCAGCCAAGCTCTCAGAACAGACGAAGATGTAGAATATTTCCTCCGTATACCCGAGGCCGTAAGACAGCCATGCAGTCCTTATGGGACTAGCGCAATCTGAGTTAGTTAGAAGCAACCTACCTTGCTCGTTTCGGTACGAAACCGATCTGTGCCTCTACTTTGAGGCCACGAGATGTCACCTGGTATTTATTGAAAAATACCTACGGCGTCAAACAAGCAGGAAATAATCGCAACTTTCTACTTTTTAAAAAGTATGAAAATAATATGTAAAATATTATACGGAAAATAAATATTCTACCTTCGTCTGTGCTGCCATCTTGGGAACGTTTTCGCTGTCTACAGCTCATCAGCCAAGCTCTCAGAACAGACGAAGATGTAGAATATTTCCTCCGTATACCCGAGGCCGTAAGACAGCCATGCAGTCCTTATGGGACTAGCGCAATCTGAGTTAGTTAGAAGCAACCTACTGAGAGCTTGGCTGATGAGCTGTAGACAGCGAAAACGTTCCCAAGATGGCAGCACAGACGAAGGTAGAATATTTATTTCCCGTATAATATTTTACATATTATTTTCATACTTTTTAAAAAGTAGAAAGTTGCGATTATTTCCTGCTTGTTTGACGCCGTAGGTATTTTTCAATAAATACCAGGTGACATCTCGTGGCCTCAAAGTAGAGGCACAGATCGGTTTCGTACCGAAACGAGCAAGGTAGGTTGCTTCTAACTAACTCAGATTGCGCTAGTCCCATAAGGACTGCATGGCTGTCTTACGGCCTCGGGTATACGGAGGAAATATTCTACATCTTCGTCTGTTCTGAGAGCTTGGCTGATGAGCTGTAGACAGCGAAAACGTTCCCAAGATGGCAGCACAGACGAAGGTAGAATATTTATTTCCCGTATAATATTTTACATATTATTTTCATACTTTTTAAAAAGTAGAAAGTTGCGATTATTTCCTGCTTGTTTGACGCCGTAGGTATTTTTCAATAAATACCAGGTGACATCTCGTGGCCTCAAAGTAGAGGCACAGATCGGTTTCGTACCGAAACGAGCAAGGTAGGTTGCTTCTAACTAACTCAGATTGCGCTAGTCCCATAAGGACTGCATGGCTGTCTTACGGCCTCGGGTATACGGAGGAAATATTCTACATCTTCGTCTGTTCTGAGAGCTTGGCTGATGAGCTGTAGACAGCGAAAACGTTCCCAAGATGGCAGCACAGACGAAGGTAGAATATTTATTTCCCGTATAATATTTTACATATTATTTTCATACTTTTTAAAAAGTAGAAAGTTGCGATTATTTCCTGCTTGTTTGACGCCGTAGGTATTTTTCAATAAATACCAGGTGACATCTCGTGGCCTCAAAGTAGAGGCACAGATCGGTTTCGTACCGAAACGAGCAAGGTAGGTTGCTTCTAACTAACTCAGATTGCGCTAGTCCCATAAGGACTGCATGGCTGTCTTACGGCCTCGGGTATACGGAGGAAATATTCTACATCTTCGTCTGTTCTGAGAGCTTGGCTGATGAGCTGTAGACAGCGAAAACGTTCCCAAGATGACAGCACAGACGAAGGTAGAATATTTATTTCCCGTATAATATTTTACATATTATTTTCATACTTTTTAAAAAGTAGAAAGTTGCGATTATTTCCTGCTTGTTTGACGCCGTAGGTATTTTTCAATAAATACCAGGTGACATCTCGTGGCCTCAAAGTAGAGGCACAGATCGGTTTCGTACCGAAACGAGCAAGGTAGGTTGCTTCTAACTAACTCAGATTGCGCTAGTCCCATAAGGACTGCATGGCTGTCTTACGGCCTCGGGTATACGGAGGAAATATTCTACATCTTCGTCTGTTCTGAGAGCTTGGCTGATGAGCTGTAGACAGCGAAAACGTTCCCAAGATGGCAGCACAGACGAAGGTAGAATATTTATTTCCCGTATAATATTTTACATATTATTTTCATACTTTTTAAAAAGTAGAAAGTTGCGATTATTTCCTGCTTGTTTGACGCCGTAGGTATTTTTCAATAAATACCAGGTGACATCTCGTGGCCTCAAAGTAGAGGCACAGATCGGTTTCGTACCGAAACGAGCAAGGTAGGTTGCTTCTAACTAACTCATATATTTATATATATATATATATATATATATATATATATATATATATATATATATATATATATATATATATATATATATATATATATATATATATATATATATATATATATAAATAAATATAATTTTAATCTGATTGGACAGAATTAAACATGTGATCAAATATCTTACTATACGATTGGAAGTTAAAATCATTAAAAAATAATCAGTTTAATTTTAATTTCTGTAGCTTTCTATTGGTCAGAATCTCCTATGAATGAAATAATCGAGCTAATTTCATTAAAACATGAACACAATAAGATAAATTTGAAATAAATTAGTAAATAATATTTAAATATTAGTTTATTGCATGTATTATAATATATTATAATGCCATAGTACAAGGTATTTTACTTTCCCACACGCCGTGCGGGAAAATTTACTTTCACGCACGCCGCGCCGTGCGGAAAAGTGCAACTTTCCGGAACGAAATGCGTGCGTGAAAGTGGCACGCCTCTTTTAGCACGGCCGTAGAAAAATCAAATTTTTTGTACATTGAATACTTTCTGAAAAGATGTCGTCCGATTACAAATTATATTTTAAGAAATAAAGTGACATAACATAATTTATTTTAAAAATAAAGATTATATGTATCAAATTCAACAGTTGTTATCACAGATTTGTATTAAATAAATCAATGTTTGTAACTCAATAATACACATTGAAATCAAATACGTCGTTTGTCATCTCGACAACTAAGTATGGTGTTTACATAAATATTTTTTATTATTTACTTTTGATCGTTATTAGACAATTATGTAATAGTTTTCTATGAGATAAGACACTCAATAAAATAAGATTAGACGGTTAACCTTTGAGAGGTTACAAAAATACGATGTTATAAGATCAACACTTTCAAAATCTTGTACGGAAAGTTTTTAATAAATTCGGATAATAGAATAGATATTCAATTAACATGATAATTGTTTTGTAAGATTCAAATATATTTTGAAATCTTGTTTATGTGTATACCGGATGACAATTTAGAAGACTTCCCACCGATAACCTTCATAAACCCGAGTTCAAAAACTTACATTAAATACCAAGCAGGGTGCAAATGCTCCCCAAATTTTATTTCATTAACATGTTTGTTCATGAAGAACTTCGTCAGTTCACGTCGACAAAGAGAAATAGAAAATAGATAATAGTGAAAAGAAAAGAGCGCAAAGTTGGGGCCCCACGTTACTGTCGATGGAACGTATTCCCAAGAGTATCAAGGGTACACCACCACTGTTGGCAGTAGAAATTTTATTAGCTTGGTTTATTTGTTTAGCGTATGGCTTAAGTACATCACAGAATATATTTAGATTTATGCATTATACAATGCATCACAAACAGATGTCCAGTTTTTTTTTATATATTCGATTGACCCTTCGGTTGCCATTACAAAGTCTATAGGGTCGCCTGTGTATGCTCTGCGTGGGCAGTCCTGAACAATGTGACTGATCGTCTGTCTTGCAGCGCCGCAGTCACAAGAAGGCCAGGGAAGTTTACCCCATCTGTAGAGGGAGTCGGCGCATCTTCCACAGTTTGTTCGAATTCGATTAAGGGCTGCCCAAATCTTACGGGGACGTTCAAATTCGCTAGGTTTTCGTATGATGTCCGGTAGACTATGGTAATGCGGATCTGTCTTACTTTCCCAATCTTCTTTCCATCGGGTATTTAAGTCAAAGTTGGATTGCTGCAGCGCTTGAGCAGATTGTAGAGGGGGTAACCTGGATCGGAGACGGTTTCCAAAAATATCGGGGATGTCGTTGTGGACTAGAAGCTGGCGACTGTCCATTATTTTGTTATATTCTTTAATCAATGCATGTTCGCGGCGTAGGTTGGGTGGTGTTATATTACTAAGGGTAGGTAGCCACATTGTAGGGGTGGGCTTAATTGTGCCTGTTATCATACGCATAGCACGGTTTAGTTGGGTATCGACCAGGTGGGTGTGCCTGCTATTTAGCCACACTGGTGCACAGTATTCTGCCACCGGATATATCACACCAAGAGCAGAGAATCTTAAAGTTGATGCTGTGGACCCCCATGTAGTGCCGCAGAGTTTCTGTATTATATTATTGCGTGTTTTCAATTTTGCTGCTGTTTTCGTCAGGTGTTCTCTGAATGTGAGCGTTCTGTCTACAGTAACCCCAAGGTATTTCGGGTATTTATTGTGTTTCAACAGCTTGTTATTAAAATACACTCGCAATTCTGTTTGCCAGCTTGTTGTTGAGATGAAAAGCTGATACTTCAGTTTTTGTAGTACTTGGTTGTAGTCTGCATTTCTTAAGGTATTCGCTGAGGATGGATAAGTCATTCGTGAGAGTGATTTCTGTAGTTTCTAAAGATTGGTGCTTGTTGCAAGGGTCCAGTCGTCAGCATATCCAAACTTTCGAGATTCGGTTTCAGGCATGTCAGCAATATAGAGGCTGAAAAGTAAAGGGGCAAGGACAGAACCCTGTGGAAGGCCATTGTTAAGTTTCATCTGTCTACTCGTCTCCTTTCCCAGTATAACCTGGAAGGCTTATATTTATATTTAATTTAACCTTTATATTCCAGAATATCAAAAAATGATATTATGAAAAGTTGTTTGAAATTAAAAACGATGTTTAAATATACAATTACATCCATTCTAATTGAAAAAAAAATTCAATTTTTTCTCAAATTACGAATACTCATCATCATTTTATTACAATTATTATGATAACTATTTTATTATCACTTTCACGAAAAAAAGTTATTCTTCATAAAATGCTCTCCCTGGTCTAAAATCTAAGATACAACCATCCGATATCACACTTTTTTAATTTTATACGAGGTATGTAAAACAATTTTTCTTAAGAGCCTTTATTAAACACAATATTTTAATTAGAAGGATGTAATTGAACACTAAAAAAAATTTTTTAATTCCAAACAACTTTTCTTAACAACTTTCGATATTGTGAAATGTAAAGGTACTTTACTCTTGAGTGAAATTCATATTTTTTGACATACCTCGTATAAAATTAATTAAATTTGATATTTGATGATTGCATCTTAGATTATATACGATGCAGAGTATTTTATAAAGAATAACTTTTTTTCGTAAAACTTATAATAAAAAAAGTTATCAATAGGTTCCAAGTTACGCAGAAATACTGTATAAGAACTAAAAATTTTTTTTACTGAACATTTATTATTGTTAAAGCTTATTATTAAATGTATTTTAGGTAAGTTTTACAGAAAAAAGTTTTGATCACTTTGTATAAACATTTTTTTAGCTGGTATTTTTTTGTTTTTGTATTACATCTTTATCTTTCTTAATTTTCTCAAAAAGAAATAATTTATTTCAATTCTAAAGTAAAATAATTTAGTGCATTTTAAAGATTACATCCTAAGCTTTAAAAAAGTACTTATAAAATTGTAATAGATCTGTTCAAACTTGAGTAATACCGTCTTAAAGTGGTGGTAATTCTATAAAACTACGAAGATTTCAAAAATTACATTTTCTTGAGACGTCATATCATTTGAATTAAATTTTTGAGACTTTTTTGAATGAAACATCATTTAGTAAGATGCTTGAAAGGTAAGTTGTGCAAAATTGAGAGTTTTATAAGAAAAAATGTATTATTTACACATTTTTAAATCATTTTTAAACAAAATTCATGTAAGGCTCACTTTCCGCCCACACCGTACTTATGACCATACATTTTATTTCTTTCTATTATAACCATAAGATAGCTTAATTATTCTTCTTTCATGTTCAATTTGTAAAATTTCATTTGATCCATTAGTTAAAGAATTACATTAAAATAACTCAACCATACACTTCAAAAATTATAGAAGATACAGATTTAATTTTAGAAAATTCTTTATATAAGGTTTTTTTTTGTAAAATTGTCTGAATTTTTCAATGGTCAAGTCAGTTTTTTTCTAAAATTTATATTTTCGGAGTTATTTAAAAAAACATCTAATTTCGTAGTTCATTTGTTTAATAAAAAATGAAGCACCCACTTCTCGAGTAGAACTTTTTGATGTTGTTTATTAAACATTTCTTAATGAAATTACAAAAAGTTCTATCTTGTTTGATTTTTTCCGAAGTGAAAATCTATATGCACTCCCCTATATGTATAATGACTATCAACATTTAAAGAGTTACTCTGATAAGTCTTGATTAACTATTTTTAATAACTCTGGTAAATATTCACTAACATTGGATCTTGTTTTAGGTAAATTTACAAGAACATTACGGTTTAGTAAAATACGATTCCAATATTCTTACACCACAATCAGTATGCGACTATATAGACGAAATGGGTTTCGAAGCGTCACTTCCACTTTTGGAAAAACAACAAAAAGAAGATAAAGAATCTTGTATTGTAGAAATCAAGGGGATGACATGTAATTCATGCGTGCAGAGTATAGAAGGTATGACTTAATTTAAAATAATGTCTGTAGTTGGGGTTTTCTTCATTTACCTTACTTAGTGACCGGCAAAAAAGCTCTATTCTGAAATATCCCACATATACTTGTAAATACCGTATATACTAGGTGTTAATAATAAGTAACTTCCTTTGAAAGAAAAAACATGTTTTCCAGAAAATTCTTTCATTTTTTTCTATATACTTCCCTTATAGCTCAATACAGCGACTCTAGCGATTTTTCGTTTAAATAATACGATTCTAAAAGCTGTTCAAAATTCGTCAATTATTTCTTCGTTCGAGCTGTTTATGAGCCATCTCTTAAGATTTAGGAACAAATTAATCGAACGGGGTCAAATCAGGACAATAAGACGGATGAGAAAGTCAGCGCATTGTGTTAGAGTAACAACACTTTTTTCTTCTGCATATGGTGCTGATTTCCTGCTTAAATTTGTCCAATCATAGATAATATTATTGTTTTTGTATTGACTTTTCAAGATTGTAAATTAAAATTATGTCCTTACAATCCCAAAATTCAGTGGCCATAATAGTCGAGGCATTGAAGGATTGAAGTGTCGATTTTTTTGCAGTAAGACGGATTTTAATGCGGATTGGTGCACTGGATTCATGAGAATGTCAGGAAATTTTGTGAACTAATGTAATGAATAAGAAATCTGAAATTGCATTTGTGCATAATAAAAATGCATTTCAAAAGTGCATTTTAAAATAGGCAATTATTATAAATTTGCAATTCGGTAAATTTTCTTACTCGGGGGTTTTTGGGGTCGCCGAAAACGAATATGAGGTCGGCGAGAGTGTGCAAACTACCTGGTACCTGCAGCGGGTGTAATAAACGTCTTCCTCTGGAGTATTATGGTAATTTGTTAAATAATTGGCCCAAACTTGTAACTCGGGGGGTTTTTGGGGTCGCTGAAAATGAATATGAGGTCGGCGAGAGTGTGCAAAGTACCTGGTGCCTGCAGCTGGTGTAATAAACGTCTTCCTCTGGAGTATTATGGTAATTTATCATATAATTAGTTTAAACTCGTTACTCGGTGGTTTTTGGGGTAATCTATTTTCTTCGATGTAACTATAGTGATCGAAAAGGGTGGTATTTTTATTATAAATAAACATACATTTTTATTATTATAATATACTTATGGTTAAAAAAGTTGATTATACAGAATTTATCGTAATTTATCTTTAAAATTCATGTTCTTCATCATTATCATCTTCTTCTTCATTATTGCCTTCCTTTCTCGAGTCCAATGCAATATTTGTGCAATCAGAGCCTGCACAATTTTTGCAGGCAAATTACAAACTAACCCATGCTTCCTGTACCCGCATGAGTTGCCGCAGTCTGACTTACAACTACAGAATATTAAATTTAAAATGTTTGGAGGACCAGGTGGCTGAGTCATTCTAACTGGAATTAATACATTATTTTGTAATTCCCATCCTCAATCGGTTGGGTTCATGTTACTGTCCTCTCCATGCAGCCAAATTTGTGTTTGTAAATATACCCTTTTTAAATGCTGGGTAAATGCATCAACAGATGAAAGAATTTTTCCAATGACAATCTTTTTATTTTTGGCAATAGGCATTAAGTACATTCTGTATCGGTAAGTTTCAGCTAATTGGATATTACTCAGTTTAAACTGTTCAGGAATATTCGGTTTCCTGAAAATTATCGGGGATTGTACATATCCATAAGAAGTTGGCAGCCGTGGTAAATAATTTTATTAAGGGGCACAACATACAGTAAACCAAATGTGCTTGAGAGTCTAGCAAAACCTCTGGAATAGAACAAACTCAAAACTCCATAATATTCAACCCAGAATACCTGCCTTAAAAATACCAGCACAGATAAATTACCACAATACTCTAGAGGAAGACGTTTATAATACCCGCTGCAGGCACCAGGTAGTTTGCACACTCTCGCCGACCTCATATTCATTTTCAGCGACCCCAAAAACCTCCCGAGTAATGAGTTTAAGCCAATTATATGATAAATTACCACATACTCCAGAGAAGGACGTTTATTACACCCGCTGCAGGCACCAAGAAGTTTGCACACTCTCGCCGACCTCATATTCGTTTTCAGCGACCCCCAAAAACCCCCGAGAAAGAAAATTTACCGAGTTACAAATTTATAATAAAAATGCACTTTTGAAATGCATTTTTCTTATGCACAAATGCAATTTCAGATTTCCTATTCATTACATTAGTTCACAAAATTTCCTGACATTCTCACGAATCCAACGCACCAAACTGCATTAAAATCCGTCTTACTGCGCCAAAAATCGACAGTAAGGCCTTTTTTTGTGCTTCAATGCCTCGACTATAACCTTTCCGACCCCATGGAGCCACTCTTGGCCACTTCGGAGCACTTTTTGCAGCTCGAGTCCACTGCCGTGCGTCCATTCTAGTTCCAGGATTTATCAACGGTTACCAATCGACGCCTAAAATCCGACGGATTGCTATTTGTAAGGTCCAAAGCTCAGAAGTGATTACACAATCATTGGCAGAATAATTTTTTCATATTCAAAACTTCATTCAAAATATGTCTAGTGTGCTCTGTACTAATTCTTGTGGCCTCTGCCAATTCATGAATCTTCACTTTATGATCAGCTATTTTCATCAACTTTCTTCACATTTTGATGGTGTGGCGTGGTTAATCCCATTAAATATGGTAAATTTCAATCTGTTTTTAATTATTTTGTTGAACAGTCTAGTAGTTGAACACTTTTAGACTCCTGTAATTGGAAGTATTATCTTTATTCTTCTCATTTTTTATATGTTGAGCATTTTCCATTGATTCCATTGTTTCTTTACGAAAGTTGGACATAGTCATCTGCCTTAACTTCCTGACTAGGTTGACCAGGTTTTTCTGTAGGAGCTCTCTGCTTGAACCTACAAATTTCAGCTTAAATGCGCTGGAAATTCACCTTTCGGACTTTTTTCTAAAGATATCTACATGTTTTAGGAATGATATCAACAAAGGAAGGTGTACAAAAAATTCATGTAGACTTGCACAAGGGAGAGGGCTATGTTGAATTTCAGCCTAGTAAAGTAACACCTGAACAAATAGCAGAAATGATAGAAGATATGGGCTTTGAAGCGTACATAAAGTCTATTAATGATAAAAGTGTGGAGAAAAATATAGTAACCAGTCCGAAATCTAGTAAGGCGTCCACTAGCCGTGAGGTCGACGAATCATCCAAGTCCAACTTGTCGAGGTGTTATTTGCAAGTAAAAGGAATGACGTGTGCTTCTTGTGTAGCTGCTATTGAAAAACATGTTTTAAAGATACCCGGTAAGTTATTTTAATTATAATTCTAATTATAATCAGTCTAGTCCAGTGGTGCTCAGACTTGTACTGCGAGGGATCTACCACATAAACTGCAAGCTTTCAGCGATTGACTAATAGGAAAAAAAGCAATTTTGAAAATAAAAATCTTTATTGCGCATTTCTATTTAATAAAAAGTTGTAACTACATAGAGTTGTAATTACGGCAACGTTTTTCATCCTAATTTTATTTGGATGTTCGTCAGTAAGCCGATTACGACACTTTAATTTTACCACCTTCATTGGGGAAAAAGCAGACTATCACACAAGTGCGTTGATCCAAAGAATGCTATGAGCTGAAGAGCTACTTGCCTCAAAGAGGATTTGTCAGGGGATATGCAAGACCAAAATTTCGTATCGGTAGCTCTGGACTTTTATTTTCAGTACCTCATTTTGGACAGAAATGATCTCCATATTGAAAGTAACGGATATTTCAGTGGCAATTTTTTCCACGTCTTCACAAGAAAACGGATTAGACATGAATGTTACAAATGTTTATATAC
Organism: Diabrotica virgifera virgifera; assembly: GCF_917563875.1. NCBI lineage: Eukaryota > Metazoa > Arthropoda > Insecta > Coleoptera > Chrysomelidae > Diabrotica > Diabrotica virgifera. The sequence goes on along the minus strand of NC_065445.1, from coordinate 243,913,895 downwards.
AAATAGACATGAATGTTTTAAAAATTAGCGAAGCTTCTTTTAAAGTCGCTACGAATTGCTTGCAGCTCCATCTCATAATAAACATAATTCAAATGAGCGGTTACCCTTTTTTCAACAATGGAATGTTGTTTAACTCCTTTCTCTTCCTTTGATCAATCAATAATTTCAATTTGTTGACAGATGAGCCGGCAAGTGTGGTGAGTCAGCATAGTCCCCGTCTTTTCCCATTTGTATTTTTTTCAGTGAATCGCGATCGACCATTTGAGCACCGCTGGTCTAGTCAGTCATTGCACTAGCGCCAACATTAAAATTATACGAATTAAATCAAAAGATTTAAGTCAAACATATGTATATTATGTCGTCGATAAATGGATAAACAATAAATCTGTTATTTTGACATTGTTAAAACTCGAAATGGAAAGACCATACAGGAAAAATTAGAATTAGATATAAAGGAGAAAATCGGAGAAAACCAGGCAAGATTCACAGCGTGAAAAGCATGCTTAAATCACATTTACACGGTCGAGCAACTAATAGAAAAAAATGGCAAAAAGTAGATCCGTCCATCTGGCTTTTGTAGGTCTTAAGAAGGCGTATGACTTGATGCCTTTAACCAAGCTATGGGAAGCAATGGAAGACATCGAAGCTCCACGAATATTAATACAAACAGCAAAAGCACTCCACAAGAATATCAAAGTAGCTATCAAAACGGGCAATATAATGTAGAACTACAGAGCTGCTCCGCATACCATACCCTGTTCAAAATATTCCTGGAAAAATCCTGAAACCATGGAAAAGAAAGTGCGAAGGAACGACCATACCAGTAAGAAACGGATACTTATACAAGTATATACCCTAAGTTTTGCTGGCGACCAAATAGTGATCGCACAACACGAAGATGACCTCAGCTTTATAATGATAAAACTAGAACAGGAATATACTATACGGAAGAATGGAATAGAAACAAACCTAAAGAAAACTGAATACCTAAAACGGAGAATACAGAAATAATACAGCTGGAAGTGTATATAACACCATGATAAGAAGTATCCTGCCTTATGGGTGTGAAAATTGGATAATAAATAAGAAAAACTGCAGGAGATGCTGCAGAGTAACAAGAAGATATAGACTAAATAACGTAGAGATTAAGAAAAGAATGGAAATGAACTCAGATATGATACACTACATAGAACAGAAGAGATTAACCCGGTACGGGCATGTCAGAAGAGTAGACGAAAAATGCCGGATAAACACAATAACAGTGTGTAGTGTGGAGCCTGATAGGAAGAGAGGTAGACCCCGAAGATCTTTCAGAGATGAAGTGGACGAAGCGATGGAAAGAAGAAATCTTTAGGAAGGAGACTGGCAAAAACAGAAAGAACTGGAGAGAACGGTTCAGTGAAGGAATACAGTGAAAACTGGAAATTCTTAGTATAAGTATAAAATTAGAAAATTCTCAGTATCAAACACAACGCACATATTGCTATATTTGTTTAAAATATTCTATGGTGAATGTACAAACAACTTAATGATTTTCGGTTCTTTGAGTTGAAAATAAATGTAAGATGAAAAATAGCTGGAAGTTAGCGTTTCTGTACCACATGTAGTAGCAGACAGGGTTTTCATTCATATACAGTATGGTGCAAATGAAAGGAATAAATTCGTTATTTCGTAAACCGGCGACTTTTATGAAAAATCCCGAAACAGGTCGATTTTTATTTTTAAATTATGATATTTAGGCATATATGTATATCACACAAGTGACGTCATCCATTTGGGCGTGATGACGTAATCGATGATTTTCTTAAATGAGAATATGGTGTGCTAGCTCATTTGAAAGGTTATTCAATTCTCTGTTCAGTAATATAAACATTAACATCGTTATTTATACAGGGTGTCCAAAAATAATTTTTTTATATTAAATTAATTGACAAAAAAAGAAGAATGTATGTAATTTATTTAATTCAAAATACATTTACTACTGTCAGAAAACAGGAAAAAAATGTTTATTCGAAAAATTAACATTGCTTTTCGCTTAAATTAATTGTTCAAACTTCTAAAAAGCTGGTGCCTAGCGGGAGCTAGATTGAACATTGAATTTAAGCGAAAAGCAATGTTTATTTTTCAAATAAACATTTTTTTTCTGTTTTCTGAAAACATTAAAAAGTATTTTGTATTAAATAAATTACATACATTCTTCTTTTTTGTCAATTAATTTGATTAAAAAAAATATTTTTGGACACCCTGTATAAATAATTATGTTAATGTTTACATTACTGAATAGAGAATTGAATAACCTTTCAAATGAGCTAGCACACGATTCCTATTCTTATTTAAAAAAAATTATCGATTACGTCATCACGCCCAGATAGATGACGTCACGCGTGTGATATATATGCTAAAATATCATAATCTAAAAATAAAAATCGACCTGTTTCGGGATTTTTCCTTATTGTCGCCGGTTTACGAAATAACGAATTTATTTTTTTCATTTGCACCATACTGTATATATTAACGTTAATGTATACAGTGCTAGTCAAAAGTCCGTACCCCCCCCTCGTATCTTTTGAACGCTTATCCCTATAATAGTGGAATTTGGAGGGAGGAAATAAACGGACGTAAGCTTCTTAACTAGTCATGACAGGTGACGTAATAGTGGCAGATGACGTTACAGAGCCACTGTGACCGATAATTTTAAATGGGACCTTATGGCAAGCTATACCTCGCTTGAAAGGTATTGAAAATACCTATTCAGTCATACTAATTTTGTTTGAGTTTAAGCTAATTTTGATGAATAAATGAAATAGATATAAAATTGTAGTTTCGCATTTAATTAATAAAAATTCAAAATTCCGCCTATGATTACTTGTCAAACAGGTTGACGTTGACGTAAAAACTACTAGAGAATTAAAAAACGTCAACTTTTTTGACAAAAAATCCATAGGCGGACATTTGACTTTTTATTAATTAACTTCGAAACTACAATATTATATTTATTTAATTTATTCACCAAAAAGAAAAGTCAACCTAAACCCAAAAAAATTAGTATGACTGAATAGGTATTTTAATTACCTTTCAAACGAGGTATCACTTGCCATAAGGTCCTATTTAAAATTACCGGTCAGTGGCTCTATAACGTCATCCGTCACTAGTACGTCACCTGTCATAACTAGTTAAGAAGCTTACGTCCGTTTATTTACTCTCTCCAAATTTCACTATTATAGGTATAATCGTTCAAAAGATACGAGGGGAGGTACGGACTTTAGACTAGCACTGTAGATATGTGAACGAGGGCATGATTCACTCATGCCCTCATGGCAAATTCTCTGCCATTATACACATATATAGTGTGCTGGTATTCACTCATTCACTCATGGCAAATTCTCGCCATTATACACATACAGTGTGGGCTAAAGAGAACAGTCCACCTCGATATTTGGCAGTAGTTATTGGATTTTAAGGAAATGACGAGACCGGTCGATTTTGATCTAAGGGGGACACAGGTTTACGGTACACACATCTGTCATTTGTCAATCCCCTCTCTTCCACTTCCCCCACACCTTATTTTTAAATAGAGAATAGGGGTCATATGCTAGCTCATTTGAAAGATTATTCAATTCTCTATTCAGTAATATAAACATTAACATAATTATTTCTACAGGGTGTCGAAGAAAAAAATATTTTAATTAAATTAATTGACACAAATAGAAGAATGTATGTAATTTATTTAATTCAAAATACATTCTACTGCTGTCACAAAACAGAAAAAAATGTTTTTTGGTAAATAAAATTGCATTTCGCTTAATTTCAATGTTCAAGCTGCCACCCATCTGACTCTTGGTAGGATGAATATTGAATTTAAGCAACAAACAATGATTATATATAAAATAAACATTTTTTTCTGTTCTATGTCTGCAGTAGAATGTATTTTGAGTTAAATAAATTACATACATTGTTCTTTTTGTGTCAATTAATTTAATTGAAAATAATTTTTCTTGGACACCCTGTATAAATAATTATGTTAATGTTAATATTACTGAATAGAGAATTGAATAACCTTTCAAATGAGCTAGCACACGACCCCTATGCCCCTATTTCCTATTTAAAAATAAGGGATGAGGGAAGTGGAAGGAAGGGGGTTGACAAATGACAGATGTATGTACCGTAAAAATGTGTCCCCCTTAGATCAAAAATCGACCTGTTTCTTCATTTCCTTAAAATCTAATAAATACTGCCAAAAATCGAGGTGGACTGTTTTCTTTGGCCCACTGTGTATATCTAATGCTGGTATTGATGCAATCAGTTTATATAATTTCAGCAGCTTCTTCGATAAACGAGAGTAATTTACTTATTTACATTTACAGGTGTTAACAAAATTGTGATATCATTACTCGGCGCTCGAGCTGATATCAAATACAATCCAACAGAGGTGAGTCCGCCAGATATAGCTACTTCCATTACAAACCTGGGCTTCCCCTCCACAGTTATACAACAGTCCGATTTAGACGAAGCTGAAGTCGACATAGAAATCACTGGGATGACGTGTGCCAGTTGTGTGCATAAAATTGAAACCGATGTAATGAAACTTCCAGGTTTGAACAGTGCCAAAGTTGCGTTGCCAACAAAGAGAGGAAAGTTTAAGTATAATCCAGAAATAACCGGACCACGGTAAGTTTTATTACCTACAGTAAAGTTATGAAAATGTATATTTTATTCTCGATTATTTTTTTCACCTGTCAAATTCTGACGTTTTTGCTTTTTCAGCCAATCACCACGCGTCGTTCTAGCCAATCATTGAGTGCAATACTGATAAAACAGCCTCTTCCTTGATAGTCTGGGCTGATTATCGGAGAATAGGCCATTTTTGGGAAAAGTTATTTACCAGCAATTTTATTGCTGGAATCGAATCTTATGATTGTATATATTAATAATATAGGTATGCAAAGTCCACAGATAGTGTGCTATTTTTTTTATAAACAAAATGGCGCCCGAAAATCGTGTTTTTTTCAATTTTTGCTCTATAACTCCAAAGATTTTAACTTTACACCAAAAACACTCAAATAAAAATTCACCGCAATTTTTTTTTTTTTTTTTTGAAAAATGGCTTTGACAGAGCCAATTAGCCAGATCACCGCAATTAAATTCTGCATAGAGACGTGTTTTTTCCGATTTACTTCGATGAAAACTTCCCCGGAAAAAGCGGGTTTTTCCAACAAAATCTTTAATTTTCAACTAAACTTTTAGATAAGTAATTGTTAATCAATAATTAAATAACTTGGTAATGTAAAAGCCCTTTTCGTATAGATTATAATTCCAGAAGCCGATGGAAATTGAACGAACAGTTTAGCAACAATTGAATTGTTAATTAAAAATTTACGGTCGCTATAATAACGACAATAATTATGATGCATAAGAATAACTATGATTTTTTCATAAAAAGACACTATACCTATCTAATGTACTTTACGGAATTGAAATTGGATTATTTAAGCGGCCTCAGGAATATTTTAAAATTATAAAGAATTTTTTGGCTTATAAACAAATAGAATATCTCGGGAAATAATAAACTAAATTAAATTATAAAAACGGTATTCGAAAAACAGCGGCAGGACGCTTCTTTTAAAAGAAAAAACGTTTAATTATGATGAGTAGTTCCTGAGATACAACCGGTCAAAGTTGACCGGAATTTACGGAAAAGATATAAACAATAGGATCATAGGTGTGTGTGGTTCGATTAAGTAAAAGTCATTATAAAGTGTTCCGTCTTTAAAACCACTTTTATGCAAGAAATAGTGAAACAAATTGGGAGGTGAGTTTCACAACTATCAATGTATTTACCATTCATCACCTGGGATTACTAAGTTTTCTGTTTTAAAGACGTAGAAAGTAATTGCATACTAATAAACAAGACAAAACTAACCTAAAACCATAAATTTTAAAAAGATATCGCTCTGGTTTTTTGTGCGTTATTGACAAAAATTAAGTATAGTATAAAGCGTTCCATACACGTAAAATTAATAAAATACAATAAAAATATGCCTGATAGTCAAGATCGTGAATTTATGAAATTAAAAGAGTTTATCAAGGAAGAGAACAAGAGATTATCTGAATATTTCATATCTAGTCTTAAGGAGGAAGTAGCCTTCTTAAAAAAAGACATTGATGAACTGAAAGTTGAGAAAGAAAAACAAACTATTATAGTTAAAAGACTGGAAACTGAAAATGTAGAACTAAAAAATCAAATTGAACGAATTGAAAATAAACTAAGAAAAAATAATATTGTTATTTTCGGCTTAAATGTACAGAAGTCAACACTTCTTGAGGATATCATCCAAGAGTTGAATCAGAGACTGGATATAAATTTAGTAAATTCAGATATCAGTGGTTTCAATGTCTTTGGTAAAAATCCAACAAATAAATCAGTATTGGTAGAATTCGCAACATATTCAGCAAAAATTAGTGTTCTAAAAAAGTGCAAGCTTCTAAAAGGTACAACGGTGTTCATCGCCGAAGATCTATCCCCATCTCAACAAGCAGTAACAAAGGAATTATTAAAATACCAATCTGAACTCAGGTCGTCAGGTGAAACGGTGAAGTTGAGAGGAAATAGGCTTATAGTTGATGGTTAATCTTTAACACTGGAAAAACTGTCTATTACTACTACTAACAAGACTGCTGAAGAAACCGACACATTATTGGATGAAACCAGAAAAACAAATCGTTACCCCACTAGAGCAGCATCTTCAATTACTGTATATTGTACTTATAGTTTTTTTTTCACCTTTTTTTGTTTTCTAGAATAGTTTTAATTTAATAATCAGTAATACTGGTACGCTATATTAATTATTGTAACATGAATTCGTTTCTGGAATACATTAATTACACTCCTATTGATACAAAAGTGGTTGACTCCATAAACGAATATAATTTGTGTTCCAATAAGAACTACTCTTTTCGTATTTTGCACCAAAATATTAGGTCCATTATTAAAAATTTTGATGAGTTTAATATTTACACACAACAAATAGAAAATTATATTGATTGTTTTGTATTAACTGAGACCAGACAAGTGGCATGTATAGATATTTTTAAATTGGATGGATATAATGTCTATTATAACGAGGGTAATTTCAATCAAAATGACGGTGTGATAATATTCATAAAAAATAACCTTGACTACGAGGTGGAAATAGTAGAGGTTAACATTTTTAAATTCTTAAAATTAAAAATTAAACTCAATAACATAATGATACTTATTACAGCAATATACCGTTCGCCTGCAACCTCATAAAGTGCGTTTATTGTAGCCTTAGAAAATTATTTAAATATAATAAAAGCAGAACCAATCACATATAACATTATTGTTGGCGATATTAATATTGACATACTTGCAGACGATGAAATCGCTAATACTTGTTTAAATTTACTGTCCGAATATAATTTCATTCAGTAATAAACAAAATAACGAGACCAAATAAATCGGGAGGTAGCTGTATAGATCATATGTTTGTTAAATCCAGTAAAGAGTATATTGAAGATATTTGTTCTCCTTTCATTATTACCTCTTTAACTACCGATCACTTCTGTACAATAGGAGAACTAAACATTAACATGAACATTATTTGTAAAAAAAAAATTAATAAATTTAAAAATAGTTACATTAATTATAACACATTAAGAGAAATACTAAGAAAGTATGATTGGAGCGAAATTTTCCTTTTAAGTGACGTACAAGATATTGCAACTAAAATTGTAACAACTCTTCAAAAGAAAATAAAAGAATCTACTTATGAAAAAAAAATAAAACGGAACGAAGTTAAACGGAAAAATGGATAACGTCTGGCATAATAAAATCAATAGACACAAAAAATAAATTATATAAAAAAATGATCCAAAATCCACATAATGAAATTCTTAAACAAAAATACAAAAATTACAAAAATTTTTTGACAAATTTAATAAAAAATACTAAGGCAGAATATTTCAAAAACGTAATTACTAATAAACCCGATAGTAGAAATACGTGGAAGGTTATTCGTGAACTGACCCAAACTGAGGTAAATTCTGTAGGCGTTAAACAGTTAGTAGAGGGTGACCGGATTATTAACTCTGATTTGGATATTGCTAATACCTTCAATAATTATTTTTCAACTATTGGTGAAAAACTGGCTAACAATATAAAAAAACCGCCATCCAATAATCCGAATAGAATCTCAGTCGCTCAAAGTGCTTTTTTTGATCCAATAACTGAAAGTGAAGTTATAGCGATTATTCAATCCCTTAAGTTGAATAAAGCTCCCGGACCTGATTTATTAAAGGCAGAAATATTAAAAGAAGTTTCAAGAGAAATTGTATCCCCTTTAACATATTTATTAAATAAAATTATAGAAAATGGAAAATGTCCAACAGAATTTAAAGACGCAATTATCAAACCTGTATATAAATCAGGAAATAAGGATTTAAGCCAAAATTACCGCCCAATTTCACTAATCTCTAGCCTTGCAAAAATTATGGAAAAAGCGATTAAAACTCGGATGCTAAAATTTTTAGACCTACATAAAATCATATCTAATAATCAATTTGGCTTTGTTGAAGGCAGAGGTACAGATGATGCAATTGCTTCACTAATGGGTTGCATTTATGATTCAGTTGATAGAGGTAAGCCCACATTATGTGTATTTTTAGACTTGGCTAAAGCTTTCGACACAGTAAGCCATAAGCAACTCTTGGAAACTTTGGCTGATGTAGGTTTCAGAGGCAACGTATTAAGATTTTTTGAAAGTTATCTAGATAATAGGGTACAAAGGGTAAAAATAAATGAAAGTATGAGTGAGAGAAATGTGGTGAAGTACGGTGTTCCGCAAGGAACGATTCTTGGTCCATTGTTGTTTATAATTTATGTTAATAATTTATTGTCAATGAAATTAAAAGGTAAAATTATTAGTTATGCAGATGACACAGCTGTACTGTATACTGCAGATAATTGGGAGAATCTAAAATTATTGGCTGAAGAAGATGTAAAAGATTGTTTTGATTGGTTTGCACACAAACAACTAACTGTTAACTTCACAAAAACTTTCTTTTTGCCTTTTGGATCTTACAAAACAAGTCTGCCTAACTACGAAACACTAATAATATCCAATGAAGGATATAAGGATCAACATATTCTGTCTGCTCATTCTGTAAAGTATTTGGGAATTACAATTGATAGTCATTTAAAATGGAACCTACATATTGCGAATGTGACTAAAAACCTTCGAAGTTTACTCTATAAATTTAAATACTTAAGCAATATTTTAGAACAGCGCCTTTTAAAAACTATGTACTTTGCCTTAGTAGAATCTAGATTATGCTATGGGATTCTTGGGTGGGGCGGGGCGTATGGCAATCATTTGGAACAACTAAATGTCGTCCAAAGAAAAATTTTAAAATCAATTTATCGCAAGCCCAAGCTTTACTCCACTGAATTATTATACAAGGAAACTAATATTTTTGATATTAGGCAGCTTTATTTTAAAGCGGTTACTGTATATCAATATAAAAATAAACAAACACTACAGTTTCCCTTGCATGAATACTCCACCAGAAACAGGAATAAAGCGATACCCCCGAAAAGTGAAAAAACAATTGGACAGCGTCGTTTCACTTACCTAGGACCTAGGTCCTTTAACGTTTTACCCATAAATGTTCAGAATGTCAAGAATATAAAACAATTTAAAAATAAATTAAGGAAATTTATTATAGATACGCCTCTTTCAGTAATACATGAATTAATTGAAAGTAGAAAATAAAACAAGTGTTTGAATATTGGACTCATAGTTGTTGTACCTAATTGTGTTTTTTTTTCTCATATGTTGCTGTTATTTTTTGATAAATACATCGTAGGGGTGCTGTATTTTTAAATTTTTTCCAGATTTTGAAATATAATTATTTTCTTTAATTATTTAATTATTCAAAAAAAATGTAATGCTCTTTGCTTTTTCTTTGTTCTCTTATTATTAAGTAATAGATATTATATTATTGTATTGCCAGTGAAAAGATAGTGTGTACCTACTCAGGATATTTTTGTTACATAATGAACCAAATTAACCACTGCACAAGCATTCTGCTTCAAGTGGTATTTTTGTGTTTATTTATAGGGAATTATAATGATTTTAATGTATTACCATTGTATGTATTGTATCTTTTCTCTGAATAAACATTATTTATTTATTTTATTTATTTATATAATTTTGGAACCATCACCTTTTTATTTCGGTCCTCTTTCTCCACACCAATTTTCATATCTTTAAAATTCTCATAACATATATTGTTATAATAAATACTGTCGATATTACGAGTGAAAATTGCCAAAAATAGCAAAATTTCAATCAAAAATTAGGTTGGAGAAAATGTAACCCTCAAAGTTCAAAATCGGTATACATTAAAAAAATGCATTTTCTCGGCTTCTGATGGAGCAATTTCCTTCATTCTTTTTTTGTTCCCCAGTAATTCGAGTAGAGCCATCGAACTAACGCATTATTAAATGTCAAACTTGCTTTTGTTTTGTTATAATAAATTAATTTATTTATTATAACACAAAATTTTAATTTGTTTAAATAAAAATTGTTTAAATAATTATACAGCTTTCAAATGAGAATATTTATGTTTTTAACTATAAAAAGTTCACTTGTAGTAAGTTTATCTAAAAAAAGCTTACAACTGGAAAAAAATATGTAGTTTTCTGTTCTTATAAATAAATTAATCTATTATAACAAAACAAAAGCAAGTTTGACATTTAATAATACGTTAGTTCGATGGCTGTACTCGAGTTATTAGGGAACAAAAAAAGAATGAAGGAAATTGCTCCATGGGAAGCCGAGAAAATGCATTTTTTAACGTATATCGATTTGGAACTTTGAGGGTTACATTTTCTCCAACCTAATTGTTGATTGGAATATTGCTATTTTTGGCAATTTTCACACGTATTATCGATAGTTTTTATTATAAGAATATATGTTATGAGTATTTTAAAGATATGAAAATTGGTGTGGAGAAAGAGGACAAAAATAGAAAGGTGATGGTTTCAAAATTATGATCCTATTGTTTATATCCTTGCCGTAAATTCCGGTCAAATTTGACCGATTGTATCTCAGGAACCACTCGTCATAATTAAACGTTTTTTCTTTTAGAAGAAGCGTCCTGCCGCTGTCTTTCGAATACCGTTTTCACAACTTAATTTAGTTTAATATTTTCCGAGATATTCTATTTGTTTATAAGCCAAAAAATTGTTTATAATTTTAAAATATTTCTGAGGCCGCTTAAATAGTCCAATTTCAATTCTGTAAAGTACATTAGATGGGTATTGTGTCTTTTTATGAAAAAATCATAGTTATTCTTATACATCATAAATAGTGTGGTTATTATAGCGACCGTAAATTTTTAATTAAATTCAATTGTTGCTAAGCTGTTCATTCAATTTCCATCGGCTTCTGGAATTATAATCTATACGAAAAGGGCTTTTGCATTACCAAGTTATTTAATTATTGATTAACAATTACTTATCTAAAATTTCAGTTGAAAATTAAAGATTTTGTTGGAAAAACCCGCTTATTCCGGGGAAAGTTTTCGTCGAACTGAATCGGGAAAAACACGTCTCTGTGCAGAATTTAATTGCGGTCAATTTTTATTTGGGTGTTTTTGGTGTAAAGTAAAAATCTTTGGAGTTATAGAGCAAAAATTGAAAAAAAACACGATTTTCGGGCGCAATTTTGTTTATAAAAAAAGTAGCACACTATCTGCGGACTTTACATACCTATATTATTAATACATACAATAATAAGATTCGATTCCAGCAATAAAATTGCTGGTAAATAACTTTTCCTTGTATTTTGCTAATTAGCCCAGAGTATGATAAAACAGTATCTTCCCTGATAAAACTTAAGGTACCCTAAATTTCACATAATACGTTACGAACGACATTGGAAAATCTCATATTAGTTATAAAAATTGTGTTTTTAATAATTGTTCATTTTCGATTTAAACAGTTTTTTATGTAGTAACAATATAATAAATAAATTGGTTCATTTTTAAATCATAAAATAATTTATCTATAACCTACTTAAGACATTGATCCTAGTTGTCTTAAAAATGTTTCACAGATGCCCGTATTTACTAATAATTCATATTGGTTCACAAAATAATCTTTTCAAATACCACTCGTCCTCTAAATTTTGCTTGATAAATTTTTTCGTTTTCATACTTAAACTTCTTTATTTAGGGTAAAATCACTCAAACAAACCGAAATGGATAAAATCACTCGTCCTTGGGACTCGTGATTTTATCATTCGGTTTGTTTTCGTAATTTTACAAAATAAAGAAGTTTTCGTGAAAACAAAAAAATTTATCGATAAAATTTAGAGGACTCGTGGTATTACCTTTGATTATTTCCTTATGTTTCTGAATTATTTTCCTATGCAAACAGGTTTGTGTCCTGTTCTGAAACCATTCTCTTATGGCATTTTCGAGCATTCTTCCTTTCCTGTATATTTTATCATTTCTGGGTCAATACATAAGTGTAATACAAAAACTTTGTCAATCCTGGACTTCATTAATCATACCATCAAAATATGGTCTACTTCTTAGCCTTATATCGTCCATATTTGGGCCTCTCCCAACTCCTTCCATCGATTTCTATCCTGAGCAACATTCCCTCCAATTTGTTCCGGCTATTCTTTCTATATCATCTATCCGTCTCATCTGTCGTCATTTAGATTTAACTTCTTAAGGTCCCCTATGTTATATTGTGGCGTTTCAACGTTGGTATTTTAATAATAACACCATGTCAATGGTGATATTTTCCAAATCGAACATTCGCTGTCTTTGTCATACAAAAATTCGAGTGTCAGTTCGACTCAGTCGAACAGAATTTGGTGACAAGACAGTGACAAACAAGGCAACTAAATACCTGAAACAGCTTCAGGAATATTTTGAGTTGTTTATTAAATAATTTTGATAGTATATTTGATAAAAAATTGATTTAAGACGTGAATTTAATAAAAAGTTATGTATTGTTTATTATACAGTAACCGCCAACGCACTAGACACATGGGTATGTACCTAATTGCTATGGTTATGGGCTAATCCGGTCCTTTCTCAGATGTGTCTTTCATCCCTGTCATGTTACTGTCAAAAAACTATTCAAAATAATTGTTTTTTCATACAACAAATGCATTAATTAACAGTATTATTACTCCGCTTTAAAATACCTTTTTCTACGACCGTTTAATAACATGCCCATTATTCGCTATTTTTCCATAGATAATAGCACCCATGACTGTACCCGTGAGTAATAATTCATTACTCACGGGCTGAAGTTACTCACCGGTCATTACTCACGGGCTGAAGTTAGATTCAAGGGCGCATGCCACTTTTAATATTAATCGTATATAAACTGCAAATAAAATTACTTAAACTTGTTTATTTAATACAATAATTATTGTAATTTATATCAATAATTAAGTTTGAAAAATTTTTAAAGTAAGTTCAACTGTAACAATGTCAGTATATTGTTTACGTTTATATCTTGTTTACTACAAATTTTGACGTTTATCATTAATTTTAGTGATAGTGACATTAGCGAATTTGTTTATGTTAATTGGAATTTATAACTAATATTGTGTTTATTTTTCAAGTTATATTGTGCTAAATATGTTATAACATATTAGTATAGTTATATTATTATAGTTAAATGTAAATATACAATATAACTATATTTTATATAAAATATGTCCACCGACAACAGCCATTTCCTATTTATTAGATTCACTGACAGTAGGTACAAATTTAAGCTTATCATTTTTCGGAAACAAATAGAACTTATATTGACTATTTCTAGTTGTATTTTTACAATAAATAAAAATTTGGTAATAGTAGGCAACCAATTATTCAGCCACGTAATAGGGGTAAATAGCATTTAAGTATTTTTGTAAATTATTATAATTTAAATCTCGAGTAGTTGATAATTACATTTTTTACTAATTAAATTAAAAAAAAGTCGTAGAAAAAGTATAGTACCTATTCTACTCGCATGTAACGGCTATTACTCACTCTGATGAATTACGACACTCACCTACGGCTCGTGTCGCAAACTTCATCATCGTGAGTAATAGCCATCATTACATGCTCGTTGAATAATAATATACTATTATCGAAACGCCAATAATACTACAACACTTTAAAACTTTTATAACTTTAATAAAATGACAACTATAAATGTCAAACGTATTTTTAATACAGCTGAACTATTATTTGTCAACTTTCTATGTTAATATTCAGTTTGTATACATTTTCTGACGTTCTAAATATCACTAGACATAAAAATAAACATTGCAACAAGGGAAGGGTCTAGGACTGTAATAGCTCAAGGTTCCTATGTATCTAGTATAGTATGGTGGCTCTTACTGCATATGGAAGACACAAGCACAGAATACACCAAGGTATATTCTGGAATCCAAGTATTTTGTTGTTAAAGATGTTCAAAATTAACCAAGCGTTCCATAGTAACAATATATTATTTAAAAAATCACTTTATAACTTTTCGTCTTTTCTCGATTAAGTATTAGTTTTTATTGTATAGTATACATATACCTGAATTACTATAATTACTAAATACATAATTAGAGAAAAAATTATCATATTAATTAACTGAATTAATAATTAAGCGATTATATAAGTAACAGTTATCCAAGAACATTCAAAAGCCATCGCTTTAGTTAATGATGACAATGTCATTGTCAAATAATGTTTACATATCCATACCAGTGAGAATTTGTCTACACGTAATTTGCCGTGTAAAGAAAGAAAAAGTAATGATAACCGTAAAATATTTGCGCCTACACTCTTAAAATCAGCTGTAGTTGCTGTAGACGCAGTACTACCATACTAATGTAACGTGACACAGGGTGGCAAACAAAATTTCGACCAATCACGTGCTGAATTACATACAATTTTCGCTAAAAGAACTTGCATAGTGTCATACAGGGTATAAATGTACGTGCAAGAAATGATACAAGAAAACATAAATAACTTTCTGTATCAGACGCGATATAAGAAATTGTACAAGAAAATGCATAGGGTCCTACGACCTTTATGTTGAGATGCGCTGAATGAGTTATTTTCATCTAAATTCATTACTGTTCCGAACGATTAAACGGTCGGAGGAAAATTCATTCAGTAACGTATCTGCCAGGTATTAGTTTCTAATAAGTGTAGCGTTAGTTACTGCTGCTGTTGTACTGCTTAAATTATTATAGGTGCTTTCTTTAAAACAACCTGATAATCTGCAACATGTGAAAATATTGTGATTTCCAACATTAAATCGTTTCTTGAAAAGATTAAATCGTTTTTAACATTAAATCTAGAGTGTAAGGACAAACAGTAGCTTCTTCTTGTTAAGATTCCATCTTCTATAGAAGGTTAGATATCATCATGACAATTCTTATTTTATCTATTTATAATGGGAAATAAGCCACAATATTATTAAAAAATGATTTTTATTAACGTTTCGACGCCCAAATCGGGTGCCGTTGTCAAAATACAAAATACTACTAACATAAACAAAAATGTTGTTGCTTAGTAAAAAAATTCTCCTAATTAATAATTTTGGATACATTCCTGAATATTGTAAACGATCAAGAAGAGACAATAAAATTTACAATGGAAAAGGAATATAATAACACCCTGCCTTTCCTCGATGTTTTAGTCTCAAAGAAGGATACTGGATATGAGACTCAAGTGTATAGAAAACCAACACATACCAACAGATATCTCAATTACAAATCAAATCACAACATCAACATTAAAAAGGGAATCATAAAATCCTTATATGATAGAGCCAAAATTACTTGTTCTAACGAAAATTCATTTTTAGAAGAAAAACAATTCTTAACATCTGTTTTATTAAAAAATGATTATCCTTTATCGTTTATAAATAAGGAATTGTCAAGATTGGATCGAATGGAACAGAACAACATAGAACGGGATCCTACAACATTCACAAGAAATAATACGAGGAAAATATCAATACCATATGTAAAAGGACTATCCGAGAAACTTAAAACAATAGGAAATAAATTCAACATTTCAACAACATTCAAAACAACCAACACATTGAGATCTATTCTATCTAAAACTAAACCTAACAATGAACAAGAAAGGACAAATAATTGTATTTATAAAATACCTTGTGAATGCGAACAGTTTTATATAGGTGAAACATCAAGACCATTAAACGTTAGAATAAGTGAACATCAATCTTATATTAAAAATAGAGAATTTGATAGATCTCAAATATGTCAACACGCATGGGATAATGAACATAGAGTTCAGTGGAGAGATTCAAGTATAGTCCTGAAAGAAACAGATAGTAAAAAGAGAAAAATCAAAGAAGCGGCTCTAATTATGCTAAACGAAACCAATTGTGTCGCATATTCCTCAGTGGAATGCAGTAGGATGTGGATACCCATACTGAAAGAGGAAGTCAATAGAAAGAAAATACCACAATTAGTAAGTCAATAGTAGAGTTAGTACTTATTTTATATTTTAGTATTACTTATAAATATATCCATGTATTATTGATATTATTTATAATTTAAACAAAATTATAGTAAAGTCAGAATTTGGTATTAATTTTGAGAGTAAATTAAATGTAAGAC
Source organism: Diabrotica virgifera virgifera (assembly GCF_917563875.1). NCBI lineage: Eukaryota > Metazoa > Arthropoda > Insecta > Coleoptera > Chrysomelidae > Diabrotica > Diabrotica virgifera. The sequence goes on along the minus strand of NC_065445.1, from coordinate 243,897,201 downwards.
CAAATACTTACGATGTCGGGATAGTATCACGAGGTTTTTCCTGTGATTTAATATGAGATCTCTAACGCGAAAATTTTAATGTCACCGTTGCATGTGGTTGTCTTTTTAAAGACAGGTCACATGCTATGATTTTTTTGTGACGGATATTCTTGAGTTGGGGTTGATTTCATGTAATCGAATGAACTATCTTTCAGTAAAGTCGTCCCAGGAATGCAACTCATAAATATTGGCAATATCATTTTAAAGTCTTCTACTTTAAAATGTATCATATGTATCTGAATTGCCGATATAAATGAGTCAAATTAAATAAATTATTAGAAGAATTTTTTTACTAAGCAACAACATTTTTGTTTATGTTAGTAGTATTTTGTATTTTGACAACGGCACCCGATTTGGGCGTCGAAACGTTAATAAAAATCATTTTTTAATAATATTGTGGCTTATTTCCCATTATAAATAGTTAAAATTGTAAAAATGCCACAAGAAAATAGCTTCAGAACAACAATTCTTATTTTACTTACAGCAGCTCTAAATAGTTGGTTACAGCTCAGATAAACCATTTCTTTAGATTTCGTAACCAGGAGGTTCGTCTTTTTCATATATCTCTTTTACCTTTTATTTTGTCCTCTATAATCAAACGCAGTAGACTATAACGAGGACCTCTTAATGTGTGACCGAAATATTCAAGCTTCCGCCTCTTAATTGTCCGTACAATTTCTTCCCTCTTATTAACCCTATGGTAATGGTAATGGTAATGGTATATCGGGGCAGGGCCCACTTGTGAGCCCTTCAGACACTTAGACCTCCTACGGCGGGTCCATTGTATCACCCCTATCTTGCTGATCAGATCAGGTCCATAAGAACCTGGTCTTCGGCGTTTATGGGGCCCAAGCTGCACCGAGCTCCCATGCTAGTGCCCCAGAAACCTTATGGCCTCACAGAAAGCCACAAGTCTCTTGAAAGACAACTCCCTCACCTGGCTCGGCTGCATAGATGCCGATCCCAGGATCTGCCACCTCCGATAGGCCAATACCGGGCACTCCCAGAGGACATGTGAGGAGGTTTCCTCCTCCTCATTACATAGACGACACCATGAGCCATCCGCCAGTCCAAGCAGATGAAGGTGCCGTCGGAGTCTACAGTGGCCGGTGAGCATACCGACCACCAGGGAGCATCTTCTACGATCCAGAAGAAGCAGTTGGGCTGTAAGACTTTTGGATGGCCCCACTATGTGGAGCTTGGCCCGTCTCATACCTCCACAACTGGCCCAGGAGTCCTGGAACCTCCGCAGAAGAAGCTCCCTGAGACTACCCCGACCAGTACTGAAGGGCACTCCAATCACAGGTTCGGGTCCTACAGGCAGAGAGGATGAGCCCCGTCTTGCCAGGGCGTCAGCCCGTTCGTTACCTTCCACACCTGTATGTCCCGGTACCCATACCAACCTAACCCTGTTGGTTATAGCAACATCATCCAGAGCTTTCTTGAACTCAAGAACCAGCTTAGAGCTGATCTTGGGCGCTTCCAAAGCCCTTAGCGCTGCCTGGCTGTCAGAGCAGATAGAGATGGTCCTGCCTGAGCAAGCCCTATTAGCCCAGTAAATGAACGGGAAATCCGGCGATACCGTGTAATTTTCAGGGGCAACTCCGAATTGCATGAAAACTTGGATTTAGGTTCTACTTACCCTCCACTTCAAAGTTGAAATTGTGCCGTTGGTTGTTTTTACTTGGGGGTGGCAGTCACCCCTTCTCGGGGGTGAAAAAACATACGTTCAAGATAAGATCGGAAATGGATAAATTGACTGATTTTAAGTAACTTTTGTTCTATAGAGTTTTTTACGTAAGTCAATACTTTTCGAGATATTTGCAATTGAAAATGTTGATTTTTCGACAAAAAAACTACGTTTTCAGACGGTTTTTCGCAAATAACTCAAAAAGTAAATATTTTATCGAAAAAAATATTCTTAGCAAAAGTGTAGCTTATAAAAAACCCAAAAAAATGGTGTATCAGTAAAGTCTATCAATCAAATAAAGACAAAGTTGTAGCTCATGAAAAAATACGTTCTTATTCGTCAATCCTAAATCGAATATTTCGAGATGAAATCACCGAAAAATTAAGCACTTTTCGGGAAAAACCCATTTAAACTTTTATAATGTGTTTATAAAAAGCTTTGTTTTAATTATTAACAAAAGTTTTAGCATTAAAAATAAGCTCAAAATAAAGTTGGCCCTCTTTTTTTTTGTAAAAAATCATGAAAATCTCGCCGTGTTTAGCTCCCCAAATGAAATTAATCGCTACCGCTTTACAAACAATTTATTTACCTATCTATTTTTTATATGATATGTCAGTCTCACCGGTTTAAAGTGTTTATTTTTGAAAGGGTTATAATTGTGAAAGCTTGAATGGGTCACTAATCACGAGTGTATGCAAATTTTGAACAGCCATATCTTAACCAATTTTTGTCTTACGGAGAAACAAAATGAAACTAGCATATTTATAATAGCAAAACCTACATTTTTTACTGTTTAAGATTTTTCTTATCACTAATACTTTTTAAGTTATTTTAAAAAAATGAAATTTTTAAAAAATTTTTACAAAAATTTTTTTTACTATAAAACCAAATGTTTTAAAAAATAAGCACTTCAAACCAATCAAACTTACATATCATATAAACAATACACATACAGTTAAAACAGATGGTAAAGCCAAACGATTAATTTTATTTAGGGTGCTAAATAGAGGGAGGTTTTCACGATTTTTTTACCAAAAAAAAGAGGCCAACTTTTTTTTCAGTGTAACTCGTTTATTTTTGATGCTGTAAACTTTTGTAAAAAACAAATAATAAGCTTTTTTTCGATACTTTAAAAATGTTAATAAGGTTTTCCCAAAAAACGCTTATTTCTTCGGCGATTTCGCATTGAATTACTCGATTTGGAATTAGACGAATAAGAACGTATTTTTCATGAGCTATAAATTTGCTTCTACTTAATTTGTAGACTTTACTGGTACACCATTTTTTTCGTCTATTCCTTCACTTTTGCTAAAAATATTTTTTAAATAAAATATTTACTTTTTGAGTTATTTGGGAAAAACGGTCTAAAAACGTAGTTTTTTTGTCGAAAAATCAATATTTTAAATCGCGAATAACTCGAAAAGTATTGACTTACGTAAAAAACTTTATAGAACAAAAGGTGCTTAAAATAAGTCAATTTATCCATTTCCGGCCTTATTTTAAACACGCGTTTTTCACCCCCCGAGAAGGGGTAAATGTCACCCCCCAAGTAAAAGCAACCAACGGCACAAATTCAACTTTGAAGTGGAGGGTAAGTAGAACCTAAATCCAAATTTTCATGCAATTTGGAGTTGCCCCTGGAAATTACGCTCCAAAACGGTCATTTATTGGGCTATATCTGTAATCTCTTGAGTACATGCCAGGATCGCAAAGATCTCGGCCTGAAAGACTGATGCATGAGAGCCGAGAGCCTGGCTAGACTCAAATCCGACTCCACCTCCATACACTCCAGCACCTGCCCGCTCGTCTGTTCTGGACCCATCTGTGAACCAGGTGAGCCCACTCAGACAGATTAGTGTAGGTTCTCGTTCTACCCATTCATCCCGGTCAGGAAATTGGACCAAGAAGGAGGATGAGAACTCAAATTGAGGGGACATGCTGTCCTGTACCATAGAAAGCACAGGACAACATTCGATAGCCTGTCTCCAAATGTCCCTAATGTATTAACCCTAACAAGGACTTCAATATTGCTAATTTTGTCTACTCATGATATTCGTAGCATTTTTCGATAACACCAACGCTCAAAAGCTTTCAATTTCTTAATCTCTAATTATCTCAATGTCCAGGCCTCAGATCCGTAGAGCAAAGTTGTAAAAACGTAGTAGCGCATCAACTTATCCTTAGATCCATTCTTGGGTCTCTAATACATAATATATACATATGTTTCATTTTCACAAATTTTGCCCTTGCTATTTCTATACGGCTTTTAATCCCTTAACGGTAGCTAGTAGGGCAATGCTGTCAAGCCCTGATGTTACCGTTTTATTTTAACTCTACTATATTCAAAATGAATTAAAAACTGAAATAAAACGGCTAAAACATTTATATTGGTTTTACCAGAATAACATTCGTCATAAAATTTTAATGTGTATTCTTTTTTAGGAACATCATCGAAGCTATTAAAACATTAGGATTCGAAGCTCAGCTATTTTTGAGGGAGAACGCCAACGGCGATTATTTACAACATAAGGAGGAAATCAGGAAATGGAAGAGGAGCTTCCTGTTTTCCTTAGCTTTCGGTGCACCTTGCATGGTTGCCATGATGTACTTCATGATTAAAATGTCCTCCGGAACTATGGCGCATGACGAAATGTGCTGTGTTGTACCAGGTAGGAACTCGTTTTATTTAAATTGCCATTTTGTGATACCGACAATTTCCTAGTGACGTCACTTGGTGATTCTTTTAAAGGCGGATTGTACTATGGTTGGTATAGTATAAATACCGTTGCACGTCATTATCTACGTCAGAGTTGTAGATTGACATTGTAGCCAAATTAAAAAAATTCCTGAAATCATTGTAAATAAAATATATCGCATAATTAATAACAAATAAATAATAAATCACCTTGCACTATACTTGTCTTTCTCTTTGCTTGTGTCAGATTCATCATATAATGTTTTATACTTGTATTTTAACTTTTTCTTTTTAAATATGTAAAGACTAAAATAGTTTTTGTACACACTTATGACTACTGAAAAACGTACTTTTGAAGTGTGTAAAATATATAATTCCTAGCTGAGCGCTTTCGGCTTATAAAGCCATCTTCATAGCTATGGTCAAAAAGTTTAAAATATCACTATGAAGAGAGAGGGATTTCATGTACGATATAAAAAGACTTCTACTTCTTATGCAGTTTTTAATGATAGAAAAAGACCTTTTCTGGCTGTTGGAAAAAACTGTCCAATGGTATTGTCGGTTTTGTAGTCGGAAACATTAAAAAACATCAAATACGGGCACAAAGGACTCTCACACAAAAAATTACATTACAGATTACAAAGATTTGATCATGGTAAGGTCAAAAAACCTTACCATCTGAAGCACCATTCTGCATGCTGACAACGTACACTTCATAAGGTTTTTTGGCCTGACCATGATCAAATCTTTGTAATCTGTAATGTAATTTTTTGTTGTGAGAGTCCTTTGTGCCCGTATTTGATGTTTTTAATGTTTCCGACTACAAAACCGACAGTACCATTGGACAGTTTTTTCCAACAGTCAGACAAGGTTTTTTTCTATCATTAAAAACTGCATAAGAAGTAGAAGTCTTTTTATATCGTTCATGGGATCCCTCTCTCTTCATAGTGGTATTTTGAACTTTTTGACCATAGCTCTGAAGATGGTTTTATAAGCCGAAAGTGCTCAGTTAAGAGAAATGTGGGACGTAGGAGGATTTCCTGGTTGCGAAATTTAAGGGAGTGGTATGGATGCAGTTCAATACAGTTGTTCAGAGCTGCAGCCAACAAAGCTAAGATTGCTGTGATGGTAGCCAACCTCCGATAGGAGATGGTACTGCAAGAAGAAGAAGCTCAGCTAGGAATTATATATTTTACACAATTAAAAATACGCTTCTCCGTTTTTCAGTTTTTCTTTTTAGCAACCCTGTAATTTTTAAGATGTACATATTTTTTTTACTATTCTTTATACAGATTTCTTTTTTCTTCTTTCTAATACTTTCGATGTATACAGGGTGTAACAAAAATACAGGTCATAAATTAAAGTACATATTCTGGGACCAAAAATAGTTCGAATGAACCTAACTTACCTTAGTACAAATATGCACATAAAAAAGTTACAGCCCTTTGAAGTTACAAAATGAAAATCGATTTTCTCGAATATATCGAAAACTATTAGAGATTTTGTATTGAAAATGACATGTGGCATTCTTATGACAGGAATATCTTAAAGCAAAATTATAGTGAAATTTGTGCACCCCCTAAAAATTGTATGGGGTTTTATTCCCTTAAACCCCCCCCCCCCCCAAACTTTTGTGTTCGTGCCAATTAAATTATTATTGTGGTACCATTAGTTAAATTCAATATTTTCAAAACTTTTTTGCCTCTCAGTATTTTTTCGATAAGGCAGTTTTTATCGAGATGCGGCTTCTTTTTTAATATGTTTACATAAAAAATTGATGAGGGTTTTGTGCCTTTAAACCCCCAAATGTTTGTGTACGTTCCAAATAAACTATTACTGCGGTACCATTAGTTAAACACAGTGTTTTTAAAGCTTTTTTGCCTCTTTGTATTTTTTCGATAAGGCTGCTTTTATCAAGATGTGGCTTCTTTTTTAATATGGTTCAAAATATACCTAAAAATTTAAATCATAAATAAATTTTCATATTATTACAAAGTCTCCATAATCGTAATTAACCATATACAAATATGTGGTGGACTTAAAAAATATTCAAAATATCTCGATAAAAACTAACTTTTCGAAAAAGTACTAAGAGGCAAAAAAGTTATTAAAACATTGTATTTAACTAATGGTACTACAATAATAATTAAATTAGAACTTATACAAAAGTTTGGGAGGGTTTAAAGGAACAAAACCCTCATAAAATATTTAAGGGGTATCCAAATTTTACTATATTTTTTTCTTAAGATACTACTGATATAAGAATGCCACATGTCCATTTTCAATAAAAGATCTCTAATAGTTTTCGATATATTGGAAAAAATCGATTTTCAATTTGTAACGTCAAAGGACTGTAACTTTTTTATGTGCACATTTGTACTAAGGTCAGTTAGGTTCAATCGAACTATTTTTGGTCCCAGAATATGTGATTAAATTTATGACCTGTATTTTTGTTACACCCTGTATAACTTCAAATTATCGAATAGTGTCAAATACAAACAATCAATAAAGACATTAGCATAGATCGCAGAGACGTTCTCATAATTTCAAATTTGTAGTGGAGTAAAACATCAGTTGTAGACGGAGTGGAATCACAGGCTCATATTAAAAGAGGAGTACGGCAGGGATGCCTCTTGTCGCCCTGCTTTTCAACGTTAAATCCGAAAGAATTTTCAGAAATGCAGTTTCTGAACAAAGAGAAGAAATAATTGTGAACGGTAAAGTTATTAAATAATTATCCATATATGGTTCATTCCACCAACATACGACTGTTTTGGATTATCGCGACAACGAATATTTCAGTGTGCAACATAAGAAGTAGGAAAGTAAATTGCTCTAATAATTATTCCAATAAACAGCAATGTAATTTGCAATTTATTTTTGTTCTTCATATTTTGCACAATAAAATATTCGTTGTCGAAATAATCCAACACAGTCGTATATTCGTGGAATAGGGTATATTAATAATATAAAATACTCGTTACCGGCTATTATGTAAATTTTGCCAAACTTGAGCATGTCGATCAAACTGTTTACCTAGGATATCATTTAAATTGTAACGCAGAGAGTCGCGGTGAAATTAGATCCAGAAATGAGCAGACCAGAGCCCCTCTTAGAAGGATATCGAAGGTATTATGTAAAACAAGGGTGGCCAACCAGCGGCCCGCGGGCCGCATGCGGCCCGTCAACTGTCAGCTTGTGGCCCGCGAAGCTATGCCAATAGCATAGCAAATAACAAACTAAAACCAATATGTTTAATATGCAATGAATCAGTTTCTTTTATTAAAGAGTACAACACTAAACGTCGTTATGACATTATTTAAACATGCAAATAAGTTCGACAAGTACAAAGAACAGTTTCGACAGGACCAGGTCAATAGATAAAAAGAAAACTTTCTGTAGAACAACAAGTATTTACAAGAGCGAATTCAAAGTCAACATGTTATGTAAAAGCGAGTTATGCAGTAGCTGCAATCCTAGCAAAAAAATCAAAGCCTTTTTCAGACGGTGAAATTGTTAAGGAGTGTTTGGACAGTGTCGCTGAAATTGTTATATCCAGAAAAGAAAAAGGAATTCTCAAAAATAAGCCTACCTTGTCAAACTATTACAAGGCGTGTGGATGATATTGGAAAACATGTCGAAGATAAGTTAAAAAATCGCGCATCTGAGTTCATATATTATTTTCTGGCATTGGATGAAAGCACCGATATGACGGATACCGCACAAGTGCAATGGTGATCTTTATCAGAGGTGTTGATGCCTATTTTAATAAAACTGAAGAACTAGCAACATTATTTCCACTTCCACTAAGGATATCAATAAGTCACAAGATTTATTAGAGGCCGTTCAAACCACACTCAATCGCTTTTCATTGCAACTAAACAACTTGTGGGCTTAACAACTGATGGTGCTCCAGCAATGGAAAACGAGGCCTGTAAAGTAGGCAATACGTCGATGCTGAATTTTCATTGCTATTCATCAAGAGAATTTGTGTGCCAAATCTCCCAAAATGGACCATGCTATGAAGGTAGTTATCAAAATAGTGAACTTTATTAAGTCACAAGCTTTGAATCACCGTCAATTTCAAGAATTTCTCAAGTCCTTCGAATCAGATTATGGAGATGTTATATTTTATGCAGAAGTAAGATGGCTGACCCGTGTAAAAATGTTAAAAGGAGTTTTTAATTTGAGGCAAGAAATTTAATCATTTTTTGAGAGCAAATCAAAGAGTATTTCAGAGTTTCAAGACGACGAGTGGGTTTCCGACTTTGCATTTCTGGTAGATATAACTAGCCACTTAAATGAACTCAATACTCGTCTACAAGGCAAAGATCAATTTATTAATGGCATGTATGATCTTATATCTGCGTTTCAAATAAAACTAGGGCTTTTGGAACAGTAGCTCCAAACTAAAAACTTCACTCATTTTACTACACTTTGAACGACCAGATATCACATCGGAGACAGCAACTAAACACGCATCTTTGATATCTGATTTAAAAGTCGAATTCTAAAACAGATTCCAGGATTTCAAAAAGCATTATCTGCTTTTTTCTGCATTTGCAACACCATTTTCAACAGACATAAATTCCTTGCCGGGACATTTACAAATGGAATGTTGCGAAATGCAATGTGATGCACAGCTGAAAGAAAAATTTGATCAGGTTGGCTTGGAAGAATTCTATAAAAACTATTTTGACAAGGAGAAATATCCTACATTTTACAAACATGCTCTGTTCATGATGTCATTATTTGGAAACATTTTAGTAGGATGAAGCGTATTAAATCCCATATCAGAACACGGATTACCGATGTTCATCTAGAAAACTGTCTGCGTGTAGCAACGACTTCAGTCGGGGTTAATAATGATGAGCTTAGTTCTGCTAAACAAAGTCAGGTATCTCATTAATTTACAAATTTGTTCAGTTAGGAAAATGATACATAAAACAAAAAATGTGTGCTTTTATTTTTTCATTAAATTGTTTTACTAAGAAATTTGTTTTGTTTTTAAAAATATCTTCAAAAATGATGTTTTTTTTGTTCGTTACTTAGCTACATAAGATTATTTAGTAGTGCGGCCCGGTGCGAAATTGTGTTTCCTAATTTTGGCCCGGCTGCCAAAAAGGTTGGCCACCCCTGATGTAAAAGATACCTGAAGTTGGAATTGCGGATTCGCCTACTTCGTTGCTACTTATTCTCGGTCTTACTTTATGGTATTGTCTTGAACTGTGAATAAAAGTGGTCTAAACCCCCTTGAGGTTTTCGAAATGTGGTACTATCGTACTATTGGAGAATTTTAAAAGTTTCGGGGGAAAGGACTACTGAGATTATAAAAAACCTTAAGAAGAGGAAGCTGGAGTACTTCGAACATGTAATGGTAGGTCCGAAATATAGGTAGCTACAACAGTCCAGGACGAAGAAAGACTTCATGGTTGAAGAACGTGTCTCGAAAGGAGATATTTTGAAGAATAGTAACTTCCTTACTATTCTATATTTGTAATATAGATTACACTTTGTGTTTGTTTTAACATTGTTTTTGCCTATTTACGGGTATGCTTAACACAGATTTTGAATAATCTCTTATTACTCTGGGCTAATTAGCAAAATACAAGGAAAAGTTATTTACCAGCAATTTTATTGCTGGAATGGAATCTTATTATTGTATGTATTAATAATATAGGTATGCAAAGTCCGCAGATAGTGTGCTACTTTTTTTATAAACAAAATGGCGCCCGAAAATCGTGTTTTTTTCAATTTTTGCTCTATAACTCCAAAGATTTTAACTTTACACTAAAAAGACCCAAATAAAAATTCACCGCAATTAAATTCTGAATAGAAGCGTGCTTTTAGCGATTCACTTCGACGAAAACTTTCCCCGGAAAAAGCGGGTTTTTCCAACAAAATCTTTAATTTTCAACTAAAATTTTAGATAAGTAATTGTTAATCAATACTTTAAATAACTTGGTAATTAAAAGCTCTTTTCGTATAGATTATAATTCCAGAAGCCAATGGAAATTGAATGAACAGTTTAGCAACAATTGAATTGCTAATTAAAAATTTACGGTCGCTATAGTAACGACAATAATTATGGTGCATAAGAATAACTATGATTTTTTCATAAAAAGATACTATACCTATCTAATGTACTTTACAGAATTGAATTTGGTATATTTAAGCGGCCTCAGGAATATTTTAAAATTATAAACAATTTTTTGGCTTATAAACAAATAGAATATCTCGGGATTCTCGGATCTCGGATCTCTAAATTGTGAAAGCGTTATTCGAAAAACAGCGGCAGGATGCTTCTTTTAAAAGAAAAAACGTTTAATTGTATTGAGTGGTTCCTGAGATACAACCGGTCAAATTTGACCGGAATTTACGGCAAAGATATAAACAATAGGATCATAATTTTCAAACCATCACCTTTTTATTTTTGTCCTCTTTCCCCACACCAATTTTCATATCTTAAAAATACTCATAACATATATTATTGTAATAAAAACTGATAATGATAATACGTATGATGATCGTGATAATATCGTATGATGATAATACGTGTGAAAATTGCCAAAAACAGCAAAATTCCAATCAAAAATTAGGTTGGAGAAAATGTAACCCTCAAAGTTCAAAATCGGTATTCGTTAAAAAAATGCATTTTCTCGGCTTCCCATGGAGCAATTTCCTTCATTCTTTTTTTTGTTCCCAAGTAACTCGAGTAGAGCCATCTAACTAACGCATTATTAAATGTCAAACTTGCTATTGTTTTGTTATAATAGATTAATGTATTTATAAGAACAGAAAACTACATATTTTTTCCAGTTGTAGGTTTTTTTTAGATAAACTTACTACAAGTGTACCTTTTAAAGTTAAAAACATAAATATTCTCATTTGAAAGCTGTATAATTATTTAAACAATTTTTATTTAAACAAATTAAAATTTTGTGTCATAATAAATAAATTAATTTATTATAACAAAACAAAAGCAAGTTTGACACTTAATAATGCGTTAGTTCGATGTACCTACTCGAGTTATTTGGGAACATAAAAAAGAATGAAGGAAGCCGAGAAAATGCATTTTTTTAACGAATACCGATTTTGAACTTTGAGGGTTACATTTTCTCCAACCTAATTTTTGATTGGAATTTTGCTATTTTTGGCAATTTTCACACGTATTATCGATAGTTTTTATTATAATAATATATGTTATGAGTATTTTAAGGATATGAAAATTGGTGTGGAGAAAGAGGACAAAAATAAAAAGGTGATGGTTTGAAAATTATGATCCTATTGTTTATATCTTTGCCCTAAATTCCGGTGAATTTTGACCGGTTGTATCTCAGGAACTCATCATAATTAAACTTTTTTTCTTTTAAAAGAAGCGCTGCTGTTTTTCGAATACCGTTTTTCCAATTTAATTTAGTTTAATATTTTCCGAGATATTCTATTTGTGTATAAGCCAAAAAATTCTTTATAATTTTAAAATATTCCTGAGGCCGCCTAAATAGTCCAATATCAATTCTGTAAAGTACATTAAATAGGTATAGTGTCTTTTTATGAAAAAATCATACTTGTTCTTATGCATCATAATTATTGTCGTTATTATAGCGACCGTAAATTTTTAATTAACAATTGAATTGATGCTAAACTGTTCATTCAATTTCTATCGGCTTCTGTAATTATAATCTATATGAAAAGGGCTTTTATATTACCAAGTTATTTAATTATTGATTAACAATTATTTATCTAAAAGTTTAGTTGAAAATTAAAGATTTTGTTGGAAAAACCCGCTTTTTTCGGAGAAAGTTTTCGTCGAAGTAAATCGGAAAAAACACGTCTGTATGCAGAATTTAATTGCGGTGAATTTTTATTTGAAGGTTTTTGGTGTAAAGTTAAAATCTTTGGAGTTATAGAGCAAAAATTGAAAAAAACACAATTTTCGGGCGCCATTTTGTTTATAAAAAAGTAGCACACTATCTGCGGACTTTGCATACCTATATTATTAATATATACAATCATAAGATTCGATTCCAGCAATAAAATTGCTGGTAAATAAGTTTTCCCAAAAATGGCCTATTCTCCGATAATCAGCCCAGACTATATATATTAAGTTATTTATAATATTTTATATTGGATATACTGTTATTGTAATAATTATTTTAAATTTACTGTTTATTTTCAGGTCTCTCTATGGAAAACCTCATCCTCTGGACCCTCTCCACTCCCGTTCTAATATTCGGAGGCAGACATTTCTTCATACAAGCCTACAAAGCTCTGAAACACAAGACGGCGAATATGGACGTACTTATTGCGATGGCAACTTCGATTTCTTATGCTTACAGCGTTTTAGTGGTGATGGCAGCTATGATCTTACAACAACACAGTTCTCCACAAACGTTCTTCGATACTCCTCCTATGCTGCTAGTTTTCATCAGCCTGGGACGTTGGTTGGAACATATAGCTAAAGGAAAGACGTCCGAAGCATTAAGTCGGTAAGAAATTTTTGTTACAAACTGTCAGTTGTAAAAGGAGCGACTTCTTCTTCTTTAAATTCCATCTTCTATCGAAGGTTGGAAATCATCATGGCAATGCGAACCCTGTTGACTGCCGCTCTAAATAGCCTAGCACTACTGCATTCGAACCATTCCCTGAAGTTCTTAAGCCAGGATGTTCTTCGTCTTCCCACATTTCGCTTTCCTCGGATTTTGCCTTGCATAATAAGTTGTAATAATGAGTATTTTTGCCCTCTCATCACATGTCCCAAGTACACAAGTTTTCGTCTTTTGATAGTTATTTCTGGTTATTTCTGGTTATTTCTGGTTTATTTCCTATCCTTCTAGTAACTTCTACGTTTGACATTCTTTGATCAATGATATTCGTAGGATTATTCTGTAACACCAAAATTCAAAGGCGGCCAACTTATTCAAATGGACTTGTTTTAATATCCACGCTTCCAAGCCATAAAGACGAGTAGAGAACACGTAACACCGAAGCATCCTTAGACGTAGTTTTAACCTTATATCTTGACAACAAAGAAACTTTTTAAGTTTATTTTTAAGAATGATGCACGTGCTATTTCAATACGTGTCTTAATTTCTTTGGCTTGGTCTACATTTGATGTTGTCCATGTGTCTAAGTATTTGTAGTTAACCACACTCTCAATTACAGTATCTTCAATAGTCAATTCGATGTTTGCATGTGCTGATTTAGTCATGATCATGCATTTAGTTTTCTTTAAATTCATCTTTCAACAACAACACAGTTCTCCACAAACGTTTTTCGATACTACACCTATGCTGCTAGTTTTCATCAGTCTGGGACGTTGGTTGGAACATATATAGCTAAAGGAAATACGTCCTTTAAGCATTAAGTCGGTAAGAAGCTTTTGTTACAACATGTCAGTTTTCATCAAATGAAAGATAATAAAGCGGCTGGCCTGGACGACATACGAACAGAGCAAATTAAGAACTTTGGACTAAAAACCTTAGAGTGGCTCGTAAAAATGATGAATTGCTGCATCCGTACATTAGAAATCCCCAAAATCTGGAGGAAAGCTAGAGTGGTAGCCCTCTTAAAACCAGGGAAGGATCCGGCGGATACAAAGAGTTTTAGACCTGTATCTCTCTTGTGCCACCTTTTCAAGGCCTTTGAAAGAATGATTGAAAAATTATTCCAGAACAAGCAGGATTCAGGCCCGGAAAGTGCTGCTGCAGTCAAATTCTTAATCTCACCCAACATATTGAAGATGGTTTTGAACGGAAGGAAATAACAGGAGTAGCGTTCATAGACCTAACTGCCGCCTATGATACAGTTAACCATCAACGGCTACTCGCAAAACTCTACGAAACTACGAAGGTTTTCCGACTAACAAGGTTAGTGAAATGTCTCCTCCAGAATAGACGCTTCTACGTAACGCTCCAGTCCAAGAACAGTCGGTGGAGGGACCAAAAAAATGGGCTACCACAGGGAAGTGTCCTCGCGCCGATTCTATACAACATATACACCAACGACCAACCCATACACCAACAAACAAGGCAATTGATTTACGCTGATGATACAGCGGTGGCAGCTCAGGGAAGAACCTTCAATGAAGTCGAAGTGAAACTGACAGATGCCCTGGGAGACTTAGCTCTATACTATGATAAAAACCATCTGAAACCCAATCCCACAAAAACCCAGGTATGTGCTTTCCACCTGAGAAACAAGCATGCCCGAAGGTCGCTGGAGGTGGAATGGCGTGGTCAGATGCTGGAACACAACAAGACGCCAAAATACCTTGGCGTCCGTCTGGATAGAACTCTGTCTTACCGATACCACTGTCAAGATGTCAAGAAGAAAGTAAGTGCCAGAAATAATATCATCCGCAAGCTAACTAATACAAAATGGGGAGCACAACCACACACTCTCCGCACTTCTGCCTTGGCATTATGTTTTTCGGCCGCTGAGTTTGGAGCACCAGTATGGGCAAACTCTGCTCACGCCAAGAACGTCGACGTGGCTCTAAATGAAACGGTCCGTATAATATCGGGTTGCCTGAAACCGACGCCTATCGAAGAGGTATACCCCATTGCTGGAATTGCTCCACCACCTATCAGGAGGAAGGTCACGTCAGAGGTAGAACGGAAAAAGCAGGACACGGACCGAAGACACCCCTTATATGACCACCAAACTCAGCCAAACAGACTAAGATCTCGGAAAAGCTTCCTGAAAACATCAAGATCCATCCCCGAAGCGCCAGAGACGCGCCGAATACATCTATGGCAAGCGTCAGCTACCGCGACACATTTTCCTTCCTCGGAGGAAATGGCTGCTGGACACAATTTACCGTATCAGACTTGGAAAGCGCTAAACAGACTAAGAACCGGCGTTTCACGTTGTGCTAGTAACCTGAAAAAATGGGAATACCAGGAGGACGATACCTGCGACTGTGGCGCGGTTCAGACCAGCCGGCATCTACTATCATGCACAGAGATGAGAGAGACCTGCACAGAACAAGACTTAATTATAGCAAATGACAGGGCCATCTATGTGGCCAACCATTGGAAATACAGAATTTAAAGTTGTTGGTGTTCCGGACACGGAAAGTAAGTAAGTAGCTAAAGGAAATACGTCCTTTAAGCATCAAGTCGGTAAGATGCTTTTGTTACAACATGTCAGTTTTAAAAGGAGCGACAGTATTAGTTTACAAAGCTTTATGGATCCAAATATAATTACGAGTTTTTCCTACACCAAAATGCTTATGGCTTGAATCCCGTGTCAAAATTGCTCTAGTTATCATTGTTGACGAGTAACATTGTTTTTTGGAACCAACAGTAAAATCCTCCAGCTCTATAATTTTACAGTACAAGTCTTATTCCAGAGATGCAGAGACGTAAATTTCGACATATACGCATGCCTAGCTGATTACGAGAAAGCGTTTGATCGATTATAGCAGGCCAAGATGATGCAAATACTAAAAGAAGCAGGAATTAACAACCAAAATCCGAAAATCATGAGTGGAGTGAGGCAAGGCTGTATTTTATCTCCTCTAATCTTCAATCTCTTCCCCTCTTGCCAAGGACTTGCCCATATGCCTCAAAAGGAAAATTTTTGACCAGTGTGTGTTGCCTGTACTCTGTACTCATTTATGGAGCCGAAACATTAACACTAACAAAAAAGGTAGTGTACAAGATTCGCGTAACTCAGAGGGCTATGGAGCGCCAGATGTTGGGTGTCTCTCTAAGAAACCGAATCCCAAACGAAGAAATACGCCGTAGAACAAAAACAACAGACGCTGTCAAAAAAATGCGTCGCTTAAGTGGAATTGGACAGGACACGTCGCCAGATTGCCAGACAACCAATGGACAAAACGTATTGTCGAAGGGAGACCACGAGAAGAAGCACTACGGAGCAGAGGACGACCACCAACCAGATGGGCTGACGATCTGAGGCATGTTATCGGTAACTGGATGCAAGCCGCACAAAACAGAGACATATGGATAGAGCTGAGGGAGACCTATGTCCAGTAGTGAACGCGTACGGATTGATGATGATGATGATGATGATGATGATGATGATGATGATGATGATGATGATGATGATAAATCTTCAATCTCTACTCTAAAAGAATATTTATCGAAGCTTTGACGAAACTGAAAAGATATTCTACTAAACGGGTACAGTGTACAGGCTAAACCACATCAGGTATGCAGATGATGCCACAGTATTTGCGGACAACCTAGAAGACCTGCAAGTCCTTATGAACAAAATCACGTACTAAAGTCAACAGTATGGACTCAATATAAACGTAAAGAATCATTAGCAAGAAAAGGGCGGAATCGTTAGCATAGTCCAGGAACCGAAGCTTTTCACCTCGCAATTTTTACAGAATGGATCGATTTGCTTGAAAATTTAAGAATACGTAGTGGAAAGTCCAATGATCAAAATCTATATGATTCCGAAAAGCGCTTTTACTATAGGGGTGGTTGCCACCCCATCTCGGGGGTGGAAATTTTTTATTATATTTTGACTACAAATGTTGATAAAAACATTCATTCTAAGCAAAAAATGTTTTATACATTTTTTGATAATATGAATACTTTTCGATTTATTCGCTATCGAAAGTGTTAGTTTTATATCGAAAACATCAATTTTTTTCGATATATACTCATTTACCACTCAATTTTTGCCGTAGAAAAAAATTTTTGAAACCAAGTTCTTGGGAGTTAAATAACCTACAGTTTCATATTAAAACATTTTTTCGTATATCTGATGCTAATCTTTCTATTCTGAAGAAAATGATTTGAATTTTACCAAGCTACAAAAAGTCGTTATTCGCTTTTAACTCCAATTTTTTTTTAAAACCTAATCATTCTAAGCCAGTCAAACTTCTAGAATATAATATTAATAATACATAAATAAAGAAGAATAAATAAGACAAATGACTAAAAACACCGATAACCTACATTATTATGCTTCCAATTAGATTTCTCCTTTTTTTTTTTCAAAAAAATATATTGATTTTTTAACCGTAACCTTTTTAATTTTTATCTTAGAAAGTTTGGTGAAAAATAATTTTGTAGGTTTTTACAAGGTCTATAAGGCTATTAATATTAAATCCTTTTAAAATGCTGAGTCGTAAAAGTGGCGACTTTCAAAGGGTTGGCAAAGGTGGTTTTTGCATGTTATTACCAGTTTTAATTGTCAATAGTTCACTCAATTTTTACCGTAGGAAAAATTTTTGCAAAACAAATTCTTGGGAATTAAATAAGCTACGATTTCATATAAACATTTTTTCGTATCTCCAAAAATTCGTTATTCGCTTTTGACTTAATTTTTTTAAAAACTAATTATTCTAAGCCAGTTAAACTTCTAGAATCTATTAATAATACATAAATAAAGAAGACTAAATAAGGTCAATTACTAATTTTAATTAGGGTGGTGATTAGGGGTTTGCTTCCGATCACTTTTTTGCTGAAAAAATAGGGACAGACATTATTTTCATTATAAGCCACTTAATTTTTGAGCTAAAGACTTATTTTTTATTTCTGGAGATAGATATTTTTAAATACATACTTCAAATTAGTTTAAACATTTTATCCCCGAAAAATGCATAGTTTTCCCGTCTTTTGACTTTGATAATACAATATTTAGCATTTGACGAAGAAGAACTAACATATAATAAAGTATAGCTCGATTACTATTGGTCTTAAAGAAAATTAAAAAAAACGGTTTTGTTGATTTTTTCACAAGGTACCTTTTTGTTAAGCAAAGTTATTTTGATAAATCTTTTTGAGTTATTTGCAGAAAACTGATTAAAAATATTGATTTTTTCGATATAAAACTAACACTTTCGATAGCGAATAAATTGAAAACTATTAATTTTATCAAAAAAATGTATAGAACGTTTTTGCTTACCCGTTGTCCTAGGTGAGCGACGGAAAACGACGCGACGCGATGCGATGCGTTGCGATGCGATGCGACCAGTAATTCACGCGACGTGTGGCTTATGTAGCGTCGCATCGCGTCGCTTTCCATCACTCAAACCAGCACAAACGTGACGATGTCAATTATTCATTCCTATTCTTAAGTGTGAATAGGAATGTTCGCTTATGCCGTGTGTATTACGGCAGTGTTACTAAAAAAATTCATATTTTAAATACTTAGCTAAAAAATTCCATAAACGAAAAAGAAAGACAACAAATGTCATATAATTAGAACGAGTAATGGACATCGCACACATCTTATGGAAAATATAATGTCACTCAAATTCAATAAAATTTATACCAATAGATTCGTTTTAAATTAACGATCAAATCTTATCATTGCGCCAACTCTCTATTTTCAAAAATAAGAGCAGAAATTGATATAAATCAATCTGAAATCAAATAGGTAGGTACATAAGTTAGAGAGAGAAATAGCTATTTGTATAACAAGGGAGGAAAGTGTTACTTTTCGTCCCGATAATGAAGTTTACTGCCCGACGCGTAGCGGAGGGCAGTAATCATTCAAGGGAGGAAAAGGCACTTTACTCCCATGTTATACATATGGTTTTTCCACCTTCCTCAAATTAATAATAAGTCATTTTTTAATTTTTACTTAATTTATTTATGTAACTAACCAACAAAATTTATTAAAACTAAAACTACAAGTAGGTACGATATAACTGTCAAATATAAGTCAAATTATGAATGTAAACATTGTTAAATCAAAATAACAATTTACTGTTTTTTACCATTCTGCAAAATACAGGGTGTTTTATAAATAAACGTTAAAATGTATAGATACTTACGTAATAGAAAATAGATATTGTACAGGGCGTCAATAAGTTATATTTCATGAATTAAATACCATGACGTCACTTTTACTTTTCCTCCCTAGGGAGGAAACATATTTTCCTCCCTAGGGAGGAAAAGTACAACTTTGCTCCCTATAATCAGGTCCGGAAAAGTATACTTTCGGTAGAGGTAGGTGGAAAAATATTTTAAAATACCCAGATTTTCGGTACTCCATAAATCAGCGGATTAGTTTCACTAATCCGCTTAGGCCCAGCGGGATTTAAGCTGTTATGAATAGCACTCAGAGCAATAATGATTGTAAACTAACATTTTATGGACTCCAAAAATGTGATTTCGATTAACTTTAATTGCAATTTGCGCCGTAATTAATCATAATTAAGAGTTGGCGCAATGATAAGAATTGATCGTTATATTAAAACGAATCTAATCGTATAAATTTTATTGAATTTGAGTGACATTATATTTTCCATAAGATGTGTGCGATGTCCTTTGGAGAGTTTAATCATTTATATCCGAAATTAATGAAATAATCCACGTTGGTTTAAAGAGTATTGTGGCTTATTCACTTTCGATTATATCATTGCAGCTGTTAAACTCAGTATTAATAACTGAGCTATCAATAACTATCAATAAGTAATTTTCAAAAACCAAATTCTATTGAGGAGAGGCTGTTACTGACTTTAAGGTATGTTAATGAAAAAACACTGATACTATATAGTTATTATTAGTTTTTATTTATTTAATAAACTATTGCGCTATTGCGCAGCATAATTTGAATTGAAAAAAGCAATGGGGCGTCACACTGTGTCGTGTCTCGTCGCGAACAAATCAAGTTCGCACTTCGTCGCGTCTTGTCGTAGACTGATTAACTCGAAAACGTAGGCCATACACAAATACAACCATTACTTGATATTTTCGCGTCGCGTCGTGTCGCGTTGTCGCGTTTGTCGTTCACCTAGGACAACGGGTTAGAATGAATGTTTCTAGCAACTTTTGTGGTCAAAATATAATAAAAAATTTCCACCCCCGAGATGGGGTGGCAACCACCCCCATGGTAAAAGCGCCTTTCGGAATCATATAGATTTTGATCTTTGGACTATCCACTACTTATTCTCAAATTTTCAAGCAAATCGATCCATTCTGTAAAAATTGCGTCGTTTTGTTCTATTTTAAGCTTCATTACTTGGACCAGCAAGGTCAACTCTACATCAACCAAACCCCTGTAGAGAGAGTGACGCACTATTACTACCTCGGCACCGTAATAATGGACCAATAACGAAGAGATAAGAAAGCGCATCGGAAAGGCTAAATCTACCTTCAACCGGATGGGGGCCTTCTTTAAGAGCTACAACCTGTCTCTTGGCATAAAACTAAGAATGCTGTGATGCTACGTCTTTTCTTTTTTATGGCATTTAATCGTGGACCTTTAACGAAGATATGTGCAGAAAATTGAAAGCATTTGAGATTTGGCTATATCAAAGGATACATAAAATCCCGTGGACTCACCGAGTCACAAATGAGTATATCCTCAGAAGAATGAAGAAGAACCGAGAGGTACTAACCCTCATAAAATCTCGAAAGCTAGAATACTTCGGACACATGCGAAATTACTTCAGATATACCCTCCCACAAGCCATATATGGAAAGCGAGGTTTAGGAAGAACATCCTTGTTAAAGAACCTCAGAACCTGGTTCAACACAACATATCTGCAGCTTTTCCACGCTGCTGTAGATAAGATAAAAATTGCCATGATGATCGCCAACATGAAGAAGAATTTTTACTGTTAAAAAATCCGTCATCGGTTTTTATGTATGCATAAATCCGTCATTTTTATTTCGATGCAGTATATGTACATACTAAAAAACTTATTTTCTTTTAGGTTGTTGTCTTTAAAAGCTACAGAAGCTGTGATAATTACTTTAGGTCAAAAGGGAGAAATTTTGACAGAAGAGCAAGTAAATGTGGATCTGGTACAGAGAGGAGACATTTTGAAAGTGGTACCAGGCTCAAAAGTTCCTGTAGATGGAAAAGTGTTACAGGTAAGACATTTTTTTTAATAAGTCATTCAAAGAAACCAACCCCAAAACATTGCAACGAGTTTCGTCTGATAAGCTTAATGAGTCATGCAGTAAAAGTCCTATTAAAAGCAATAAGTCGGTTCAGATGGAAATACATCAAACTACTAAACTTAACTAAAAACTTACTACTATGGTCAACTTACTAGTATACTTAACTAAAAACCTGTACTGGAACCAAACTGCCAGAGTTAGGATCGAAGGTTCCACGTCCGCAGAAGTAGAAATTATAAGGGTAGTTAGACAATGATGTGTTCTGTCACTCCTGCTACATATTTATTCTTTACTCCCAGTTTCTATTTAAGAGGTACCGAAGGATTCCAAGGTTGGATTCAAGGTGAATTATCAACAGCATCAGATACGCCGTTGATACGGTGATATTTCGAATTCTGACTTGGGTCTATAACGAGTCAACGACTCATTGCACAATAAACGGGTAAATTTTAGAATAGGTCAATAAATTTAAGTACCTGGGATGTTGGATCGATAGCAGCCTAAATCCTGATCTAGAAATAAGATCTAGAAGAGAACAGGCAAGAAAATCTTTCGAAAAAATCAACAGACTGCTATGTGATTCTCGAATAAAACTCGAAATTCGACTACGTTTATCAAAATGCTACGTCTGGTCGACTCTTCTCTATGCAGTTGAGACGTGGACCCTTAAATCATCAACCGTAAATAAATTGGAGGCCTTTGAAATGTAGATTTACCGAAGAATCATCAAACTTTCATGGACATTGCATACCTAAACGAAGAAGTGCTGCATAGAATAGACAAGTAACGAAAACTTTTCAACACATTGAAAGTTAAAAAAACATCATAGTTAGGTCACATACTGAGAAATCTATCTATCTATATAATCAGCCCTAAACATCCATCCTTGGATATAGGACTCCTCTTCCTTCTTCCATGCCTCTCTATCTTGGGCAATTTGCATCCATTTTGACCTAGTGTGCTTCTTCAGGTCATCTGACCATCGCATTTGTGGCCTTCCCCTTTTTCGTTTGTGGTTCCACGGTCTCCAATGTATAATCATCTTAGTCCATCTTTCATCGTTCTGCCGTAGGGTGTGTCCGGCAAAATTACATTTAAGCTTTGCTACTTGGGTTGGGACATACTGAGAAATAATAAGTACCAATATGCTCAACTAACAGTGAAAGAAAATGATCGACAGAAAGAAAGGACTAGAAAGGAAAAGAGTATCATGGCTAAGAAACATCTGGCAATGGACAGGGCTAAATTCTTAAACAGCTAATAAGAACAGCTGAAGACAAAGAAGAGTTTACAATCGTAGTATCCAACCTCCATTGAGGAGAGGGCACTTTGAGAAGAATAATAAGTCATTTACATATAATTGTCGATGTAGCAGTGTTGTTGTGTATAAACAAGAAACCTGAACTAATACAACTTGGATAAGACAACAGTACGTAGCTCCTAAAGAGAAGGTTCAAGGGATTGGAGTCTTATACAACAAAAATCTTCTTTTAACAAACGTTTAATGCTATTTTTTTGTTATAGGGTCAATCAATGTGTGACGAGAGTCTTATTACAGGCGAAAGCATGCCCGTTCCCAAAAAAATAGGCAGTACTGTTATAGGCGGCTCAATAAATCAACACGGTCTTCTCATAGTCGAAGCCACGCACACTGGCGAAGCCACAACTTTATCCCAAATAGTTAAATTAGTAGAAGAAGCACAAACGTCCAAGGCTCCCATCCAACAATTGGCCGATAAGATAGCAGGTTATTTCGTTCCTACCGTAGTACTTTTAGCAGTTTTGACGCTGATAATTTGGTCGATAGTGGGTGCTATCGATATCAATTATCTACCTCTGGGTGACAGTGATAAAAAGGGATTTAATAACACGGAAATTATCCTTCAGTTTGTTTTTAGATGTGCTTTAAGCGTGTTAGCTATTGCATGTCCTTGTGCACTTGGATTGGCCACTCCCACTGCAGTTATGGTTGGCACAGGTAAGTTTTAAAAACAATATTCATAAACAAAATGAAAATTGTCTTTCTTCGTCGTTTCCCGTTATCTCTTAATACTCCGTATTGCTAGTTTCCTGTCATATGTTGCTTAATTTAGTGCTGTCACTCGTGATGGAGTAGAGCAGTCACCCACTGGAGTAAGTCGTAACGACAATCATAGGCAAGAGTGGTAATTTAAGTTCAGTCCACAAAATCTTTCATTGCGAATAATATTTGATTTTTATTTTGAAGTGCAATGTTATCAGCGGTAAAAATAATTTCCAAATCAGACAAATAGCCCGATCAAAGAACAATCTGACCCCAAAAAAAATAAAGGAAGGATGAAAATTTGGGAATAGATAGTTGAAATTGTGTATTATTATATAAGAAAAAGTTTACAATTCTACATCCCCTCCATTTTTCAAAAATTGGGAAATACCCCCTTCTCGGGGGTGAAAAAATATACATTCAAAATAAGTCCGGAATTGGATAAAATGACTAACACTACGTAACTTTTCTAGTACTAAGTCAATACTTTTCGAGTTATTTACGAGTGAATTCATATGTTCATTTTTAACAAAAAAAAAACATATTTTTGCATGGTTTTTCGCAAATAACTCAAAAAGTAAGTATTTTATCGAAAAAAATATTCTTAGCAAAATATAGGTAGCTTATAAAAAAGTGAAAAATGGTGTATATTATGAAGTCTGTAGACCCAATAGAAGCAGAGTTGGAGCTAATGAAAAGTAGATTGTTATTCGACAAATTCCAAATCGAATATTTCAACGTGAAATAATCAAAAAACGGAGCACTTTTTGGGGAAAACTCATTATATCCTTTTTAAAGTGTTTAAAAATGGTTAATTTTTGTTTTTTTTAAAGCTTCCAACATTAAAAGTAAGTGAGTTACGCTCAAAATATTGTTGGTCCCTTTTGTTTTTTTGGTAAAAAGAATCGCCAAAATTTGGCCCCTAATTAGGCCCCTAAGTATTCTTTATACGATTTGTAAGCTTTTTTTTTGTTCAAAGTGCTTATTTTTGTACAGGCTGTAGTTAAAATGGCTTGAACGAGTCACTTATCACGACTGTATGCAAATTTTGAACAGCCATAGCATAACAAATTTTTTCTAACATGAAAACCAAAAATCCAAAAAATATTCAGAAAAGCAAAACGTACATTTTATTAACTCTTTGAGGTTTTTGGTGCCTATTACATACTAATAATTTTTAAGTTATTTAAAAAAAAAAGAAATTTTTTTCAAAATAAAAAAAATATTTTAAAATCAAATTTTTTCAAAAATTTGTTGTTTTAAAATCATCATATTGGTGCTACAGCCCTTATAGGGCCTCGACCTTCTCAAGCTTTCTATGCCATTTTGTCCCTTCCCTTGCTTGCATTTTTCAGTTGCCGACTCCGATCTTCTCGGCATCTTGTGTTACCCCGTCCATCCACCTCAGCTTTGGTCTACCCCGTCTTCTCATTCCCACGGGTTGCGCCGTTAGAATCTTTTTTATCATGTTCGATTCAGTGCCCGGGCTACATGTCCTGCCCACCACAGGCGGTTTCGCTTAATTATAGTGATATCTTTTCCACCAAACGTATGCTTGTAGATATTCTGCAGTTCAAAGTTATATCTAGGAATCCATATTCCGTTCTCACAGACCGCTCTGAATATCTTGCGTAGCACCTTTCTTTCAAAAATCACTTTTTTTTTAATAACTACTTTAAAAAAGTCGTAATGAGTTTTCCCGAAAAGTGTTCCGTTTTTTTGGTTATTTCACGTTGAAATATTCGATTTGGAATTTGACAAATAAGAACCTACTTTTATTAGTTGCAACTCTGTTTCTACTGGGTCTACAGACTTCATAAACACACCATTTTTTTCACTTTTTACAAGCTATATCTTTGCTAAGAATATTTGTTTCGATAAACTACTTACTTTTTGAGTTATTTGCGAAAAACCGTCCAAAAACATGTTTTTTTTTTTGTTAAAAATGAACAATATTTACTCGAAAATAACTCGAAAAGTATTGACTTAGTGAAAAACTCTATAGAACAAAAGTTGTTTAGAATTGATCATTTTATCCAATTCCGGACTTATTTTGAATGTATATTTTTTCACATACTAGAAGGGGGTATTTCCCAATTTTTCAATTTTTGAAAAATGGAGGGTATGTAGAATTGTAAACTTTTTCTTATATAACAATAGACAACGTCAACTACCTATCCCAAATTTTCATTCTTCTTTTTTTGAGGTTTCCGTAAAGTTTTGTGTTCTTTGATCGGGCTAAAAGATAAAGTCCATTCAGTGAGGCCATTCATCTGAACAAAATGATGTGCAGGACATTCATCTGCACAAGAAAGGAAATATGAAAACATTAATGAAGAGAATACACAATTTAGGTTTTTACTGAAGAATCTTCTAATCATCGACTTATTTATACGCCATATAGGACTTCATCAATCCAATTTCACAGGGAAATTATTTTGTGGAGAGCATTTATTTAAGATTGAAGTCACAAAAGAAAAATGGAGGCCGTCACGATTGCATAAATTTTTAAAATTATAAACAGTGGCTTGTAGAATATCTATTTGTGAATTTACCATCTAATATTGTTATTGTCGTTAATAACGCACTATACCAGAATAAAGTGGAAGTCAAAAAAATCGAAATATTTCTTTAATACAGAATATGCTTTGTCCTTGTAGGGATGGCGTAACTGTAACATTTCAGACTGTCGTAGCTCTTCGTTAGCTTGTTCTAGCGTGGAATATATAAAAGTAGCGTTAACTTTTTTGTTAAATTATTTTAAAATAATCTTTTGAAAACTATTTCAGCAGTGGAAATCGAAAGGTCAAACAGTAGTTAAAAATGCAAATTTTCGTTACAATCAATTGTGACTTAATCCCGTATAGACATAATATTTAATTTATTATTATTGTGCTCTTTAGCATGTAATCAATTAAAATAAACTGCGTGCATTGTTGTTTAATGAGTAGAGTGATACACATCTCGTTCATTACAACTTATTTAATATTTTCTTCTGGACTCGATGTTTCTGGTTGACTTATGCAACACAGTTACTTACCGACGGTACTTTTAAGTCCGCCTTGCTTTTTCGGTCATAACTTTTTAAAATAATTTAAAAGCTTTGTTTATTCCCAACGATCCAGTAGAACCTCGTTAACTCGGATTAATCGGGACCGCGGTCGATCCGGGTTATCGAAAATCCGGGTTAGCCAGAGAAAATGGTAAAAATTAATAAAATACGGTATACTTACAGATAAACTCCGATATAATTAAAATAACATGAAATATATATGCACAGTACACATCTAAATTACGTATCAATTACGCCTTTATCAATTAGTTTCTTTTCCATTGTCACTACAACATTTTTACGTTTTGTTGCTATAACGTAGACAAAAAAACACGCAAACACAAAATATGAATAGATTTACGAACTATTACAGAACGGAAGCGAACAATACGACTCTACTACACACAATACGGTCTCAATCGCAACGATGTTATGTTATTTAATAACAGTGAAGACTAAGACCATTGTTTAAAAAATAATTTTTTAATAGTCTTTTAGTCTTTTTTAAATAATGCTGACAGTTTGAAATAAATAAAGGATACTACAGGTGCCTGTTGTTTCCGATAACACAACAATGAACGTCGTGTGCCACGAGTCATTTTTACTATCGTATATGTAGTTCAAATTACACAAATACCCATTATCTCTCAAATAGTATATTACATACATTTTTATTGATGAAATGTTTGTCTGATAAAAGTCGGTCCGGGTTAGCCAGACTTCCGGGTTATTGGGGGCCGACTTATCGGGGTTCCACTGTACCTACAAATCTTATTGTGTATTTAAAACGAAATCGTTTGAATGACATTTGCCGTATTAAGCATTAGCTGATAACTAATAAATGATATTTAACAGAACATTCTCAAATTAGATCTACTTCAATACTTGGGATATAAGAGTACCAGAATTTGGTGGTACTCAAAAGTACCGTGGGGAGACTACGGGTTAACTTGTCTCGATAATATAACCTGTGTTTAAACCAAGTTGTTATATTTTCTATTTTAGGGGTAGGCGCTATCAACGGAATCTTAATTAAAGGTGCAGAACCTTTGGAAAATGCTCATAAAGTCAAAGCCGTGATGTTCGACAAAACTGGTACAATAACGAAAGGTACACTGGAAGTAGCAAAAATCTGGATGCAGGGAGACAGTCTCAGTCCCTCCGTCATCCTAGCTGCCGTGGGATCCGCAGAAAGTAACTCTGAACATCCCATAGCTCAAGCTATAGTGAAATATGTTAAGGACGTTTTAGGTAATGTTTAGTTTTTGATTTTTTTATACTTCTATACTTACGAGGGCGGGTCAATAAGTCCGTGGCTTTTTGAATTTCTCGCCTCTTAATTAAAATGGCAACACTGCCCCTGTCAACAGGCAACTCTCACTTGACTCCGGTCTAATTCGAACAAGCTGCGCCATTTAGGTTGTGCTTGGCAGCTGTTGATAACAGACTACCGAGCGTTTTAAGAAGAAAATGAAAAAGTGTGGAAAAAAAAGAAATTTCGTATGCTCATTAAGCATTTTTTTTGCGGAAAAAACGATCACTCAAACCAAGGCTAAACTTGATAAATATTATGGTAACTCTGCACCATCCATTTCTATGGTAAAGAAATGGTTTGCTGAATTTCGATGTGGCCGTACAAGCACGGAATATGCCGAACGTTCTGGACGTCCAGTTGAGGTCTCTTCATCCGAAACAATTGGAAAAATTCACGATATGGTTTTAGCCGACCGGAGATTGAAAGTGAGAGCAATTTTGGAGGTCATAGGCAGATCACATGGCTCAGTGGTTTCAATTTTGAATGATCACTTGGGTATGAGAAAGCTTTCTGCAAGCCGTGCAACCGTGTGACAATTAAATGGCGTGTGTAAATTGGCGCCAAAGAAGGCAAATGTGGGTTTGTCAGCCAATAAAGCCATGGCGACCGTTTTTTATTCCATATGATCCACATTGACTACCTTCAAAAAGGGAAAACAATTAGTGGCGAATATTATACCAACTTATAGTGTCGATTTAATGAGGAATTGAAAAAAAAATGACCGCATTTGGTCAAGAAAAAAGTTCTTTTCCACCACAACAATATAAGGGTGCACACATGTTCAGTTTCCATGGCAAACATCTATGAATTAGGCTACGAATTGCTTTCTCATTCGCCCCATTCTCCAGATTTAGCCCCGAGTGACTATTTATTGTTCCCGAACTTGAAGAAATGTCTATTTGATGACCTCGACAAATCATATTTGTCGAAAGGAATAAAAAAATTGGATCAAGTGTCTAGACTAGAACTCAAAGAGGATTATGTTAAAAAATAAAATATCTTTTTATATAAAAAAACCTGTGTTTCATTCAAAAAGACATGGACTTTTTGATCGTCCCTCGTATTTTTAATATTTTTCGACACTTTATCTTATTTTATACGTTTATAATTTATCCCTTTCCATAAGTTAACGTTTAATATAACTGAATAATAATTTTTGTTGTATGTAGGTACTGAACAAGTTGGCAAATCCACAAACTTCCAGGCAGTACCAGGATGTGGTATGAAGTGTACCATTTCTCACCTTGCAGATGTACTTAAAAGCAAAGGAGGCAAAGACAATACCGAATTAATTAATTTTACTAATTTGGTCAATGCTGGTAGCTCCGGAGTGTTCACTGTTAAAGGAGTACAGGTACTATTTTTCTTGTTGTTAATTTATTTTGCATCGTTAACCACATTTAAATATAATAGTTTTTTTAATATTTGATGGAATCGACAAAATGAAAGGTGATACAATTAAATGGCTACACCAAATCTAATAATTAAACAATATTAACATACTCTATGTAATGTCTAGTAATAACTGTCTAATAAATTCGGTAATTATTTTTTTGCGATTTTGGTGATATTTTGACCTACAGGAGAGTGGTTGGAAATTACTATAAAATCGTTTTCGTTTATAAAATCACGACGATAGATTGAAACAACTCGATCATTACGATAAATTGCTCACATTTATCGCAGTGTCTAAACCAGCTTTTAGAGTAAGAATTATTCAGGTGAATTTCATTATTAATAAAATAAAACTGCTTAAATTAAAACAATTAAATTTTTATTTTTGAAATATTTTAGTTGTTTATAGATTCTTTTTTCAACAGATCAAAGATAAAAGTTTGTAACCCACAAATCAAATTTTTTCAGGAAATAGAAAAAACGTTCCATTTAAGTAATTTGATGAGGACTTAACCCAATAATTTTTTTCATTAATTTATAGATCAATTATTGACCTATAAATTTTTTAAAAATAAATAAACGTTTTTTCTACTTCCTAAAAAAAAGTTGGTTTGTGGGTTACAGCCTTTTACCTTTCAACAGTCGATTTGATTTTAACAGCTTTACTATAATTTTTAATTTTTGCATGTTTAGATTGACGTAAGCCACTCTCAGAACATAAAACTGGGCCAGTTGATTGGAGTGAGCTCTACTCTCGAAAATGATGGAGGGGATTATGACGTGATTGTAGGAAATAGAGAATGGATGAATAGAAACGGTTTTATCATAGCTCCGGAGGTAGAAAGAAACATGACGGCAGAGGAAGAACAGGGGCGATCTGCTGTACTTTGTGCAATCAACGGTAAGTTTGAATAATGTTTGATATCTCGGCTATCAACTCCTTTATCTCTTAATATTTTGATTAACGTGTCATGATGCACCTTATCGAACGTCTTTTCATAATCAATAAAAATGGTAAAGACAACTTTAAGTTGATTTCGACATTTCTGAAAACATTCAGAAAAATTGCTTCTCTAATCTACATTCACAATCAAGATGCAGTAGAAGTAAACAAACCGAGACACATTCACTGTTATAACGAGCACTCCTGAATCATGATTTACAATGGATTGTACATTTTAAATCACAAATGATGATTTACAAATTTTATACATTTTAAATCATGATTCAGGAGTGCTCCTTGTAACAGTTAACGTGTCTCGGTTTGTTTACTTCTACTGCATCTTGATTGTGATTTTAGTATAGTTTCCAATCCATCTCTAAATACAAACTGCGTTTCATCATGAACTTATTCACACTTATTCCTTATTCTACTGCGGGTGATACGTAGGAATAACTTCAAACTATGAATCGCAAGACTTATCCGCATATAGTCGCTAAAGAGTTTCGTGCGTATTTTTGGTAAAAATGTTTTCTTCGTTATTTAGTTTTAACATATCTGCTGATATGTTATCAGGATCAACAGCTTTCCTTTTTTTCCAACTTCATAGCATACAGTACTTCTATTTAGTATTTATGGTCCTTCATCTTCGTCTTCAAAGTCCATTGACAATATTTTAAGGAATTACATATATAGTTTTAAACTTGACATTCTTCATTTCAGGTAGCATAATAGCAATATTCAGTGTAGCTGACACTGTGAAACCGGAGGCCCATTTAGCGGTATATACTTTGAAAAAAATGGGACTAGAAGTAATTCTTTTGACTGGAGATAATCGAAAAACTGCGGCCAGTATAGCAAGACAAGTGGGAATCACTAAAATATACGCCGAAGTACTTCCATCACATAAAGTTATACGAGTACAAAGGTAAGGAATAATTTAATAACATGCAAAAATGCTTCCGCTGAAAAAGTTTGGTAATTCAAGGAAAATTTTGAAACGATTTACGAATTTATATTTTTTAATCTGCTATTTTTAGTATCTAAGCTTAGTATCTGCTTGAGGTTAACACTTTTTTCTATGCGAAGTTCTTTAAGTTGCGTGTACTTATACTTGTATGTGTTTGCTCAGAATCGCATTGAGAGAGATTTTTCTTCTTCTTGAGGTTATATCTTCTATCGAAGGTTGGATATTAACATGGAAATTATTATTTTACTCACAGCAGCTCTAAATATTTTTTGGTTAGAGCTCAGACTAAACCATTCCCTTAGATTTCGTAACTAGGAGGTTCGTCTTCCTCCTACATCTCTTTTACCTTTTATCTTGCCCTCTATAATCAAACGCAGTAGACTATAACGAGGACCTCTTAACGAGTCTTTACTACATAATAAATGTTTAATTTTCAAAAATTTTGCCCTTGCTGTTTCTATACGGCTTTTCTCTTGCGTTTGTTCTGCGTTTTGATTAACCAATGTTCCTAGATATTTGTATACCCTTTTTATCTGTTTTTGAAGTGAAAACTTCTTTAGGGACGTTGTTTATTTATTTATTTTTTTATTTATTTATTTAAAACTTACAAACACCACCTAGGTAGTAATTACATGTAAGAGTGCTCATTACTTGGTATAACAATATACACACAAAAAGTACAAAAAAATACAATATACACACAAGTACAAAATAAAAGTACAGAAAGTAAACACATTAAAAAAAAAGACACAAGTTAAAAAAATTTTAAAATTGAGCCCATTACTTATCTATTGATGATAACATTTTTTAATATCCCTTACACTGCAGTTAAAGAGGTCTATATCACAGATTTTTATTAATGCATTACACTGATATTGCATATAGTTTATTATTGCACAAGGATTATATGGACTACAAGAAAATAGGTCATTACTGTTTACTCTTAGGTTGACCTTTGGCACATGAAACCTAATAAATTTGATCAAACCACATGTCTTATATTTAACATTGTTAATAATATTATCTATAAACACAACACAATGCATATTTCTTCTTTGCTCTAATGACTGCAAGCCAGTTGTGCGATTTTTGGATAGGGGAAAAAGCATTGAATTCACGACCGTCATCGCTTATGCAATATATTATTTGTATGTACATATAAATTATATAGAAGTATTTAAATTTAAAATAAATGTAAAACCTATTTTAGGATGGAGAAAAAAGATTTATTTCGCGACCGTCATCTCTTCGACGAAATAAATTTTGTACGTATCTATATTATGTGTATCTATACATAAATTGTATTGAAGTAATTAAATTTAAAATAAATGTAAAACCTATTTTCGATAGGGAAAAGGATTTATTTCACGACCGTCATCTCTTCGGCGGAATAAATTTTGTACGTATATGTATTGAAGTGAAAACTTCTTTAGGGACGTTGTGCACTTTTTGGATGGGAAAAAGTATTAAATTGGCGACCGTCATTGCGACCGTCATCGCTTCGAAGAAATAAATTTTTGAAGTGGAAACTTCTTGAGGGTCGTTGTGCACTTTTTCGATGGGGAAAAATTATTAAATTAGCGACCGTCATCGTTTCGACGAAATAAATTTTTGAAGTGAAAATTTTTTTAGGGACGTTGTGCACTTTTTAGATAGGGAAAAAGATTAAATTAGCGAACGTCATCGCGGCCGTCATCGCTTCGGCAAAATACATTTTTAAAGTGAAAACTTCTTTTGGGGACGTTATGCACTTTTTAGATGGGGAAGAAGTATTGAATTAGCGACCGTCATCTCTTCGGCGAAATAAATTTTTGAAGTGAAAACTTCTTTAGGGACGTTGTGCACTTTTTGGATGGAAAAAAGTATTAATTTATCGACCGTCATCGCTTCGATGAAATAAACATTTGAAGTAAAAACTTCTTTAGTGACGTTGTGCTCTTTTTGGATGGAAAAAAGTATTAATTTATCGACCGTCATCGCTTCGATGAAATAAATTCGTGAAGTGAAAACTTCTTGAGGAACGTTGTGCACTTTTTGGATGGGGGAAAAGTATTGAATTATGGACCGTCATCGCTTCGACGAAATAAATATTTGAAGTGAAACTTCTTTAGGGATGTTGTGCACTTTTTCGATGGAAAAAAGCATTAAATTAGCGACCGTCATCGCTTTGATGAAATCAATTTTTGAAGTGGAAACTTCTTGAGGGACGTTGTGCACTTTTTGGATGGAGGAAAAGTATTGAATTATGGACCGTCATCGCTTCGACGAAATAAATATTTGAAGTGAAACTTCTTTAGGGACGTTGTGCACTTTTTCGATGGAAAAAAGCATTAAATTAGCGACCGTCATCGCTTTGATGAAATCAGTTTTTGAAGTGAAAACTTCTTGAGGAACGTTGTGCACTTTTTGGATGGAGGAAAAGTATTGAATTATGGACCGTCATCGCTTCGACGAAATAAATATTTAAAGTGAAACTTCTTTAGGGACGTTGTGCACTTTTTCGATGGAAAAAAGCATTAAATTAGCGATCGTCATCGCTTTGATGAAATCAATTTTTGAAGTGGAAACTTCTTGAGGGACGTTGTGCACTTTTGGATGGGGAAAAATATAAATTAGCGACCTTTTGAAGTGAAAACTTCTTTAGGAACGTTGTGCACTTTTGGATGGGGGAAAGGTATTGAATTAGGGACCGTCATCGCTTCGACGAAATAAATATTTGAAGTGAAACTTATTTAGGGACGTTGTGCACTTTTTCGATGTAAAAAAGTATTAAATTAGCGACCATCATCGCTTCGATGAAATCAATTTTTGAAGTGGAAACTTCTTGAGGGACGTTGTGCACTTTTTGGATTCGGAAATATTATATTAGCGAACCTTAATGGCTTCGACGAAATAAATTTTTGAAGTGAAAACTTCTTGAGGAACGTTGTGCATTTTTTGGATAAGGAAAAATTATTAAATTAGCGACCGTCATCGCTTCGACGAAATAAATTTTTTAAGTGAAAACTTTTATAGGGACGTTGTGCACTTTTTGTATTGAGGAAAAGTATTGAATTAGGGCCGTAATCGCTTCGACGAAATAAATTTTTGAATTGAAAATTTCTTTAGGGACGTTGTGCACTTCTTCTATGGGGAAAAAGTATTGAATTTACGACCGTCATCACTTCGCTGAAATAAATTTTGTGCATATATAAATTACGTGTATGTATACATAAATAGCATAGGGCATACGCATCGCGTATATCGTATATGGTATACCTAGGTATAGCACTTCTTTTAGGATGGGGTAAAAGCATTGAGCTCGTAATTTATACAGGGTGTTTCATTAATAATTGTCCATATAGTAACTGGAGAAACCTTAGCACAAAATACGAAGATTTAACCTAAAACACTTAAATAAAATTTGTTCCTTACTGAGTTACAGGGTGTTTTATCTTAAAATTTAAAAATTATTTACTTGGCAGAAAGTATAGGTACTGTACAAACTACTAAATTATGTTAAAAGAACGTTTGTGGCTATTACCAGATGCGTACGACGGGGGAAAGTGAATGGTTGACCCTTTCCAAATTCTACGCCACTGGCGAAATTGCTATTTTAGTTCAATTTTTGGATTCTCCAATACTTTCTATGAAAATAATATGCTCTTCATTCGTAACGATAAAGTCATTAGTTTTCGAGATCTTTGAAGTTAAAAATGAAACGACACGGTTATTTTGATTAATGTATTGTGCCACTTCATTTTTATTTTCAAATATGTCGAAAATTAATCAGTTTATCGTTACAAATGAAGAGTATATTATTTGTATAAAAAGTATGGCAAAATCAGAAAATTACACTAAAATAGCAATTTTGTCAGTGACGTAGAATTTGGGAAGGGTCAACCAGACACTATCCCCTGTCGTACGCCTCTGGTAGTAGCTAGAAACGTTTATTTATCTTAATTTAGTAGGGTGTACACTACCTACACTTTTTGCCAAGTATGATAGGTATACGCCAAATAGTTTGAAAGTACTGGGTACAAATAATTTTTAAATTTTAATCATATGAATCATATCACAAATTAATCAAAATAACTGTGCCGTTTCATATTTAACTTCAAATATCTCGAAAACTAATGACTTTATCGTTACCAATGAAGAGTATATTATTTACGTAGAAAGTATTGGAGAATCTAAAAATGGCACTAAAATAGTAATTTCTCCAGTGGCGTAGAATTTGAGAAGGGTCAACCACTCACCATCCCCTGTCGTACGCCTCTGGTAGCAGCTAGAAACGTTTGCTTATCATGATTTAGTAGTGCGTGTAGTAGTCGTACTTTCTGCCAATTATGAAAAGGATACGTCGAATAGTTTTAAATGCTGAACAAAAATAATTTTTAATATTTAAGATAAAACACCCTGTAACTCAGTATGGAACCACATTTTATTTAAGTGTTTTAGGTTAAATTTTCGTATTTTGTGCTAAGGTTTCTCCAGTTACTATATGGACAATTACAGTACCGGCGCTAGGGTACAAGGTGCCCGCCTCCAAAACTAGCATAGGCGCCCTTTAATTTTCATATAAGTAGTATTTTGTATAATACCAGCCATAAAAAGGTCATTTTGCCGCCCTCCAAGAGGGGGCGCCCGCCTGCACTGCATCCTTTGCAGACCCGTTATCGCCGGCCCTGGACAATTATTAATGAAACACCCTGTATACTATAAGAAGTTTTCACTTCTGTCGGCACTCCCACGAGTGCCTGTAATTTTTTTTATTAAGTCACGCTGTTTAGCAATCAAAACACAAATAAGGTTCTATAAGCTAATTTGCTATCTTTATACAGGGTGTCCAGAAACTCTACCGACAAACGAAGACAGGAGATTCCTCAGATAATTTTAAGACAATTTAACCAAATTCACCTACATACTTAGTCCGTTCCGAAGGGAGCTAGAGCTATTTGAAGATGGCGACTTATAATTAGTTTTTCTTAAATACCTCCAGAACGCTTTTAGTTGGAAAAACGAAAATGGGTACACATATTTATCTTCTAGAGATAAATCGATTCCATCCATTGTGAATTTCTAGTAACAGTCATAGGAAATTTTCATAGAAAAGGGTCATAGAAAAATTTTCATTTTTCTAAATAGAAGAGTTCTGGAGATATTTAAGAAAAACAAATTACCAGACCCCATCTTCAAATAGCTCTAATTCATTTATGGGACATTCCACGAACATACGCCTGTTTTGGATTACTTCGACAACGAATATTTTACTGTGCAACATAAGAAGTACGAAAGTAAATGGCGCTAATAATTATTCCAATAAACAACAATGTAATTTGCAATTTACTTTCGTTCTTCTTATTTTGTACAGTAAAATATTCGTTGTCGAAGTAATCCAAAACAGGCGTATGTTCGTGGAATAGGGATAGGAAGCATTTTCAGACAGATAAATTGAGTTAAATTGTCCTAAAATAATCTGAGGAATCTCCTGTCTTCGTTTGTCGGTAGAGTTTCTGGACACCCTGTATTATTAATGTGGAGTGTCTCGTTGTCTTTTTGATGTTTTGTAATGACCATGAATATTGTTTTCTTTAAGTTTATTTTAATACGATATATGGTATACTTTTCGTTCAACCGTTCCAGTATGTTTGTCAGACTTTGTAGAGTTGAAGTAAATTGACAGTGTCATCGGCATATCTTATATTATTAAGGATTTCACAATTTATGATAATCCCATCATTATACCCTCCAAAAGCTTCTTGGAAGACGGTTTCGCTGTATATATTAAACAGCACTGGTAACAATATACAGCACTGTTTTACATCCCGAAGAATTTCTATTTCTTCCGACATTTGATCCTCAATTCCTATTTTGACTTTCTGGTTCCAGTAGAGCTTTTAAATTACTATGATGTTGCAGCTGTCATGGTTTTTCAGTTTTAAGATATTAATTAGTATGTCGTATTTGACCTTGTCAAATACTTGTTCGAAATCAGTAAAGCATGTGTACATGTCTTGCTTCATGTCTAGATTTCTTTGCATGAGCACATTTATACCGAATAATGCTTCCCTAGTTCCCATACCATTTCTAAAGCATACAATTTATTATCACTAATTTCATCTATTTTCCGATTCTGCTATTCGAAGAAAAGTAGTAAATTTGTTTCATAATCTTATTTTACTGTTTTTAGGTTACAGGCCAAAGGAATAAAAGT
Organism: Diabrotica virgifera virgifera; assembly: GCF_917563875.1. Lineage (NCBI taxonomy): Eukaryota > Metazoa > Arthropoda > Insecta > Coleoptera > Chrysomelidae > Diabrotica > Diabrotica virgifera. The sequence goes on along the minus strand of NC_065445.1, from coordinate 243,860,042 downwards.
GTGTATGGTAGGAGATGGCATCAATGATTCTCCAGCTCTGGCTCAAGCAGATGTCGGTATGGCCATTGCCACCGGTACTGACGTTGCTGTAGAAGCGGCTCATGTTGTACTTATGAGGAATGATCTCTTGGACGTCGTAGCTTGTTTGGAATTATCTAGGAAGACTGTCAACAGGATACGGCTAAATTTCTTCTTTGCTAGTGTTTATAATATTCTAGGTGAGAAACTGTTTCTTAATATGTATACGAGTTGGGGTGTTATGAATAGGATCGTATCCAACTTGGTGTCTATGCATTTTGACGTTGCGACCCTGACAGAAATTGTGGGGACATCTGGTGACTGTCTCAATTTGAATCAAACAAATTTTCCTATTGGGCTGACCAACTATCCCTATATAAACAATGGTTAAACATTTAAACTGTTCAAATTTTATATCTCCAAACATATTTTTAGGTATACCTTTAGCTGCCGGCGCCTTCAGCATGATCGGATTCATGCTGGCTCCATGGATGGCCTCTGCCGCTATGGCCTTAAGTTCCGTCTCCGTCGTAGGCTCGAGTTTGTTACTTAAAATGTGGAAGAAATCGACCAAAGAACAACTTGAAACTGCCGAATACTTAGCCACCAAAAACAACGACCATTTGGAAACGATTTCGATTCACAGAGGATTGGACGATATCGATAATATCACTGAGAGTTCGTCCAAATTTACAAGGTATAGCAAATAGAGGAATATATGGTGGATTGTATATACTTAATTAAGTTCAAAGTTCATATTGCAGTAGATTTCTGGAATTCTTTTCAAAAATATCAACAATTGCTTGCATTGCTATATATGTAGCTCATTCGGAAGACAAATCACAAATCTAAACACAACTTTTTTCAGGAGACAAATATGGATTTTTTAGATCTTAATTTAACTGTAAGTTTTAAATAGTAACTGCTAAAATTTATAAATTAAAAATTAAGAATATGGATAATTGAGTGTTTCTAATTGTGTAACAGACAAAACCAAAAAACTATGATAGCTGATTTAAGAGGAAACAATAGCGATTAACAGGTAGCGAAAACGCTTTCCAAGATTGCGGCTGTAATTTTGAATATTTTTTCGAGATATTTGGCACACGTATTCGTAATATAATAAAGAATGGCGGTACAGAGCCCAATTTGAAAAATATATTAGTATGTGAAAATTACTCTGTAATTAAATACAATATTAGAAAAAAACGAGCCTGTACCGCCATTAAGAAGAACAAAAAAATACACTTTCTTCAAATAAATTTTTTTATCCGATGCCTAGATTTTGTGTCATTGTGGAACTACTAATGAAATAAAAAATTTTAGTAGTTCCAAAATGACACAAAATCTGGGCATCGGATAAAAAAGTTTATTTGAAGAAAGTGTATTTTTTTTGTTCTTCTTAATGGCGGTACAGGCTCGTTTTTTTAATATTGTATTTAATTACAGAGTAATTTCCACATATTAATATATTTTTCAAATTGGGCTCTGTACCGCCATTCTTTATTATATTACGAATACGTGTGCCAAATATCTCGAAAAAATATTCAAAATTACAGCCGCAATCTTGGAACGCGTTTTTGCTACCTGTTGATCGCTACTGTTTCCTCTTAATAAAGAAAAATGAACAATATTTTGAGTTATGTCACTTTTGTTTTAAAATATTAGTTAAATTTTTTAAAAATTAACGAAAAAAGCTATGGCACTTGAATATGAATAATCAATCACATTACCGCGATCTTATGAATTTGGAAGTAGCTATCTATGTGACACTTTTCCTGTTAAAAGTATAGAATTTTTTAATCAATTTAACAAGATAATTGGAATTATGCATTTTTTGAGTTGTGTCACTCTTCTTTCGGATGAGCGATATGTATTTTCTTCTAAGCTGTGGTTTCGGATTACCTTTATTTTTTATATTTAACTTATATTTTATTTTTGTAATGATATTTTCAGCACAATTAATTAGCTTATTCACTGTAACATATGCTTACATATCGGTCATTCCACATAAACGTAGACGTCGAGGAAAGATAATTCGTTTTACTTATAATTCATTTTTTTTACAATTGCAATTCACCATAATATAAATATTTGACAAACTAGCTCATGATTTTGACGTTTTATATAAAAATGTAACCATAATCACAATGGAATAACCGATATAAATTTTGCTTTGGCTATGAGTATCTTTAGATTTTCTGATATAAAAATATGGTATTGTTCTTATCTAAAAAAAATATAACATATTCAATATGTTATCAAAGGAAAAAGCGAAACTTTTGTATAATATTCATCTATTTTATTTAAATATTTAACCTACACATTGGTAAATATCTTTGTTTATTTTTACATATTTAGTTTTAAGACTTTTTATTTTCTATGCACTTTTGTTGCAACACATGTACTATGTGTATTTATTTTTATCGTTTAATAGATATTGGTTCACGTGAACCAGACAATCACTTCTGATCTAAATCTTTGCTGGCCTTAGAACCAGATTCAACTTAACACCCGTCATCAAATTAGGGATCTGCATTATCACCATGTATATCAGATGTTATATACAGGGTGTTAGTAAATAAGCGTGAAAAACTTTAAGGGATAATTCTACAAATTCCGCAAATGCTTTGTTTCCGAGATACAGGGTGTTGACATTTTTATTTCAAACTGTCAATTTTTTTATTGCTCTAAGACCGGTTGAGATATGAAAATTACATTTGGTGGGTTTCAAGAGGTAGTTATTGCGCATTTTTTGGCAAACAAATAACAATTTTATATTCATCATTGGCGCACCTACGGGTAATGGTCTGATTTTCTTTAAAGAAAAAAATGGTGCGCCACTGAGATATTTCAAATTAAAAATAATTTTTGTATTCCACGTTTGATTTATGAAAAAGAACCTTTCTTGTATTTTTTCCTATGGTGCACCGTTTTATGCGAAAAAATAAAACATCTTCGAGCGTATTTTTCATTTCTTAATACATTATCAAGAACTCTCCATTATAATAATACCAAAGTAGAACAATAACAGGAAATATTACTAAAAAGATTTTAACTAGGTGCAAAGCTACAACAAATGTTCAAAATTACGTCCTTTAAAGGAGACAGAATAATTTTATATTCACCATTGGCGTCGGTACAGGTAATAATCTGAATTTTTTAAAGAAAAAAATAGTACGCCACTGAGAAACGTCAAATTAAAAATCATTTTTGTATTCCTCGTTCAATTTACGACAAAAAATCATTCTCGCTTTTTTTCATATGCGGCACCATTTTTATACAAAACAATAAAACATCTTAACGCTTACAAATTATTCGAGGTATTGTCCTTTTCATGATCATTTTTCAGTGCGTAACAAATGATAGGAAAAAGGGTAAGTCCGTGATAATACACATTTATGACATTTATTCTAACATGACTTTTTAGTTAAATCTGACAGTTGTCACATTTTATTTTCAATTTGGAATAAAAACAAATCAAATGTGTTTCTTGCATTTATAAAATGGTATTTTCTTTGATTTGTATAGTCTTATAAATTATACAGATTATATTTGTAATATTATTATCTAATAAAAAAAAATTATTTTTTTATTATGACGCCATCTATCGACAACTAGAATAACTAGAATAAATGTTATAAAAATGTCACCGACGAAATGTAATCACCGACGTGCCTTTTTTTCTGTCACATACAATTTAATGCGTTAGAAAGAAATCGAAAAACTGTGACGCACTGAAAGATGATCATGAGAAATACTGTATATTCCATAAATATCGCACCTTGAAAACCATAGGGCAGTAACTGCAAAAATCATAATATCGAGTTATGAGCATTTTAAGTTTTTGTAAAATTAATTTTATTTCCTGTAGTTCCAAAAATTAAACTACAAACCTGATATTTGGTATAATTGTCTTTAATTTTGCTTATTTTTATATGAATTAAGAAGTACATAAAATTTTCTAAAATTAATAGGTGTTTTAGCACATACGGCCATATGGTTTTAAAAAATATATCAATTTTCGCAAATGACGCAGTAAAAATGCATATCAAATAACAGGTTTTTTATTGATTGTACTTATTTATTACAGATTTTTAGTGTTAACACTTAATCAAAGTGTTGCATATTATCATCTGTCTGTTCGTCTTCTATTGTTGCATTGGTCACGTGTAAATCTGCATAAAACCTATGATAGTGCTCTTGAATAACATTAGCCTTACATAATGAGAGTCTACATCTTGTTTTTTGAGATTGCATATTCCTGGTGGATGCGAATATGCTTGACTTAGTTCCATCTTAGCCACCATCCCTCGTTGTCTTTGCCTTATATTAATGGTTCTGAACTCTGTATCGTTAAAGCTTGCCTTAACCTGAAACTTATTTTTAGATGTCTTCTCCACCTAGTTCATCTTATGTCATTCCAGACGACAGAAGACCTGATTTCCAGCCACGTAAATTGGTCGTCTTTTAAAGCCTTTTTTTGTTTCTCAATCAAAGAATGCACGTTATCTACCGTATTTTGGGAGTGACCCGTTATCAAAAATTTGTGGGTAATTTTAGGTATGTTTTCAATTTCTGTACTGCATATTGATAAAGATAGACAATATATACTTGTTCTTATTTCGCCCACAGTAGTTACCTGAGTATAATATTATTTTTTTTCCCTGGCATGGTTCCTCAGAAATTGTAACAGGAACGACGCTATTTCATTTGAATCACGATTAGCAATTCGCCTGAACCAAAGACAGAAGTGTCCTGCATTTGTGGTCCAGTAAAAAATTGTGAAATTAAATAATGTTGATAATCTGCTTTTGTAATAAAATAAAGAGACTTTGCCTGAAAGCGTCGGTAGTAATGATTTTAAATCAAAACAAGCAGTGATGCAATTTTGGATTTTGCAGATTTTAAGTCATTTATTTCTCTTTCCTATTGAGTTCCACTTCCTGACGGTGAGTATTATAGACTGTTTCTAATGTCGATTTATCTAATTAATTTCTGTAACTTTTTCACAGCAAGCAAAGGTATTTTTAAGCTTAAAGGAGTGTATATTAAATTCTGTGTGAAATATGGTTATCATCGTAGCGTAATTTCCGAACACCGAAACTTTTTCTGTGCAAAATTTTATATAATCGCGATGAATATCAGCAAGAGTTTTGTCATCGCTGACGAATTATCTGGTAGTTTGTTTCCTTAGGTAGTGAGATTTCACTCTAAGGATGGACTCAATGTAAACCATTTTGTTTTGTTTCAAGACTTCGTTGATTCTTCTTCCATTCTTATGAGTTCCTCGCTTTTCTTTTGGGATAAACCCATCTGCAGTACGACGTTGTATATTAATTTGTTATAGTCTTGTCGCTTATTTCCAGTGTTGCAATGAAAACTCTCTGCAGCACTCGTATGTTTTGTTGCATTCAAAAGATTTTTCCTTAGTACATCTCGCTTTTATTTTACGGGCGTGGGTCACATTTTGCACATATTGCCATATAGATCTAAGTTTTTGTTCCAATTTTAGAACCGTAGAGCATCAACTGCAGATAATGCCTGATGGTATAAAAAGAAGAATCGATTTTTGATAAAAGCCATAGGGATGTATCTTTCTGGTGCCGAACTTAAAATTTTTTTGCAGATGCTGCTATATAGCATTAAAAAATAGATTTTTTTTCCTATTAGACTGCATTCAAAGGTCATTTCATGAAAAAATTGCAGTTATTGCCATATGGTTTTCAAGGTGCGATATGCATAGAAACTTATTTCAAATACTTTGTAAACATTAAGATATTTTATTTTTTTGCATAAAAACGGCGCCTCATATGAAAAAAAGACAAAAACGATTTTTTGTCGTAAATTGAACGAGGAATTCAAAAATTATTTTTAATTTGACATATCTCAGTGGCGTACTATTTTTTTCTGTAAAAAAATCGGGCCATTACCCGTACGCGCGTCAATGGTGAGTATAAAATTACTCTGTCACCTTTAAAGGTGGTAATTTTGAACATTTGTTGTAGCCTTGCGCGTAGTTAAAATCTTTTTAGAAATATTTTCTGTTATTGTTCTAGGTTGGCATTATTATATTGGAGAGTTCTTGATAACGTATTACGAAATGAAAAATACGCGCGAAGATGTTTTATTTTTTTGCATAAAAACGATGCACCATATGAAAAAAGACAAGAAAAGTTCTTTATCATAAATTAAACGTGAAATGCAAAAATAATTTTTAATTTAAAATATTCCAGTGGGGATAATTTTTTTTTATTTAAAAAAATTCCGACCATTATCCGTAGGCGCGCCAATGATGAATATAAAATTGTTATTTGTTTGCCAAAAAATGCGCAATAACTACCTCTTGAAATCTACCAAATTTAATTTTCATAGCTTAAAAGGTCTTAGAGCAATAAAAAATTCGCAGTTTGAAAAAAAAATTCAACACCCCGTATCTTGGAAACGAAGCATTTGCGGACATACGTTTATAGAGCAAACTGTCATTATTTAACACCCTGTATAGGCCCACACAAAAGATTATTACCTCCTTCATGAGACTTTTTTTTTTATTGAGTTATTCATGTCGAGTTGGACGTTTCTAATATGAAAAATTTTCAGGAGGGAGACGGTTCGTAAATATAGAGGTTTATAAACTTTGGTGCATCTATGGTGGTTCCTGTTTATCTGAACCATCTCAGATAGTTAAGGGGTGGTTACCCCCTACTATAGGGGTTGATGAAGTAACACTACTCACAGTATATTCATTTATTTATAAGTTGAAGTAACTACGGTAAAGAGTTGGTGGCTAAATATTTATCCGCTGTGATGTTTACCCGCTGGGATCTCAAATACCCATGATTAATCTTTACGCAATGAATTTAGAACGTCGAATGTGGAATCCCCTGTTTATGTTTTGGTATATATAAAAAGTGAAAGTGTTTGTATTATAAATGCTGAATCAACTTGATTATAAATAAAGAATAATATTTGCTACTACAGCTGACCTTGCATTATCGATAACTGATACACTTGTATAGTAATATAGGTCAATCATGTTTATGATAAACAACGCGTATTCGTTTACCAAGGACATTTAAATATTAAAAGAATTAGTCTTGCCCTTAATAAGATGGTTACTAAGAGATGCTGTGAATCCCAATACACATCCGACAACTGGAGTAAGTATCCTTGAAAATTTGTCGGAAAATATTACCAGTAAATTGTATTTTTATCAAAATATTCTGCAAAAAAAAACCCATCATTTATGACTCTATAGTGGACGCACATATCCACGTATAGTCCCCACATATGAGGGGTGCATCATAAAGAGTAATAAAATTATACCCATTGTTAACAATTGGGTTAACCAAGTGTCCAAAAATCTTGGAAAGATCTTGGATTAGAGATGTACAAGCACAGGTGCAGGATCGTAAATAGAAGAGCTCTTGCTTTAATATCGAAATATCAATATTGTGCCTCAAAAGAAATACTGTAGATGGCAAAGGTATTAAGGAGAAAAATGAGCAGACATATAATTCCACTAAAGCTAAAGATAAATTAAAAAGAACGTATAACTAGGACAATTGTATTTATTGTAAATGAGAAAAACAAAATAATAATAAACAAGAGTACAAAAAAAATATATAGTTAAAGGAAAAAACCTTAAAATCCTATTCTAGCTCAACTTTAGAAATAAATGTAACAATAAATTAACTTACAAACTTACAGATATGTTGACTAGTCCGTGACATAAACTTACTAAAATAAAACGGAAAAAAAGTTCGTCTTTAAAGCACAAACGGTGTGGAGGCTGAGTTTGTCCAATCTGAGAATTTTCAGTAGTAATTGCACAAGAGCTCTAAAATTCTATATTAATTTTAGAGATCGAGTGCAATTTGTTGCGATTATTTCATGAATAAAACTGTTAAAAAAAAATTTATTGTAATTTATACAGGGTGTAACGAAAATACAGGTCATAAATTTAACCACATATTCTGGGACCAAAAATAGTTTGATTGAACCTAACTTACCTTAGTACAAATGTGCATATAAAAAAAGTTACAACCCTTTGAAGTTACAAATTGAAAATCGATTTTTTTCAATATATCGAAAACTATTAAAGTTTTTTTATTGAAAATGGACATATAACATTCTTATGACAGTAGCATCTTAAGAAAAAATTATAGAGAAATTTGGACACCCTATAAAAATTTTACGGGGGTTTAGTTCCTTTAAACCCCCCAAACTTTTGTGTACGTTCCAATTAAATTATTATTGTAGTACCATTACTTAAACAAAATATTTCTAAAACTTTTTTAGCTCTTAGTACTTTTTCGAAAAGTGAGTTTTTATCGAGATATTTTGAATATTTGTCAAATCCACCACATATTTGTATATGGTTAAGTACGATTATGGAGACTTGGTAATAATATGAAAATTTATGTATGATTTACATTTTTAGGTATATTTTGAACAGTATTAAAAAGAAGCCATATCTCGATAAAAAGTGCCTTCTCGAAAAAATACAAAGAGGCAAAAAAGTTTTAGAAACATTTTGTTTAACTAATGGTATCGCAGAAATAGTTTAATTGGAGCGTACACAAACATTTAAGGTGTTTAAAGGAACAAAACCCCCATAAAATTTTTATGTAAACATATTATAAAAGAAGCTGCAACTCGATAAAAACTGCCTTTACGAAAAAATACTAAGAGCCAAAAAAGTTTTAAAAATATTGAGTTTAACTAATGGTATCAGAATAATAATTTAAATGGAACGTACAGAAAAGTTTGGGGGGGTTTAAGGGAACAAAACCCCCATAAAATTTTTATGGGGGCACAAATTGCACTATAATTTTTCTTTAAGATGATCCTGTCGTAAGAATGCCACGTATCCATTTTCGATAAAAAATCTCTAATAGTTTTCGATATATTCGAAAAAATCGATTTTTATTTTGTAACTTCAAAGGGCTATAACTTTTTTTCTGTGCATATTTGTACTAAGGTAAGTTACGTTCATTGGAACTATTTTTGGTCCCAGAATATGTGATTTAATTTATGACCTGTATTTTTGTTACACCCTGTATATCTAAGTATAAATTAGTACATATAAACAAACAGTTGTTATAAATATTAATTTGACGGTTGAAAGTCATCACTTTTATAATTTTAACTATTTAGAATGGGAAATAAGCCACAATATTATTAAAAAATGATTTTTATTAACGTTTCGACGCCCAAATCGGGTGCCGTTGTCAAAATACAAAATACTATTAATATAAACAAAAATGTTGTTGCTTAGTAAAAAAATTCTTCTAATAATTTATTTAATTTGACTCATTTATATCGGCAATTCAGATACATATGATACATTTTAAAGTAGAAGATAATTATTTATATGATATTATATTATATTATTTATATTATATGATACATTTATACTTTTATAATTTTTAAAACATTAATTGTCATTAATGTCACTGAATGTATTTTTTCGTAGCAACGAAGGGCATCTGACGTAATATACTTGACGACGGGAAATTATCAAAAATTGTCTATTTAATTTAGATTTCTGTAGCTTTCTATTGGTCAGAATCTCCTATGAATGAAATAATCAGTATAATTCTTTCATACAGCTGATTTTTGCAAGATTGTTTGATAAAAATATTTACAATTAACTGGTAGTATTGTTCGACAAATTTTTAAGGGTACCACAGTTGTTGGATGCACCAAAGTTTAGAAACCTATATATTTACGAAACGTCTCCCTCCCGAAAATTTTCCGAAATAGAAAAGTTGTCCGACGTGACATGAATAACTGTGGTAATAATTTTTTTCTTAAGTGTGGGCCCAAGACCTATAGCCTGCTCCAACTTACACATCCATAATGTTTGCCTTTGCAACATGTCACAATACAGGCAGAATCTTTAATTGCAAATAATATTGATTTCAGAACTAATTAAGTAAAATAATAAAAATATTTATAGATTAATAGATCAGTGGTAGCTAAAATTGTGATAGATGACTGATATTAAATATGTTTTTAATACTCATTCCAGAAATTTACACTGTATATATATAATCGGTTAGGATTTTATACATTTTCAACAATTTTCAGAAAATTCTCTGTACAAGAATTGCAAGAGAATGTAATAAACAAAAGCGTAGTAAGTAGTACAGAGTACAGTGTTCCTTTATGTTTTTCATTTTCTGCTTTGCCTTTTTCTGTTTTTATACACCTGTTTTAATATTACAATATTTTTCTTTTTTGTATTTTTTATTTTATATGTTTGTGTTCGTCTAACCTGTCCATTTTTTATTTTTTGCACCAGCTACGTATTTGTTAACAAAGCATGTATATATAGCATGTTTTTCAAAAACCATCACCCGATTAGCTGTTTTGTGTAGATAGAATAAGAATGTAATAGTTGTTACAAGATTATGCTTGTATGTTTATATGTTGGACGAGCAAATACACCACAATATTAACTCGTTCAAACCAATTACAAAAAGAAACAAAAAAGACTATATTAATAAATTACAAGCACTAACAGCACTAAAACGCACACTTTACCTTTTTATTTTCTTAATAACAATATATGTTGAGTTTACGAGAATTTGCCATGTGAGATTTCAATGTTTCAATAGTAAGTTCGTGGAAACAAATAACGGGTTCTATTGATTGATTACATAAATGAGTTGCACCTATACAATAAGGACAGAAAGAAAAAACCAAAAATTCCAATATTGCAACCATTCACTGTGATGGCTCACACATAACTACTCAGAGGGAAAGAAGAAAAAGAAAAGTGAAACATTGGCACCTCTTTTTTAGCTGAGTTCTTTAGTAAGTTCTTGTTTCAAACACACGCTAGCCAGAGAAAATTTTCAAACACTTACACTCTTATTAATAAACACGGACTAACTTCCGACTAACTTCAGTCAGAGTCAATAACATTCATTTTTCCTATTATACTCTGGTCTAATTAGCAAAATACAAGGAAAAGTTATTTACCAGAAATTTTGTTACGAGGGAAAAGAACAAATGTTTAATTGTCATGAGTGGTTCCTGAGATACAACCGGTCAAAGTTGACCGGCATTTACGGCAAATATATAAACAATAGGATCATAATTTTCGAACCATCACCTTTTTATTTTTGTCCTCTTTCTCTACACCAATTTTCATATCTTTAAAATACTCATAACATATATTATAATAAAAACTATCGATATTACGAGTGAAAATTGCCAAAAATAGCAAAATGTATGTGTATATACACTATACACCGTTCTTAGGCGTCAACGCCTTTCGGTAGGGATCTATGGGGGAGTTTCACCGAGCCGCAAGCCCTTATCCCTTGCCGTACTGCTCCCTCATAGGTCGATCAGATGCCCGCATATTCAGGTCTAAGCGCCAGATTCATATTTAGAATTTTATACTGACGCGTTAGCCTTTTTGTTTTCCGATGGCCTGGGCTGGGCTTGAACTCTCGTACCTCACGGCGAAGTGAAGTGCGGGTCAGCTGCTAGTCACACTGAGCTATCTGATCGACAAAAATAGCAAAATTCCAATCAAAAATTAGGTTGGAGAAAATGTAATCTCAAAGTTCAAAATCGGTATACGTTAAAAAAATGCATTTTCTCGGCTTCCCATGGAGCGATTTTCTTAATTTTTTTTTTGTTCCCAAGTAACTCGAGTGGAGCCATCTAACTAACGCATTATTAAATGTCAAACTTGCTTTTGTTTTGTTATAATAGATTAATTTATTTATAAGAAAAGAAAACAACATATTTTTTCCAGTTTCAGACTTTTTTTAAATAAACTTACTACAAGTGTACCTTTTAACGTTAAAACACAAATATTCTCATTTGAAATTTGTATAATTATTTAAACAATCTTTATTTAAACAAATTAAAAATCTTTGTTATAATAAATAAATTAATTTATTATAACAAAACAAAAGCAACTTTGACATTTAATAACGCGTTAGTTAGATGGCGCTACTCGAGTTATTTGGAACAAAAAAAGAATGAAGAAAATTGTTCATGGGAAGCCGAGAAAATGCATTTTTTAACGTATACCGATTTTGAACTTTGAGATTACATTTTCTCCAACCTAATTTTTGATAGGAATTTTGCTATTTTTGTCAATTTTCACCCGTAATGTCGATAGTTTTTATTATAATAATATATGTTATGAGTATTTTAAAGATATGAAAATTGGTGTAGAGAAAGAGGACGAAAATAAAAAGGTGAGGGTTTGAAAATTATGATCATATTGTTTATATATCTTTGCCGTAAATGACGGTCAACTTTGACCGGTTGTATCTCAGGAACCACTTATCACAATTAAACGTTTTTTCTTTTAAAAGAAGCGTCCTGCCATTTTTTTCCAATACCGTTTTCATGATTTAATTTAATTTAATATTTCCCGAGATATTCTATTTGTCTATAAGCCAAAAAATTGTTTATAATTTTAAAATATTCCTTAGGCCGTTTAAATAGTCCAATTTCAATTCTGTAAACTACGTTAGATAGGTACAGTGTCTTTTTATACAAAAATCATAGTTATTCTTATGTATCATAATTATTGTGGTTATTATAGCGACCGTAAATTTTTAATTAACAATTCAATTATTGCTAAACTGTTCGCTTAATTTCCATCGGCTTCTGGAATTATAATCTATGCGAAAAGAGCTTTTATATTACTAAGTTATTTAATTATTGAGAAACAATTACTTATCTAAAATTTTAGTTGAAAAAAATTTTGTTGGAAAAACCCGCATTTTCCGGGGAAAATTTTCGTCGAAGTAAATCGGGAAAAACACGTTTCTATGCAGAATTTAATTACGGTGAATTTTTATTTGGGTGTTTTTGGTGTAAAGTTAAAATCTTTGGAGTTATAGAGCAAAAATTGAAAAAAACACGATTTTCGACGTCATTTTGTTATAAAAAAAAGTAGCACACCATCTGTGGACTTTGCATACCTATATTATTAATATATAGAATCATAAGATTCGATTCCAGCAATAAGTAAATAACTTTTCCCAAAAATGGCCTATTCACCGATAATCTGCCCAGACTATTAATGAACAGCGACTGCGACTAACGATGGACTAAGCTAAACCTTCTCTAGTCTCGGACTAACATTTCATCCGAGGAAATAGCAGGTTTAGACCGAGACTAACTTGACGTTTTGTATTAATAACCTTACAAACGTGCTAAATAGTTTGCTTTTGTTTGCTTTTATATAAACATTATTATATTATTATTGGTAATAGACTAAGAGCCGCTATAGGTGAAAATTCTTAATCATTTTAGGCACGACGGGACCCTATAACTTAAATAGTAGAACCTAAAAGAAAACGTTTGAGCACTGTGCCGTCACTTTTCAGTGGCACATGCGTCTACAGTGGCGCATCAAACTTTCCACTTATGGACGGGATACATAAATTAAAAAATACCCTCCCTCATTACCAGAATTTATTTTTTTTACATTTTTTTAAGTTTTATGTGATTAAGACATAAGATTCATCGTAATTTTAACCCAACACCCCCTTCTCCCTGCCCCCACCATCAAAAACTTTATTTTTCGATTTTTTTTTTGTGGGATGCAATCAATTTTAAAATTTCAAAAAATTTACACGCATAGTTAAGGCTTTTATAAAACACGTCTATTTTTTATAGACCTGTAGGTACATAACCTCAAAAAAATTTAAAATTTTTTTTTTTTTTGAAAAAAAGTATATAACTTTTTTGGGGATAGCTGCAGATCTAATTTTTTCTTAGTCTTGTGTATTTTATCAAACACTATATTTCTAATTTTTTTCAGATTTTTCTGTAACGTTAGTCACCTTCAAAAATCCAAAAAACTGTTTTTTAAGGGGGTTTTGGGGGGTTTGAACGTGTTTTTCTGATTTTTAAATATTGTTACAACTTTTTCAAAGTAACTTTATTCAAACTCCAATACAATTAACAACTTGAACAAACTGACAACTTTTTATACTCAAAATCTCAAATACAACTGAACTATAGAATGTCAAACACATAATGTTTATATAGTTTTCTGACGTTCTAGATGTCACCAGACATTTCTGGGTTATTCCATGACATCCAGAATATTCTCGTACGTGACTACTTCTTCTTTCACGTCGAGGGACTCTTTCTATGTAGGAACAATCTACGGAACTGTCATAACACTGCTCCCTCCTTTATAGTTATTCGCCTCGAATAACTGGTCTATCAGGGTCTGGTTGAAGCCAACAGGGTGGATCAGTTCCATGATATGGGGCTAATCTCTCAATGTGAACTACCTTGGGTTTACTTCTCGCTGAAAACTGGATGCGGTAGACCAGATCATTTATTTTCTTTAAGACGGTGTACGGGCCTTCCCAGTTTCGTTGAAGTTTCGGACAAAGTCCTTTCTTGCGTGTGGGATTGTATAGCCATACTGGATCACCTCTTTCGAAAGTTGTCCCTGTAGCTTGCACATCGAACCTGGACTTGGCTTTATCACTTTGAAGCTTCAAACTTTTACGAGCAAATTCGTGGACTTTTTCCAGTTTTTCTCTTAAGCTTTCTAGGTACGTCAGGGATGAAGGTTCTTCTTCACAGGTAGGCAATTTTCCGAAAATAAGATCTTGAGGAAGCTTCATTTCTCTTCCGGTGATCATCATTGATGGAGAATAACCGGTTGCTTCATGTTCAGAACTTCTGTAGGCTAACAGGAATAGAGGTATTAGGGTATCCCAATCTTTTTGATTATCAGCAACAAACATTGAGAGGTATTGACAAATAGTTCTATTATGTCTTTCGATCATTCCGTCCGATTGTGGGTGGAGAGGCGTAGTTCGAGTTTTCTTAATACCCAAGATTTTCATTAATTCTTGCCATAATTCGGATTCAAAATTTCGTCCCTGATCAGAATGCAACTCTAAAGGAACTCCATGTCTTGATACGACGTGTGTTATGAATGCTTCTGCTACAGTCGTCGCTTCTTGATTAGGAAGAGGTGCAATTTCAGGCCATTTTGAAAAATAATCCATTGCAACCATTAAGTACTTGTTACCTCTCTCTGTCGTTGGAAGTGGACCGAGAATATCAACTGCAAGTCGTTCAAAAGGCTCTCCGGAAAGATATTGTGCCATTTTACCACGACTTCTTGTTCTAGGGCCTTTCCTACCGTTACATAAGTCGCATTTCTTACACCATTCTTCTACATCTCGGCGACAATTGATCCAATAAAATCTGTCTCGAACCCTGGCCAGTGTTCTTTTTACCCCAAAATGTCCTCCAGACAGGCTGCTATGAAGTTCTTGCAACACACTTTTAATGTGTGATTTTGGCAGTACCACTTGTTGAACTATACGTACTCCATCGGGACTTTCCCACTTCCGATATAATAGACCATTCGAAAGATGCAAAGATTCCCATTGAGCCCAGTACGCCTTTATAATTCGACTATATTTAGATATTTCCTGCCAAAGAGGTCTTACTCCATTTCTAAGCCATTCTCGTATGACTCTTAAGTCATTATCTTTCTTTTGACTCTTCTTAATGTTTTCCAGGGAAGTCTGATCATTATCTTCTTCCTGTTCAACCGTGGTCATGCAGAGACTTATTTCTTCAGTTACGCTCTCTTTTTCTTCAAGTCTTTTACAGTACTGGCATTGTCGTTCTAAACAGGGTCGCCTAGAAAGAATATCGGCATTGTTATGGAGACGCCCTTTTCGATGTACTATGTCGAAGTTATACTGTTGGAGTCTCTCTATCCATCGAGCCACTTGTCCTTCTGGCTTTTTAAAATTCATTAGCCACTGCAAAGCGCTATGGTCTGTTCTGATTGTAAAATTTCTGTTATAAAGGAAGGTATGAAAGTGTTCTAGGGCTTTTATAATAGCTAGGAGCTCTTTTCTGGTAACGCAATAATTCTTTTCTGCCTTTCCTATGGTTTTACTAAAATATGCAATAACTTTTTCTTCACCTTCCTGTTCTTGTGATAAAACAGCGCCAATACCATGCTGAGATGCGTCACAATCCAACAGAAATTTTCCATCTTCTCGTGGATAGGCTAGGATAGGTGCTGTTGTAAGTAGTTTTTTTAAATCTACGAAGGCATTTTGACAATCCGGTGTCCAGTCAAATTCAATGTTGTTTTCGGTTAGTCGATAAAGAGGCTTAGCGATGCGGCCAAAATCTTTTATGAATTTTCGGTAATATGAACAGAGTCCAAGAAAACTTCTAATTTCTTTTTTATTTCCTGGTTTAGGCCAATCTTTAATAACTGAAATCTTCTCTGGATCAGTTTTAATTCCATCTGCTGAAACGATATGTCCTAGATAGTACGCTTCTCTTTGAAATAGTGAACATTTCTTATAATTAAGCTTTAAGTTGGCATTTCGCAGTCTTTCAAATACCTCGCTTAAGTTTTTCAGATGGTCATCAAAGGTTTTGGACATAATCATTATATCATCAAGATATACTAGACATGTTTTCCAAGTAAGTCCTCTTAAAACCATTTCCATCAGGCGTTCAAACGTAGCTGGAGCATTACAAAGACCAAATGGTAGAACCTGAAACCTGTAGAGACCACGGCCAGTTGAAAAAGCTGTTTTGTCTCGATCATCAGGATGTACTTCTACTTGCCAGTAGCCACTTTTTAAATCTAGAGTCGAAAACCATTTAGCACCTGATAAAGTGTTTAGTGTATCATCTATTCGTGGCAATGGATAACTGTCCTTTTGTGTAACATGGTTTAATCTTCTGTAGTCTACACAAAAACGAGTAGATCCGTCTTTCTTAGTTACTAAGACTACTGGTGAACACCAGGGGCCCGAAGCTTCTTCGATGATATCGGAATTTATCATGTCTTGTATTATGTTTTCAACTTCTTTTTGTCTAGCAAACGGTAATCTGCGTGGGGCTTGACGAATTGGTCTTGCATCTCCAGTATCGATTCTATGTTGAACTAGACTAGTACGCCCTGTAGATTTCTCGGATTCAAAAATGTCGTAGTTTTCATTAATAAATTCATTAGCTTTTTCTACTTCTTCAGTTGTTAAGGGATCACCATTTTTGATCAGTTCTTTCGCCAGGTTAGCGTCAACTTGGTAACTTAAAGCTGTATTCTTTTTCAAATACTTTTCGCACTTGATTATTTTTTCTATTGGCGTACAGAGTGCTATTTGTTGTTCTTTCTTCAACTTAAAAGGCTTTTTGGACAAATTAGCAACCCTTACTGGAATTATCTCATCTACATTCACGAGGCATCTGGCTATCAAGATTCCGTCATTAACAAGTTCCTCGCTTTCAACAACGCCGAAATGTAAACCTTCAGGTTTTTGACTCAGTCTCGCCAGGACTATACTTTCAGAATTTTGAGGAATTTCTGTATCTTCACTAACTATAACTCTTACTTGAGGTGTAGACTCTTCAAAATTTAGGACTATTTCTTCATTTTCAATAAACAAAATTTTATTTTGAAGATCTATGATAAATTTGTTTTGCATAATGTCCATTCCAAGAATGCATTCATCTTTAATATCGGCTACAAGAAATATGTGTTTTATCAAGGTGTTGCCAATCTTTATGGTCGCCGTTACTTCTCCATGAATTGGAATAGTTTGACCTGAAGCTGTTTCAAGAACTAAGTTTGTTTTACATGGCTGTAGTTTTCTGTTCAGAAGTTCTTTGCGAACAAAAGATCTTGTTGCACCGGTATCAATAAGAAAAGTGCATTTTTGATTGTCAACGTAGCCCTTAAGTAATAAGTTCTGTTCATTTTTGTTGAAAGTATAACTGCGAATTTGGGGGCTTTTATTAGATTCAGCCGACGCCCGCCCCTTAGTGTCGACTTTTATTCGTTTCCCTGGCTATTGTTTGAATATCTGTGGTCAGTTGTAGGAGATCGACTTCTTACATACCTATCTCTACTAATATTTCTAGTAGGACTATATGATGGGCTTCTGGATGTCGATCTAGGCGACCTTCTGACATCATTATTGTATTCTTCTTTTCTCGCTTGGGATCCACTTCTACAATTGACCTGCAAATGTCCAATTCTTCCGCAGTTAAAACATCTTCTGTTTTGATTTTGAGCTTTTTGTTGATTTTGTTGAAGATTTTGGAGTATGTTCAACATCTGGGACAAAATAGGTTGTTGATTATCTGTGGTAGGGACTTGTTCATCTTCTCGAAATCTTATTTCTTTTAATCTTGGGCGAGATCTTGAAATACTTTTAGCCGCTTCAAACTCCTGGGCTGAAACTAGTGCTCCATTTAGCGTTTTGTGGTGTTGTAATCGGAGAGCCTGTTGCATTTCGATATCATGCAGTCCGTCTATGAATGCCTGTATACTGATTTGTTCAAGAAAATCTTTAGGTGCCTGAGGGTATGCCAAATGTAGTAATCTTTTAATATCAGCTTCAAATTCTTGTAGGCTCTCGTTAGGTTTTTGATACCGAACTTTAAGCTGACTTTGAAAAACCTGCTTCAGATGTTGTTGGCCATATCTTGTTTCTAAAGCTTGAACAAGTGAGTCATAACTAGGTGAATCCTGAGGAAGAAATTGAAGGACGGTTGCTGCCTGACCTCGAAGCGACACCACCAAGGAAGCTGCCATTTCTCTTTCAGTCCAGCCATTTGCTTTAGCTGCAGCTTCAAATTGGAAACGATAAGTTTCCCACGCTGTTTGGCCATCAAACGTGGGTGGTTTTAAAATTTTGCTACTTCTAATTATGCCTGGATCAACGATGGAAGAGGAAAGGGCTGTTTGTTCGGATTCGACATTAGTAACTGAAACAATATGAGATAAAGAAGCTTGGGTATTAATTTTGTTTGCTAACTCTACTATTTGTTTTTCTAAACTATATTTCAAATCGTTTTGTTGCTGCTTTAAATCGTTTTGTTGCTGTTCTATTTTATTTTCTAAATGATTTTGTTGTTGGTCTATTTTGTTTTCTAAATAATTTTGTTGTTGTTCTATTTTATTATCTAAACAGTTTTGTTTTTCTTCTAATATATCTATTTTATTAGTAATTCGACTTACCTCTAACTGAAAATGCTCGTGAATTTGGGACAAACTATTCATAATTTCTACCTCTGCTTGTCTACGCCTCTCCTCCCCTTCTTTTCTAAGCTTTTTATCTTCCTCTTTCTCTTCTTGCCTACGTTTCTCTTCATTTTCTTTCTCTTCTTGCCTACGCTTCTCTTCATTTTCTTTCTCTTCTTGCCTACGTTTCTCTTCATTTTCTTTCATTTTTAAAAACCATGCTGGTGGTCCGGATGTATCCATTTCCTTCTCAACTTTAGATGATCTGGTATTTACCATAAACAATTCTCAATATCTTCTTCAATATCTCTTAAATCCCACCGCTGTCACCAATGTTACAACTTTTTCAAAGTAACTTTATTCAAACTCCAATACAATTAACAACTTGAACAAACTGACAACTTTTTATACTCAAAATCTCAAATACAACTGAACTATAGAATGTCAAACACATAATGTTTATATAGTTTTCTGACGTTCTAGATGTCACCAGACATTTCTGGGTTATTCCATGACATCCAGAATATTCTCGTACGTGACTACTTCTTCTTTCACGTCGAGGGACTCTTTCTATGTAGGAACAATCTACGGAACTGTCATAACAATATTCTAAAGAACTCAGTTACTTCAAGTTATATATAACCTATAAAAACAAAATTGATTTGATATATTATGAAGTCTATAAAATAGAGAAAATCCCCCAAAATCCCCCAAAAAACAGTTTTTCGGATTTTTGAAGGTGGGGAGACTTACGGAAAAATCTGAAAAAAATTAAAAATATAGTGTTTGATAAAACACACAAGATTAAGAAAAAATTAGACCTACAGCTATTCCTCAAAAAAAGTTATACGCTTTTTTGAAAAAAAAAAAAATTTCTTTTAATTTTTTGAGGTTATGTACGCTCTACCTATGGGTCTATAAAAAATAGGCATGTTTTATAAAAGCCTCAACTATGCGTGTGAATTTTTTGAAATTTTAAAATTGCTTGCATTCCACCAAAAAAAAAATAAAAACGAAAAATGAAGTTTTTGATGGTGGGGGCAGGGGGAAGGGGGTGGTGGGTTAAAATCACGATGAGTCCTATGTGTTAATCACATAGAACTTAAAAAAATAAAAAAATTTAATTCTGTTAGTAAGTTCTGTTAACTTTTAATTTATTTATCCCGTCCATAAGTGGAAAGTTTGATGCGCCACTGTCGACGCATGTGCCACTGAAAAGTGACGGCACAGTGTTCAAACGTTTTGTTTTAGGTTCTACTATTTAAGTTATAGGGTCCCATCGTGCCTAAAATGATTAAGAAATTTCACCTATAGCGGCTCTTAGTCTATAATAGAGATTGTTTTATCAATGATTTAAGATTAATAGACGAATTAAATGAGGATAGAAATCTGCGGAACGAAATTCCTCTTGTGAGACAGATTAAAATATACAAAATTAGGAAAATTATTTAGAAGAATTAGAAGGCAAATTTAAAGTCAAATGCCGATTTTCAAAAGGTGCAACAGTTGATATAATATATAAAAAAAATAATATGAAATATAAAAACACCAGGTAGCACCTTCTCAGAACAAAGTCTCTTATTCTCAAATTCCTTAGACAAGGAAAGAGAGGTTCTCTTAATATTTCTTCTTTTTCGCAAAATTTGAATTACTCTTCTTGGTTTAAAAACAGACCATAGTCCATGTTTATTTGACTCTCTTAAAATGAAGTTAGTACTCGCTTAATCTCATACTAACTAGTTCCAGACTAACTTCGGACTAAGCAATTTTTATTAATAAGACACAGGACCGCCGAGAGTGGGGTACAGCCGGTACATTTTACCGGGTCTCGGCGATGTAAGGGGCCCAGCGTCGACCAGACCAAAGACGTAATTTTTTCCGTTTTTTTGCTCTTCACTTTATATGACCTTTACCTCTATTTTGAAATATATTTTATTGTTTTATTCTAAAAACGGCGCAAGAAGCCTGCGAGATTTTTTAATAATTTGCCTGGGCCTATGTAATGACACGACTGATAATTTTGAGCCTGACGAAATATTTCAGTGTGAAATATTTAATGTTATCATAGATTGTATAATAAAATATAATAATCAATTTAACCAGAAGATTTAATGCGGCAAATGAAAATCATTCGCTATTTAAGATTTTATGGACATTCCAAAAAGAATGGAAAAATATTACAAGCATGTCAAAAAATTTATATTTTTCTTTACATCAAGAACTTCCTCCGCCACCTGAATACATATTTAAATATAACCTGCCAAATCTGCACAAATTAGGAATAATTAATTCATCAGTATGTTTTTGTGATAATGTTTCGATTAGAGATTTAAACCATATTTTCTTGGAATGCAAAATTAACGAGAGATATATAAATCAATTATATTACAATTTACGACAAACACAAGTTCATTTTCCAATTAGTATAGAATATCTACTAAGTTGTCATAAAATGGAAATATTTAAATTACTCATAAACTACTTGAAAGAAACAAAAATAATCATTTAAGTGAAATACGTATAAATATAACAAAACTAATAAATTGAGGTAAAAATAAAATAAAAATCTGTGGCTAACGGACTCGCATCCAAGCCATTTTTTCACACACACACACACACACACACACACACACACACACACACACACACACACACACACATGGACATTCCAAGATGAAGATGACGTCAATATTAAGGTGTCCCAATTTTTTTGGCCAGGAGTGTAGTTAAAAATGTCAAGTAAACGAAAACACAAGAGTCTAGCTTTGAAAAATAAAATGAACGTTTTAAAGAAGTTAGATAGCGGAGAAAACATGTGCAAATTGGCAAAATAATAATAAATTGGGCGTGCTACTATAAACGATCTTAAAAAAATCATAAAAATATAATGGGCCACGTCTAGATGATTAAATCTTGGAAATATAGACCTGGATCGCGCGTACCAAAAAAAGTTGATTAATAGCAAACTGAAAATTTGTTAATAGCTTAACGGTGTCTAGTCCGATAAACTTTGATGTACGGGAATACTAGAACTGGGGAAGTTTTAATAATTGTGGAACAGGTTAAAAATTTGGAACGTCAGACCACTAAAATGTCCCATATATTTTTTCTGACATAACTTCCAATTGATTTGTTACCCCTTCATTAAACTCTCATGCAAAAATCAGACTGCTATTTGTCACCTGTCATAATTCCTGTCATTTGACATGTTCTACGTGTTCCACTCATTAAAATGCCCAGTTGGTGATAAATAGCAGTCTGATTTTTGCAGGACAGTTTAATGAAAGGGTAACAAATCAATTGGATATTCTGTCCGACAAAATACATGGGACGTTTACGTAATCTGACATTCCAAATTTTTAAACTGTTCCACAATTAAAACTTCCCCTGTTCCAGTGTTCCCGTACATTAAAGTTTGTTCGACTAGACACCGTTAAGCTATTAACAAATTTTCAGCTTGCTATTAATCAACTTTTTTTGGTACGTGAGATCCAGGCCTAATAGTAAAACATAAGAGTTGGTGAATATCCAAAGATAGAAAACGCTGTATACATATGGTTCATGCAAGAATGTTTCAAACACATTTATGTATCTCTAGAAATTGTGAAAGCAAAGACAGTCTTATAAAAAATCTCGTCAATTTTATAAAAAAAAATACAAAGAAAGATGATTTTCGTGCTAGTGTAGGGTGGCTATATAAATTTAAAAATCGGTATTGGTATCTGTCTGTTAACTTTATGAACATGTAAAAAACTGCAACGAATCTGCAGTGCCGCTATTTATCCGGTATTTAAAGACAAAGTAAAAGAACTGAATCTTCTTCCTGAGCAAATCTATAATGCAGTCGGTAGTAATCTGTGTCGGAGACCATTGCCTGACAAAACATTCATATCCTTCAAAGAAGCGATTAAGAATAGAATCACATTTATGCATAATGCTACTGGAACACACAAATTGGATCTGTTAGTGATTGGTAAATCTAAAAATCCCAGAGCTTTTAAAACCATTTGCCGGGCAGTCTACTACAAGAATCAATTTAAAAGTTGAGTCACGAGAGATTTATTTAGTGAATGGTTCCATAAAAGCTTTACTCGTACTTGACAATGCTCTAGGCTGCGCACCTTTATTGCAGCCGACGGATAAAAGCGTTATTCAAAAAGTAAAGTCCTTGTATAAAAATAAATTGCTCATCCATAATATTTCTCAGGGTTTTGACATAACACCAAAAAAAAATTAATTTTAAGTATTTTCTCTCGCTCACGCATTCTCACGCAATTGGTCTAGACAGCAGAGATCGCCGTATAATAAACAATATTACCCCAGGCTGTGGGTGAAAAAACGTGATATAATTCAGGAATTTTTGAAACCTATCAGGTATTGTAAAGGACGATGCCAGGAATAACTTCTACTAAAATGTAACCAAAAATATTGAGCGCTTTTTTTATATTGCGATTTTCATTTGTTAAATTTGCAATTTTTAAAGATTTTTAATTTTGCAGCTTAGAATATTAATTTTAGAGAAAAACTTTTTAATAGAAAGTTGTAGTAAATTAAAAAACCTACAATTTGAGCTATGGTAAGTCTAATTTCGTTTATTGGTTATTGCAAAACAGCCTGCGAAAGGTCCAAAATGGGCGTTTATTACAATTGCATTATTTATTGTACAAATCATTTTTTTATATTTTTTAAAGCTTTAAAATGAAGATCTTTCAATTCTAAACATAAAAAAAGTTGTAAAGCCAGATTAACGAATTTGTGGCTTAGATATTATAAATTGTTTATCCCAAGAGGTCAAATGTCGAAGGCTATAACTTTTTGGAAAAAAATCGTAGAGAGTTGGTAAAACATCCAATCTCCTTCTAAAGAGTTTTATTTTCATATTCTGATGTAAATAAATGCGTAAAACATTTAGATTATTGTTGCTGAAGACGAAACGAAGATTTATAAAAAAATCAAAAATTTCTACGACCAACTGAAGCCGAGATAATTTTTGGGTTTGAAAATAAGGGGGAAAATTTCGTTATAAACATTTAGAGCTGAAGCGGCCTTGTACATCCTATGAGTTTCTAACTTACAGATTTAAGTTGCTGAAGACGAAACGAAGATTTATAAAAAAATAAAAATTTTCTACAACCAACTGAAGCCGAGATAATTGTTTTTTTTTTCTTAAATCGTAGTGCCTTTATAACCATTAAGAAATTATTTTACAGTCATTGACTAAAGAAAGACTTATATTATCTTAAAATAAAAATTATTATAAAATATAATTACATTTAATTATTAAAAATTATTTTTAAAATCGGTGCTTTTGCGAGCGGCCGAATTTTGCAAATCGCCCGGCTCGCTTCAAATCCGCGCGTTCGGAAAATTTTTACGTAACTTGTATTAAATTTTGACAGAAAACAATTTAATAATAGGTTTGTCCTAGCATCAGTTTCAAACGGTTTGAAACTATCAGCGAATAGTCGACCAGCGCGAGTAGAGGGGATAGCACACTGGTGACTGTATTATGTTCTCTCACTGACCAACTGTTTGCTGACGGTTTCTGACTAGTTTGACTGTTTGCTAGAACAAACCTAATATTGCCATTATAATATACAGTCTGTTTACCACTGTATTTGTTTTTCTTGATAAACTTTTATATGTGAAATCTCATTTTTGAAGAAATAATATTACAAAAATGATACATATATATGAAATATATAACTAAATCTTTAATTTTCTCATTGTTATATAAATATAATAATAATAACGTTACTTCTTATTATACAATATAAAACTTTTCTTCTTGTAGTGACTACCCGATTTGGATGTTGGCGAACATCCAAAACGGATCGTCACTACAAGAAGAAAAATTTTATATTGTATAATATTCTAAAAAAGTTTTATATTGTATAATAAGAAGTAACATTATTATTATTATATTATTTATATAACAATGAAAAAATTAAAAATATAGTTATATATTTCATATATTATTATATTGTATCATTTTTGTAATATTATTTCTTCAGAAATGAGATTTCACATATAAAAGTTTATCAAGAAAAACAAATACAGTGGTAAACAGACTGTATATTATAATGGTAATATTATTAAATTGTTTTCTGTCAAAATTTAATACAAGTTAGGTAAAAATTTTCCGAGCGCGCGGATTTGAAGCGAGCCGGGCGATTTGCAAAATTCGGCCGCTCGCAAAAGCACCGATTTTAAAAATAATTTTTAATAATTAAATGTAATTATATTTTATAATAAATTTTATTTTAAGATAATATAAGTCTTTATTTAGTCAATGACTGTAAAATAATTTCTTAATTATTATAAATAAAGGCACTACGATTTAAGAAAAACAAAACAATTATCTCGGCTTCAGTTGGTTGTAGAAAATTTTTATTTTTTTATAATTCTTCATTTCGTCTTCAGCAACTTTAATCTGTATGTTAGAAACTCATAGGATGTACAGGGCCGCTTCAGCTCTAAATGTTTATAACGAAATTTGCCCCCTTATGTTTAAACCCAACAATTATCTCGGCTTCAGTTGGTCGTAGAAATTTTTTATTTTTTTTATAAATCTTCGTTTTGTCTTCAGCAACAATAATCTGTAAGTTAAAAACTCATAGGATGTACAGGGCCGCTTCAGCTCTAAATGTTTATAACGAAATTTGCCCCCTTATTTTCAAACCCAAAAATTAGAGGTTTAAAAATGTTTTACGCATTTATTTACATCAGTATATGAAAACATAACTCTTTAGAAGGAGATTGGATGTTTCACCAACTCTCTACGATTTTTTTTTCAAAAAGTTATAGCCTTCGACATTTGACCTCTTGGGATAAACAATTTATAATATCTAAGCAACAAATTCGTTAATCTGGCTTTACAACTTTTTTTTATGTTTAGAATTGAAAGATCTTCATTTTAAAGCTTTAAAAAATATAAAAAATGATTTGTACAATAAATAATGCAATTGTAATAAACGCCCATTTTGGACCTTTCGCAGGCTGTTTTGCAATAACCAATAAACGAAATTAGACTTACCATAGCTTAAATTGTAGGTTTTTTAATTTACTACAACTTTCTATTAAAAAGTTTTTCGCTAAAGTCAATATTCTAAGCTGCAAAATTAAAAATCTTTAAAAATTGCAAATTTAACAAATGATAATCGCAATATAAAAAAAAAGCGCACAATATTTTTGGTTACATTTTAGTAGAAGTTATTCCTGGCATCGTCCTTTACAACACCTGATAGGTTTAAAAAATTCCTGAATTATATCCTGAAATCGACCTATTTTTCACCCACAGCCTGGAGTATATCTATTACGAACAAACTGCAGCTGTTAGAGTAGGGGATCAGTTAACAGACGACATAAAGATAAAAAGAGGTGTGCGACAGGGATGTATATTGTCCACATTATTGTTCAATACATATTCAGAGCACATTATGAACCTAGCGCTAACGGACATAAGACGAGGGATACTTATAAACGGAGAATGATTGAACAACATAAGATACGTTGATGATACTGTCATTTTTGCAGACAGTCTTGAAGGTCTGCAGACACTTGTCTCCAGGGTGGCAGAAGTAAGTAGCAGGTTTGGGCTTGATTTTAACATCAAAAAAACCAAATACATGGTTATAAGCAAAAATAGGATACCACCTGGTCAATTACTAGTTAACCAACAACCTATAACACAAATCGCCAACTTTTGTTATTTGGGTGCAAACTTAAATGAACAGTGGGACCAATCGACGGTAATTAAGATCAGGATCGAGAAGGCAAGATCAGCTTTCGTCAAAATGAAAAAAATCTTTAACAGCCACGATATAAAATTGGAAATAAAAGTTCGTTTACTAAAATCTACGTATTCTCCGTTCTTTTATATGACGTGGAGTCATGGACCTTAACTGAATCATCGCTGAAGAGACTCGAAGCATTTGAGATGTGGTGCTATAGACGCATGTTGAGGATTTCCTGGATAGACAGAGTTACCAACGAAGAAGTTTTACATAGAATGGGTAAAGAGCGCGAACTAGTCGTAACCATAAAACGTCGCAAACTGGAATACCTCTGCCATATAATGCGCAATGAACAACGATATGACCTACTTCGGACCATACTTCAAGGTAAAGTGCATAGAAAAAGAGGTCCAGGACGAAGAAGAATATCCTGGAGAAGAATATATCTATATTATTACAATGACATACGATAAAATGTCATTATAAAATATAATGATGTGACGTCACAAGTGTTCGCGCGTTTTTTGGGTCGTTTGAAATGGTTTAAATACACAGAAGATTTTAAATTTGTACTTCTAAGTTATTATGGGTTTTTGAGACGTGAAATTTTGGAAATCTCATTTTTAAACAAAACTGAACATTATTATGTAATAAAAAAATGTACAAGTTTCCTATTCAGTACACCGAAAATTACAATGATCCGGCAACCTGTGTAATAGTAACGGATTAATGAGATTCTACTCTATTAATAAAGATTACACGTATCTGTAACACCGAATTAAAATAAGCACAGATTATCAAACTTAAGAAATACGAGGGTTGAAGTTTTTACAAAAAATAAAAAAAAACCCAACAAAATCAAAACAAAGTGTTTTGT
This sequence comes from Diabrotica virgifera virgifera, assembly GCF_917563875.1. NCBI lineage: Eukaryota > Metazoa > Arthropoda > Insecta > Coleoptera > Chrysomelidae > Diabrotica > Diabrotica virgifera. The sequence goes on along the minus strand of NC_065445.1, from coordinate 243,832,384 downwards.
TGTTTTTTAAAATATTCGTCGTTAAAATCTGTACATTTTTGCATACGTTTTAACTAATTGTGGAAACATTTTCTTTACTCTAAAGCTGATATCGTAGAAAGATGGTTTTGAAAGGCTTTGAAAGCTTCTTGAGGTGATGAAAATTACTGTCCATGCATCTATTGTTTACCACAAAAAGCCAGTAGATGATAAATCGTGTAACTATAGACAATGAGACATTAATTCGATGTTTTTATTCTTCAAATACATATTCAGTTTTTCGAAGTAGTGCAGGGACAAGGCTCAATCAATTTCTCAACGAATATTTATAAGACTAGCACAAATGTGCAAAAGAGGTGCTCTAGAACAAAACAACAACAAACAAAAAACCAAGCAACCAACTCTGATGGAATGACGAAGTAGAAGATCTGGTTCCAACAAAAAAGAAGCTTTATCAAGATGGCTAAGTACTAAAACTTATGAAAATAGGATGGAATACAACAGAATTGAGCGAGCAGTGAAAACTACAGTTCAAAAGGAGAACATGATTCTTCTTCTTGTAGTTCCTTCTCCTATCGGAGGTTGGCTATCATCACAGCTATCCGTACCTTATTGGCTGAAAAGATCTACTGAACTGCAACTACACCACTCGCTTAAGTTTCTCATCCGGGAAATTCTTCTACCTATGGATATTTTACCCTGCATTATCTTCTTCTTAAAGTTCCCTCTCCTATCGGAGGTTGGATATCATAATGGCTATGGTCACTTTGTTGGCTGCTGCTCTGAACAGTTGTAATGAACTACAGTTAAACCATTCTCTAAGGTTCCTCAGCCAGGAGATGCGTCTTCTTCCTTGGATCCTTCCTTGCATAATAATTCTCAGCAACTCATATTTTTCTCCTCTGGTAATGTGACCCAAATATTCCAGTTTTCTAGTTGTTATACTGTTCATAATTTCTAACTCCTTATTTAAACGTCGTAGCACTTACATTGGTAATCCTCTGAACCCACTGAATTTTCAATATTCTGTAACACCACATTTCGACCGCGTCTATTTTTCTTAGGTGTTGTCTCTTCAATGTCCAAGCTTCCATTCCGTATAGTAATATAGAAAATATGTAGCATCGTAGAGCCCTCAATCTGAGAGGCAACTGAAGGTCTTTGTTTGTAAGCAGTGTCTTCATTTTTATAAATGCCTTTCAGTTTCAATTCGGACTTTAATTTATTTGCTTTGGTCATTTTTGTCATCAACCCAGGTTCCCAGATATTTGTATGTCTTTACTTTTTCTATTTGGATTTGCTCTATCATTAACCTTTCATATCCATGTTATATGAATTCAATGCATCACAATGCATTATGAATCTTCTCATATTTCGCACCTCTGGTAATGTGGTCCAAATATTCCAGCTTCCTTGTTTTGATGTTCTTTATCACCCCGAATCCTTTTGCCTTCTTAACACTTTTGCATTCGTAATTCATTGGATTCATGGAATTTTCAAAATCCTTCTATAGCACCACAACTCTCAAATGCTTCCAACTTCTTTATATTATCTAGAACACGATTATACGACCACAGATATATGAAAATAGGTAGATACAAAGAGATTATAAAGAAAAAGTAACTATGAACTGTATAACATCACAAATAATGTTGGTTATTGTCGAAAAAGCGGAGAGATTATTTGGAAAATAATATACCAGGTTTACACAGTTCGAGGTGTCGCAGTCATGAGTAAAAATAGTTTTGCAATAATCAAAGATAAATTAGACAGGGATGCTGTGTCTTTCCAACCATTTTAAAAATCTACTTTGCACTAGTTCTTAAAAGTTGAAAGAGTAAAGTACGTAGAGTGGATATCGCGGTAAACAATACCTGCTTATATACTCTATTTAAAAAAAGAAGATATAACATTTTTGTGAGTTTATGATCAAGATCAGTCTATTATATGGTGCAGAAACATGGAAACTTACAGAGAAAAAAGTCGAAGTAGTGGAGATGGACGCAATTAGAAGATCACTATGGATAACCAGAAGAGATAGAATATAAATCGTATGGAAATAGAAAGAAAGGAACAATCACGAAAAATGTAGAATGAAAATACGTAGGAAAATTACGCACAGATAAATTTAATGAATGGCTAGATGCTCCTAAAACAATGTCTGGAATGGCAACATCCTAAACATCGGAAGCGAGGAAGAGCTAAAGCTAGTTGGTCGGCAGCTCAGGGAAGAACCTTTCAATGAAGTCGAAGTGAAACTGACAGATGCCCTGGGAAACTTAGCTCTATACTACGATAAAAACCATCTGGAACCCAATCCCACAAAAACCCAGGTATGTGCTTTCCACCTTAGAAACAAGCATGCCCGAAGGCCGCTGGAGGTGCAATGGCATGGTCAGAGGCTGGAACACAACGAGACGCCAAAATACCTTGGCGTCCGTCTGGATAGAACTCTGTCTTACCGTTACCATTGTCAAGATGTCAAGAAGAAAGTAAGTGCCATAAATAATATCATCCGCAAGCTAACTAATACAAAATGGGGAGCACAACCACACACTCTCCGCACTTCTGCCTTAGCATTATGTTTTTCGGCCGCGGAGTTTGGAGCACCAGTATGGGCAAACTCTGCTCACGGAAATAACGTCGACGTGGCTCTAAATGAAACGGTTCGTATAATGCCTTAAACCGACACCTATCGAAGGGGTATACCCCATAGTTGGAATTGCTCCACCACCTATCAGGAGGAAGGTCACGTCAGAGGTAGAACGAAAAAAACAGGAGACGGACCGAAGACACCCCTTATATGACCACCAAACTCAGCCAAGCAGACTAAGATCTCGGAAAAGCTTCCTGAAAACATCAAGATCCATCCCCGAAGGGCCAGAGACGCGCCGAATACACCTATGGCAAGCGTCAGGAAATGGCAACATGGTACACGTATGGCAAGGAAATGGCTCCTGGACACAATTTACTGTATCCTACTTGGAAAGTGCAAAACAGACTAAGAACCGGCGGCGTTTCACGTTGTGCTAGTAACCTGAAAAAATGGGGATACCAGGAGGATGATACCTGCGACTGTGGCGCGGTTCAGACCAGCCGGCATCTACTATCATGCACAGAGATAAGAGAGACCTGCACAGAAGAAGACTTAATTATAGCAAATGACAGGGCCATCTATGTGACCAACCATTGGAAATACAGAATTTAAAGTTGTTGGTGTTCCGGACACGGAAAGTAAGTAAGTAGTTGGTCGGCCGGTGCCCGTAAGGTGAAAGAGACCTCGGGGATGACTTGTGGCAGAATAGGACGGAATATAATTTGGGAATCGGACAGAGTACAAATTATTGTATATACATAGTTTGGTATCTTTCAGTAGGTAACGAACGTAGAAGACTAGGCGTTAGTCAAAAGTTGATATTTTAATTTAATCTCTTGCTGGAAATCTCAATTCTCCTTAAGTCATTAAGCTAAATAATAAAAGAGTCCATTTAAAATTTGTAAAAACTACGTATGCATCACAAACGATCTTGTGTTGCTGCCAGCCGCCCCAAATATTACAAAAATTGTTTTGTATAAAGTCAAAAATTATTTTTGTTGTCAAAAGAAGGTTTTACTGGTTATAAGTAATTCTCTCTAATATGTGGGTTTGGGTTTTTACGGAGCTTCCGCTGGACCGATGAGTAATTTTTCCTGTGCCACTATTTCACTCTATCTCAAAACCATTTTCTTCAGATCTTCTCTGACTGCATCTTTCCACCTTCTTTATCTCAAAACCATTTTCTTCAGATCTTCTCTGACTGCATCTTTCCACCTTCTTCTAGGCCATCTACAGTCCATCTTAGTACATTGGTGTTTATATATCTGACTAGATTTTCCTTTCCGAAGAGAAACTCTAACTCGTTATTGTATCTGCGCCTTCATTCGTTTATCACGCTGTCTCTGCAAGGGCCATATATGAAGGATTTTACGTTCCCACTCGAGCAATTTATTTACTTCTCTTTTTGTTAGCGTCCAAGTTTTGCTTCCATGCGCGACTGCTGGTCGTATTAGGGGCATACATATCTGGATTTTTGCACATCGTGAGAGAAGTTTTGACTTCATTAGATGTTGCATTGCAAAGAAAGCTGTGCCTTCCGCCATTATTAGCGTTTCAACTTCTCGATGCATTTTGTTGTCATTGGTGATTGTTGCTCCTAGATATTTAAATTCTTTAATCACTTCGAAGTTATGATCGTTTATAGTCATATTTTGTTTTATTCGCCGTCGTTCTTGTTTTGAGACGACCATGTATTTTGTTTTATCTTCATTTATTTTTAGACGTATATTTAATGTAGCTTCTTCAAAGCTCGAGAAAATATCTTTAACCTTTAATGTTGATTGTGCTACTGCACCTACATCATCGTCAAAGGCAAGTAGGATTTTTGCTCCTCTAGCAGCCATATCTGGTTTGATTTTTGGATAAATTTTTCGCATGACATATTCTAAGGCCAGGTTAAATAACAATGGAGACAACCAATCTTTCTGTCTAGTCCAGAATTTAGCATTTGATATTTTCCCTCGTATTCTTATTTGTGCAAACGAGTTACTTTCCCCTATTTTATGGACTTCGAAATAGATTAAATTAACGACGTTCTACACCTTCGTTGCGGGGTATGCCTCTCAGAGGAAAGGGGGGGAAACTTATATGCAAGCGAAAGTTGGTAACAATGCATTTATAGCAGAATTGGGACCGTGCAAGTTCGGCAAAGCGACCCCTATTTCTACGCTCTGTACTTTTATTCGCACTTTTAATTATATTGGCCAATTATATTAGTCCTGGTTATTGGATAATTGTCAAGGCCATAGTCCAAAAAAATAATAAGAAGAAAAAATAAGATGCAGGTTATGTTATGCAAACGTAAACAATTGTATGTAGTAAATAAAATTAGTTATTAAAATGCAGTACTGCAAGCAAAATACAATTAATTAAATTTACCTTTATATAATAATTGCATATCATATCAATATTGTGGAGCAATATATAATTTTTCTGCTTCAATGACAGAAGGTATAAAATATACGTCAATTTGACAATTTCAATTGACAATATGAATTATTTAAGATAGTTGCAATATTTCTCCGCGACTCGCGCACAGTCGTTTCTCGTTTCCCTTCCAAGTACTTGCACACCGCGAATACTCAAATCATATGTTTCAGTATTGAATACTTATAAAAATAAATTATAATAAATTACGGAAATTACGGAATAAATTACGGAATTAATTATAATAAATAAGTTAAAAATAGATGGTACGGTAAACAATCCCCATTTTTTAATATGTTATTCCTTACAAAAAAAAACCTTTAATTTAAGCACAAATAATTAAAAATTGTAAATATGGATCAAAAGTTATTAACTTTTTAAGACTTGCCATAAGAGCCCATGTTAAAACTTAACTTTGACCCTTAATAGTAACTAAACGGCACGGTAAAACAATTTTAAAAAAATCAACTCTTAGTTTTTTGAAGTAAACTATAACATACTAAAATTTCATGCAAATCCTTAATTCTTTGCCGAAGGTGTAGAACGTCGTTAAGGTTTTTTATAGGTTATATGTAAATTAAAGTAACTGAGTCATTTAGAACATTCAAAAATAGGAGAAACACGGTCACACCCCCCAAAAACTCCCTAAAAACAGTTTTTTGAGTTTTTAAAGGTGGCAAGCATTACGGAAAAATCTGAAAAATAGAAATATAGTGCTTGATAAAGTACACAAAAAAATTTTTTTTTTGAGGTTATGTACACTTGACCTACGGACCTAAAAAATAGACATGTTTTGTAAAAGCCTCAACAATGCGTGTGAATTTTTTGAAATATTAAGATTGATTGCATCCCTCCCAAAAAAACAAATAAAAACAAAAAATTACGTTTTTGTTGGTGGAGGAAGTGTGGTGGGTTAAAATTGCGCTGAGCGCAATAGTTGAATTCTGGGAGTGAAGACATGCTGTCTTAACGGGGAGTACCCTTTAATTTCAATTTAATTCAATCAAGCGTGCGCGACACTGTTTTCCACCGTTGCATGTGTATGCAGTATGGTGCAAATGAAAGGAATAAATTCGTTATTTCGTAAACCGGCGACTTTAAGGAAAAATCCCGAAACAGGTCGATTTTTATTTTTAAGTTATAATATTGTGACATATATGGTATACTAGTGACGTCATCCATCTGGGATGTGATGACGTAATCGATGATTTTTTTAAATGAGAATAGGGGTCGTTTGCTAGCTCATTTGAAAGGTTCTTCAGTTCTCCATTCAGTAATATTAACATTTACATAATTATTTATACAGGGTGTCCAATAATTTAATTTTTTTGTCATTTTGCCAAATGATTTAATTTAATAAAAATTTTTTGGACACCCTGTATAAATGATTATGTACATGTTTCTATTACTGAATAGAGAATTGAAGAACCTTTCAAATGAGCCAGCACACGACCCGTATTCTCATTTAAAAAATCATCGATTACGTCATCACGCCCAGATGGATGACGTGACTAGTATACTATATATGCCACAATATCATAACTTAAAAATAAAAACCGACCTGTTTTGGGATTTTTCCTTAAAGTCACCGGTTTACGAAATAACGAATTTATTCCTTTCATTTGCACCATACTGTATACACACATGCAACGGTGGAAAATAGTGTCGCGCACGCTTGATTATCGATTAAAAAACAAAGGGGTTTTTGATATTGTATTGCAAAAAACTCTTCGGGATTTCATCAATCGATGTTTAAAGAATATCTACCTACCTTGGCAACATTCAAATGTTTAGTTTTTTACATAGTTTTTGAGGGTTAACAATGGCCTATTTCGCAATTTTTCAATTTTTAATCGCTTATATGTCAAAAACTATCAACTTTAGAGAAAAGTCACCAAAGACCTTTTCTGTTTGGAATGATCCAAAAAACCTAAAGAAATTTTGTTCCATGCAAAGAAAATAAACTTAGGAAAAAAACAAAAAAAAAACGTTTAAAAAATTTTTGACCAACTTTTGGTTCTGGAAACATACAAATTTGTTAAAAGGGGTCCTTTTTGAGTAATATTGTGCAAAAAATCCGAATTGGAATATTTTTCCTAGCGGATGCGCAGTGGCTTTCTGGACTAACTATAATAGGTATGCCTATATTATTTGTAATTATAAGTTTAGTAATTTCTATATTTCTATATAAATTCTGTTTGGTCCTGCTGCTTTATCCGTTTTGGTTTCTTTGAGGGCCTGAACAATTTTGGTTTTTATTATAGATGGGGTAGGTTTAGGTTCTCTTGCTGTTAGTTGAATTGTGCCATTGTCATAATTTGTAAATCATAAAAAGAAAAAATTACGCCTCTGACTTGTTACACAATACAATTAATTATAATACACTGTTGATGTTTTAACCAACAGGAGTAAACTAAAAAGACAGATTCACACCCAAGAAAGTTACTAGAAAAGTCACCAAATTCATCTTTTTTTTTCTTTGATCATATCACCTTTCGATGATAATCCATACATATTATATTGTACTAACACATCGCTAAAGAGTTCTAAAAACAACTGTTTTTATATAAAAGTAGACTAAAAATCTAAAAATTAAAGGAATAATGCAGAAAACACAAAAAATCGCCGATATACTTAATTAACCTATAAAATGACAGAAGTGCCAAAATTTCATAAATGTCATTAGTGTCAAAATTTAATAACGGTGGAGTAAACTTGCCAGCGGTTGGACCAATTAGAAACAAGCATTACGGCGCGGTAAATTTGCATCACTCCTCTTGGTTAAAAAACAAGCAATAGAGAATTTAGCTATGTTTTTGCAGTCATAATAGAGTTCATGTTGGCAGTAGTTAATCTAGACACCTGTTTGAGAGCGCACTTTAACCCTTAATCCTTAAACAATTGCAACCAACACATTCTAACTCATCACCAACAGAAAGTGACGAAAAACAGTGAAAGACTGTTAACAAACGTTTAAAAGCCAACCAAAAGTATTAAGCTTTGTTTTTAAACCAAAAGGAGTAAACTAAAAAGACTGTTTCACACCCAAGCAAGTCACTAGAAATATCACCAAACACGATCTTCTTTTTTGATTGATCATATCGGCATTTGACGGTAATCCATAAATATTATAATATACTAATACGTCGCTAAAGAGTTCTAAAAACTACTGTTTTTTTTATATAAATGCAGACTGCAAATCTGAAAATTAAAGGAATAACGCAGAAAATAAAAAAAAGATGATATAACTTATTAACCTATGAAATGCCAATAGTGTCAAAATGTTATAAATGTCATTAGTGTCAAAATTTGAAACAGTGGAGTAAACTTACCTGAGGTTGGACCAATTACAAACAAGCTTTACGGCGCGCGAAATTTTAATTACTCCTCTTGGTTTAAAAACAGACTATAGTAAGGTTTGAAAATGACTGCAAAACACTTTTAAAACACGTTTCTGACGCTTTTCTGTTTCGAGTACAAAAGCTTTTCTGACCCAAAATATATTCCTATGGACCGAATATCCAAATAAGGATCTAAATCTAATATCTTTTTTTATTTTCCAGGTTCTTGGATAAAAACAGAAGTGTCCGCCAATTACTTCTGAGCAATGATCATGACGAGCCGATTATCGTATTTAAGAAATGACTGAATATTGACAGGATTCTTATTTAAGACTTAAATCTTCGATCTAATATTTATATTTTTGTTTTATTATATATGTTTATTTTATGACGTTTTATTTGTAATTGTATTTTTTATTATACGCTCAAATGTATCTATTAAAAAATACTAATTCAATCTGAGGTTTTAATTAAAAACATCCTTTGTAGAAATTTATGCCTAACAGTTTTTCTATATTATAAAATAACACACATATAACCACTAAGAAAATAATTGAAAATATTTCGTACTAAATAGCTAAAGGGCTACAGGGTCAAACAAGGGCTCGCTAATACACTAAAGATACCAAAATAAGATCAAAAGAGTGGCAATATGTATCTAACAGGATTAACAACAAAGATAAGAATGGAGATGAAAGACCTGTACATCAACGTAGTATACAATCTGGAAAACAAGCCTTAAATTATAAGGCAACCATTTTATGAACGATTACAAACTGGGAGATTTTAACGCTCGATTAATACCCAGTAATATTTAGAAGCAAGCAAAAAACATAACGAGAATGTTCAAAACAAAAATGGAGAACTGATGATAAACTTCAGCACAAGTAACGAAACATAATAAACACATTTTTTACCACAAAGACACACATTCAATAATAACCGTGAACAAAGATCTATGATATACATATAATTAGCCCAGTAAATGAACGAGAAATTCGGCGATACCGTGTAATTTTCAGGGGCAACTCCGAATTAGCTGGAAATTACACTCCAAAACGGTCATTTATTGGGCTAAATAAGTACAATATAAAAAAACGAGCCTGTACCGCCATTAAGAAGAATTAAAAAATACACTTTCTTCAAATAAACTTTTTTATCTGACGCCTAGATTTTCTGTCATTTTGGAACTACTAATTAAATAAAAAATTTTAGTAGTTCCAAAATGACACAAAATCTAGGCATCGGATAAAAAAGTTTATTTGAAGAAAGTGTATTTTTTTGTTGTTCTTAATGGCGGTACAGGCTCGTTTTTTAATATTGTATTTAATTACAGAGTAGTTTCCACATATTAATATATTTTTCAAATTGGGCTCTGTACCGCCATTCTTTATTATATTACGAATACGTGTGCCAAATATCTCGAAAAAATATTCAAAATTACTAAAAGTAAACTAAAAAATCAGATACACATCCAAGAAAGTCACTAGAATAATAACCAAATATGTACATCTTCTTTTTTGGTTGATCTAGTCGGCCCTCAACGGTAATACGTCGCTAAAGAGTTCCAAAAACAACTGCTTTTTATATAAAAGCAGATTAACATCTAAAAATTAAAGGAATAACACAGAAAACCATAGAGGTATATATTAACATAGAGTGAGCCTACCTTCCGCGCTTCCTGACGACAAGATCTCGATCTCATGCACTGGTTTGCGGTATCTCTTTCTAGCACATTGTATCGAGAAACTAAAATGACATTAAGTGTGAGTATAGGCACGGAAGGGGAGGACAACTGTAGCAGCTTCACTATGCGTAAGAGTGAAACAGCACTAATCCAAATAAAAAAGATGGTGTCGTCACTTCGTTCTGAATGACACTCTGTCTATGATAATGTATAAGTCTATGCAGAAAACACAAAAATCGCTGATATAACCATAGAGGTATATATTGACATAGAGAGAGTGCCATTCAAAGCGAAGTGACGAGACCATCTTTTTTCTTTGGATTAGTGCTGTTTCACTCTTAACGCATAATAAAGCTGCGACAGCTGTCCTCCCCTTCCTTGCCTATATTCACACCTTAATGTCATCTTAGTTTCTCGGTACAATGTGCTAGAAAGAGATAGCGCAAACCAGTCGAAGAGATCTTGTCGTCAGGACGCGCGGAGTGAAGGCTCACTCTATATTAATATATACCTCTATGGATATAACTTAATTAACCTATGAAATGTCACTAGCGTCAAAATTGGATAAATGTCATTAGCATAGTGTCAAAATTTTATAACAGTGGAGTCATAGAGGTATATATTAACATAGAGGGAGCCTACCTTCTGCGCTTCCTGACGACAAGATCTCATGGACTGGTCTGCTGCGTCTCTTTCTAACACATTGTATCGAAAATACATGATGACATTCAGTGTGAAAATAGGCACGGAAGAGGAGGACAACTGTAGCAGCTTTACTATGCGTAAGAGTGAAACAGCACTAATCCAAATAAAAAAGATGGTGTCGTCACTTCGCTCTGAATGACACTCTATCTATGCTAATATATAACTCTATGAGTGGAGTAAACTTGCCTGCAGTTGGACCAATTACAACCAAGCAATACAGCGCGGTAAATTTGAATCACTCTTGATTAAAAAACAAATCATAGCAGTATAAAAACCATCAGCTCTGCTGGACTACGTGTTTGCAAGATTTGCAAAATGTGATTTCCATAAACTTTAATTGCAATTTACGCCATTATTAATCAAAATTCGGAGTTGGCTCAATTATATGAAATGATCGTAATTTGGAGATGAATCTATTCATGTAAATTTTGTTGTATTTGAGTGACATTAAATTTTCCATAAGGTGTGTGCGGTGTCCTTTAAAAATAGGAAGCGCTTAATTATGCAATATGTAAGTTATATTTTCTTTGGAATTTGGTCGGTGTATATCTATAGCACATCAAAATACTTTTAAAAAAAAGTATAGCCTCATAATAAGTAATAAATCATAGGTAAATCCTTTATTTATAACAGGTTACAGGTTGCAGGTAGACTGATACGAAATTAAAATAATTTAGTAAATGTGAAGATGAAAAGCTGTCATTAATTTTATAAATAAGGGATCATAAATCTTATATGGCATTTAATTGGAACCGAAATCGGTAGGCAAGGATTATTACACGGATTTTTATATAACAGGAATTATTAAAGTAATAGATGGAGTCTACTTTTATTTTTAAAATTAAAGCCTCGTTTTTCTTCCAATAAATTTCATTTAATTCTTTAGACCATTTGGTTATTAGTTTCTTTTCAACAAAATTCTTTCAACATAATTATTTCAACGTAATCTTGGCTGTAGATTAAAGCAGAGAATTTGTTAAAGTTAAAATAAAAATAAAGACGTTTATTGTTTAAATAAAATTTATAACTTTAAAATATATTTTTGCCTTCTTTCTTCTTTCCAACGTTCCACTTCTGTACCGCTTTCTTTATGGGGCCGCATCCTCTTTCGGGTTTCTCTATTTCTACACTCCTGCACATCACTTTCTATAGATACTATTTTCGCAGGGCCTCCGAGAGGGATAAGCGGGCCCCGATAAAAAGTAAAAAGCGGGCCCCCGGCAAAAAGCGAAGAGCGAAAAAAATTGTTCAATTCTTATAGAAATGTGATCATAAAATTATAGAAATGTGATAAAATAATAATAGTGAAAATGTTTGTAATAGAGGTGCCTTCTGAGTTTTCTGATTGGCAAAGATGTCTATAATTTTCGAAAAATCGCATGATTTTATCAAGCCATTCTCATTGCACGAAGTTGCTAGAAAAAAATTAACCGATCCTGTTTGATTGTAGATCTCATATCTCATTTTTTATGGGAGAAAGACAACTAAAGGATCTTTCCTTTTCAGCTGTCATAGGTTGGTCAAAATATTCTTAAGTTGGCCCAATCATGTCATAAAATCTTGGTCCAATGCTATTTACATGCATTCATTTTTTTTTCGAATCCTGAGAAAACTAATAAGTATTTTTGAAAAATTTAAACGCAGAATGATTAATAAGTGCCGAAAGTCCCTGAAAACTTCTATAATGTTTATTTGAATAAGTTACAGGGGTGAAAAAAGAAAGATAAAATTTAGTATGATTTTTAATTTTAAATATTTCATTCAAAAGAAACTTTTTGTTTATTCTAAAGGACTTTCGGCCCTCGGTAATAATGTAATCTTTCATTCTGCGTTTAAATTTTTCAAAAATACTTATTAGTTTTCTCAGGATTCGAAAAAAAAAATGAATGCATTTAAATAGCATTGGACCAAGATTTTGCACCTACTCCCTCAACGCAATTACGACGTTAGGAAATAATGATTCCAATTTGAGATGTTTGATTGTATTAAGTAAATCTATTGGAGAAAGTTGAGATTGACCAATATTATCCTTGTATGTATATCGCTCTAAAGTGAAAAATTTCATCAAAATGATGTTTAGTTCGCGAAATATTCGACCGTTCCACTACTTTTGGGACACCCTGTATATCAGTTTTTGAAGTTATACTTCTTTAGGCACGAGGGTAAATTTTGATTTTACTGGGCGCATGCGCACACCGACAGTATGGTATAAACGTTATACGGGATCTGATTGGGTGTTAAAATCATCTGTCAACAATCAATATGGAGATTTTGGATAAACAAATTAATGTTGTGTATATTAGTTTTTATTGTTGTGATGAGAGAGAAAAAAGTTTATAATTGTAGTGATGGCAGAGAAAAAAGTTTATAATTGTAGTGACTTTTTAAATAGTTTTTAAAAACGACAGGTACGTAATAATAATTGTAAATGTTTCAGTATCCTAATAAAAAATTTCATAGGTACCTACCTATTTGGAAAATTTAAAAATAACCTACCAAAATAGTATGTAATGCTTTGATTTACATAATTTGATTACCATCAAAATTTCTATCAATATTCACCTAATATATTGTTTTCTCACTCTATGTTTTGTTGTATTCTAATATGTTTCAATTTCAATTCTAAATTATTTCAATTCAAAATCAAAATATTTTGATTAAATTCAGAACTGTCAAAAGTTTAATCCGTTTAGTTAGTTGATCTTCGCACATGATGACGCATGGTCTCCGTGGGTAAAAGTTTAAGATGAATTAATTTCAATACTAACTGCGCTGATAAGCAGGTTCGAACCCCAATAGAAACTTTTGTTTTTTTATTTTTTTATACATTTTATGATTATAAGTATATTTATTATATAATTTTTTTTCAGAAAATACGTATTTAGTTAAAAAATTTTCCGACAATTATTGTTCAGAAAATATTTGTGGCATTTTTCAATGTGTTTGTGTGTGTTTTATTCTTTTATTACTTTAGTTTTTGGCACTGTTTTAAAATTTTTTTTGAGAAGTAGTAAGTATAAATTAGTTTAATATTTAAATAAAATATAAATAAACTGTTTAAAGTATATTAATTTCGTTGAAATCATATAATAGAAGTATAACTTATTACGTGCGTACAAAGTACAGACACATTCTTTTTGTTTTCTTAATATTGACGTCATCTTCATCTTGGAATATCCATAAAATGTTAAATAGCGAATGATTTTCATTTTCCGCATTAAATCTTCTGGTTAAATTGCTTATTATATTTTATTACACAATCTATGATAACATTAAATATTTCACAGTGAAATATTTCGTCAGGCTCAAAATTATCAGTCGTGTCATTACTAGGCCCAGCAAATTATTAAAAAATCTCGCAGGCTTCTTGCGCCGTTTTTAGAATAAAACAATAAAATATATTTCAAAATAGAGGTAAAGGCCATATTAAATAGCATTATGCATATAAAGTGAAGAGCAAAAAAAAAACGAAAAAAATTACGTCTTTGGTCTGGTCGACGCCGCACAGTGGTCCTTTCTGACGATCTATGGTTGCAAAAGTATTACACCACAATTAGTCGGAGAGATAGAAGCGGATTTTGTGCCTGATAAGTAATATGGAAAAACTATACGGGAATATGTTGAATTAGTTGTGTACATGACTTTCCCCAACGGCCGGAAACCAGAGTGGGGGACGAGGGTAGTTATAAGGGGTCAAAGACGCGGTTTTTATTGATTTTTTTTGTGACGCTCATGATCGAGATAGTGCACCAAAATTTGGGAATAAGTAGGTCATGACGTAAATAAGTAAAATCTCCAGAGGTGGAATGCTGCTAGGCCGACAACGGGATGGGGGTAGGGGTAATTATAAAAAATATAAAGGGTTTTTTTGCGATGTTCGTGACTGAGATAGTGCACCAAAATTTGGAAATAAGTAGACCATAACATAACTAAGTAATATCCCCAGAGCCGGAAACTAGAGTAGGGGACGAGGGTAGTTATAAGGGGTCAAAGTCGCGGTTTTTATTATTTTTTTGTGACGCTCATGATCGAGAAAGTGCACCAAAATATGGTAATAAGTAGGTCATGACGTAAGTAAGTACAATCTCCCGAGGCGGAAAGTTGCGTGCCGACAAAGGGGTGGGGGCAGGGGTTAATATAAAAATTATAAGGGATTTTGTGACGTTCTTGATCGAGATAGAGAACCAAAATTTGGGAGTAAGTAGATCATGACGTAACTAAGCAAAATCTCCAGGGGCGGAAACCAGAGTTGTGGATGAGGGTAGTTTTAAGGGGTCAAAGTTACAGTTTGTATTTTTTTTTTGTGACGCATCACAACATTTGCCCGCCACCTAGCGTTCCGCCCCTGGAGATTTTACTTAGTAATGTCATGATCTACTTATTCCCAAATTTTGGTGCACTATCTCCATCATGAGCGTCACAAAAAAATAATAAATACCGCTACTTTGACCCCTTATAACTACCCTCGTCCCCCCTCTGGTTTCCGGCTGTTTTGGAAAGTCATGTACACAACTAATTCAATAATATATAGTTTTTCCATATTACTTATCACGCACAAAATCCCCTCCCAGCTCTTAGACTAAATACAAGGGACTGAAAATTCGTATACAGGTAAACATTGTTGTATATGTAAAATACAAGAACCTACAAAAATTTAAAAAATATAGAAAGAGCACGTTCGAGCACACAAGAGTAACTTTTTCTGAGAGATAAATAAATAAAGTAACAATAAAAAAATAGTTTAGTAACAATCCCGAACAATCCCAAAAGTTCTACTCTATTAAAATGTTTACAAATTCTTATTTTAGTGCTAATCTGTCATCATCTTTACAATCAAATATTTTTTTTATCAACAAAGGACAAAGGTACAACTATTGTTTTATAATATTGTAAATATACCTGTTCGCTCGACTTCCATTTCAAAAAAATATTAAAATAACAGTTTTAGGTACACTTAAATTCACTTCGAAATGGCGCGGGCGCTGGTAAATTGCCTGAAACTACTGAACGTAAGTTCGGTAAAGAAGTACAACTTTCGGTTTCAATTGTTCACTTCGAGGTGGGAGTTGAGTTCTAACAACGATTTATTTTGTTTACCTGGTTATCTAGGTATTCAATGAGTGTCATTACAACCGATTATTTAAAGATGAATTTTATACCTTTTGCAACCATAGATTATGAAAAAGGACCACCGTGCGCCGGGCCCCTTACATCGCCGGGCCCCGGTAAAATGTACCGGCTGTACCCTTCTCTCGGCGGGCCTGTATTTTCGTACCGTACCGTTTCGATTGGTTGTCTTCAGCAACCACCTTGCTACACCCTGTTTTGATGATCAATATAAATGTTTCTATCTATACATTCTCTGAATTCGTTTTTCATTGAGGATGTCTCTAATCTTAATGAATCTTCTTGCGGCTTGGTGGAAGAAATATCTTGTCCTCTTCTCAGCCATCTCCCTCAGTGGTGTCTTCTTGTCCTTCGTTAGAGGGCTGGTCCTGAAAATAAAAGATTGAATTAGTCTTTTTGCTGTAGATGCTTTTTTCTTGACTTCTTGTGTCCCTAGTAAAATTTAATCTTCTGTCTGTGGACTCAGAGATATTTGACGGCATCTGATTGGATTCTGTTTCCTCTTATCATAGGTTTTGATACTGGTGGATTTTGTTGCAGCATAAAGATGATAAATTAGATCTTCTTTGATTATTATTTTCCTTTTCTCCGTGGACTCTGAAACTCTGTCCAAATGATCTTCTAAAGACACGACAATTCTTCTGTCTTCTTTTGGTGCTGTTTATTTGCCGCATTGTCCGCGTAAGGCCGATGCCACATTATGCGTTTTGACCGGATGCGGTGAAAACGCATCCGTTTCCAACGCAACCGGACCGACCTGTCACACTATGCGTTTAGTCTGGTGCAGTTTGTAAGCGCGTACCGATGACTCAAAACGCATCCGTTTCCAACGCAACCGCACCGATCTGTCACACTATGCGTTTTCACCGGATGCGGCGAAAACGCATCCGTTTCCAACGCAACCGGACCGACCTGTCACACTATGCGTTTAGTCTGGTGCAGTTTGTAAGCGCGTACCGATGACTCAAAACGCATCCGTTTCCAACGCAACCGGACCGATCTGTCACACTATGCGTTTTCACCGGATGCGGCGGAAACGCATCCGGCCAAAACGCATAATTTGACATCGGCCTAAAGAGCTATATTTCTTCTTACATATGTGGGAAAATCTGAAACAAAAATGTTTTATAAGATGTTAGAGAAAATACTGACCTGAGGCACCACTTTCTGAACTTCTTGCATCCTGGACATCGATTATTCTGCTGAAACTTGGAAATATTTTATTAGTCAAATATGCGTCGCATAGGTTGAGTAAATAACGAGTTAATCTAGCTCAGCCAATCTTGTAGATGAAGGCTTTTTTCCAGACTGTATCGTATTGCCCATACTGCATCTACATATCAAGTGTGGCCTCATAAAATAATTCATAAAACTGTATCGAAAAATGTTGTTCTATATTTTGAGTATGCCAACAATCTCCATAACTTTCAAAAGCTAAACTAAAAAAGGCGTCTTTCTCGAACTTTACATTAGAAAACTGATGTATGGCATTAGGTTTGAATCCATAATGATTTTATCTGAGAAAGAAGCACGAGTATTTTTCAAGGAAAATAGAAATCAATATAGAATTGGGAAATAAAAAAGCTTTAGAAAAGTTTTCAGTTGTAGAAAACAGTTTCAAACATATGAAGGTTTTATAAGCTTAAAAATTCAGTTTTTGATCCAATACCAATTTGAACCAATTTGAACCTTTTTGAAGTCATCTTGATTAGTTTTGTTTTTCAACATTTCTAAAATGTCTGTTTTACGTGTACTACAAAAAGAGAAATATCATCCCTACAAAATTTATAATGTCCGGGATATCAATGAAGATGATCCAGATAGCCGAAATCAGTTTTGCAAAATAACGCAAGATTTACGTAATCAAAATCCACATTTCATTCGCCAAATCCTTTTTCTAATGAATCCACCTTCCGTTTACCTATGTAGAATAGTAAATCGCCAAAACTGCAGATATGGGATCCTCCCACCAAAATCTCCAAATCTTATACCACTTGATTTTTTCCTATCAAGTTACATAAAATTAAAAGTTTGAGTCGATCAACCACAAACTTTACATAATTTAAAAAATACAATGATTAGATAGGAAATTCGTAATATAACTCCAGAAATGATTCATAACGTTCAAGAAGATTGTCATCCTCAGTTTAATTTCTGTTAAGAGAGAGGAGGAAGGCAATTTGAATATTTAATTTAAGCCAAAAACAAATTTGTATTAATCAAGTAAACATTTTTTTTTCTATTTTCTACCAGTAGTAAAATCTACACAAGCAGGTACTTTGTATTAAACAAATTAATTTTTTTGGCGACTTGATCTTACTAATTATGTTAATGTTTATATTCTTCTTCTTCTGGTTCCTATCTAGTCCTGGATACCGCGTACCAAAAAAAAGTTGATTAATAGCATGCTGAAAATTTGTTAATAGCTTAACGGTGTCTAGTCGGACAAACTTTGATGTACGGGAACACTGGAACAGGGGAAGTTTTAATTGTGGAACAGTTTAAAAATTTGGAACGTCAGATTACGAAAACGTTCCATGGATTTTGTCGGATCCAATTGATTTGTTACCCTTTCATTAAACTCTCATGCAAAAATCAGACTCCTTATTACTAACCAACATGATTCCTGACCCGTGTTGAGCTGCCCCCCCCCCACTTGCAAAAATTAAAAAACAAATAGCCCTGATTTATGAGCTATTTATGAGCTCTCATATTCCGTAAACTAAAAATTTTGAGCTCGTTCCACTGAGCAGGAATTTAATACCCTAGTGGGGGGGGGGGCTGAGTCAGCCCCCCCCCACTACTTAAAAATAGGAATATTGAATCGGTTTTTGCGGCAGAATTACGAGCTATTTATGAGCTCTTCAAATTATATAGTTTAGATTTTTGAGCTCATCCCCTTCACCCCCAAACAACCCTTTAATTGATTTAACTTAAGAGAAAGATGCTGAGAAAACTTAAAATATATCGTATTGCGGATATAATTCCTATAGCTTATATACTCTAAGAATAAACTATTAAATCAAGGGCATTTCGATTATTGAGCTACAACCCCTTCGCAAGAAAACCACCCTATCTTCCCGGCTTAAGAGAAAGTTGTACTTAAAATACGTTAAACTAATTATTTGGCGACTACATATCATTTAATAATTTATAAGCTTCCAAATTACGCGCATTTAGATCAGTAAATTGCAATTTATTTTGTATAGTGCAGTCACTGAAGGTAAAAATCAACGATTACCTTCAAGTTCGGTGAACCTTCATCGATTTTCACGAAAATTGGTCAGTGGTTAGAGGATACGTCAAGAAACAAAGGTGACATGGTACCACCTTGCGCCTTTACCCTGAGGGTGGATACCGCCCCTTCTCGGGGTGAAAATTATTTTATAAAAAATAACTGCACAAATCAATAAAAGAACAAATTAAAAGCAAAATTTATTATATAAAGTTAATAAAATAAGTCAATACTTTTTAAGTTATAAAGATCAAAGATTTTAATTATTTGTGAAAAAAATGCAGGTTTGGAAGAGGTTTTTTGTAAATCACTGAAAAACTGTAAGTTTTTACAAAAAAGTTAATAGTAGTTTAATTCGTATAGCTTATATTCTAAGAATAAACTCTTAAATCACGCACCTTTCGATTATATAGCTACAACCCCTTCGCAAGAAAACGACCCCATTTTCCCGGCTTAAGAGAGAGTTGTTCTTAAAATAATTTAAATTGATTATTTGACGACTACATATCGTTTAATAATTTATTAGCTTGCAAAATATAGGCATCTCAATTATTGAATTGCCATTTTCTTTCTATAGTGCAGTCACTGAAGGTAAAAATCAACTATTACCTTCGATTTCGGTAAATCTCCATTTATTTTCACGAATTGGCAATAACAACTTGGGGTTTTAGCCTGGGGTATATGTCACCCCTTCTCGGGAGTGAAAATTACTTTATCAAAAATAACCCCACAAATCGAGAGAGGGACAAATTGTAAGCAAAATTTGTTATATAATGTGATTAAAATAAATCAATACTTTTTGAGTTATTAAAGATCAAATATTTTAATTTTTGGAAAGAAAATGCATGCTTTAGAGCGGTTTTTCATAAATGGCTCAAAAACTGTAAGTTTTTACAAAAAAGTTTTCATCACTAAAATTGAAGCTAATAAAAAATATAATAAATTGCTTACTTGAAAAACCTTTAATGTTAATTTAAAGTAAGTTATTGGTAATTAAATGTATATTTTTTTCCGCGACTGTCCAAATCTAAGGGTTCAAGCTTAAATAACGGGAAAAAGATGCATTTTATAACACTTAGGTACTAAATACTTGTCAAAGTACTTAGAAATACCCATCAAAAATAAGATCCAGAAAAAGTTGATAGTATCAAAATCCGCTCACCAATTTTCGTGAAAATGAATGGAGATTTACCGAAATCGAAGGTCATAGTTGATTTTTACCTTCAGTCACTGCACTATAGCAAGAAAATGGCAATTCAATAATTGAGATGCGTATATTTTGCGAGCTCATAAATTATTAAACAATATATAGTCGACAAGTAATTAATTTAAATTATTTTAAGTACAACCCTCTCTTAAGCCGGGAATATGGGATGGTTTTCTTGCGAAGGGGTTGTAGTTCAATAATCAAAAGGCGCGTGATTTTAGAGTTTATTCTTAGAATATAAGCTATACGAATTAAACTACTATTAACTTTTTTGTAAAAACTTACAGTTTTTCAGTGATTCACAAAAAACCTCTTCAAAATATGCATTTTTTCACAAATAATTAAAATCTTTGATCTTTAATAACTTAAAAAGTATTGACTTATTTTATTAACTTTATATAATAAATTTGGCTTTTAATTTGTTCTTTTATTGATTTGTGCAGTTATTTTTTATAAAATAATTTGTTAGAAGGGGCGGTATCCACCCTCAGGGTAAAGGCGCAAGGTGGGACCATGTCACCTTTGTTTCTTGACGTATCCTCTAACCACTGACCAATTTTCGTGAAAATCGATGAAGGTTCACCGAACTTGAAGGTAATCGTTGATTTTTACCTTCAGTGACTGCACTATACAAAATAAATTGCAATTTACTGATCTAAATGCGCGTAATTTGGAAGCTTATAAATTATTAAATGATGTGTAGTCGCCAAATAATTAGTTTAACGCATTTTAAGTACAACTTTCTCTTAAGCCGGGAAGATAGGGTGGTTTTCTTGCGAAGGGGTTGTAGCTCAATAATCGAAATGCCCTTGATTTAATAGTTTATTCTTAGAGTATATAAGCTATAGGAATTATATCCGCAATACGATATATTTTAAGTTTTCTCAGCATCTTTCTCTTAAGTTAAATCAATTAAAGGGTTGTTTGGGGGTGAAGGGGATGAGCTCAAAAATCGAAACTATATAATTTGAAGAGCTCATAAATAGCTCGTAATTCTGCCGCAAAAACCGATTCAATATTCCTATTTTTAAGTAGTGGGGGGGCTGACTCAGCCCCCCCACTAAAGTATCAAATTCCTGCTCAGTGGAACGAGCTCAAAATTTTTAGTTTGCGGAATATGAGAGCTCATAAATAGCTCATAAATCAGGGCTATTTGTTTTTTAATTTTTGCAAGTGGGGGGGGGGCAGCTCAACACGGGTTGATTACCGTCATTTGACATGTTCTTCGTGGTCCACTCATTAAAATGCCCAGTTGGTGATAAACACCAATCTGATTTTTGCATGATAGTTTAATGAAATGGTAACAAATCAATTGGAAGTTTTGTCCGACAAAATACATGGAACGTTACAAATTTTTAACCTGTTCCACAATTAAAACTTTTCCTGTTCCAGTGTTCCCATACATCAAAGTTTGTCCGACTAGTGGTAGGGGAGCAAAGTATGCTAAACTTGCAGTCACTCGAGCGTTATGGGGACCTACTGGGTTGTGATTATTAGGTCCTTAAGTAAAATTTTCCATTTTAGTGGGGACTTTCCATTTTAATTTAATTTTCCATTTCCAACAATCGTTTTTTCCGATTATAGCGCCATCTATCCATAATTAGAAAAAACGTCTCGAATAAAAGTTGCTTATTTTTACGTAAAGAATCCATATCTGCAATAAAAAATTTGGGGGTCCCATTTAAGATTTTAAAACGACCCCCCACCTCCGTGGGGGTTCGTGTTTGGTACCCTTCGATAGATTTTTCAAAAGCATTTACATTTTGAAAGTAGATTTTGCAGTTTTTCGATCTTATGTTCATTTTGCGAAATATCGCGGGGTTTGTATTTAAAATTTTAAATTTACAGCCCCACCCCTCTCCGTGGGGGGTCATTTTTAGTACCATTCGATAGATTTTTGAAAAATATTGACGTATTTTTTAGTTTTTCGATATGACGTTCATTTCGCGAAATATTCGCTTTTTTTGTGAAACTTTTGAAATATATGTACCGGGTGTCCCAATAAGAATGGCTCTCGGCTATATCTCAGGAACCGTTTATAGTAGAGCTTTGAAATAAAAAATTTTATAACAAAAGTTGCCTCAGGAAAAGCCTGGAAATTATTTTCATAATTGTGGGACCACCGCTAGAGGGCGTAATTGAATATCAAAAATTAAAAAATATAAATTTTACAAAATTTTCCTAATGAAGGGGCACTGGAAATCCTATCGTCGTATTCTTCATAAAATTCTACGCATACTTGATTTGACAAATTTAGGTCTACCTTTGGAAATAAGAGTTGGGGGTGAGTGGGAACCTTGTTATGAAAAACTGGCTGTGAGTCCGGTTCTGCTTAATCAAATTGTGCAAACTTGGTCTTGTTGAAGATAGATCTTTTTCATCAATGTAAAAATTATGATTTCGAACCAACTTACTGAGTAATATGCCAGCTAGAAGGCGTTATTTAATTTTTTTCAGAAGTCTAGTGTTCCTTGGAAAATATTAAATACAAACATGCATTTTTAATACCATATTACAAAATTAGACAAAATTAGCAACAGAATAGCGAAAACCGCATGTTAATACCTTTTTTCTATCTCGAGATATCTTACAAAACGTGTAAATTTAAAAACATAACTGTTACTGTCACCGGTAAACGAAATAATTCATTAAAAGTAGTGTGCTATGGAGACAACAAAGAAACATTTTCCAGCTCTCAACGTATATTAGGTCTTTTCAACGCTTCTCATTTGTTTCGAGCCTCGTTCATATCTCGTATATTAATATTATACACGGATTATACGGCATATGACAGAGGCTCGAAACAAATGAGAAGCGTTGAAAAGCCCTATTACAAAGAAATAAAAACAACTATTTAGCTCGAAACAAATGAGAAGCGTTGAAAAGCCCTATTACAAAGAAATAAAAACAACTATTTAGTGATGACATAAACGTTCAAATTTTTGCCCATCATTTTCGTTGCAAACATTTACTCTTTCAAGAGTAGATTGAACAGCAGTCTCAATTTCTGCTCTCGATATGCTTTGAATGGCGTTTAGTATTCTCTGGATCATGTATTCTAGAGTAGTGTATGATGGGAAATAATTTGAATATTTAGGTCGTCACTAAGTAGTTCTTTTTGTTCTGTGTTATATTTAATTTTAATAGTATTGCTTCTCTTTATATTGTTGTTTTATTTAATTATATTTTTATACGTTGACATCTGGAAAATGTTATTTTGTTTTTTTTTCCACAGCACACTACTTTTCATTAACTTAGTTTACCGGTGATAGTAACAGTTATGTATAAAATTTACACGTTTCTCGAGATATCTTGAGATAGAAAAAAGGTATCGACATGCGGTTTTCGCTATTCTATTGCTAATTTAATTTAATTTTATAAAGTATGATTAAAAATGCATACTTGTATTTAATATTTTCCAAAGAAAACTAGATTTCTGAAAAAAATTAAATAACGCCTCCCAGCTGGCTTATTACTTATTAGGATGGTTCAAAATTATCACGTTTACATTGAAGAAAAAGATCTGTCTTCAACAAGACCCAGTTTTCAAAATTTGATTTAGCAGAACCGGACTTACAGCCATTTTTTCATAACAAGGTTCCCACTCACCCCCACCTCTTATTTGCAAAGGTAGAGTTAAACTTATTAAATCAAATATGCGTAGAATTTGATGAAGAATACAATAATCGGATTTCCAGTGCCCCTTTATTAGGAAAATTTTGTAAAATTTAGATTTTTTTATTTTTGATATTCAATTACGCCCTCTAGCGGTGGTCCCACAATTATGAAAATAATTTCCAGGCTTTTTCTGAGGAAACTTTTGTAATAAAATTTTTTATTTCAAAGCTCTACTATAAACGGTTCCTGAGATATGGCCGAGAGCCATTCTTATTGGGACACCCGGTACACTCTTTTTGCATGTTACCTTACTTACCTTATCTTAATCTGACAATTTCGAGTATTTTTAAGGATAGATTTTTTTTTCGAGCCCCCCTAAACGAACTTCCCTGTGTTAAGAGCCAATATATGGTAGAGGTACATCTGCAGGGTACCAGGTTTCTCCCCTTATGATAATCTGACGCGCTCGAGTAACTGCAAAAATCCCCGCTTGGGCTCCCCTACCATAGACACCGTTAAGCTATTAACAAATCTTCAGCTTGCTATTAATCAACTTTTTTTGGTACGCGGGATCCAGGTCTAATCCGTTTCGGATGTTGGAAACATAGATATATAATACTCTAGATTGCGCCCTGCGATCTTAAAGTGGGTGACGGTTGCGACAGAGATAAATGAGCCTATTTGGTCGGTAGTCTCTTTTTAATTTAAGGGGAATATCGACGACGTGACTATCCCACTTTATCGAGTAATATGTGTTGACAGTTGGAGCTGGTGGTGACGAGAAATGGTCTTTGGTCTTCGGACGTGGATAATCGTGGTTCGAATCCCATACCAAC
This sequence comes from Diabrotica virgifera virgifera, assembly GCF_917563875.1. NCBI lineage: Eukaryota > Metazoa > Arthropoda > Insecta > Coleoptera > Chrysomelidae > Diabrotica > Diabrotica virgifera. Next base: position 243,807,626 of record NC_065445.1, on the reverse strand, counting down.
TTTACCTTTTTTATTTTTATTTAATCAATATTGCGTTTATTAGATATTTTTACATCTGAAAAATGGACCTAAGTAAATCTAGCAGATAATAAATGTACCTATGTATAGTAAGTTAATATTGGAATACAAAATTTGTGAACTGCATAGTAAAATAAAAGTCATTCGTTATTAATATAAATTCGTCCTTATTCGAATGATGTGAATAATATTTGTTTTGCTTCTACTTTTTTTAAAAATTGTAACAATAGTTTCATAAATAAAAATAATGTGTAATTACTTATAATTGAATCGGTCATTTCAAAAACAGCATAGTCCACAATTTTGAGAAACTAACTTTTTGAGAATAATAGACTCCTTTAAGATAAACGTTGTGTGGAAAAACGACACCAGTCCAGTAAAAACATTATATTAGGAACAAAACTACAATATATAACTCTGAATTTTGATGTCATCCATTTCATCCATCTTTCGACTATATAGTTAAGTTCTTTGCTCTTCTGTAAAATTAGGAATATGTGACTCGTGTTGTTTTTGAAATGACCGATTCAATTAATAAATCGATGGTACATTATGTTGATATTAATTATTGGTAATTTTTTACGAATATTTTTAATTACTTTATACTATTCTACCTATTAAAAAAAATAACATTGGCTTTTATATTTTTAAAAATCTATAGGTACCTACACAGTTTTTCTTATTTGTTATATATTTCTTTGAATAGATTTACTTTAGAGATGTAATAATATCTAATAAACGCAATATTGATTAAATAAAAAATAAAAAAAGTAAAGATTGGTATGGGATTCGAACCAGGATTATCCACGTCCGAAGACAAACGACCAGTTCTCGTCGCCATCCGCTCGAACTGTCAAACCATCTAAAATACTCGACGACAGAGTAGGATAGTGACGTCGTCGATACTCCCCTTGAATTAGAAAGAGACTACCGACCAAATAGGCTCATTTATCTCTGTCGCAACCGTCACCCACTTTAAGATCGTAAGGCGCAATCTAGAGTATTATAAATCTATGCTTCGGACAGTTTATGAAAGAAGAACATTTATACTATTACCTTCATTAAAAATAAATGACAAAAAATAATTTTAAACAGTGTAAAATTATTTTGCAAAAACATGTCCATTTTTTGCTTACTTATAAACAATTAGAATAACTTTTTAACCGTTACCCGTAGAAAAATTATTTTTTCATATTTAGAAAGACTGAATTTTTATACACATTTAGAAAGAAAAACAACTGTTCTAGGACATTTAGGGACAAAGTTATCCCCCCCCCCATTTTTTTAATTCACATGTTTTTGCAAAATTATTTTGCAATATCTATAATTATTTTTTGTCATTTTTTTTAAATTAAATTAATACTGTAAATTTTCTTCTTTCATAAACTATCCAAAATATTACTGTAACTTCATCATTTTCTGACTTACAGTGTTGCAAAAAAAATGAATTTTGGATAAACAAATTAAATAACTTTTAAACTATTTGACCAATTGCTTTGGAATTTAGGGTGTAATTTAAGCACCATAAGTCTCAGCATTCCATGTAATAAGAAGGTTCTAAGTTAATTTTTACATAAGTTATGAATATTTATAAAAACTCAAAATTTATGATTTATTTGGCAATTTTCTAAGTAACCAATAAGGATAGACATATTCAGCGAACGCCATATTGAAGTTTTTTATACGGTTTATGAGTTTATTACTCTCAAATTTGTTTAAAATGCCCAATTTTTTAGTAAGAGACGAAAAAAGCGAAAATTTACCGTTTTTTGATCTTTATTTGTTTATAACTATGTATATCATCAAAATCGGCTGCAGGAAACATATAGGTTATTATTATAGATGACCATATTACTCGAAAAATTTGGTTTCAGCCTGGAGGGGGATGTGTCACCAACACGATATTTTTTTCCTTATTTCTCTGAACTATATTAACTTATATACATTTATTATCTGCTAGATTTACTTAGGTCCATTTTTCAGATGTAAAAATATCTAATAGGGCTTTTCATCGATTGTCATTTGTTTCGAGCTTCTGTCATATGTTGTATAATCTGTGTATAATATTAATATACACGGATTATACGACATATGACAGAAGCTCGAAACAAATGACTGTGAATGAAAAGCCCTATAAATGCAATATTGATTAAATAAAAATAAAAAAAAGTAAAGTTGGTATGGGATTCGAACCACGATTATCCACGTCCGAAGACCAAAGACCATTTCCCGTCACCACCCGCTCCAACTGTCAACACATATTACTCGATAAAGTGGGATATTCACGTCGTCGATATTCCCCTTAAATTAAAAAGAGACTACCGACCAAATAAGCTCATTTATCTCTGTCGCAACCGTCACCCATTTTAAGATCTCAGGGCGCAATCTAGAGTATTATATATCTATGCTCGAAACAGTTCCGTTGATGTTTTCTTAAGAGGAAACAGTAGCGATCAACAGGTAGCAAAAACTCGTTCCAAGATTGCGGCTGTAATTTTGAATATTGTTTCGAGATATTTGGCACACGTATTCGTAATATAATAAAGAATGGCGGTACAGAGCCCAATTTGAAAAATATATTAATACGTGGAATTTACTCTGTAATTAAATATAATATTAAAAAAACGAGCCTGTACCGCCATTAAGAAGAACAAAAAATACACTTTCTTCATAATAAACGAGCCATGGTCCATAATAAACGATCTTCGAAATAAAACCCACACTGCTAAAACAATTTCCCTTCCAGACCCTGAAAATCTAAATGAATACTTTTTTAATGTGAGTAAAAATATTACATCAACTATTTTGCCACAACAAGATCCCATTGCTTATATCCCTAATTCAAGAAAGGTCTCGAATTCATTCTTTATAAAACCAGTCGATAAATCTGAACTGATCCAAACAATCAATAGTATCAAAAGCAAATCCTCCTGTAGTACTGATGGTCTATCGATAAAATTTTTTTCTAATCTCCCAGAAAATGTGTTAGAAGTCCTCATCTCACTAATTAATGATTCCTTTGAGAAAGGTAAATTTCCAGAGTGCCTGAAGACAGCCATCATTATTCCTCTTCATAAGGGTGGTGAAATATCTAATACCTGCAATTATAGACCTATTGCACTACTACCGGTACTCTCCAAAATTATTGAGAGACTCATAAAAGCCCGACTTATGTCCTTTATAGTTGAAAACAACATTTTATCACAAAATCAGTTCGGCTTTTTAAATAATAAATTCACCACTGATGCCATCTTTTCTGTACTACATGAGGTTTATCAAGCACTGAACAATAATCTTCACACTGCCACCGTTTTTTGTGACTACGCCAAAGCTTTTGATTGTGTAAATCATAACATTTTGATAAGAAAACTAAATTTCTACGGAATTCGAGGTATTTCTTTAGATTGGTTCCAATCTTACTTGGATGATAGGAAACAACTGGTTAGAGCAAATGATACAGACTCTAGTCTCAAAAACATTGTATGTGAGGTACCTCAAGGTTCAGTATTGGGTCCTCTACTTTTCCTTTATCTTTATTAATGACATCACTAGTTTAAAAATCGATGGAAAAATCTTTCTTTTTGCTGATGATACCAGTATCACTTGGAGCAACTCAAATATTGCAACTCTTCATGCTACTATAACTTCTGATCTACTTACAATAAAAACCTGATCTGACTCTAATTTACTCTCGTTTAACGTAGATAAAACAGTAGCATTGTCTTATAAAGGAGTCCTTCAACCCTTACCTCTTAATAACAGCCAGATCAGTACCGTTGATTCTGTAAAATTTCTTGGTATTTTTTTAGACAGCAACCTTAAATGGTCCCACCATATCGATGTGTTAAGGAAGAAACTATCCTCAGCTTGCTATGCTATAAGATCTGTTTCGAATGAACTCAATTTAGCATCTTCCAAAATAACATATTTTTCTTTGTTTGAGTCACATCTTCGTTATGGTCTTCCTTTTTGGGGTTCTGGTACAGCTGCCCAATTCGATGTTATTTTCAAATTACAAAAAAGAGCAATTAGATATCTGTTTGGCCTCAGAAGAACAACACATTGCAGAAGTTACTTCAAAGATCACAGAATTTTAACCCTTCCATCTTTGTATATTTTAGAAACTGTTTGCTTAATTCGTAAACATCTACATGTCTTTCCACCAAGACCTAATCATGACTACTTCACGAGAAATTCTACGTTTGACGTCTATATGCCGACCCCGTCCTCTGAGTTAGTAAAGAAATCTATATTATATTCCGCACAAAAACTTTACAACCATCTCCCTCTACAACTTAAATCTGCAGCATCTTTCCCCAAATTCCGTAAACTGACAAAAGCCTACCTATCTGAAAGACCATATTATTCAGTAGAAGATTTTCTTAATCAATAACTAAGAAATTACAGTACCCTTTGCACAAGTAGTATTTTTATTATCATTTTTTTGTCTATATTTGGGTGTCATATGCAGCAGCTTAACTTTTAAACTTATTAATTACTAGGTAGACTATGCATTTGCAATTTACTTAAATTTTGCAATTGATTACTTCTGTTTAACTTCATTATTATTGTAAATATATTGACGATTTATGTAATTTTAGTAAATTGGATTGTTATTGTTTTGTTTTCTTGACTTTTTATAAGCTTTGTCGATAAAATTGTACAATTTTTCATGACAATAAAGCATATTTCTATTCTATTCTATTCAAATAAATTTTTTTATTCGTTGTCTAAATTTTGTGTCATTTTCGAACTACTAAAATTTTTTATTTCATTAGTAGTGCCAAAATGACACAAAATCGGATAAAAAAGTTTATTTGAAGAAAGTGTATTTTTTTGTTCTTCTTAATGGCGGTACAGGCTCGTTTTTTTAATATTATATTTAATTACAGAGTAAATTCCACATATTAATATATTTTTCAAATTGGCCTCTGTACCGCCATTCTTTATTATATTACGAATACGTGTGCCAAATATTTCGAAAAAATATTCAAAATTACAGCCGCAATCTTGGAACGCGTTTTCGTTACCTGTTGCTTGCTACTGTTTCCTCTTAAACCATGTTTTCAAATTTCGCAACCATGATATTCTCCTTCTACCGGGTCCTCGCTTATCTTTGACTTTACCTTGCAATATGAACTGCAGCAGGGAGTAACAGTGCTGATTTTTCATAACGTATCCCAGATACTGCAATTTTATGCGTTTGATGGTAAACACAATCTCAGTTCCTTCTTCATTCTTTCTAGAACTTCCTTGTTCGTGATCCTTGCTGTCCATGATATTCTCAGCATTCTTATATAATGCCACATCTCAAATGCTTTAAGTTTTTTAATAGTGGTGTCTGTAAGCGTCCATGCCTCCGCTCTGTACAATGTACAATAATACAGAGAAAACATAACATCTCAATGTCTTATTTTTGTATCTAGGGATCTGTTGTGGCTTTTGAAGATGACGCTCATTTTGTCAAAGACCGTTCTTGCCTTTCCTATGCTGCACTTTATTTCCTGTACATTGCTCCACTGATCATTTATAATAGTTAACAGGTAACAATACTGTTTTACGCGGTCTATCTGCTTTCCATTTCGTCAGCATATATCTAATATTGTTTACTCTTTCCCCATTTAGAAGGATGACTTCGTCTACTCCGTATAGAGCCTCGTTAAAAATGATCTCTGAGTACATATTAAATATCAACGGCGATAGGATACATCCCTGCCTAACTCCACGTAGTATTTTTATGTGATCTGTTTTCTTCTCCGTTAATTTTCATACATGCGGTCTGATTCCAGTAGAATTCTGAAATTATTCTGAGGTCTTTGTCATCCAAGTCTGCTTCTTTTAAAATGTTCAAAATCATCTTTTGGTATTGAACTCTGTCAAATGCCTTTTCATAGTCGATCAAGCACGCGTATACGTCGCAATCAACGTCTTTGCATCTGGGAATTAGGACCTGTAAGTGCGAAAAGCCCCGAAAAGCGCCTCTCTGGTACCCATTGCATTAATGAACCCGAACTGTCTGGCCGATATTTGTTCCTTATAAATTCTTCCATGGACAACTCTAAGAAACAGTTTCAACATATGACTCATTAGGCTGATTGTTCGATTTTTTGGCTCAGGCTGATTGTTAATTAGGCTGATTGTTCGCACTTTTTAGCCCCCTGCTTTTTAGGTATCGCTATGAATTCTGATTCTATACATTTATCAGGGATGATTCCTGTATGTATAGTATATTTTTTTGAAGATAGTCGTGATCCAGTTAATCCCTTTTTCCTCCAAGAGTTTTAAAAATTCAGCTTCGATATTATCAGGCCCTACAGCTTTCCTGTTTTTCATTCATTTTATTGCTTCTTCTACCTCGGATTTAAGTATGTCCGGGCCCGTCATCCTCTTTAAAAATGGATGCCTGTAATGTTTATATTAGTGAAATTAATTCCTTTCAAATGACCTAGCATATGGCCATTATTTTCATCTGTTATGTCACCACGGCCAGATGGACAATGTCACTAGTATGACATATATGCCAAAAAATCATAACTTATAAAAATAAAATCGACCTCTTTCGGGATTTGTCTAAAAAATCGCCCACTCTCGAAAATATGAATTTATTCCATAATTTTGCCATTCACTATATTATATTCCGAAGAAGAGTTTTGTATATTCTAGTACATTGTATTCAGTATATAGTACATTGTAGTAAATACATATGTATATAGTAAAAAATTGTTTTTTTATGTAAAAACCTAATGGCGTCATGTGGTAATTAGTTGTCTATATTTAATAAAAACTAAGAGTTTGATGACTTAACGACTCGTATTCCAACTAATTTTAGTTCATTTGTGAAGAATAATATCCGAAAATTAAAAGACAATAATAATAACCCCCCAGAGGTTCATTAGTCGCTGTTTGTTTTCTAAATTATTAAATGAATCGAGGGAAAATTACTGACGTGAATGCAGAAAAACTACGCTGTTGCCACAAGCAAAATAAACTCTCCGCCCTGAAATTATTTTTTAATTAACGAAACAACTTTCTTATATAATATTCAAATTTGCGAGAGAAAAACTACTTAATAATAGGATGATTAACTTTGTTTTTCTTATTTAAAAATTTGAAAATATTAATTTGTTAGCTTAAAAATACTGGATATGAAAAATTATGTATATTTAGCATTTTAATTGCCTTGGGGCGCAGTGGTAAAATCATGAACTATCTAGTATAAGTATATATAGTATATAGGTACTTAAACGTGACATAAGTTCTAATTCATGAGGAACATGAGTTCTAATTCAGCAGAAATGAGAATGATTATTCTCTCTTTCTTTCTCCCCTTCCTTATATCCTTTCAGGTGAAGGATTAGAGTTTAGCTACATATTCCCCATCTCTTCCATTCTTTTCTGCCTTGTGCCATTATTTTCATTTTTTCAAGCGTTTTCCCTCGGTCTACCTTTTTTCTTTTTTGTGATATTTCTTGTTTCGTGAATTTTTCTCGGTAGTCTACTGGGATTCCTTCTCATCAGCTGTTCATACCAGTTTAATTGTCTCTTTATTATTTTGTTAATTATTAGTTCCTGTTTGGTTATCCCTCTTATTGCCTCACTTGTTATTCTATCTTCTATCCCATTTGGTCTTTCCGGATAGAGCTGGTGGATGTCTCATCTCCATAGCGTTTGTTTTCTAAATGATTAAATGAATCGAGGGAAAATTACTGACGTCAATGCAGAAAAACTACGCTGTTGTCACAAGCAAAATAAACTCACTCTCAGCCCTGAAATTATTTTGTTCTACAATCACTTGATAAAGAAGACTTTTTCGCTTGTCAATGGCAACGAAAAGTTGACGTTTACTGAGTATTATACCGTCACTTTATCGCTCTAGCGCGTTGAAGTTTGAAAAACGCGCGTCGTCCGTAGTAACCATACCACCATACAATACAAACAAATTGAACATTCATACTCATAACCGGGCGTCGTCCGTAGCAACCATAGATCATAGATCCATACAATACAAACAAATTGAATATTCAAAATATTCAAACTCATAAAGATAATAATTTAAAAATAAGTAGTTTTATTTTATTAAGTGATTGTAGAAAAAATGTTGTATGTATTACAAGCATAAAGTGACATTATTGCTTTCGAGTAATTACCGCGCTCCGCTACACGTCGCGCGGTAACTATTACTCTCAAGCAATAATGTGTCACTTTTCGTTCTTATACATAAATAATTATTACCAGAGAACGGCAGCTCTCGCCAGTGGCGCACACCTACACCCCCTACACGCGACACTATATATAAACGAAATTTTCGATTTTCTAAATCTGACTGAATTGAAAATTGGGCCAACTCCCATCTTAAAGTTCAGGAAAATACTCATCCATTCATATGTCAACCATCCATTTTGGTCCAAGGGTGTGGATTTTACGGCCCTTTCTATTTAGAGTCTGTTTTTCGTTCTCGTCCCCAAAACTCCCAAGAACTTCGAAAATTTAACTCCGACCTTTGCGGCTCCTAATAGAAGCGATCATTATTTTCCAACGCATGTCTAATTTTGAAAATCGGTTATACCGTTCAAAAGTTACCGAGCTTAGAAATATGAGTCAATTTTTATTTAAAAAAGGGAAAATGTTTGTGGATATGTATGTATATATGTATGTATGTATGTATGTATGTATGTATGTATGTATGTATGTATAGTCTGTTCGCTAAACTCAGACGCAACTGGCTACATATTTTAGTCGATATTTTTTTTGTTTTTTGCCAATTTTGTAAAAATTGGCGAAATTACTAACTATTTAGTGATTATTAACTATTTAGTAATTATTTTTTGTCAATTTTACTAAAATTGGCAAAATTACCGACTAAAATATCTAGAAAGTTGCGTCTGAGTTTAGCGAACAGACTATATGTATGTATGTATGTATGTATGTATGTATGTATGTATGTATGTATGTATGTATGTATGTATGTATGTATGTATGTATGTATGTATGTATGTATGTATGTATGTATGTATGTATGTATGTATGTATGTATGTATGTATGTATGTATGTATGTATGTATGTATGTATGTATGTATGTATGTATGTATGTATGTATGTATGTATGTATGTATGTATGTATGTATGTATGTATGTATGTATGTATGTATGTATGTATGTATGTATGTATGTATGTATGTATGTATGTATGTATGTATGTATGTATGTATGTATGTATGTATGTATGTATGTATGTATGTATGTATGTATGTATGTATGTATGTATGTATGTATGTATGTATGTATGTATGTATGTATGTATGTATGTATGTATGTATGTATGTATGTATGTATGTATGTATGTATGTATGTATGTATGTATGTAGGTATGTATGACAATGTATGTGTGTGGAAAAGTTAAACCGATCTGAATTTTTTTTCTGTGCTTGAAGAGGGGGTGGGGGCCAATTCAGAACCGGTGTAGTTTGTGAGTTTTGACTACCCATAAGCCAGCTATAGGACTTGGTAGGTACAAAACGGCATATTTTTTGGCGGTATATATCTTCGGTTCAAGAAGAGACAGGAGAACAGTAAATACACCAAATCAATAGCGTTGAGTTACGCTTTCAATAGTGTCTCAGCTGTCAGGATCAGACATACACACGGCTCTATATAGCCGAAAAACTGAAATACTAAACTTTGAAAATTTTGGTTTTTCGACAATTACTCAAAATTTCAACCTACGAATTACGCCAATAACTGAGCATTTGTAGAAGGACTCTAGACGAATCTAACGGTGTATACCTTATATTCGGGAAAATTCGAATTTTTAAGTTATAGGCTTCATAAATATGATCAAATCTATTTCTTATGGAAAAACGGTTTTTCAAGTTCAATAATTCCTGTAATAGCTTTAGTTATCATACTTGACCTTAGATGCATAAGATACTACTTGTCAATATGTTTCAAACTCATGTTTAGTGAACAAAATCGGTTAAGCTGTTTAGAAGTTATTAAGCTATAAAAGTATAATCCAATTAATGATTATTCCCTAAATGCTTTATGTAGTTGTAGTGGTTACGACGCTAATTTGATCTGGCAACGGGCAATCCGAGTTCATTTACCGGCCATCCCAATATTTTTCTCAATCTATTTCGAATAGAAAAAAATCTAAGTAGTGTACATTCGATTGACACTAGGTCATTTGGGAGATAATATAAAGCTTAACTTGTAATCGAGAAACATTGCATTCAACTTTATACATTTAATTTATAAATAACTTTGAAAAACTCCTGATACAATAATAAAAAACCGCTAAACGCCGTAAAAATGAGTGGCGAATACAATATTCCAGCTACAAAAGATCAGATATGAATATTACGTGGCGCAAAAATGTATTTTCATTTTGTATTTTCATTTTGATGCAAAACAAAATTCTAGTTTTATTTTAAAATATTCTTCCATAATATTTGCTAAATTTGAAGTAAACGCGCCACAAAAGTGTTTCAAAATTCAAACTGTATGAAAGTTACTCTTTTGTGGCGCGTTTTACTTCAAATTGGGCAAATATTATGAAAAAATCTTTTAAAATAAAACTAGAATTTTGTTTTGCATCAAAATGAAAATACATTTTCGCGCCACGTAATATTCATATCAGATCTTTTGTAGCTGGAATATTGTATGCGCCACTCATTTTTACGGCGTTTAGCGGTTTTTTATTATTGTTTAATTAACGAAACAATTTTCTTACGAGATATTCAAATTTTCAAGAGAGAAAAACTACTTATTAAATAATAGGCTGATTAGTTTTGTTTTTCTTTCGTTTTTTCGGCTGATTAATCGCATTTATTAAATTAAACATATCGGATATGAAAATTGTGTATGAATATAATTATTAACTGCCTTGCTGGTGTAGTGGCAAGAGGATCAGCTTTCTGAGAGTAAATATTCAGAATTTGAGTTCAAAACTACCAGAAATAAGAATAAGGAAGTGTAAGAACAAAACAAACTGAGAAAGTTAATTTGTACAAGGAGCTTGAAACTAGATTTGAGAGTTAACTGTTACGCTTGTTTCGCCGATTAGACTGTAACGCTTGTTTCACACACTAATAATTTTGACCGTTCGGTGAAGGGAGAAAGATTCCATATAATTGCTCGAGCCACTATGTAGATTTCAACCATCGTACCTACGTTTAAAATTTTTAGTGTATGTTTTGAGCGTTACGGTGTTACATTTTCTCGACACTATTCTAGATAATAAAAGCGTGGACTCTGAACGCTGCAATTTTTTAAAAACTAAAAGACTTCAAATTGTATATTGTGGGTGTTAAACAGACCACTGAAAGTATCATAAACAGAGCAGGTGACGATCAACGAAGTCATGAAAATAATGAATGCCCAATAAAGAAAAAGCAGTGTAGGAAGGAATATAATCTCATGGGTGCGAAATAAAAGGCAAGGAAACAAGAAAAAAGTAGATTTTATTAAATTTGGCATTGTCTTCATTCTACATTCAATATTAACCAAACAACCAAAGGTCCTAAATTTAAATAAAACAGATTTGTAACATTTCAATGATTTTAGTTGAATTTTATTTCTGTTGTTAATTATTTAAGTTTAATAAAAGTATTTGTTAATTTTTCCCAGGGTTATATTTAGTACATTCTTAGACTTTTGTGAAATTGTCCTATTTTCGTACCAATAAACAGTTCTAATTTGATTTCTAATGATATTACTAATTTATTGGTCTCATTAGAAGTGAAACCATATAAATTTTGTTATATAGAGATAAAATTCGACGAAAAAGGAAAGGTTTTGCTATTTACACTTTATTTTGTTATTTACGTTTTGTCATTGAGAACCCAACTGAAATAGCTATTTGTATAACAAGGGAGGAAAGTGCTACTTTTCCTCCCGAGAATGAAGTTTACTGCCCGACGCGTAGCGGAGGGCAGTAATCATTCAAGGGAGGAAAAGGCACTTTACGCCCATGTTATACATATGGTTTTTCCACCTTCCTCAAATAACAAGTCATTTTTTCATTTTTACTTAATTTATTTATGTAACTAACCAACAAAATTTATTAGAACTAAAACTAACAAGTACGTACAATATAACTGTCAACTGTCAAATACAGGGCCTATTTTACCACTAGGCCCGTGAGGCACCTGCCTCGGGCCCGCATTTTAATGAGGCCCGAAAAGAACACCAAGAAAAATTTGCAATAACAAAATAAATTTTCAAAATTCTTTCATTTTACAAACAGGAAACGATAAATTATGATTCCACTGTTGATTTTCAAGCGACTTCACCCGTCACAAGTACATCTCCGTCATCTCCTATAGAAAACGACAAAGTCAATAACTCTTTTCCTAGCGATATAGGGGATTGGCCAAAACATTTAAATCTGAAATTTCAACAATATTTTATAAATAATCGACCGAATTAATATATTTATAAAATTAGTGAATGCGACATTTGCGATGTTTTATAAAATGAAACCTAATGTAGCCGTGTTTATTGTTATGTTTGTAAACTGATTTCCACGAAAATTGTTGTTCTTGTAACTTTCGATGGGTATAATGACTGGAAAAATATCAATAGGACACTTATTCATCATAAGCGATCTTCTGAACATATTTCATCAATTGGTACATTAGTCCAGAGAAGTAGTAGAGCAGGACAAATTGTTACATTAATGGAAAAAAGTTGTTTAGAAAAAAGGAAAATTGGAGAAACGTACTTCTACGAATAATAGCAATTATTAAATTTTTGTCCAAGAACGGTCCATCCTTTTATGGTTCAACAACTAAATTATTTACAAAAGGAAATGACATATATACCGTGTGTCGAATTTAAGATGAAGACAGCCCTATATTTTGGCTATCAAAATAAATACAGATTTGAGGTTTTGCACAGTCATACAGGTTAAATATTCACATTTTTTAAGATACTCAGCTGAAATTTAAATTTCAAACGCAGCCTACTGCGACTCCACAAACCGGGTAAATTTTCGATATTTTACTTCGCATTAGAGATATCGGAAAAATTTATTTAAAAAAGTGGTTCCAAATATTATTCTAACCCCACATACTAAATTTTATGACAAATTCGCACTTTTAGTTTTTTCATTATTTATAGCCAGGACCCTAAAACTTAAAATTGGGTGGCCCGAGATGCATCTCGGGACAGCTGAGATGATTTTAGGGTCATGACTACGAATACTGAAAAAAATGTGGATATTGCCATGCAATTTGGTATGTGGGGTTAGAATAAGATTTGGAAGTACTTTTTCAAATAACTTTTTACGATATCTCTAACGCGGAGCAAAATATCTAAAACTTACGTTTGTGGAATCGCAGTAGGCTGCGTTTAAAATTTTATGTTCAGCTGAGTATCTTAAAAAATGTGAATATTCAACCTGTATAACTGTGCAAAACTTCAAATGTGTAGTTATTTTGATAGCCAAAATATAGAGCTGTCTTCATCTTAAATGCGACACACTGTATTTAAACAATGTATAATTGTTTAAATAAATTTTATTTATTGTTAATAAACAATATAATCTGGTGCAACTATATTTCTATTAAATAATTAATTCATTTAAAAGAGGTATTATTATTATTATTAAATCATATTTAGGGGCCCGAAAATTGTGTAGTGCCTCGGGCCTGATTTGAAGTAAGATAGCCTCTGGTCAAATATAAGTCAAATTAATAATGTAAACATTGTTAAATCAAAATAACAATTTACTGTTTTTTACCATTCTGCAAAATACAGAGTGTTTTATAAATAAACGTTAAAATGTATAGAAACTTACGTAATAGAAAATAGATATTGTACAAGGCGTCAATAAGTTACATTTCATGAATGAAATACCATGACGTCACTTTTACTTTTCCTCCCTACAATCAGGTCCGGAAAAGTATACTTTCGGTAGAGGTAGGTGGAAAAAAATATTTCTTGCATTAAAATCTCTAATTTATATCTAAACATTTTAGATCTTTTTATGTTGAAAATCCTTTTCCTAGGATCCGAACATGACGTAAAGACGAATATGAGGTGTATCCAGATTCTTCTCGTACCTACTTATTTATGAGGATGTATACATAGTTGAATCCTGGATACTCCCTGAAGCATTGGGGAAGCAACTTGAAGCCTTCGAGATGTGGCTATATCTACAGGCGAATCTTAAGAAAATCATAATATGAACAATATAACAAATGAGACCGTACTACGAAGAATGGAGAAAAAAAAGAGAAATAATATACACGAGAGAAAGTTAGAATATTTCGAATATATAACGAGAAACGGCACTAATTATTTATAGATTAGGTAAGTACTAAAAATAATCCTCCAAGGCAAAGTATTCGGAAAGCGAAGAATTGGGAGAAAAAGAATATCATGTTTAAAGAACCTGAGCACATATTTCTCCACAACAACATCGTCGAATGTAAATCTCCCTTAGGTGTGTCCATTTATTTATGTTCGCTGTTTTTTACATCCAGTCGTGGTCAGCCATTCGCTTAATGTCATCAGTCCACCTGGTTTGAGGCCTACCTATAATTCTCTTATTTGTTCTTGGTCGCCATTCAAAAATTTGCTTCGTCCAACGGTTATATTCTATTCTTCCTATAGTGTAGGAAACAAAGGTTGAACCTTACAAAATGGACACAAGTCCGGTTTTATTTTTTTTCTGGTATATCAAGGGGTGCTTATTATAAGACTAACTTTTTCTGAAAAAATTTCGCCCCGGAACCTCCCTTTTCACCCCTTTAAAGGGGGTAATTTGTGGTTTTTGCGGAACGTAGCCCTTCCTGTAACTTTTACAAAAAATTTCTTTTATAGAAATATGAAGGGGACTATATTTTCTACGATTTATTTTCGACACCATCTCTCTATCATCCACCGTTTAGCGGGGGTGGCGCCCTAAAGTTGACAAGTTTTTAAAAAAGATGTTTTTAAAAAATATATATTTTTCACTAACTGTGACGGAAATTAAGAAGAAATCCTGGGACAATTATTCACAAATAATTGACTAATTTTTTGGTATAGGTTTCACTTAAGGGTAATTGCCCTTTTTTTAATTACAGGGTGTTACATTTTAAAAAACCTCTTTTTATACCATCTGAACCGTTTATGCTAGAGTAAAAAGACTTTCAGCGATTACCCATGTACTGGTGCTATTTACAAATTTGTATAATGCACCCCCATTTTTTCCTTGGAACCACCCCAAAAAAAGAAGAATTAATAAATAAATTGATTTTCTTGGAATCCTTCACACACAATGCCCTTTATTAATATGCTTCATATATCATTTTGTGCACGTTATTATTACGCATATATGGACACCAAAAGCAATTTTCTAGTGCAACCCCTGTAGCAAAAAAAATAAATAAAATGGGGGGTTGAAATTTTTTTTTTGTTTTTTGCTTTTTGATCCATATGGGCATATGCTTCATCAATAGTGCTTTTCAAAAATATATATGGTTATTGCAACATCTCTGCGAAAACCACCCCTATCCTTGAAAATATACTGCAGAAACTACCCCTATCCCTTGGCGAGCATGTTTTTACGATTTTCTCATTACGTATGTATTCTTTTTAAACAAAACCTTTACAAGGTTAAAGACCACTATTTACTCTAAAAATTATGTCCTATTCATTTTTTCGTATAAGCAACCGTTACGGCACAGTGGCGCCGTAAACCTCATATATGCTTTGGCGGGCTCCAGTTTTTGTTTTTTTTTTCGTCATCTGTTCGTTTTATTGATAAAGTACTTATGCAAAATAAAACAACACAGTGTAACCTACAAATTATGACTTATGCACATTTTACATTCTTTGCTCCCCAAAGCCACAGTGGTGGCCCAAAATAAATTTTTGCATATTTTCGCCACCTACATGCATTTTATTGCATTAATGCTACCTTAACAGCACAATATTTACCCTTAGGTGGTCGCTACGCAGTGGTGGATCCAGGGAGGGGTGATGAGGGTGATCACCCCCCTCTCAAACCAAGTGATATTATATTCAAAGATTATAAAAATATTCATTTATTTGATTACAAAGTCATTCTTATAAAAATAATATTAATATAAGTATTTCAATAGAAATAAATGAATATTTTTATAATCTTCAAATATAATATCACTTGGTTCGAGAGGGGTGGGGGTGATCGCCCCCATCACCCCTCCCTGGATCCGCCACTGCTTAGCGACCACTTAGGGGTGAATATTGTGCTATTAAGGTAGCATTAACGCAATGAAATGCGTGTAGGTGGCGAAAATATGAAAAAATTTATTTTGGGCCACCACTGTAGCTTTGGGGAGCAAAGAATGTAAAATGTGCATAGGTCATGATTTGTAGGTTACACTGTGTTGTTTTATTTTACATAAGTACTTTATCAATAAAACAAACAGATGACGAAAAAATAAACAAAAACTGGAGCCCGTCAAAGCATATATGAGGTTTACGGCGCCACTGTGCCGTAACGGTTGCTTAAACGAAAAAAATGAATACATAGGACCTAATTTTTAGAGTAGGTAAATAGTGGTCTTTAACCTTGTATAAGTTTTGTTTAAAAAAAATGAATAGGTAATGAGAAAATCGTAAAAACATGCTGGATAAGGTATAGGGGTAGTTTCTGCAGTATATTTTCAAGGATATGGGTGGTTTGCGCAGGGATGTTGCAATAACCATATATATATTTTTGAAAAGCACTATTGATGAAGCATATGCCCATATGGATCAAAAAGCAAAAAACAAAAAAAAATTTTCAACCCCCCATTTTATTTATTGTTTTTGGCTACAGGGGTTGCACGAGGAAATCGCTTTTAGTGTCCATGCATGGGTAATAATAACTTGCACAAAATGATATATGAAGCATATTAATGAAGGGAATTGTGTGTGAAGGATTCCAAGAAAATCACTTTATTTATTAATTCTTCTTTTTTTTGGGTGGTTCCAAGGAAAAAATGGGGGTGCATTATACAAATTTGTAAATAACACCAGTACATGGATAATCGCTGAAAGTCTTTTTTTTTACTCTAGCATAAACGGTTCAGATGGTATAAAAAGGGGTTTTTTAAAATGTAACACCCTGTAATTAAAAAAAGGACAATTGCCCTTAAGTGAAACCTATACCAAAAAATCAATCATCTAGTTGTGAATAATTTTCGCAGCATTTCTTTTTAATTTCCGTTACAGTTAGGGAAAAATATATTTTTTTAAAAACATCTTTTTTAAAAACTTGTCAAGTTTGGGGCGCCACCCTTGCTAAACGGTGGATGATAGAGAGATGCTGTCGAAAATAAATCGTAGAAAATATAGTCCTCTTCATATTTCTATAAAAGAAATTTTTTGTAAAAGGTACAGGAAGGGCTACATTCTGCAAAAACCATAAATTACCCCCTTTAAAGGGGTGAAAAGGGGGGTTCCGGGGCGAAATTTTTTCAGAAAAAGTAAGTCTTATAATAAGCACCCCTTGATATGCCAGAAAAAAAAATAAAACCGGACTTGTGTCCATTTTGCAAGGTTCAACCTCTGTTTCCTACACTACTATGCGTCCTGCCCAGTTCCATTTTAACATTACAATCACAAGCCATACATACTCATAGACGTTTCACGACCATGTTAATCTTTCGGATCGAATTAACGCCATCTCTTGATTGGAATGGGAACTAAATTGACAAATTTTAGTTCGTGGGAATTTCAAATTATAAATTTTGTGGGATTTTTGATGAACAGAAAGACAATTCAATGTTTTATTCAATGTTTTACTGGAAACTTCAAATATTCCAATTTGTTTTCAAAATGCTAAACACTACTTACTGCCATGTGTCACGCGAAAGCACTGATGTGTAATATTGAGTTGAATGAAAATTTTTGAAAGAATCTTGTAGGATGATTGTTTAGATAAATACCTTATAATCTTTTACAAACTTCCAAAAATATATAGGTCCGAAATGTTGATGAAACTGTTTCAGGATCTATTCATAGAGGTATATATTAACATAGAGGGAGCCTACCTTCCGCGCTTCCTGACGACAAGATCTCATGGACTGGTTTGCTGCATCTCTTTCTAACACATTGTATCGAAAATCTATGACATTCACTGTGAATATAGGCACGGAAGAGGAGGACAACTGTAGCAGCTTTACTATGCGTAAGAGTGAAACAGCACTAATCCAAATAAAAAAGATGGTGTCGTCACTTCGCTCTGAATGACACTCTCTCTATGCTAATATATAACTCTATGGATCTATTATATTGTTTATTTGGAGAAACACAACACGGAATGATCAATGTAAACTAAAAATTCTACTCGTAAAAACGGAGAGGAGGTTAATGCAATTGATTAAAATGTTAAAAACGTAACACCACTATAATAAAATAATTAAGCCACAAACTGTAAAATAAAAAGTAAATAACAAATTAATTTAATTGTCAACTGTCAGTTGTTAAATATGACAAGATAATTGACTGACAGCGACATCTCTGGATTGGAATGATAACTAATTTGCTGTCTTGACCTTGACAATTTACGTGAAACGTCTATGAGTATGTATGGTTTGCGATTACAATCTTTTGGTTTTGGATCACATCTGTTGAATCACCCAGCTTCTTCTTTAAGTGCCGTCTCCCAATCGGGGGTGGTTGGATATCATCATCACTATCTTGTCTCTATCTACCTCTGCTCTGAAGAGGTCTATAGAACTGCACTTAAACCAGCCCCTTAAATTCTTCAACCATGACCGAAAGTTTTTGTCTTTAAAATATTTGGTTTAAAGTTTGATTTAAACAAGGCCGCGCTATCCACGTGTGAAATATGTGCGGCGCACACAGGCGCAAGCAATTAAGGGGCGCCGCTAGAGTTGTTACACAAATTTTACGAGACGATTTTTAAAAAATTCTATTTTTTGGGCGCCATTAAATGTTTTGAAGACAGGAGGTACCACGTGCTGGCACGACACGGGATTTAAACACCATTTGTAATCGACCAAATGCTGTCCATGCTAAAGAACATCTATTTAAATTAGCCTTTAGGTTAAGCTTTGACAGTTCGATTTTTGTCCTAAATT
This sequence comes from Diabrotica virgifera virgifera, assembly GCF_917563875.1. NCBI lineage: Eukaryota > Metazoa > Arthropoda > Insecta > Coleoptera > Chrysomelidae > Diabrotica > Diabrotica virgifera. The sequence goes on along the minus strand of NC_065445.1, from coordinate 243,788,546 downwards.
ATGTGTACAACTCAACCTTTTCTATACCATATAACCATATAACCATATATTATCTTATCATACAGCGCTAGTATTTGTAGGACCTGACCTAATTAAATTCCAATTGATATACAGGGTGTAACAAAAATGCAGGTCATACATTAAATCACATGTTCTGGGACCAAAAATAGTTCGATTGAACCTAACTTACCTTAGTACAAATGTGCACATAAAAAAAGTTATAGCCCTTTGAAGTTACAAAATGAAAATCGATTTTTTCCAACACCTATGTCGAAAACGATTATCGATTTTTTATTAAAAATGAAACTTTGGCATTCTTATGGTAGGAACATCTTAATAAAAAATTATAGTGAAATATGTACACCCCATACAAATTTTATGGGGGTTTGTTCCCTTAAACCCCCCTAAACTTTTGTGTACGTTCCAATTAAGTTATTATTGTGATACCATAAGTTAAACACAATGTTTTTATAACGTTTTTACTTCTGGTATGTGGCTTCTTTTTTAATATGTTTCAAAATATACCTAAAAGTAAATTATAAAAATTAATTTTCAGATTATTAACAGATCTCTATAACCATATACAAATATGTGGTGGATTCGACAAATATTTAAAATATCTCGATAAACACTGGCTTATAGAAAAAGTTCTAAGAGGCAAACAAGTTTTAAAAACATTGTGTTTAACTAATGGTACTATAATAATAATTTAACTGGAACGTACACCAAAGTTTGGGATGTTTATGGGAACAAAACTCCCATAAAATTTTTATGGCGTGTACAAATTTCACTATAATTTTTTATTAAGATGTTCCTGCCATAAGAATGCCAAAGGTCCATTTTCAATAAAAAATTGATAATAGTTTTCGATGTTATGAACGATGTTATGAACAGTGAAAACTAAGACCATTGTTTAAAAAATAATTTTTTAACCTTCCGATGACCAACCTTTTTTTGTTACACGGATGCCCAAGGGGGGGGGAATGACCCCAGGTCAAAAATGACAATTAACAAAAAAACGAAGTTTTTTTTTATTTTATTTTTTTAAGGCATTGACTTTATGTCATTCAGCCAGTCACAACATGAGTATTAGTGTCATGTGTAGTGTGTATGTTGAGTAAGTGTCTTGTTACTTTGCAAAGTCGACGTCATTAGCGTAAAACTACTCGGAATTACACATAATAGACGGTATTTTACTAAACATCAACTTCAGAATATATTTTTTATTCGTAAAATATAGGGAATTTTTTTTATTTCAAAATATGAGGATATATAGAATGATATTAAAGTCAAATAAAAAAATAATGAGTTAAAAATTGAAAATACTTTTGAATTTATTAAAGAAAAACATACGCTGGGGTCACAATTTCCCCCGCTTGGTCATCCGAAGGTTAAATAGTCTTTTAGTATTTTTTAAACAATGGCAAGACAATGCTAAGACAGTTTGAAATAAATAAAGGAATGACAGGTGCCTGTTGTTTCCGATAAATCCGAGACAATGACCGTCGCTCTGCCGCTGCCGTCGTGTGCCATGAGTCATTTTTACTATCGTATACATAGTTCAAATTACACAAATACACATTATCTCTCAATTATTATATTATATACTATCCCTTGCAAGATAATTCGGATGGAATTCCCCAGATTAAGAGACTGGGCCGATATCAAGCACAAAATAATCTGGGGAATTCCATCCGAATTATCTTGCAACGGACAGTACATTTTTATGTTTGTCTGATGAAAATCGGTCCGGATTATCGGGGACCGACTTATCGGGGTTCCACTGTATCTCAAGCGAAATATTTATTATAACCAATATGTTTTGCCTCTATAGACTTATGGAGCAGAGACATTAACACTGACGCAAAAATCCGCAAATAAACTCAAAACGTGAGCCTTCGAGACCACATAACAAACCAACAAATCAGGAAAAGATCAGAAGTTCAAGACGTCATCGAAGAGCTACGACGTGTAAGTGGAACTGGGCAGGGCACTTAGCTAGAACACAAGAAACTATAAAAGAAGCCGAGGACGACCGCCGACATAAAAAGCTTAGCGGGAAACTGACTACAAGCGGCCCAGTGTAGAGAACACTGGAAAAAACTGAGGGAGGCCTATGTCCATCAGTGGACGCGATTGGCTGATTGATGATGATAATGAAAGTAGTACCTACCCTTATAGCATCTTTCTAAGGTAACGTATACATGACAGTGCCTAACGCCGCGGCTTACATGATAAACGCGCGCTTGCATGTGTAATGTGTACTATACTATACCATTTGTTCCTTGGTAACTTGAAACGTGACGTTTGGCACACGCGGTGTCTACGCCCTCATGTGTACAGGGTCTTAGTAATCATTACACTTTCTTGTTACATGTTTTATGGAGCGTCCAAAAATAAAACTAAGTTGATATTATAAAGTTAATACATAATTATAAGTATTGGATGTCAATACCCAACTTAATTATGGTATTGGGTATCACTAACGAAATGGTATGATATGATTTGTTATTTTATACCCAATATCTTGTATTTGAAGGGCGCCCACTGAAACCGTGGTCTTGATTTTGTTATTTTGTATATTCCTTTTTGCCTCAGTTCAAAATATCGAATGAATTCTAATATAATAACGGAAAAGCGAGCAAATAGATTATAATTGCTTTCACAAAATATTGAAAATATATCAGGGTTGTACTCGACTTTCCTCTATAATTTGCTGGATTTTTTCTTTCGTCTATTTTAAATATAAAGGTAGTGGTGATGTTTCTCAAAATCTCTGTTTCGATTTTTTTTATTCATTTTTTTTTGTTATTTCACCTAACATGATTAATTATTAGTCCAACCTATTTCGTTTGTTTGTTAGTGATATTGATCTCATAGTGCACAAGATTAATTTTATATTAGTCAGTTATGGATGTACATTTTAGAGTTCACAATCCAAAGCCTCATAAGCCAAGGATGTACATATACTTATACGTAAAATTGTTCCCAAAAGGGTCGAATGAGATTATAACGTGCTTGTCGTATTATATTAAAAAATAAAAGGTGCGCTGTCAAAAGGTCAAATTTAAGAAAAAATTGTGACAAACAAAAATAGAATCCTTTTTACTCACCTAGACCAGATAGGCAAACGTAACATTTCTAAGTATACTGAAGTATTCTCTTCCAGGACACTCTATTGATGCCAGTGGATCGGAACTTTGGTGCGATTGAGAAGAACAACTGAAACTAGAGTGGTTGACAATTCTGAAACTTACATACATTGAGCTCACTTCGTCTCTCCACCTCTTCCTTAGTCTTCTGACTGGCAGGGCAGCTTTATCCATTAGGCAATATAGGCAGTTGCCTAGGGCGGCACATTATGAGAGGGCGGCAAGAATACTGTACAAAAAATATTTATATAGAAAAATTATGGATCTTAAAGAGTATGAAGCTCTATCAAATTACTTTACCGCAAGGAAGCCAAAAAATTGTGCCCAAATAAAACATATGAAGAAATAAGAAAGAGAAAAAGAAAAATGTAGTAATGAAACACAGACTTACTCACAATCATATAAAACAGTTTTTGCTTAAAATTAGGTTCTATAGCCTCTTCCCTGGTTATTTTAACCAAAAGATTTTTCACCCCCGAGAAAGGGTGGGAACCACCTCCAAGATAAAAGCGCACCTCGGCATAGGGTAGACTTTGTTTCTTGAGCTATTCCCTACTTACTGTGAAAATATCAAGTAAATCGATGTAGTAGGATGGAATTCGGAGCCAAATACCCTCATTGACTGCCTTATTTGGGATATTTTCTGGCGAAGTCTGTTTAATATTTAATATTCCGATAACTAATCGAATAAAGGATTACAGATTACGGTAAATATTTATTAAACATATATGATTACAAACTTTTGTACATGTTTTATTTTAGACCGTGACAAGTGCTCTGCCTGATTCACGTTGACAATGTGACAAATACACTAACACCTAAAGGTGTGTTCACACTATACACTAAACACCTTCCCCTTAAAGATCAAGTTTCACTGGGGGTTTAATAGATCGTCCAAAACGAGATCTTTGATAACCTGAAGTAGCTGGGTCAGAGATTACTTGTTCATTTTTATTAACATCTATTGTCCTAAATAATAGATTGATATCATCTACAATATCATTATTACTTATAGGAATCTGATTATTCAAATATGTTTTTTGTTCAGGTATATACTGGTCGGGAAACAATTCGGGTTCCAACATAGCATCATAATTTGATTTTGTTAAAGATGGTTTTAATTGACTGCTGTTGCGCCTAATAACTTTATTATTACTTTCCTTACGTATCCAGTATGCTCTTGGTTCTCGAGCTTTCTCTAGAACAACTGCCTTATACCATATTTTATCTCTATTACTTTTAACTACTACTTTATCTCCCTTTTTATATTCTATTAAGGATTTAGGACTCGTTTTATCATAATGTATTTTCATCTTTTGTTTTTGTTCATTTAGATAATTGACAATAATATTAAATATATATGATTACAAACTTTTGTACATGTTTTATTTTAGACCGTGACAAGTGCTCTGCCTGATTCACGTTGACAATGTGACAAATACACTGACACCTAAAGGTGTGTTCACACTATACACTAAACAAAGTCTAGTTAATAAGCTACACCTTATTCTCCATATACAATTGTCCCAATATCCTCCTTAATATCTTTATTTCAAAAGTATTAATAAGGTTTATTATCTTTTCAGTCATGATCCATGTTTCTACCCGTATGTTGCTATTGGCCGTATGATGGCTTTATTACTAAAATCTGGTGTATACTAAAATTTTTTAGAAATATATTTTTGACATTATTCCAACTTTTCATTCCTTATCTGTTTCTTTTTTGCAAAAAGGAGTCAAGTCTATATTTTTATGTTGTTTATTTAATGCTACAATTTAGTCAATGACCAATTAGTACCTTTTTTATAGATCCTAACTTAGTTATGACCTACTATCTAATTCAATCTAAGAATTGCCCAGTGGTGTATTTTTAGCTCGTTCTGATTTTTAAAGCTCTTTTTTTTCTTATGCGCCAATTACAATGGCTTTTTCACTTAAGTTGCAGTATGCAGTACCCTAACTCATATGCCTTTGTCTTCTTAAATCTTCTATTTTAGCTTGAGTTATCCAGAAGCTGTGGGTTGGACGTTTTGATACTGTAAAAGCCTTTCTTCATGCCTGCTGGCGATTTTTTGGATTTCTTCATCAACATACCCCACCCCTAGATCTCTGTGGATATCTTGGTTGCGGATGTAACAAGGTGCGTTAACAATGCACCTCAATACTTTGTTTTGAAAATTCTGAATTATTTTAATACATATTAGTTTCTTTGGTACAACCCCACAGTTGGATGCCGCCATCGCCATACTTCCACTTAGGTTTTAGAATCTGCTTGTAGAGTAAAATATTGTTATGAATTGACAAGGCTGACTGTCTTCCCAGAAGTCAATACATCTTTTGGAATCTGATTGGTACCCAATTCTTCCAGTTTTTTCTTTACGTGTGCTTTCCAGTTCAGATTTGATTGATTTTCATTTAGGAAGATTTTCCACTTCCTGGCCCAGTTATGGAATTTATTGACTGCATTTTGTAGACTAATATTTGAGTCTGTATTATCTTTACCGACTGCCAGAATGACAGTATCAGCAGCGAAAGTGGGTATAATATTGTCATCTAACTCTGGTATGCCACTTGTGAATTGTGAATAGTAAATAGAGGACCGGTCCAAGAACACTACCTTGCAGAACTCCCTTTTTAGTCCACATTTAAACTTGTTTTCCATAAATAAATAAATTTCTAATATCTAATATTCATTGAAAACAATGGATACTTTCTTTCATAGTAAATTTCTAATTATGTAGTACCTATTATAAAGCTTAAATATTTACTTAAAGAAAATTACACATGCTGATTTTTAAAAACCTGGGTATGGGAACGCTTTAAAACTCCCAAACACCTATATCTCAGAAACATGAAAATGTGACGTAACCCCTTTTTGCACTGACCCCTTCAATCTTTTCCTGGTATTAAAGGCCTTGAACCCATTCAATTAGTTTAATCAATTATTAATATACCTACTTATTTGTACTTTGTCAAACAATCCCAAGGTTTTCGCTAAAATCTTCACGTGTCGCAAAAATGAACCACACCTACATATTTTCCCATGGTATAGATTACCATTACCATAAACTAATTATTGTCGTTCAACACATTTCGGTACACACCAGCATTTTTTTGCAACGGTTCCAAGTAAAGACAGAAATATTTACAGAAGTCGTTAAAATATTTGTGTGAATAACTCAATGTCAACTGCAGAACATTTTTTATACTTACAGGGCTGAGAAAATGTTATCCGAACAGTCGATTTCCGGTTGCGTAGTTGTTCTAAGAAAAACTGTCTATCACAAAATTTTTTTGAAGTTATTAGTTAAGTGAGTGACGTACTTGGTTTTCCAATAATTGTCATGAGTTTTGAGATATTACGTCTCAAGCCTATTCTGTATATTTATCACTATCACTATCAATATTTTATATTTTCATTTAGATACCTACTTATTTTATAAAAAATTAAGTTCTCTTTTCAGTTATCTAAAAATCACACTTAGAGTGTAGTGATTTATTTTAACTCATGTATAGTGTATAGGTCTTCTATAGATCTGGAATTCTAGAGATCTGGAATACCGGAAAGTGGCTAAATGACTGGGGTAAACTCACGTTTATTCCCATATATAAAAAAGGCTCTCCGACAGATTGCAGTAATTACCGTACAGTAGCGTTGATATCTCACGCGAGCAAAGTACTTCTAACAATCATCAATGAAAGATTAAAATCAATTCTCTTACCGCAAATTCCCCAAGAGCAATGCGGATTCGTCCCAGGTACAGGAACAAGAGAACACATTCTTAATATTCGTCAAATTATCGAAAAATCTCGAGAGTTTAACATAGAAACATATTTGTGCTTTGTTGACTACTCCAAGGCCTTCGCCTTCGATAACGTAAAATGGGATAAAATGTGGCATATACTTAGAGAAATGGGTACGCCAGAACATCTAATCTATCTATTACAAGCACTTTATGTAAATAACATCGCTAATGTAAGAGTTAAGAATGTGATTTCGAAAAACTTCAAATTAAAATCTGGAGTGCGGCAGGGATGTATAATATCCCCCATTCTATTCAATATATATAGCGAACACATTATGCGTCAAGTTTTTGAGGAATGGCAAGGTGGAGCAACGATAGGAGGAAGAAAAATAAAAAAACCTACGTTATGCTGATGACACTGTTATATTGGCGTCTTCACCAGAAGAACTGGAAGAAATTATGAATAGGCTAGGAACGGTGAGTACGGAATATGGTTTGAAAGCAAATATACAGAAAAACAAAGTAATGATCATCGATAGAATCAGAAACAACCAACCGGGGATAAGAGACTTGGCAGGTTACGAAGTGGTCAGACAATTTAATTACTTAGGTTCCGTTATTACTAACAGTGGAGGATGCGACGAGATCTGTAGGCGCATCATAATCGCCAGATCGGCAACAGCCAAACTCACAAAAATATGGAAGAATACTGACATTACAAAAAACACAAAATTACGCCTTGTTCGAGCGTTAATATTTCCTAACGCCACCTTCAGAGACTGGGACCATCAAAAAAGCAGATTCAAAACGTATAATGGCATTTGAAATGTGGGTCTACCGGAGACTGTTGCTCATACCATGGACCGCACATCGCACAAATAATTCAATATTAGCCGAACTTAACATAAAAACTAGACTCAGCACAACTATCAACCAAAATATACTGAGATATTTTGGATATATAACTCGAAGAAGAGAAGGCATGGACCGAATGATAGTTGAAGGCAACGTAGAGGGCAGAAGATCCAGAGGAAGATCTCCATTACGATGGTCGGACCAAATAAAGGACATGACTGGTTACTCATTCTCCGAAGCAAAACAACTCGCACAGGAGAGAGAGAATTGGACAGAAATAGTCAAACGACTTACATGACGCCACTACATCCTTACGAAGGAGAACAGATAGAGGAGGATATGTCTTCTGCCTTCTGCATAATCCTGTAATTTCATCGAACCATATTATTGAATATCTTCCTTCGGCCTTCTAGATTTACTTTGATAATAAGTCTTTCCTTGTTTTCTGTGTCTGCTCTCATAACATGTCCAAAGTATTGTAATTGTTGGAGTTGGACTTTGCTGGAGTCCCGTTTGCTGACCTTTAGCTTATTTAAAATTGAATTATTTACCTTGTGGTCGGTCCACGGACTTCTTAACATTCTTCTCCAACAGAAAATTTCAATGGTATCTATACTTTTTCCTTCCGCTTGCAGACGGTGCAAGATTCCAATCTGTATGTCAGTCTTGGGAACATTAAGTAGTTGATTAAACTCATTTTTAGCGTTCGTGAAAGGTGAGGAGGTCATTCCATATTTTGGCCATATTTCCTAGAGCGACTTTTGCTAGATCACATCTACGCTTTATTTCTTCCTGTAGTGACCGTGTATATGTGATCAATGATCTCAGTGCGGATTCCGACTTGGGTCTACAGTCTACACAGTCTACAGTCTACAACGACTCATTGACAGTACCAACTCTGTCTGTGAGCAAGTTGGTATGAAAATAAACATTACGAAAACCAAAGTGATGTCAATCCGATAAAACCAAAATGTACCTACCTCAACCTTGGCAGCAGCCTAAATCCTGATCTAGAAATAAGATCGAGAATCGAACAGGCCAGAAAGTGTTTCGGAAAACCAAAAGACCGCTATGTGATTCTCGAACAAAACTCAAAAATTCGACTACGTTTATCAAAATGCTACTGGTCGAAGAGTCTGGTCAGCTCTTCCTTGTGCAGTTGAGACGTGGGTGGGCCCTCAAAACATCAACCGTAAATAAATTAGAGGCCTTTGAAATGTGGATCTATCGGAGAATCCTCATAGTCGAGGCATTGAAGCACAAAACAAGGCCTTACTGTCGATTTTTGCCGCAGTACGACGGATTTTAATGCAGTTTGGTGCGTTGGATTCGTGAGAATGTCAGGAAACTTTGTGAACTAATTTAATGAATAAGAAATCTCAAACTGCATTTGTACATGAGAAAAATGCATTTCAAAAGTGCATTTTGAAATAGGCAATTATTATAAATTTGTAACTCGGTAAATAGTAGGAAAAATTGACCCAATTTTCTTACTCGGGGGTTTTTGGGGTCGCTGAAAACGAATATGAGGTCGTCGAGAGTGTGCAAACTACCTGGTGCCTGCAGCGGGTGTAATAAACGTCTTCCTCTGGAGTATTGTGGTAATTTATCATATAATTGGCTTAAACTCATTACTCGGGGGTTTTTGGGGTCGCTGAAAATAAATATGAGGTCGGCGAGAGTGTGCAAAGTACCTGGTGCCTGCAGCGGGTGTAATAAACGTCTTCTTCTGGAGTATTATAGCAATGTATCATATAATTAGTCTAAACGCGTTACTCGGGGGGTTTTGGGGTCGCTGAAAATGAATATGAGGTCAGCGAGAGTGTGCAAACTACCTGGTGCCTGCATCGGGTGTAGTAAACGTCTTCCTGTGGAGTATTGTGGTAATTTATCATATAATTGGCTTAATCTCGTTACTCGGGGGGTTTTTGGGGTCGCTGAAAATGAATATGAGGTCGGTGAGATTGTGCAAACTACCTGGTGCCTGCAGCGGGTGTAATAAACGTCTTCCTCTGGACTATTATGGTAATTTGTTAAATAATTGGCCCACACTTGTTACTCGGGGGTCTTTGGGGTTACTGAAAATAAATATCGCGACGACTAAGTTCTAATTTCATAGGATGTTATAAAAAACATGATTATTTTGTTCAGGATCTCCATTTTCTTTAATTTGGCGCTTAAAATTATGTTGGCAGTATTGATACATTCTTAACTAATTTCATTTAGGATTTATTGCCTTTCTCTCTCACACGTTTGTATACACTAATATAACGGCTACACGTAAAACAAGTTTAAAAACTATTTATAAACACGGTAATTTTCGAGAACAGCAAAAACGGTGTTACTCGCTCAGGTACTCGTGTCGAATTTTTTCGTAAAAAATATTGATTAATATATTTTTGAACAAATCATTTTAGTAATATATTTCTATGATAGTGTTTATAAATTCAAGTGTGTCTTTCATCAATAATTCAGGTAAATAATGGAGCTTATATATAGATGATCTAACTCGTATTTCATCTGAAATTCAAACTTACGATTTTTTTTCAGTTATCTCATTACTGCTCGTATCAAGTAAAAGTGATTGATATATAGGGTGAGGTAGATAAAGGGCCTATTAGAAATATCTCGAGAACTAAAGGTAAGAGAATCATGAAAATTGGAATACAGGGGTTTTGAGGTATGAACTATTTAATGAAAATATTTTGCTCTCTTTGCTACTTCCGGTTATACCGGAAGTTGATTGTAACTTCGTTTTTTTAAATGGGACACCCTGTATATTTTTACATTTTTGGATTCTGCTCGATGTCTTCTTTCTTTTGTTGTAAGTCAGACTGCGGCAACTTATGCGGGTGCAGGAAGCATGGGTTAGTTTGTAATTTAGCCTGCAAAAATTGTGCAGGCTCTGATTGCACAAATATTGCATTGGATTCGAGAGTGGAAGGCAATAATGAAGAAGAAGATGATAATGATGAAGAAAATGAATTTTAAAGATAAATTACGATAAATTTTGTATAATGAACTTTTTAGCCATAAATATATTATAATAATAAAAATTTATGTTTATTTATAATAAAAATACCAGCCTTTTCGATCACTATAGTTACATCGAAGAAAATGGAATAAACCAAAAACCCCGAGTACCGTAAAATGGGGTGAGATTGATCTCCCGGGGTGACATTGATCATTTGTCGTTGTATCATTTATATGTAGATACAACCGGCAACAATGTAAAACTGTTTCTGGGCGTGGCACTATTCATTTCTTGGATCTTGGCTATGATCAGTTCACGTCGTTGTTAGTTTGCAATTGGCATTGGGAAGAAGTTCTGTTGCTTTGAAATTAACCATAATTTTTGGCCTATTTTTATAGTTTGTTTACTTTTGATGGTAAAGAAAGAACAGAGGTAAGTTCGATATTTCTAGTGTTATAAAATTATTTTGTATGATTCTGTAATAATAATTTTAAGTATCTAGCATTTTAACTAACGCCAGCTTTTTTAAGATGGCGGATAATATTGAATAGGGTGACATTGATCAAGTGATCAATCTAACCCCACGTTACGTACATTCCAGAAATTAATTTTTGTTACAGATTTAAGAATATCAATCAAAATGGGAAGACGTACAAAAGACAATTAGGCAGTAGAACGTATGGCAATTTTAATGAAGAACAAGTTAATCAGGCGTTGCACGATGTATTGGAAAATGGATTATCGCTAAGAAAAGCCGCAAAAAATACAAATTGTCCTACGGAACTTTAAATAACAAGTACCATGGAAGCAAGATTAAGAAAGCAGGTGGACAATCTGTATTCACATATGAAGAAGAAGTTGCCATTATTAATAGCATTTTGACATGTGCAGATTGGGGATATCCTCTAAGTGCAATGGATTTGAGAATGTTCTCAAATGAATGAATGCTATTGATGAAGTCGAGCTTAGTTGCTCGCTTACTAACTTTTTGAAAGACTTGAGGTACAATTCCGGCTCTGAAAAACCTAGACGTAAAATAAAACTGTTAGCAGCTGAACCTGGTCAAAGTGTTACAGCACCTAAACCATCAGAGGAGTCCAGTGACGATGATTCAAATGAAAACCTGTAATTAGATGACAGCAACAGTGGTGTTGATATTAAAAAAGATGAAGAGGAGGTTGAATACTTCTGTCCTTCATTAGAAAACATCACAAAGGGAAAATTCCTGTTAGTGAGATTTTTGTCTGGTTCTCGGAAACAGACGGAATTTCGCTATGTCTGTCAGGTAAAAGGAGTTTTAGAAGGAGAAGAAATCGAAGTTCAAGGCCTTAAATCAGCAGGATCGAGGAAGATTTTCAAAATAATAGATACTACCAGATCCGACACTTGAGACGATTTCTGATAGGATACAAAAATTTTCGCGGAGAAATTAATATAAAAGAATGTTAAATCAAATTTTCTTTTTTTATAAATTGTTCTGAATTACATTTCTAGTTGTTAAAATATGTTTTTTTTTTGTATAAATCAAGAACAGTACAATAAAATAGTGTGATCATTCTCACCCCGCATGATCAATCTCACCCCTTTGTAAAAATTCGAAAAACTGTCTGACCGAATTAGTCAGGGTTAAGATTGATCATATTCTATTTAAAAGCACTACTGTTTCATGCTATAAAATCATCATGATCAATCTCACCCCAGTTACGGGTCTAAGATTGATCACCCTTTTTTATGAGATAAGAGGATTTTCTTAACAATTAAAACAAAACTAGTGTTAAATCACTACTCTTTAGATATTAATGTAACACGTGAAGTGTTTAAATATAGAACAGTCACAAAAACGTTTAAAATATAAATCAAATAAAGTTAAAATTGATCAATCTCACCCCATTTCACGGTAACGGGTTAAAACTAATTATATGATAAATTGCCATAATGCTCCAGAGAAAGACGTTTATTACACCCGCTGCAGGCACCAGGTAGTTTGCACACTCTCACCGACCTCATATTCATTTTCAGTGACCCCAAAAACCCCCCGAGTAACGAGTTTAAACTAATTATATGATACATTGCCATAATACTCCAGATGAAGACGTTTATTACACCCGCTGCAGGCACCAGGTACTTTGCACACTCTCGCCGACCTCATATTCATTTTCAGCGACCCCAAAAACCCCCGAGTAATGAGTTTAAGCCAATTATATGATAAATTACCACAATAATCCAGAGGAAGACGTTTATTACACCGGCTGCAGGCACCAGGTAGTTTGCACACTCTCGCCGACCTCATATTCGTTTTCAGCGACCCCCAAAACCCCCGAGTAAGAAAATTGAGTCATTTTTTCCTACTATTTACCGAGTTACAAATTTATAATAATTGCCTATTTCAAAATGCACTTCTGAAATGCATTTTTCTCGTACAAATGCAATTTAAAATTTCTTATTCATTAAATTAGTTCACAAAGTTTCCTGACATTCTCACGAATCCAACGCACCAATCCGCATTAAAATCCGTCTTACTGCAAGAAAATCGACACCTCAATCCTTCAATGCCTCGACTATCAATATTACATGGACATCGCACACCTCAAACGAAGTGCTGCTTAGAATAGGCAAGGAACAAGAACTTTTCAACAAAGTGAAAATTAGAAAAACATCATACCTAGGCCATCTATTGAGAAATAATAAGTACCAATATGCTCAACTAATAGTGGAAGGAAAGATGGAGGGAAAGAGGGGACTGGGAAGGAAAAGACTATCGTGGCTAAGAAACATCCGACAATTGACAGGGCTAAATTTTGAACAGCTAATATGAACCGCTGAACAGTTTGCAATTTTAGTAGCCAACCTCTATCGAGGAGAGGGCATTTTAGAAAAGAAGAAGTTTCAAGAAGATTGTCGTCATCGTTTCAGTTACTAGTATGTACTACCTACCAAGTCCAAGAGGAAGGTGGGTGGCAGTTTTAACATTTAATTTAGGCAAAAACCAGATAGGGGAAGGGGGTGGGGCAAAATCTATGTTTATTTATTAAATAAACCTTTTTTTGTTGTTTTCTGGCAGCAATAAAATGTATTTTGAATTAAATAAATTACATACATACTTCTCGTTATGTCAATTAATTTAATTCAAAAATTATTTTTTTATGCCAAACAATTATTATAACTTAAAAATAATAGACCTGGATCCGCGTACCAAAAAAAAGTTGACTAATAGGAAGCTGAAAATTTGTTAATAGCTTAACGGTGTCTCGTCGGACAAACTTTGATGTATGGGAACACTGGAACAGGGAAAGTTTTAATTGTGGAACAGGTTAAAAATTTGGAACGTCAGACTACGAAAACGTTCCATGTATTTTGTCGGACAGAACTTCCAAGTGATTTCTTACCATTTAATTAAACTCTCATGCAAAAATCAGATTGGTGTTTATTACCAACTGGGCATTTAATTGAGTGGAACACGAAGAACATGTCGAATGACAGGAATCATGTTGGTTAGTAATAGCAGTCTGATTTTTGCATGAGAGTTTAATGAAATGGTAACAAATCAATTGAATGTTCTGTTCGACAAAATACATGGGACGTTTTCGTAATCTGACGTTCTAAATTTTTAAACTGTTCCACAATTGTTTCCCCTGTCCCCTGTTCCAGTGTTCCCGTACATCAAAGTTTGTCCGACTCGACGCCGTTAAGCTATTAACAAATTTTCAACTTGCTATTAATCAACTTTTTTTGGTACACGGGATCCAGGCCTATTAGGTCTGGATCCCGCGTATGAAAAAAAAGTTGATTAATAGCAAGCTGAAAATTTGTTAATAGCTTAAGGGTGTCTAGTCGGATAAACTTTGATATATGGGAACACTGTAACAGGGGCAGTTTTAATTGTGGAACAGGTTAAAAATTTGGAACGGTCAGAACACGAAAATGGCACATCTATTTTGTCCGACAGAACAGACATAAACTCTCCAAACAGAGATTAAACTCTCATGCAAAAATCAGACTGCTATTTATTACCTGTCATAATTCCTGTCATTTGACATATTCTACATGTTCCACTCATTAAAACGCCAATTTGGTGATAAATAGCAGTCTGATTTTTGCATGAGAGTTTAATCTCTGTTCGGAGAGTTTAAGTCTGTTCTGTCGGACAAAATACATGTGCCGTTTTCGTGGTCTGACCGTTCCAAATTTTTAACCTGTTCCACAGTTAAAACTTCCCCTGTTCCAGTGTTCCCATATATCAATGTTTGTCCGACTAGACACCCTTAAGCTAATAACAAATTTTCAGCTTGCTATTAATCAACTTTTTTTTCATACGCGGGATCCAGACCTATATAAAAATCAACCAATATCGAGATTTGTCTCTAAAATCGCTCGTTCTGAAAAAAAAGCTTATTCTACTCTAGTTATCTACTTCTTATTATAGTTCGTGGCAATTGTTTTATAAAGTTTTATCATTATAACGTTCCTTGTCTTGTTTTTCAATGGTTCGTGAATTATTCAGCATCAATGTGTGTATCCTTCTAACAAAAACTTCAGTAGGTGGAATTTGAAATAACACAAAATATATGTAGGCACAAATTTGGAGTTTATTACTAATATGTACATCGAAACGAAGTGAAAACAATACGCACAAAGCAAAATTGTGCAGATATGAAAGATGAGCAGGGGAAACTTATTTTCAAAATTCAATATAATTTGAATTGCTTGTATTTAAATCAACTTTTGTTTTGTACTCATTTTCAAAAAAAAAAATTTATTTTGTATATTATTTCCATGGGCCCCGCCAGGATTTTTTTCAGGGAGGTGCATTTGAATTTCAGGGGGTGTATCTAAATCTACACATATGTACTATTAACTAGATAATATTGAAGATGAAGATAGAACTATACATGTATAGCTATGCACTTTTCTTTCAGACATTGGGGTGCAATAGAAGGACATACAGACATACGTGGATAATTAAAGCTTAATATTAAATAATGTAAAAGAGGTAAACATTTGACTTTAAAGTTTTTATCAAACGTCACCAGAAGTATTGCTCAGTTTAAGGGACAAGATAACCAATTATGAGGTTTTTAATGATTGCGATTTATATAAACAATTCTTGAGATATTTAATTAAATATAATTTACAAATTCATTGTACTTTTTGAGTTAAATATGAAAATAAAAAAATTAAACCGTAACCGTAGTCAACTAGTGACTAGCGGAAAAAATGTTTATGAATACTTCGTAAGTAGAATTTAAATTGATGATTCTAAAAATTGATGTAAATAAAACGATTCAATAAAATAGCTATTGTTATTTTCACCCAATTTTGAAAAAATGTGAAAACGTTGAATTATCCACGTTCGTCTGTACGTCTGTCCGTCCGTCCGTAAACAAAACTCCTCCGTCATTATACCAGGTAGAATGAGGTGTCGAATGAAAGCTTATACCTAACCCAAGGATGTTATTAAAGGTGAGAAATTTGATATAGGACTTCCGGTTTTAGAAATGCAACCGGAAGTACTGTTTTAAAGTCGCCGGAATAGTACAAGTGATACCTATATTACTCGACGCGCCTTAGGAAAACGAGAACAAATATATATTTCCGGTTTCATAACTTTCTGTCTATAACTAATATAACTCATTCATTATTAATACAAATAGAATGACAAATAATAAGGTATGGAATGAAAGCTTATAATCCATAGACCTGGATACCGCGTATGAACAAAAAGTTGATTAATAGCAAGCTGAAAATTTGTTAATGGCTTAACGGTGTCTAGTCGGACAAACTTTGAGTATGGGAACACTGAAACAGAAGAAGTTTTAATTGTGGAACAGGTTAAAAATTTGGAAGGTCAGACTACGAAAACGTTACATGTATTTTGTCGGACAGAACTTCCACTTGATTTGTTACCATTTTATTAAACTCTCATGCAAAAATCAGACTGGTGTTTATCACCAAGTGGCCATTTTAATGAGTGGAACACGAAGAACATTTCAAATGAAAGCAATCATGTTGGTTAGTAATAGCAGTCTGATTTTTGCATGAGAGTTTAATGAAAGGGTAACAGATCAATTGGATCTTCTGTCCGACAAAACACGTGGGACGTTTTCGTAATCTGACGTTTCAAATTTTTAAACTGCTCCACGATTAAAACTTCCCCTGTTCCAGTGTTTATATACATCTCAGTGTGTCCAACTAGACACCGTTAAGCTATTAACAAATTTTCAGCTTGCTATTAATCAACATTTTTTGGTACGTGGGATCCAGGCCTACCAAGGATGGTATTAAAGATGAGAAATTTGACCTCGGACTTCCGGTTTCAGAATTATTGCAACCGGAAGTACCGACTTTATTCTTATTCGACGTGCCTTAATAAGATAAGCACAAATGTATAATTTTGGTTTTTATATCATATCCGGTTAAATAGTTCTAACCAGAAGTGCCATATTATAGTCGCAGAAATAGTACATGTGACATATTAATCGAAGCGTATTGAAAAGTCAAGCTTGAATCTTTAGTCCCTGTTTGAAGTTTCCGTTTATAAACAGTTATGACCGAAAATTTAGTAAAAATTACTCAAAATTAGTGAAATCGTATATCAACGTAAAGTTACACGAAGAGTTGAAATATCGACTCCGTTTCTACTTTTGGCCATTTTTCGTAAAATCCTAGGACTTACGAAGTCCAATTACTTGTTATAAATGTGATTTCAACGTCCATTTTTTTATTTTAGTCATTTTTATTCATTTTTGGTAGACTTTTATTATTACTAGGTTTATCTAGGCGCCAACTTAAAAGACGTCAAAATATTGCTTCCTTTTTAGGAGTACTTAATCATTTAGAGATCTTAAAACACTTTTCGATGACAAAAGAGATAAGATAAGAAACTTTTGAATTTCAAAATCCTCAATAATTTAAACGATTCGAGTAATTTGGAAGAAAAGTTTGATTGTGTGATCAACACTAAGTATTTGAACTTGGGATCATGGCCGAGTTAAAGTCAATTGACGCCCTAGGCAATTCTCTAGTCGCCGCCCTTCAAGCATGTACAATTTTTGCAAAAAAAATTGCAAGCAGATTTTTTTATTTAAATAAAAATACATAAAAATTGTCATTCCAGTTCGATCACATCAAATTTCTTTCTTGATTTTTCTTTGGAAAAATCATCTATAATGTCGTCATAATTTATTTTTCACATTTTCGAAAATGACCTTTCAGCGGACACGTTGGTTGGCAACTGGGAGGCACAAATAAATGCGCAAGCAATATCAAAATTAGGGAAAATATCTTTCAATCCACTCTTCTTTAAATATTTAGATATGTCAATTATTGGTGATTGGTGATTTTATTGTGGTATCCAAATGAACCTTTAAGTGAATGCATTCATGTATGAATGATGTAAGTATCTATTAGTGCAGTCAGTGAGGGTATTGGGCTCCGAATTCCATCCTACTGCATCAATTTACTTGATATTTTCACTGTAAGTAGGGAATAGCTCAAGAAACAAAGTCTACGCTATATCCTATGACGCTTTTAACTTAGTGGTGGTTCACACCCCTTCTCGGGGGTGAATTTTTTTTTATCAAACTAACACCGGAAGTGGCCAGAGAACCTAATTCTAAGCAATAACTGTTTTATAAATTTTTTTGAAATCTCAATACTTTTTGAGTTATTCTTGGTTAAAAATTTGCCATTTTAATTGAAAAATGACACTTTTTGGAGACTGTATTTTTGGAAATACCATAAAAATTGTGCATCTAACGAAAAAGATATATAAAACATTTTTGTAGTTTATGAAAAATCAGAGAGATTCATTTTTTTCATAAATCTTCTAGTTTTAATAAAAAAAAGAGATGGTAGGTGAAAAAAGATTTTTTTTTGGTGCATGTTCAAATCGGTGTATTCAGGGTGTAAAATAACAGGGAAATTGTCGATTTTAGGTGTATAATGCTACGAATACCTTTTGTAGTGCTTGAAAAAAACCTTTAAAACGAGAACTGTTAAATGTCGGTTATATCGCTATATTCAAACTAGGCGAGATATGGTGCAAACAAACTTATGACTAATGTATTTTAAGGAAAAATGAGAAGTATATTTAACCCCTCATCCACCAGTATTTAAATGCATCGTTTTTCTTCTAGAATACCTTCTACTATAGTATTATTTCTATATTCAAAAAGTTGGACGGGTTTAAAATGAATGGTTTTTGAAAAGAATAAGATCAAATTATAAAGCGCATTTTAAAATTTTCTTAAAAATCTTCCTTTTTCTCCATGTAATTCGAAAGAGGTACGTAAAAAAATACCTTACAAAAATGTAGGTTTTCTTTTAGATAACAATTTTATTTTTTTTTTCATTACTGTATCTCATTATCATTTTCGAGATACATGGAGAAAAAGGAAGATTTAAAAAAAATTTAAAAATGCTCATTATAATTTGATCTATTCTTTTTTCAAAAACTATACACTTTAAACCCTTCCAACTTGTTGAACATAGAAATAACACTATAGTAAAAGGTATTTAGAAGCAAAACGATGCATTTAAATCTGGCGGATGAGGGGTTAAAATTTACATACTTTGCATTTTATCTTAAAATAAATTAGTCATCCTTTTTTGTATATGTCGCTTAATTTGAATGTAATCGAAATTTAACAGTGCAGTCGTTTTAAAGGTCTTTTCAGGCAGTAATTACAAAAGATATTGATAGCGTAATACCCTTAAAATTGACTATTTCTCTGTTATTAAGTTGAACACACCCATTTGAGCATGCACAAATAAATTTCTTTTCACCTACCATATCTCTTTTTATGTTATCACTACAAGACATATGAAGGAACTAATCTCTGTGATTTTTCATAAGCTACAAAAATGTTTTTTATAGTTTTTTTCGTTAGATGTATAATTTTCAAGGTATTCGCAAAAAACCGTCCGAAAAGGCGACATTTTTCAATGAAAATATCAAATTTTCAACCACGAATAACCCAAAAGGATTCAGTTTAAAAAAAATACAGAACAGTGCGCCCGCCGCCTTTGCGGTGCTGCCAACGGCCCAATAATCGCTAAGTTTATGACTTCTGTCCTTTTTGAATAAATAGTGTTAAGAAAATGCAATTTGTTTTCTAGAAATGAATGCCCACTTATATTCCATTGATGGATATACGATGTACCTACTTAAATGTTATTCGATTTTAATTTTTATATACAAATATTTTTGTACAGTATTTTTGCCGCACTCTCATAATTTGCCGCCCTAGGCAACTGCCTATATTGCCTAATGGATAAAGCAGCCCTGCTTGGGATTATGAAATATTAGTATATGAACTAACGAAATGCCTTAGACTTAGAAATTATCATTACACTGTAATAAGCCGTAAAATATCCCTGAGCCCTAATAATTGCTCCTATTTCTCGTGGAAACTTAATAAACCATTTTCCACTCTGAGAAACAAAATATTTCGCACATCCCGTTCTAAACCGTAGCAGCAAAAAATATTAAAATTTTACAGGAGAGCGAAAACAAAATATTTGCTTTGATTATTTCGTAATATATTTTTTATCTTAGGTGGTATACATTTTATTTTTGTATCAATATTTTACCTGTTACAATTGGGCTAGAGTAACATAGAAAAAATATTTGTTAAAAGAAAATATCCAATAAAAGACGATATTTTGATTCGAAATAATAAAATTTTCCACCAAAAAATTTGATTTACGACACTTTTTCATTACTTTCATCACTTTCATTATTGATAATAGACGAACACGAAATTCATTCGAACTACCTGGTATAATTATATAAATGAACTGTATAAGGATGATAGACCCGAAGAACTGGACACTTTAGATGAAGGTGAAGGACCAGAAATACTAAAATCAGAAATACAACATGCTATAAAATTGGCAAAAACAAGAAAGCCGTTGGTCCCGACAACATACCTACAGAAATGTTAAAGCTCATAAATGAGGAAAACATTGGAATACTAGTCAAACTTTTCAATGATGTTTATTCGACTGGTGATATCCCTGAAGATTGGTTAAAGTCCGAATTCATAACCCTACCAAAAAAACAACGTCCGAAAAACTGTAGCGACTATAGAATGATAAGCCTTATGAGCCACACCTTGAAAATCTTTCTACGTATCATCCACAGTAGAATCAGAGATAAATGTGAAGAAGACCAGGATGAAACACAATTTGGCTTCAGAAATGGACTGGGAACCCGGGACGCATTCTATGCACTAAATGTGTTATTGCAGAAATGCCGAGATCAAAGGAAAGACGTCTTTGCTGTATTTATTGACTATGAGAAGGCCTTTGATCGAGTACAACATCACAAATTAATTAAAATATTAAAGGATAAAGGAGTTGATAGTCAAGATGTGCGAATCATAGAAAAATTATTTGTATTTGTATACACCGTTCTTAGGCGTCAACGCCCTTCGGTAGGGATCTATGGAGGAGTATCACCAAGCCGGAAGCCCTTATCCCTTCCCGTACCGCTCCTCCATAGGCCGATCAGACGCCAGTTTATTCCAGACCAAGCCGTAGACTCTATTGAGTTTTATACTACGGCGTTGGCCTTTTATAAATTTCATGACCTAGCTGAGGCTCGAACCAGCGACCGCAAATCGCAAATCCACTAAACTTGTCGATCGACTGAGCCCCAGCTAACTGGACCGTCAAGACCGACGAGAAAAATTATACTGGCGTCAAACAGCGACAGCTTGCATAAATGGAAAATCAACAGAAATATGCAAAATACAAAGAGGTGTCAGACAGGGTTGTATACTGTCCCCACTGTTGTTCAATTTGTATTCAGATAGAATATTTAAGGAAGCGCTGCATAATTTGGAATGGGGTGTGAAGGTTAATGGAATTCTGATAAATACAATCAGATATGCAGACGATACAGTTATTTTAAGTGATGATATGAATGGATTACAACACCTTTTAAATGCCATTGACACAGTGGGAAGAGACTTTGGCCTAAATATAAACTGTTCAAAAACAAAATACATGGTATTTAGCCGTTTGGCCCATCAAGATTCACGTTTATATGTTGATGGTCATATAATTCAAAGAGTACCCAGTTTTAAATATCTTGGTTGCCATATTACTGAACAACTAGATCCAGATAAAGAGATAAAATGAAGAATCGAGATAGCCCGCACGACATTTTTAAAAATGAGGTCATTCTTCTGTAATGATACCTTGCAACTTCAACTTCGAAAGCGCATGATTAAATGCTACATTTGGTCAGTCCTCTTGTATGGTGTCGAAGCATGGACATTAAAAATATCCACCATTAACCGTTTGGAGGCCTTTGAAATGTGGCTGCACAGACGTATTCTGAAAATACCATGGACGGCTATGCTGACAAATGTGGCAGTCCTTAAGAGAGCAAATGCTACCCGCGAGCTGCTTGATAACATCAAATATAGAAAGATGGCCTATTTTGGACACGTAGTAAGGGGAGACCGGTATAGTAACAACTTATTATATTAGTATTCAACTTATTATGATGGGTAAAATCGAAGGACGCAGAGGAATTGGTAGAAAACAGGACTCTTGGTTGAAGAATATCAGGGAGTGGACAGGAATAAAGAAAGCAGAACACCTATTTAGAATAGCTCGAGACAGAGACAGTTTCGCCATGTTAATCGCCAACGTCAAGGGGACTTGATAGGGCACGTTAAGAAGAAGAAGGAATACATATAGAATGGAAGAAGGAAGAGTGGTGAAAATCGCTCAAAAATATCATAAAAGACTGATCTTGAAAATGTTACAACACAAGTTACTTTTCATTACCTAGTTTGATCAATATGTATTATGTAGATACATTTCAGGTATATGTATATTTCAGGTAATTGCGAACAATGCAAATATCGTTCACGCAAGCCTTATGATACTAAGCTATACTTATTTCATGTTTCTGCACCGTTGGCATATCTCAAACATTCTCACTTCATACTACTCCCTTTTTAAATATGTTTTTTCCGTCTGAAATACTTAGGTCTTGTTTTATATAGAGTAAAAGTGGTCTGGTATAGACCAGACACACTTTTACTCCATATAAAAATAAAGACATTATACACCTACTTTATTCGTGAAGGGATTCCGCACGTATCCCTATAAATCATCCCGATCCGTCCCTGACGCAGCATCACACTCCAAGACTCATATATAAATGATTAAAGGGTTATTCTTATCACTCTCCGTTGAAAGTTCTTCAAGACAAAATGGTGAGTACATATAGATGTCGTTTGTGCTTTTTTAAGACGGGGATGATTGTTTGAAAAAAAAGTTTGGTGCAGAATTTACATGATTGTTCGTGGGAATAATTAGTAGAGGATCCGATCTAAGAACAACCTGTTTAATGGATAAAAATTATTTCTTATGTAATTTAGTATGTAAAATATTATAAACAACTTTTGCCCGATATAACTTTTTTTAATAATTAAAAAATGACTTTTTTTATAAATTCTATTAAAACTTTTTCGTCCCGCGCAAATATTATTTTAGATTCTTTGGATCATTTTAAACTAAAAAGGTCTTTTGTATTTTTCTCTAAAATTGATCGTTTTCGACTTATAAAGAACTTAAAATTGAAAAAAGAACGAATATTCACGATTTTCAACGCTCAAAAACACAAATAAAAAATATTATTTTTGTAATCTTCAAGTACCTAAATTCAAGTTCAAACCTTCTTATATCAGGTTTCGATAAGAATCTTTGCCATGCTTTATTCTAAAATATATTTTTTAATTGTTAATGAGGAAGGTTCCTTATGGGAAGACGGGAGATCGGGCTGCATTAACAACTGAAAAACAATGTTTTAAAATGAAATAAAATCAATGATATAAATATTTATCAAAAATTGATAGAATAAGATTTGAACCTGAATTTAAGTACTTCGTAATTAAAAAAATCATATTTTTACTTATGTTTTTGAGCCTTGAAAATCGTAATTATTTGTTTTTTTTTAGTTTTAAATTGTTTATAACTTGAAAACGACTAACTTAAGAGAAAAATTACAAAAGACCTTTTTTGTTTCGAATGATCCAAAAAAATCTAAAATAATATCTGCCCGGCCGAAAAATGTTTAGTAGAATTTATTTTTCAATTATCTATTATAGAACTTATAGAAGTTTAGAAGTTATTTTTTAATTAATAATTAATTACAATCTGGAAAAAATTATATCGGGCAGCTTGTTTTTTTTGTAATAATTGTTAACATACTACATTACATATCAAATAATTTTTATCAATTAAACAGATTGAAACCAATCGGTGAAGATCCACATCGGATCTTACATAAACTAATAGTTTGAAACACATACTGACGAAATATGAAAATACCCAAACCAATTTGAGGGCAGATTTTCCTCAAGTGCTTATAAAAGAATAGCAGTGGTGTCATGGCAAAATTAGCAGTGCGGGAACGCAGTGCCGGAACGCACTGCTAATTTTTGTTTACAAAACCTAAATTCTCTATTATTTTTTTTTTCTTTTCTTAACCAGTGCGGGAACGGCGTTCCCACGCGTTCCCACACGATGACACCACTGAAGAATAGTATCTAATTCAATAAATCTAGGACAAAATTAAAAAGTATATATATTTTCCTGAAAAATTACTTATTTTTTCTTTATGTGTTGTTTCTTAATATGATGTAACTTTTTACATATGTATATTATTACCTCCTCTTCCTTTAGACATATCTGTCATTTGATTCTTCTCCTTCCAATGCTTTTTCTCCATGGTTTTTCTAATTTCCTAAACACATAAATTATTCTTGGCCTTTTTCTTTTTATTCGAGGTTTGAATAGTCTGCTTTCAAAATATCTATGGTGTTCGATGTACAGGGTTATTCACTATATTTTGTCCCTCCTATAAACTGCTTTATTTACAGAATTAGAAAAAAATGTAAAATACAAAAGTTATTAGATTATTATTAATCGACTATTTTTTAAATGAGAATAGGGGTCGTGTGCGAGCTCATTTGAAAGGTTGTTCAATTCCCTATTCAGTAATATAAACATTAAGATAATTATTTATACAAGGTGTCCAAAAAATTTTTTATTTAAATTAATTGACCCAAAAAGAAGAATATATATGTAATTTATTTAATTAAAAATATCTTCTACTGCTGTTAGAAAACAGAAATCAAAGTTTCTTGCACAAATAAACATTGCTTTTTGCTTAAATTCTACGTTCAAACTGCCAAGAGGCAGATGAGTGGCAGCTTGAACGGTGAATTTAAGTGAAAAGTAATTTTTTTTTCAATAAACATTTATTTCTGTCTTCTGACAGCAGTAGAATGTATTTTGAATTAAATAAATTCTACTGCTTTGAATTTTAAATTTTTTACATGGTATTTTGGATTATTTTGAATATTTTCGGTCGATTTTTAATGTCTCTTGATATCTTGGTTATTCTTTTGGTATTAACTTTTCTATAATATAGAAATACAATTTTTTAATTTCACTTATTTTGTAGTTTTCCCTGATTCTCTTATACTATGTAATTTTTATCTATGTACTACGTTTTTTCTAAATGATAGATGGTATCTTGAAAAGAGCTTCCAATTTGGAACATTAGTCCTGTCGCCAGGGGGTACAACGGCCTCCTTAATTCAGATGGACTTACCCAAGTTTTTTTTATATATTTTGACCCGCAGAATACGAATTTTTTGGGTAACAGTTGATCCGGATGTCGATAAGATTGTTATAGACAAAGAACTTGAGGAATTACATAACAGCGATTTCTCGCAAAACAAAACATCTTTTTGTATTTTTTGGGTCATTTAAGCAAAAAATATTCCTACAAGTTTTTTCGTAGAATGCATAGTTTACGAGATAACCGCGGTTGAACTTTCAAAAAATCGAAAAATTGTAATTTTTGAACCCGAATAACTTTTGATTAAAAAATAAAGTAGCAATTCTGCTTACCGCATTTGAAAGTTTAAGTCAAATTATATCGGTTTTGATTATTTTCATTGCTAGAAATTTATTATTTTATTGTTAAACAAAGCTAAAAACACCTAGTATGTGAGTGATGTTTTCAATGATTTCTCATTTAAAATCGAACGAGTAGGTAGAGTAGCTACGAGTGCAAGCGAGGCAATTTCTACGTAGCATACGTTAAAACGCATGTATTAGGCACGGGAAACACTATGTGTTTATAGATTATTTTAACAATAAAAAAATTAATTTTTAGCAATGAAAATAATCAAAACCGACATAATTTGACTTAAACTTTCAAATGCGGTAAGCAGAATTGCTACTTTATTTTTTAATCAAAAGTTATTTGGGTTCAAAAATTGCAATTTTTCGATTTTTTGAAAGTTCAACCGCGGTTATCTCGAAAACTATGCATTCTACGAAAAAACTTGTAGAAATATTTTTTGCTTAAAATGACCCAAAAAATACAAAAAGATGTTTTGTTTTGTGAGAAATCGCTGTTATGTAATTCCTCAAGTTCTTTGTCTATAACAATCTTATCGACATCCGGATCAACTGTTACCCAAAAAATTCGTATTCTACGGGTCAAAATATATAAAAAAAACTTGGGTAAGTCCATCTGAATTAAGGAGGCCGTTGTACCCCCCTGGCGACAGGACTACATCTTAAATGTCAAATAAAAAGATTATTTTTGAATTGTGATTTATTCCACTAAGTATTCTTCCTACAAGTTGATATATCTCAAGGGAAGTGAAAAATTAGTTAGCATTTTTCTTGAATGTTCCTTTTACTATCAATTAAAGATCTTAAAACAAGTTAAGTGCGGATGAAAGACACACCAAGAAGTGTTTTAGATAAGTTTAACCGTTTACTACTTTTATTTTACATAAAACATCCCTTATGTAATTAATTATTTTGAATTCTTCGTTTTAATTTTTAATAAATAATATTTATTAGATGTATAACATGAATGTTACATTCCGACGCGTAGTGGATGGATGTAATAATGAGAGCGCTAAAATCTGCATTTTGGTCCGTGAGTTTTTAGTGCGGGATCGGTCGATAACTCCATTATGGTATAAAATATCGAGAAAAGTTATTTAAAAAAAAATGTATGCAATGATATTCTCCACGCTTGGAAAATATGTCCATTTCTACAGGGTGATCAGTAACTGCGTGGTATATCAAACATATAATTTTTTAAATGGGACATCCTATATATTTTTTCATATTTATATTCTCCTCATAATTCTTGTTCATATAATATATGGTTTTGCATTACTATACAGAGTATTTAACAAGTTATGACCATTTTTATTTCGAAATCACTATGAGATTAACGCATTCCCTATATCTAAACTGATTACTTTCCGAGATATTTTTAGTTTTCTTCAAATTTCGGGAATACATTCAATTTTTCTAGTAGAAATAAGTTAGTATTGAGCGATAATTAAACAAAATTATTTTTATTAGATAATAACTAACACAAAATATAAACCATAGCAATATGCAGTGAATATACCAATAAATGTGATATTAAGAAATTATCATATTTCCCTAATATACAAGAATCGTAAAATTCCTACAAAAAAAACTTTGTATTGTATATAATAATATAACAAGATTATTTTTATTCAATAAATAACTTACATGATACATAAATCAAAACAATATACAACTGATGTAGCAGTTTTTAGATTGGTATATCAACAGCATTCTAAGCCAAGAATTTTTTAGTAGGACATTCATTTTTATAAGCACTTTTAAACTACAAAAAAAATTACGATTTTCTCAATTTTTTTTAATAGATCACCCTATATTTTATTTTTTTTTAAATATTGTGTTTATGATACTCTTTCATTTTTATATAGCATCTCCTATACCTAAACTGATTAGTTTCTGAGATATTTTTAGTTTTCTTCAGTTGCCGGGAATACATTCAATTCTTATAAATATAAATAACTTAACAAATAAGTATTATGTAATAATATAACTAATATTTTCATTCAGTAAATAACTAACGAAAAAATAATAAACCATAACAAAATTTAATGAATGTACCAATTAATGTGATGTTAAGGATATAAGTCTAAAGTAAATGTTGAAAATGACCACTTTCAACGTCTATGCAATTTTGTAACCGATATTCAAATGACCGAGCCACATTTCTAACATTTTTGTAAGTCAATATTATTAAAAGCTTCCTTTATTCTATTTTTCATATCATCAAGCGTTGTTAGATGCTTCTGGTATACAAGGTTTTTTATATAGCCTCACTTGAAAAAAATCAATTTTGGAAGAACTGGAGCACCGTCGTATAAAAACCTCAACCGTCAAAAAATGTGGACCAATCACATAATCTCTAACAATATCACCTTAAACATTTATAGATCACCTAGTTTGAGTGTTAACAAAGTAGGGATTTCTTGATGCATATTAATGAAATTTAATATGAAAATTATATTATTAATAACTGCGGGTCACAATCTGCAATTAGGAATGTGTTACTAAAAACTTCTTGGCTTAGAATGCTGTTGATATAATAATCTAAAAACTATTAAATTAGTTGTATATTGTTTTGATTTATGTTTTGTGTGAGTTTATTAAATAAAAATAATCTTGTAATTTTATTATACACAAGATACCTATATTTTTTTGTAGGAATTGTATGATTCTTGTATATTAGGGAAATATGATAATTACTTAATATCACATTTATTGATACATTCATTGCATATTGCTATGGTTTATATTTTGTGTTAGTCATTTATTGAATAAGTTTGGTGCAGAATTTACATGATTGTTCGTGGGAATAATTAGTAGAGGATCCGATCTAAGAACAACCTGTTTAATGGATAAAAATTATTTCTTATGTAATTTAGTATGTAAAATATTATAAACAACTTTTGCCCGATATAACTTTTTTTAATAATTAAAAAATGACTTTTTTTATAAATTCTATTAAAACTTTTTAAAAAAGGTCTTTTGTATTTTTCTCTAAAATTGATCGTTTTCGACTTATAAAGAACTTAAAATTGAAAAAAGAACGAATATTCACGATTTTCAACGCTCAAAAACACAAATAAAAAATATTATTTTTGTAATCTTCAAGTACCTAAATTCAAGTTCAAACCTTCTTATATCAGGTTTCGATAAGAATCTTTGCCATGCTTTATTCTAAAATATATTTTTTTAATTGTTAATGAGGAAGGTTCCTTATGGGAAGACGGGAGATCGGGCTGCATTAACAACTGAAAAACAATGTTTTAAAATGAAATAAAATCAATGATATAAATATTTATCAAAAATTGATAGAATAAGATTTGAACCTGAATTTAAGTACTTCGTAATTAAAAAAATCATATTTTTACTTATGTTTTTGAGCCTTGAAAATCGTAATTATTTGTTTTTTTTTAGTTTTAAATTGTTTATAACTTGAAAACGACTAACTTAAGAGAAAAATTACAAAAGACCTTTTTTGTTTCGAATGATCCAAAAAAATCTAAAATAATATCTGCCCGGCCGAAAAATGTTTAGTAGAATTTATTTTTCAATTATCTATTATAGAACTTATAGAAGTTTAGAAGTTATTTTTTAATTAATAATTAATTACAATCTGGAAAAAATTATATCGGGCAGCTTGTTTTTTTTGTAATAATTGTTAACATACTACATTACATATCAAATAATTTTTATCAATTAAACAGATTGAAACCAATCGGTGAAGATCCACATCGGATCTTACATAAACTAATAGTTTGAAACACATACTGACGAAATATGAAAATACCCAAACCAATTTGAGGGCAGATTTTCCTCAAGTGCTTATAAAAGAATAGTATCTAATTCAATAAATCTAGGACAAAATTAAAAAGTATATATATTTTCCTGAAAAATTACTTATTTTTTCTTTATGTGTTGTTTCTTAATATGATGTAACTTTTTACATATGTATATTATTACCTCCTCTTCCTTTAGACATATCTGTCATTTGATTCTTCTCCTTCCAATGCTTTTTCTCCATGGTTTTTCTAATTTCCTAAACACATAAATTATTCTTGGCCTTTTTCTTTTTATTCGAGGTTTGAATAGTCTGCTTTCAAAATATCTATGGTGTTCGATGTACAGGGTTATTCACTATATTTTGTCCCTCCTATAAACTGCTTTATTTACAGAATTAGAAAAAAATGTAAAATACAAAAGTTATTAGATTATTATTAATCGACTATTTTTTAAATGAGAATAGGGGTCGTGTGCGAGCTCATTTGAAAGGTTGTTCAATTCCCTATTCAGTAATATAAACATTAAGATAATTATTTATACAAGGTGTCCAAAAAATTTTTTATTTAAATTAATTGACCCAAAAAGAAGAATATATATGTAATTTATTTAATTAAAAATATCTTCTACTGCTGTTAGAAAACAGAAATCAAAGTTTCTTGCACAAATAAACATTGCTTTTTGCTTAAATTCTACGTTCAAACTGCCAAGAGGCAGATGAGTGGCAGCTTGAACGGTGAATTTAAGTGAAAAGTAATTTTTTTTTCAATAAACATTTATTTCTGTCTTCTGACAGCAGTAGAATGTATTTTGAATTAAATAAATTCTACTGCTTTGAATTTTAAATTTTTTACATGGTATTTTGGATTATTTTGAATATTTTCGGTCGATTTTTAATGTCTCTTGATATCTTGGTTATTCTTTTGGTATTAACTTTTCTATAATATAGAAATACAATTTTTTAATTTCACTTATTTTGTAGTTTTCCCTGATTCTCTTATACTATGTAATTTTTATCTATGTACTACGTTTTTTCTAAATGATAGATGGTATCTTGAAAAGAGCTTCCAATTTGGAACATTAGTCCTGTCGCCAGGGGGGTACAACGGCCTCCTTAATTCAGATGGACTTACCCAAGTTTTTTTTATATATTTTGACCCGCAGAATACGAATTTTTTGGGTAACAGTTGATCCGGATGTCGATAAGATTGTTATAGACAAAGAACTTGAGGAATTACATAACAGCGATTTCTCGCAAAACAAAACATCTTTTTGTATTTTTTGGGTCATTTAAGCAAAAAATATTCCTACAAGTTTTTTCGTAGAATGCATAGTTTACGAGATAACCGCGGTTGAACTTTCAAAAAATCGAAAAATTGTAATTTTTGAACCCGAATAACTTTTGATTAAAAAATAAAGTAGCAATTCTGCTTACCGCATTTGAAAGTTTAAGTCAAATTATATCGGTTTTGATTATTTTCATTGCTAGAAATTTATTATTTTATTGTTAAACAAAGCTAAAAACACCTAGTATGTGAGTGATGTTTTCAATGATTTCTCATTTAAAATCGAACGAGTAGGTAGAGTAGCTACGAGTGCAAGCGAGGCAATTTCTACGTAGCATACGTTAAAACGCATGTATTAGGCACGGGAAACACTATGTGTTTATAGATTATTTTAACAATAAAAAAATTAATTTTTAGCAATGAAAATAATCAAAACCGACATAATTTGACTTAAACTTTCAAATGCGGTAAGCAGAATTGCTACTTTATTTTTTAATCAAAAGTTATTTGGGTTCAAAAATTGCAATTTTTCGATTTTTTGAAAGTTCAACCGCGGTTATCTCGAAAACTATGCATTCTACGAAAAAACTTGTAGAAATATTTTTTGCTTAAAATGACCCAAAAAATACAAAAAGATGTTTTGTTTTGTGAGAAATCGCTGTTATGTAATTCCTCAAGTTCTTTGTCTATAACAATCTTATCGACATCCGGATCAACTGTTACCCAAAAAATTCGTATTCTACGGGTCAAAATATATAAAAAAAACTTGGGTAAGTCCATCTGAATTAAGGAGGCCGTTGTACCCCCCCTGGCGACCGGACTACATCTTAAATGTCAAATAAAAAGATTATTTTTGAATTGTGATTTATTCCACTAAGTATTCTTCCTACAAGTTGATATATCTCAAGGGAAGTGAAAAATTAGTTAGCATTTTTCTTGAATGTTCCTTTTACTATCAATTAAAGATCTTAAAACAAGTTAAGTGCGGATGAAAGACACACCAAGAAGTGTTTTAGATAAGTTTAACCGTTTACTACTTTTATTTTACATAAAACATCCCTTATGTAATTAATTATTTTGAATTCTTCGTTTTAATTTTTAATAAATAATATTTATTAGATGTATAACATGAATGTTACATTCCGACGCGTAGTGGATGGATGTAATAATGAGAGCGCTAAAATCTGCATTTTGGTCCGTGAGTTTTTAGTGCGGGATCGGTCGATAACTCCATTATGGTATAAAATATCGAGAAAAGTTATTTAAAAAAAAATGTATGCAATGATATTCTCCACGCTTGGAAAATATGTCCATTTCTACAGGGTGATCAGTAACTGCGTGGTATATCAAACATATAATTTTTTAAATGGGACATCCTATATATTTTTTCATATTTATATTCTCCTCATAATTCTTGTTCATATAATATATGGTTTTGCATTACTATACAGAGTATTTAACAAGTTATGACCATTTTTATTTCGAAATCACTATGAGATTAACGCATTCCCTATATCTAAACTGATTACTTTCCGAGATATTTTTAGTTTTCTTCAAATTTCGGGAATACATTCAATTTTTCTAGTAGAAATAAGTTAGTATTGAGCGATAATTAAACAAAATTATTTTTATTAGATAATAACTAACACAAAATATAAACCATAGCAATATGCAGTGAATATACCAATAAATGTGATATTAAGAAATTATCATATTTCCCTAATATACAAGAATCGTAAAATTCCTACAAAAAAAACTTTGTATTGTATATAATAATATAACAAGATTATTTTTATTCAATAAATAACTTACATGATACATAAATCAAAACAATATACAACTGATGTAGCAGTTTTTAGATTGGTATATCAACAGCATTCTAAGCCAAGAATTTTTTAGTAGGACATTCATTTTTATAAGCACTTTTAAACTACAAAAAAAATTACGATTTTCTCAATTTTTTTTAATAGATCACCCTATATTTTATTTTTTTTTTAAATATTGTGTTTATGATACTCTTTCATTTTTATATAGCATCTCCTATACCTAAACTGATTAGTTTCTGAGATATTTTTAGTTTTCTTCAGTTGCCGGGAATACATTCAATTCTTATAAATATAAATAACTTAACAAATAAGTATTATGTAATAATATAACTAATATTTTCATTCAGTAAATAACTAACGAAAAAATAATAAACCATAACAAAATTTAATGAATGTACCAATTAATGTGATGTTAAGGATATAAGTCTAAAGTAAATGTTGAAAATGACCACTTTCAACGTCTATGCAATTTTGTAACCGATATTCAAATGACCGAGCCACATTTCTAACATTTTTGTAAGTCAATATTATTAAAAGCTTCCTTTATTCTATTTTTCATATCATCAAGCGTTGTTAGATGCTTCTGGTATACAAGGTTTTTTATATAGCCTCACTTGAAAAAAATCAATTTTGGAAGAACTGGAGCACCGTCGTATAAAAACCTCAACCGTCAAAAAATGTGGACCAATCACATAATCTCTAACAATATCACCTTAAACATTTATAGATCACCTAGTTTGAGTGTTAACAAAGTAGGGATTTCTTGATGCATATTAATGAAATTTAATATGAAAATTATATTATTAATAACTGCGGGTCACAATCTGCAATTAGGAATGTGTTACTAAAAACTTCTTGGCTTAGAATGCTGTTGATATAATAATCTAAAAACTATTAAATTAGTTGTATATTGTTTTGATTTATGTTTTGTGTGAGTTTATTAAATAAAAATAATCTTGTAATTTTATTATACACAAGATACCTATATTTTTTTGTAGGAATTGTATGATTCTTGTATATTAGGGAAATATGATAATTACTTAATATCACATTTATTGATACATTCATTGCATATTGCTATGGTTTATATTTTGTGTTAGTTATTTATTGAATAAAAATAATTTTGTTTAATTATCATTCAATACCAACTTATTTCTACTAGAAAAATTGAATGTATTCCCGAAAGTTGAAGAAAACTAAAAATATCTCCGAAAGTAACAAGTTTAGATATAGGGAATGCTATATAAAAATGAAAGAGTATAATAAATACAATATTTTTGAAAAATAAAATATAGGGTGATCCATTTAAAAAAATAGAGAAAATCGTAATTTGGTTTTGTAGTTCACCCTGTATACAAACATTCCTCAATGATTTCAATTGAACTTAATTTAAAAACTACAGTATATTGTTTATCTTAATACATAAAACAAATTATTGTCTATAAATTACTTCTTTATATACAGGGTGTTAATCTCATAGGGATTTCGAAATAAAAATGGTCATAACTTGTTAAATACTCTGTATAGTAATGCAAAACCCTATATTATATGAACAAGAATTATGAGGGGAATATAAATATTAAAAAATATATAAGGTGTCCCATTTAAAAAAATATATGTTTGATATACCACGCTGTTATTGATCACCCTGTAGAAATGGACATATTTTCCAAGCGTGGAGAATATCATTGCCTACATTTTTTCTAAATAACTTTTTTCGATATTCTATACCGTAATGGAATTATCGACCGATCCCGCATTAAAAACTCACCCTGTATAACACAATATTTTTTTATAACTATAATTAGCCAGAAACAACAGGAGTTTCAACAATTTGCGGTAAAATAAAATTAAATAGAATATCAAGAAATAACCAGGAGAGTAGGGGATGTTGTCTAGGTACAACAAAATAACAAAAAAAATGTGTTAAAGTGTGGTCAAAGTTTAGCAAAATCTAAGCGAAATGGACAATGATCCCTCATGTTCCTGAAACCAGTGTTTCTACATTGACAGAAATTGAACAGGAAACAGGATTATAAATTTCCATATCCGGACGAAAGCACTAAACAAACTGATTGTTATTAAATTTGTTAACTGTATATTTAATAATTGTAATTTTAGTCCTCTTTATAACAAACAGGAGTGAACAACTATGATGGTAATTTATAAATTTTGACGTCCGCGAGCGGAATAGAAATGTCATTTCCTTACTGTAAGGAAATTATATTTCCGTACAGTTGTTAGTGTTAAATTTATAAGCGTCAAGTTTGACAATTCAACCTCAATACGTTTCCATAGTAACCCAAGTAATTTTATTAGGAATTTCAAAGCACCATTTATTTGGGAATAAAATTATCGCGTTTTTTTTAAATCAATCAATATCTGTCGAATTTTAAACGATTTGCGGAAAAATAGTATGTTTACCTCGTAGGAAAAGCCACATTCCTGGACTCTGTGTTGCTAAGTCTCGGCTTGCGCCTCGACTTAGCAATCTTCACAGTCGTCCAGGAATGTTAAGCTTTTCCTACCCGGTAAACAATGTACTATTTCCACCTACCTCTACCGAAAGTATACTTTTCGGGACCTGATTGTAGGGAGCAAAGTTGTACTTTTCCTCCCTAGGCAGGAAAAGTAAAAGTGACGTCATGGTATTTCATTCATGAAATATAACTTATTGACGCCCTGTACAATATCTATTTTCTATTACGTAAGTATCTATACATTTTAACGTTTATTTAAAAACACTGTATTTTGCAGAATGGTAAAAAACAGTAAATTGTTATTCTGATTTAACAGTGTTTACATTAATAATTTGACTTATATTTGACAGTTGACAGTTATATTGTACCTACTTGTTAGTTTTAGTTCTAATAAATTTTGTTGGTTAGTTACATAAATAAATTAAGTAAAAATGAAAAAATTACTTGTTATTTGAGGAAGGTGGAAAATCCATATGTATATGGGAGTAAAGGGCCTTTTCCTCCCTTGAATGATTACTGCGTCGGGCAGTAAACTTCATTCTCGGGAGGAAAAGTAGCACTTTCCTCCCTTGTTATACAAATAGCTATTACCACATTGGATAAAATGTAACGTTTCAGCATACTCCCGTCAACTTACACATCCAAGGCTACAAAAATTACCATCAAGCTGAAAATTGGCAGGATTTTTCAAAATACCATCATAAATGATATAAAAAGTCCTCATAAATCCGACCCGAGCTAAAAAATTTACGCTGGGTCAAAGGTCACCAAATATAGTTTTCAGCAATTTTCAGCGAAACAGTTAGTTTTATCATAAAATTAGTTCTAACAAAAAATGTAGATTAGATAATTATCTATAAAAAATGTTCCCCTAAAAAATTCCCCTTCTCCTTGTTCTTCTTCTTCTTCTTCACCTTCTAGTTCTTCTTCTTCTTGTTCATCCTAGGTGCAAGTAAATTGCCCCGATAATGACACATCGCATGGCTCCTCGATAGAATCAAATGAATCCTCAATTGTTGGTGATTCAACATTGGAGCACAACCGGTTTTGACAATTATTAGTGTATGCTACCAAACAAAACAGTCCAACTTTTTTGCAACCACATTTAGCGCTACATCCCTTTTTACAGTTGAAAAAAATTGTGTTCAGGAGTTCTTGCGGCGCAGGTGGGAGTAAAGTTTGAATTGGTTCTAATGAACTGTCGACTAATTTCTATCCCCAGTCTTTTGGATCTAGCTGATAACCAAGCCACACTTGAACTTGGTAATATACCCGAAAAAGATGTTGATGAGCAGCCGCTGAGGTTGGAGGAAGACAAGATAATTGCACTTGTTTTTTATTTCGGGTATTTTTAAAGAAACATACATATCGAAACTTATCTAAGCACGTAGTTTTTTTTAGGCGCTCCATTAATAGAGAGAAAAAAGCTAATTCCGTTGGAAATAATTTCTTGTGGAGCTGAATTAGTTTTTTAAAAAATTTCAGCATATTCAAGTAAAATTAATTTTAACACGTATTTTCACTCCGCAGTAGTACTCAAGACTAATTAATACCTCGAGGGTGTCATCTACCTGAAGGATTTCGCCACCCAGGAAGATAACGGTGTAATTTGCATAATAGTAAACAAACTAAATTTGCATAAAGTTTATTGCATATTGAAATGTTTATTAGTACTTAGCAATAAACATTTGCCAAGAAAGTTGGCTTTCATAGGTAGGGTGATTAAATTAGCCGACATACCAATAGAACGTGTTTATTCCGACAAAACCCATCTTTACAAATTGAATAAGGCGCTTAAGTAAGCAGACTTATTATAAGTTAATACTTTGTATAATATCAATAATATCAATTAACTATTTATGTTGGGACCAAGCCGTAAAATTTAAATAATAATTCTTATTATTTTAGCGTTACATTAACCTTGTAAAGATTTTTTTGTTGGCACTGTAATAAAGCTTATACATTGCATCCCTCGGTAGACCGCAAGCTGTAATATTTATAATATCTTATATAATTATGTGTAATATAAGTTAAGTTGACCAATAGAATATTATGTTTACTTGTATTACAGCTTCAGCGATGTATATACGTGGTGTAAATACTAATACCATTTGTTTATATAGGGATAGTTGGTCAGCCCAATAGGAAAATTTGTTTGATTTAAATTGAGACAGTCACGAGGGCCCGGATTACGTACACTCGATACGCATCGTATCCGCCATGTTTTCCCATAAGGCGCTACAG
This sequence comes from Diabrotica virgifera virgifera, assembly GCF_917563875.1. Classification (NCBI taxonomy): domain Eukaryota; kingdom Metazoa; phylum Arthropoda; class Insecta; order Coleoptera; family Chrysomelidae; genus Diabrotica; species Diabrotica virgifera. Next base: position 243,751,248 of record NC_065445.1, on the reverse strand, counting down.
TAAAACATGGCGGATACGATGCGTATCGAGTGTACGTAATCCGGGCCCAGATGTCCCCACAATTTCTGTCACTGTTGCAACGTCAAAATGCATAGACACCAAGTTGGATACGATCCTATTCATAACACCCCAACTCGCATACATATTAAGAAAAATAAATATATATGGAAGAATATATTTAGAAATTAAATTAATGATGTCATGCTATTATATATAATGTATAGTAGAGCATGACATCATTAATTCAATTTCTAAATATATTCTTCCATATATATTTATTTTTCTTAATATGTATGCGAGTTGGGGTGTTATTAATAGGATCATATCCAACTTGGTGTCTATGCATTTTGGCGTTGCGACCCTGACAGAAATTGTAGGGACATCTGGTGACTGTCTCAATTTGAATCAAACAAATTTTCCTATTGGTCTGACCAACTATCCCTATATAAACAATGCTAATACATATTATTATGACGATTAGAACTCTTCCAGCTCTTTGAATCGTTGTATCTCAAAAATGGTGGCTCTTACGAAAAAAAGTATTAGGATATTTTTTATAGATTATCTAATCTACAATTTTTCTTAGAACTAATTTTATGATAACACTTACCGTTTCGCTGAAAATCGATAAAAACCATATTTGGGAACCTTTGACCCCTCGTAAATTTTTTAGCTCGGGTCGGATTTATGAGGGCTTTTTAGATTTCATTTATAATGGTATTTTGAATAATCCTGCCAATTTTCAGCTTGATTGTAATTATTGTATCCTTACTCCTATTTTTGAATCTAACTAGACCGGTCTAGCAACTGACAAGAGGTGGCAAATTATAACAAACTGAGAAGAGTAGTGGGCTCAGTGGCGACGCGTGACTTTTTCTAAAGTGTTACCAAAACCAGATGCAAAAAATCTTATTTAAAAAAATGAAGATATGGCTAAATGTATATACATATAGCTTCAATAATATCATTTTGTATATCACTTGAAACTCTCGAAAAAACAGTTGATGTTTCTAGATGTTGGCAAAATTTTTGATCTTTTTTGGCAATTAATGTTAACAATTCCCTGTAATTGCCTCGAATGTCAGAGCCGCCGCCCTCAAAATGACCACGAAACGCTAATTCTTGTTCGGCCAAAAAACATACGGTACATATCTATTATAAATGAGCTAAGGATATACGAGTACCTATCTATTTTTTTAACAAACTCATTATGTTTAACAATATTTGCTTTAAATGCTTGGTTAAGAGAACTTTTGTTTCTTGTTTTGCCAAACTGAATCAAATTGGGTATACATCTTACATGTAGGTAACGGAGAAATTTCATGTCTCTTTTTTAAAACTCTAAAACTATTTGAATCGTGAATCTGGTCCACCCATTTTTCTGTAAAAACCAGAAGACATGGCCAACAATACAGTACATTTTTCTTGCAACCACATAACCAAGGATTTTCACTGTACCAACTAAATTTAAAATATCGAGCTAATTTTTTAAATTCCTTTTTTAAATTGTTTAAAATAGGTCTTTCATTTTCAATAATCTCATTTTATTTTTCAATCAGAATTACTTTTCAAGTAGTTGATCGATTACGCAGCGACACTCATCCATGGTGAACTGCACGCACGCTTTTTATTATAGGTACATCTGTGTAGGTACTGTTAGCAAATTTAAATCTGGTAACAGCCCTACTGATATACACAGCGCGCTTACGCCCGTCGCTCCTTCAAAATTTTCAGACACTTGCCGGTCCCGAGCCGCCCGAGCGACAGCGATTCCATTCATTGTCACCACAAATGAGACTGGTAACAGAATATAATAAAGTGCAACTGAGTCACATAAACTCGCCAATATTTTCGTGTGTCTGGCTATTTACTGAATTAGGTACTATTAACACATAATATAATAATATATTTCTATTGGTAAAAATATAGATAAATGGAATTATTCATCGTCATAAAATACATATTTATTTGCAAGATTTTTAACTGTTACCAATGGTAACAGTGGTTACATGGACGCTTCGCCAGTGAGTGGGCTCAGCACGGATCCTACTTTGACACCTTGGTGTGTTGTGAATTTCTTGGATTCAATTCTTATTATTTCTATACAGTAGAAGCTCTTAATTCGCGGGGTATATTATGTATCCGTAAATATGTCGCAAATGCAGACACCGTGAATATGAAATGGTAATTTATATGGGGTTATAGCTATAGGGAGTACGACGCGACGTTAATAGATGACGAAATACAAAAAATAAGTTTAACTGAAGTTTTTAACCATATATGTACCTATATTGATTAATTACATATTATCTTCAGTTTTAGACAATGGTTTAAATAATTTAGTAATTTTCTCTTGCTTGGTAGTTTTTAAAAACTCCTTCAATTCGGACTGATATTCCATAGTGGAATTAGCAATTTACCTCTTAAAAATAAGACTTCGTTTCACAGATGGATCAATTTTCATAAAGAGATCACAAAGGTCATTTGCCACTTAAACCTTTCATTTTGTCCTATCCCACTCGCAATTTCGGCAATGTTTGCAGTTAAAATTTGAACTTGCACAGATTGTTCCTCAGTTCCACAGTCAGAATAGGCCACACAGTTTTTTCCAGATGAATTTTGCTCTGTCAAATTTCTTCCATCATTCTATAACATTCATATCAGGATCACATGCCATATTATTTAGTATCATTTTTAAGGTTCGTCTAACAGTCTAACGTAATAGAGATTAAAGGCCTAGATTGTTCCCTGGTCCTTAAGTTGAAGCAAAGTATTGGGAGGTAAAAATGTCACTTTCATCATTGGATGCATAGTTTCAATAAGGCCATCACATAAAAAATCATTTTTTCATGTGAGGACATGTTTTCATGTCAAACAGTTGGTTCTCCTCTGCCTATCTCTCTCACAGGAAAGTTATTCTTTAGATGATTGTAAATAAGAGCAGTGTGATGAACTGGAGTACCCTCGTGCAAAAAGCACATTCTTTTCATTTGAATTAGCATTATTATTTGCAATAGTAATGGCAAATGACTATACAGAAAATCCAGATATATAGCACCATTCACAAGGTTATCAAAATGTGGGCCAGTCACATACCAAGTCCCGGATTAAGAATATTGAGGCCCCTAGGCAACCCAAGCTATGAGACTCCTTAAGAAACCTCCGCTTTTTCCGTTTTTGATAATTTTTATTTTTGAAAATGTCCGTTTGCCTGTTGCAAAATAACTTAAAATGACTGTGAAGCATAAATAAATTTTTTTCTCTGCAAGTCTTGAAGCCGGGCTATAAAATATTTGAACTGCTCTAGTTCATCTTCAATTTCAGATTCAATATCATCAGGATAGTTTTACTATCCTGATGAATTACTGACAGCGTTGATGCGTTCTACAATTGTTGCCCAAAACTCATTTATTCTGAATGCTTCTTTTTTTGACGTTTCTTTCAACAAACACTTAGCCTCATGAACTGTTTCAGCTTTGTGATTAGTGTCTTCAGCAAGAGTATGAAGAGCAGATTTGAAAGCGTTGTTACCTTTAGACCAAGCTCTTGTTGCATCTAGTGCTGCTTGTGCTTTTAAATCGGCGCGAATGGGATCGCTTAGTGAAGTTTCATTTAAGCATTTGGTCATAACTTCCCAACGCGAACGGTGCGTAAAGGCTGAAAAAAAGTTGTACGCGAACTGAACAAACCAAAAATACGATATTGCTCCAACTCAACTTTCAGCAGCACTACTCCAACTAAATTAAGTGCGGCACAAGGAATGTAAAATACAAGTTTGTTAATCTTAGATAAATGATCCTGAAGACCATTGTATTTGCCTGACATGTTTGCTGCATTTTCGTATGATTGCATGCTATTTAAAAGTTATACGTTTTGATTCTATTTTAGATCTTGCTTAAGGATCTTTTGTCTCTCCAGTTTTTTCTTGCGTTTTCTGCTCCACTCTCGAATTTGTTTTTCTTATTTCCTTCTGTAGTAGTGTTCCTTCTACCAAATGGCATTCATTAGCGATTTATTCCACAACATAGACTTTCTATGTAAACAAAAGTATGCATTGTAAGGTAGTTTTATATAGTCCTGTCGCCAGAGGGGGTACAACGGCCTCCTGTATTCAGATGGACTTACCCAAGTTTTTTTTATGTATTTTGACCCGTAGAACACGAATTTTTTGGGTAACAGTTGATCCGGATGTCGATAAGATTGTTATAAACAAAGAAGTTGAGGAATTACATAACAGCGATTTCTCGCAAAACAAAACATGTTTTTGTATTTTCTGGGCCATTCTAACCAAAAAGTGTTCCTACAGATTTTTTCGTAGGATGCATACTTTTCGAGATAAACGCGGTGGAACTTTCAAAAAATCGAAAAATTGCAATTTTTGTACCCGAATAACTTTTGATTAAAAAATAAAATAGCAATTCTGCTTACCGCATTTGAAAGTTCAAGTCAAAGTATATCGGTTTTAGTTATTTGCATTGCTAAAAATTTATTATTTTATTGTTAAACAAAAGTATAAACACCTAGTGCTGGAGTGATGTTTTCAATGATTTCTCATTTAAAATCGAACGAGTAGGTAGAGTAGGTACAAGTGCAAGCGAGGCTATTTCTACGTAGCATGCATGTAAACGCATGTATTAGGCACGGGAAACACTATGTGTTTATAGCTTTTTTTAGCAATAAACACATAAATTTTTAGCAATGTATATATTCGAAACCGATAGAATTTGACTTGAACTTTCAAATGCGGTAAGCAGAATTGCTATTTCATTTTTTAATCAAAAGTTATTCGAGTTCAAAAATTGCAATTTTTCGATTTTTTGAAAGTTCAACCGCGTTTATCTCGAAAACTATACATCCTACGAAAAAACTTGTAGGAACATTTTTTGGTTAGAATGGCCCAAAAAATACAGAAGCATGTTTTTTTTTGCGAGAAATCGCTGTTATGTAATTCCTCAACTTCTTTGTTTATAACAATCTTATCGACATCCGGATCAACTGTTACCCAAAAAATTCGTATTCTACGGGCCAAAATACATAATAAAAACTTGGGTAAGTCCATCTGAATACAGGAGGCCGTTGTACCCCCCCTGGCGACAGGACTAATACGTGCGCCATCACTTGCGGTATTGCGCTATATTTGAATTTCTCAACATAATATGATTTATAGTTTCTATTTAATTCTAGTTATTGTTTTGGGCCCTTCGAGGCCCCCTTCGGTACCGAGGCCCCTAGGTAACTGCCTACTTTGCCTAATGGTTAATCTGGCACTGCACATACCTAAGTCATACCTAGACCCAATAATATCACCCGAAACATTATAAATCACCTAGTTTGACTATGACTGTTAAAGTAGGGATTGTTTGATCCAAAGTAATGAACATTTTGAAATGTAGCCTCATTTCTAAAAAGCACATAACCCAAAAAAATAGGTCGCTATGCACTTGCTGCTGAGACTATTAAAGAAAAGCTAATCTGTGATGATAATCATTGACTGTCAATGATTGATGTGACTGTATGCGGTAGGAATGCATTACCTTTACGGAGAATTTTTCCGCCAAAGTCATGTTGACGTGAAATTTCATGAGGAGATCCTCAGTAGCAGTTAACAGTACATAATACTTATTCCTTTTCTTCATTTTTAAATTTTTGAAGTTATACTTCTTTACCGGCGATAGAGGGTGATTTTTTTATATGTTAAAACCTATCAGCCCGGCGCATGCGCATTATAACTTTGTTCTGATTGGATGTTCAAATGACATGTCAAAAATTATCCGATATGGCAGCTGTGGTTTGGAGGTAAAGGTAAAGGTAAACAAATGTATAATATATTAGTTTTATTGTTGTGAGGACAGAAACAAAAAGAATGTGTGTGTACTTTGTACGCACGTAAGAAGTTATACTTCTATTATATGATTTAAACGAAATTAATATACGTTTTATTTATATTTTGTTTAAATATTAAACTAATTTATACTTACTACTTCTCAAACATGTTTATTAGAACAGTGCCAAAAATTAAAATAATAAAAGAATAAAACACACACAAACACATTAAACAAGCCACAAATGATGTCTGAACATTAATTGTCGAAAAATTTTTTAACTAAATACGTATTTTCTGAAAACACAATTATATAATAAATATACTTACAATCATAAAATGTATTAAAAAAAAACAAAAAAGAAAGTTTCTATTGGGACTCGAACCAGCGCTGATAAGAGCGGTTAATATTGGAATTCATTCGCCTTCTCCGCTTAGCCACGGACACTATGTGTCATTATTTACGAAGATCGACTAACTAAACGGATTAAACTTGTGATATTTTGATATTTTGAAAATTGATCAAATTATTTTAATTTTGAATTGAAATGATTTAGAATTGAAAAAATACAACAAAACATAGAGTAAAAAAACAATATTAGGTGAATATTGATAGAAATTTTGATGGTAATCAAATTATATAAATAAAAGTATTACATACTATGTATTTTGGCAGATCAAATAGGTAGGTTTATACCCATGATACATTAACAATTATTACGCACCTGTTGCTTTTAAAAACTATTTAAAAAGTCACTACAATACAAACTTTTTTGTTTCTGTCCTCACAACAATAAAACTAATATATTATACATTTGTTTACCTTTACCTTTACCTCCAAAGCACAGCTGCCATATCGGATAATTTTTGACATGTCATTTGAACATCCAATCAGAACAAAGTTATAGTGTGCATGCGCCGGGCTGATAGGTTTTAACATATAAAAAATCACCCTCTATCGCCGGTAAAGAAGTATAACTTCAAAAAGTTTATAATATTGTAGTGACTTTTAAATAGTTTTTAAAAGCAACAGGTACGTAATAATTGTTAATGTATCATGCCTATAAACCTACCTATTTGATCTGCCAAAATACATAGTATGTAATACTTTTATTTATATAATTTGATTACCATCAAAATTTCTATCAATATTCACCTAATATATTGTTTTTTTACTCTATGTTTTGTTGTATTTTTTCAATTCTAAATCATTTCATTCAATTCAAAATTAAAATAATTTGATCAATTTTCAAAATATCAAAATATCACAAGTTTAATCCGTTTAGTTAGTCGATCTTCGTAAATAATGACACATAGTGTCCGTGGCTAAGCGGAGAAGGCGAATGAATTCCAATACCAACCGCTCTTATCAGCGCTGGTTCGAGTCCCAATAGAAACTTTCTTTTTTGTTTTTTTTAATACATTTTATGATTGTAAGTATATTTATTATATAATTGTATTTTCAAAAAATACGTATTTAGTTAAAAATTTTTTCGACATTTCATGTTCAGACATCATTTGTGGCTTGTTTAATGTGTTTGTGTGTGTTTTATTCTTTTATTATTTTAATTTTTGGCACTGTTCTAATAAAAATGTTTGAGAAGTAGTAAGTATAAATTAGTTTAATATTTAAACAAAATATAAATAAAAAGTATATTAATTTCGTTTAAATCATATAATAGAAGTATAACTTCTTACGTGCGTACAAAGTACACACACATTCTTTTTTGCTTATCTAATTTTTTTCATATGCAACTGACCCAGTGCGAACAAAACGTTCAAATTCATTAATCTTTCCAAAGCTCTTACATTTGACTTTCTCCGTTCAGCATATCGCTGTTGATAGGTATATTTTGAATGGAAATAACTATTTTTCTTTTCATCTAACAAAAAACAAGGGTATTTTGGGAAAATAAACAGAGAACTCATGTTTAAATTATTGAAGCCCTCGTAAACCTAATTCAATCGAGTGATTCTTTATTTGTGCCATTTTACAGGTATATAATATTTTACGTTATGACCTGCATTTACCATGACCTGATTCTACAAAATCTAAATAAAACTTCTTAAGTCGGAAAACTGTACTAATTCAATCTAAATTCAGCAGACTTGAAATGACGCGAGGGGTTGTTACAGAGATACCGTCCCAGTCAGCGAGGAGCTTAAATTACTTGTAAAACATAAAAACGAACGTCAATTCTCCCATATCTTCGGTATATAATTTCCACCAATGAGCAATAATTTCTTCTTTATTTCCAAGCGAAATACTTCGACCAACTATTAAATAATTTCTAGACGTATTTGTTCTGAGCTAATAACTCTTAATACAACTCTCAATATAAAAAACAACGATATGATGTAACGCAAAAAGTGACAGCGATCGGATAGGCTGCGGCGCATTCGTCAATTTTTTAACTTGATGTTTGACATGGTGGTCGCAACACTTCATTATTTTACTCAATTTTTTTCCATTTATTAGATACTTATATTTTTTAAATTGTGTAGATATATTTATTTATTTTTTAATATACTTATTTATTTTATTTATTATTTAGCGTATGGCAATTCGACACATTTATAAGATTACAATAAACAAATTTAAATTAAAATTGACTTGAATGTGGTGGTAGAATGTTGCTAAGCAGCGGTAGCCAATAAAAATAATCATAAAAAATATTAGCACCGGTAGCCAATAAAAATAATCATAAAAAATATCAAAAAATATTAAAAGTATAAAACCTTGAAAAAGCATAACTTGCTTAAAAATACTTGTACTACCTTATACAATAGACCATTTTAAAGGTAATTGACTTCTCTTTGAATTAAACGTACCATTGCATATACCTAGAGATGCGTAGAAAAAAGTTACAGAACAATGTTTGTGAAATAATGGGGGAAATGGCCCAAAAATGTTGTGAGCGGCGAATTTTGAAAAATCCTATTTCAGAAATTGTAAATCACAGAGACTTCTACCAAACGTCATTTTAAGTAGGAAGGATGTAAGTTATTTTTCTCTGAAGCAATGCATATTTGTACCTATATCTCTGTGGACAATAGTTATGGAGCAAAAAACAAAATTGCTTTCTTTCGTGCTTTTTTCTTGCTCTTCTTTTTGTATATTTTTGTAAAAAAAATATTTTTGACTTTAAAATGTGATATTTAGATAGCAAATTTAACCTGGAACAATTTTTCTGTAGACGTGTTTGCACCGAAAGTGCATATAACTCACCCTAATTCGCCCTGTGCTTAGGGACTAATTCACCCCTTTCCCAAAAACGCACCCATTTAAATGGTAGCACTTCGCGGTTTTTTAAATTTAGAGGTCCATTGATCATATGAGACAATAAAATCCCGTTAACTTTGTAGTTCCTTTTAGCTCTCTTATTTTGAACATAATCAATAGCCTAAAAGCCAAATTTTTTAGGAGGGAAAAAACTATTTTTAAATATTTAAAATAGGGATTAAATAAGGTGACCAACTATATTTTGTTCAAAAAGAGTGCAGTTTGCAAGTATTTCATAGGTGAAAAAAAAAAAACGATAAAAACTTTATTTTCTTTTAAAAACATATTTTTCTTAGTGGATTTTTTGCTAAATGAGGATGTTCCTATAATAATATAACCACATCCGAAAAACTTTTATTTTGCATATTAAATTTGACTGTTAAGACGGTAGATAATGTTTTTACAGAAAGTTGCGACTTCTCACTTCTCCAATAATCATTCTCTAGTGAAAATACCCTTTCAACAGCAGCATTAATTAGTTCCTGGATAACATAAGAAAATTTCTATTAAATCTTTTAAATTTTCATGTGGGATATGTTCTACTCTAAAATGCCGAAAGATTTCTACCCATCTTTTGTCAAGTTCTATTTTCTCATTGTTCCATTTCTTCAATTTTTCTTCGAATTTCTTCAAAGAGAAAATTATCATTAATAACAATATCTTTTCCTTCATTACAAATTCGACTGCTGAAGAAACTTCTTTACATTCAATTTTACTGTTTAGAAAGTTTCATTTGAAACAATTTAATGCTCTAAAGTTCACTATCCATTCTATCCGTTCACAATGAGTATAAAATTATACAAATGAGTACTTTCAGAGTACAGGATTTGAAAAGAGTACGGTTTGCGAAAAAAGGGTACAAAACTCAGTAAATGAGTACAGTTGGTCACCTTAGATTAAATAAGGAGTAATCGTCCAGGAGCATCGGTATGGAGTTCATTCTTACAATTATGGCTTTTATGTTTATCCCTATTGGTTCGAATTTCATTATCTTAATTTAATTCCCCCATTTTCAACCCTATATACAGTTGCGTCATTGTTCATCTAAAAATTATTAAATATTTAAAATAGTGATTAAATAAAGAGTAACTGTCCAGGAGCATCGGTATATGGCGTTTATTCTTACAATGATGGCTTTTAGTTTCATCCATTTTCAACCCTATCTACAGTTGCGTCATTCTTGATCTTCCAATTTTTCTGTACAAAAAAACTATTTTTAAATATTTAGTATGCCATTTATTCTTACAGCTATGGCTTTTATTTTTATCCCTATTGGTCCGAATTTCATTGTGTATCTTAATTTAGTTCCCCCATTGTCAACTATATTTAGAGTTGCGTCATTATTCATCTGAAACAAGTTTTCACTTCATCTAAAATGGTGCGTATTTCAATAACAACGCAATTACCCTATTCTCGGTGTGCAAGTACTTGGAAGGGAAACGAGAAACGACCGTGCGCGAGTCGCGGAGAAATATTGCAACTATCTTAAATAATTCATATTGTCAATTGAAATTGTCAAATTGACGTATATTTCATACCTTCTGTCATTGAAGCAGAAAAGTTATATATTGCTCCACAATATTGATATTATAGGCAATTATTATATAAAGGTAAATTTAATTAATTGTATTTTGCTTGCAGTACTGCATTTTAATAACTAATTTTATTCACTACATACAATTGTTTACGTTTTGATAGCATAACCTGAATCTTATCTTTTCTTCTTATTATTTTTTTGGGCTATGGCCTTGACAATTATCCAGTAACCAGGACTAATATAATTGGCCAATATAATCAAAAGTGCGAATAAAAGTACAGAGCGTAGAAATAGAGGTCGCTTTGTCGACAATCGCATTTCTCTAGATTATCCGATGATCGCTCGAAAAATATCCGATTTGTCACGAAAAGGTACGCTAGATCAAAAATTATTCTGTTATTAAAATCAATGTTGCCAATGTTATTCTTTTAGTCCCCTTAACAACCATCAAATAACAAAAACCGTTGTTCGTACGCCAATCAGTTAATTGTAATCAATTATCATTATGATAATTAACATAATTAATTGATTAATTAATTATTAATTATCAATTAACGTAACAATTATTAACATAATTGATTAGTTAATCAATTAGTCTCATAATTGTAATCAATTAGTCTCATAATTGTAATCAATTAGGTATGTTTTCAGCAACCCAATCAAAGTTGACATTGACAGTAATTAAATATTTGATAATGATCAGTTGATTCCATTTCTGATTAGCGTTCGAACAACCGGCCCTTTAATCTACTGGATTCTCTGTTTCACAGTTTAAAAATTTTCGTTTATAGATGAAAATCTCGTATCCTAGCTGATTACCTAATTCATGTATGTAAATACTATTTACTTACTATTAATATATTATTCGTATTTTGTATTATCGTAAGTGTTAAATTCTAAATAAATAAATAAATAAATCTAAATATTTCATTATTTGGATTTATTATAATTATTTAAGTAAAAAAAAACACTTTTAAATATTATTTTATTAACTCGTAATAACTACCTAAAACTAGGTACTAGAAAAATAAATAATAAATAATCAATACAAAAAAAACTACAGCTACATTAATAGCATAGACGCAAAATTTCTGGTCAATGCTTTTAAAATGCATTATTTTTTTCGATTCCTGAGAAAGCTAATAAGTATTATTTAAAAAATTAAACGCAGAATGAAATATTACATTATTACCGAGGGCCGAAAGTCCCTGAAGACTTCTATAATTTTTATTCTAATAAGTTACAGGGGTGAAAGGAAAAGAGAATATTGAGTGTGATTTTTAATTTCAAATATCTCATTCAAAAGAAACATTTTGTTCATTCTAAGGGACTTTCGGCCCTCGGTAATAATGTAATCTTTCATTCTACGTTCAAATTTTTCAAAAATATTTATTAGTTTTCTCAGGATTCAAAAAAAAATGAATACGTTTAAAGATTATTGGTCCGAAATTTTGCGCCTACGCTCTTTTAACAACTAAAGATTTATTACAACTACAACAATAGAAATGTATTTGACAGTCTTGTAGTTATTAAGATATCAAGGTTATTATCCATAATACCCGTGGTGCGTTCAACGTTTAATGCCCGACTAAATAATTTTTATAGGCAAAAAATTTGAAGAATATTTGAGTTAATTAGTAGATATCTAGATATTACTAGTTTCAAATAAGTAGATTTTTCTACAACCACTATTCCAAATGCATTTTTCTGCACAATTTTATGTTAACAAACTTAATATTTTCTCACAGAATAACTGACAGTAGTGTGCAGAAAAGTGACGTTTCTGTGCCGGAAAGTTCTTTTCTGCATAGTACCATTAAATTTCTCAAAAAAATCATAAATATAATTAGGTATAACATGTTTTGATGAAATGGTTTTGTTTAAGATATTAGATTTGACAGAACTTTACAAAAAAGAACCGATTTAACCACATCTCATGTCCGAGAAATCTGGAAAATTCGCTATTTTAACACATTATTTTTGAACTTTACATTTGGTATTCTACAAATGACTACCTTATTCTGAGTAACGTTATATATTCTGTGTACATCTGTTGTTAAAGTAGAAAAATATATAACCTGTAAGACAGGTGTTATTATTCTCGATTATCGAATAGAAATTAAATTATTTATTATTTATTAAATTATTAACTGTTTTATTTTACAATTTTATTCTTAAACATTTTATAATTATCAATTAACCAATAAGGATTTAGCAATCTCAGCAAGATACGTCGAATGAAGTATGGTGTAAATCCGTGACCAACTCTCCTAGAATTTTTATTCAAAATTTTTCCAATGTTACAATGTATATAACTACAATTAAGGCAGTGCATTATATTTTTTTCATTATTTGATTTGGCCTAAAACAAATTCAATATTATATTTCAATATCCACACGTTAGTAAAAATTTTTACCCATCTTAACATTTTTTATTAACAATTTATCAATTATAAAAAAGTATTTTCACCATCCAAAACTTATTTCAACAGACGTTTACTTAAGCACTGCACTACAAAAAAAGGAAAATAAAACTAAATCGTGCGTGAATTAGCTTTCATAAGTTTAAAGACGAAAAACTAAAAACTCATAAATAACATCGGACGGCAGACGGTTTTTGAAATTTGAATTGGATTAGTATGCCTTAAGTGGACGCACTTGCGCATTTAAATTCTAAACAAAAGAGTTGGCACATGTCCCTTTTGTCAAAAGATGAAAAGTATCGGATTTCACTCATTCCGGAACATTCATCCAGTATAAAAATTTGGGTGGAACCAAACAAAATCAGTGTGTTGTTGGTGTTGGGAATATATGGATGAGAAAGTTTTAGTCGATGGCAGATACACTGGAAAATATCCGCAAATATCCGATTTATTTAAAGATACAAAGAAGATACGACAACTCTCAAAAAGGTACGCAAATCGGATAATTATCCGCCGATTGGCAACACTGCTCGGCACATAGTAACTATATGTTATAGTTCTGTCGCTTTTGTATCATCTGTACACAGCATTTTAGAAGTTAATTACGCAATAAACAGGAATTGACAAAACTTGCAGTTACGTCATTCTTCTTCCGGATCGGCGAATTGTACATTTTTATTAAAGCCCTTAGAAACCCATTCATATTCCCAGATACTTAGGGTAGTAACCTTCGATAGTTATGATATCAATAAATTAGTATTGACGTTTTTACTATTTCTAGCAGCAGGAGAAAGGGGAAAATAAATTAGTTTCCTACATACTACGGTTTCGTCACTCGTTATATCGAAATTGGTTTTCAATAGTTAATTTGTTTCTAAAAATAGCGCATGGATTAAGTTTTGAGAGTTCGTATAATTGTAAATGCTTACTGGATGTTTTACACATCTTTTTTGAGATCGATCCAAAATTCACTTTAAAATTAAGATATATTTTTCATTATTTGACTGATAGAATTCACGACTGAAATCTGATTGTGAAAATAATGTTTTTAAAAAGATAAATCCAATCAAAAACTAAAGGAAAAAATCGGAATAATATGTTGTACAATGTACAAGGAGTATACATACAATGGGCCTTATTCCCATGTGTAACATGAGCTGTAGGTTAGAGCAGCAATTCATACGAGTCTTCTTCTTAAAGTGCCCTCTCTTCAATATTTTGGCTACAACAATAGCAAACTCTTCTCTTTCTTCAGATGTTCAAATTTTCACCCTGTCCATTGTCGGCTGTTTCTTAGCCACGATAGTCTATTCATATCATCATCATCATCATCATCATCATTTGGCTCTACAACTCTATGTGAGTCTTGGCTGCGTTTACTATTTCCCTCCATTGTTGTCGGTCCTGAGCAGCTATTTCTAATTGTTGTACTTCCATTTTGCGTAGATCACTAGCTACTGCGTCCTTCCATCTCTTTCTTGGGCGACCAACTGGCCTTTTTCCATCGGGCCTTTCCCCGAATGTGGCGTTCAGAAGTCTTTCGTCACTTGATCTTAGCACGTGACCCGCCCATCGTATTCTGTTTGCTTTAATGTAGCGTACTATGTTTTCATCTCCATATATTATCTGGAGTTCATCGTTGTGTCTTCTTTTCCATTCTCCTGTTGTCTCTTCTCTGCAAGGCCCATAGATAGTCCGCAGTATCCTTCTTTCAAGTACCAGTAATTTTGTCGTTTCCCGCTGGTTCAGAGTCCATGTTTCGCTTCCATACGTTATTGTGGGATGAATTATTGTCTTATATACTCTTATTTTTGCTGGTCTTGAGAGTATTTTTGATTTAAGTAGGGTCCTTAATGAGTAATATGACCTATTTCCTGCAATGATCCTGGCTGCCACGTCCTTTTCATATTTATTTTCAGATGTTATGATCGCTCCCAGGTACTTAAATTCTTTGACGACTTCAAAATTGTATTCATTAATTGTTACGTTTTGTCTAACCCTTGGTCTTGGGTTCTTCGTAACCACCATGTACTTGGTCTTGTCCTCGTTGACCTTAAGACCAACTTCCTTGGCTCCGTTCTCGAATAGGGTGAAAACTTCTTTTGCATCTCTGGTGGATTGTGCAATTGTGTCCACGTCATCCGCAAAGGCCAATAGTATTTTTGATCCGTGGGCGGCAAATCCGTTTGTCAGATGTGGCTGAGCTTTCCTTACTGCATGTTCCAGTGCGAAGTTAAACAGCAAGGGGCGAGAGGATCTCCTTGTCTAAGCCCGGTGTCAAAGAGGAATTCCTCCGACGTGGTGCTGCCAATTCTGATTCGTGCGGAAGCGTTCTCCGTGCTCACCTTCGCTAATCGTAACAGCTTTCCAGGTACTCCCATTTCTACCATAGTCTCCCACAATGTTTCTCTGCTAACAGAATCGTAAGCTTGTTTGAAGTCCACGAAGATTTGGTGTACATCGCGGTTGAATTCCCAGTTTTTTTCCAACACCTGGCGTAGGACGATGATCTGGTCTATGGTCGACCTTCCCGGTCTGAATCTGCTTTGGTAGTCGCCTATTATTTCCTCTGCGTATGGAGTTAGTCTTCTAAACAGTATTATGGATATAATCTTGTATGTTGTATTAATTAACGATATTCCTCTATAGTTTCGACATATTTGTTTGTCTCCCTTCTTGTGAATATGTATTATATGGCTTTCATGCCAGTGTTTTGGTATTTCTTCTCTTTCCCAGACTTCACTTATAAGATGATATATCTCACGATGCAGTTTTTCTCCCCCTTTTTTTAGTAGTTCCGCCTATATGCCGTCTGGGCCTGAGGCTTTATGATTTTTTAGGGTCGAAATTGCGGACTTTACTTCAGCTAGTGTGGGCCCTGGTATTTCAAGTTCGGCTAACTGGTACTGTCTTTGTTGCCCTGTCGTTGTGGGGTTTTCTGTATTTAAGAGTTGCTCAAAATACTTTCTCCATTGGCGGCTTACCTCTTCGTCGTCTGTGAGCAATTGTCCTTGATCGTCTTTTATAAATCTTGGGCTGTTGATCGTGTTGCTCGTCATTGTTTTTAGGTCCCTATAAAACTGTCTAGACTGACCGGTTCTATATTCCTCCTCGAGTTACTGTATTCGTGCTTCTAGGTACTGTTTCTTTTTTCTTCTCTTCTCAAAAGTCTTCTCGTTTGAGTCCTTACTCTGTTGTAGTCTTCCCTGTTCTCTTCTGT
This sequence comes from Diabrotica virgifera virgifera, assembly GCF_917563875.1. Classification (NCBI taxonomy): domain Eukaryota; kingdom Metazoa; phylum Arthropoda; class Insecta; order Coleoptera; family Chrysomelidae; genus Diabrotica; species Diabrotica virgifera. The sequence continues at coordinate 243,734,964 of NC_065445.1, read as the reverse complement.
AGGTCGTGTTAGTAATTCCAGCCTCTTGATTGCTTTCTGCTGCAAGCTTTGTTCGCACTCCTGGTCAAACCACTGGTTTTTCTTCTTGTTATTCCTTTCTTTCCCTATAGTTACCGCTGCGGCGCTTTCTATGGCGTTTGTTATATTTTGCCATTTCTGGTCTATGGTCAATTCTGGTGTTGATGTTTCTTCTTCTTCCAGTGTCTGCAATTTATTTTGATCAATGACTGATATTGGCGTTCATTATCAGGTAGATCGAGCTTTGAAATGTCCCATCTGTTTCCTTGTTGGCGTTGCTTTGGATGTCTCGTGTTTAGCCTTGTTCTCATTTTTATTCTGACCAGGAAGTGGTCAGAGTCACTTTCTGCTCCCCTCAAGCTGTGTGCGCCGATGATATTGCTAGAGTGTCTTCCGTCGATGAGCACGTGGTCTATCTGGTTTCGTATGATTCCGTCATTTGACACCCAGGTTACTTTATGTATATTTTTCCTTTGGAACTGTGTAGTTTTCACTACCATATTGTTGGCTACAGCGAACTCTGCCAGTCTTGATCCGTTATCATTGGTGTTATCGAGTAAGCTATGTGTGCCGATTACCGCTCTAAGATGGTCCTCTTTACCTAGTTTGCACCTGTTACCTAGTTGGCATTGACGTCTCCCAGTATGATTTTGACGTCGTGTCTGGGTTCCGTTCTGTACTGTTGTTCTAGAATTTCATAAAATTCCTCCTTGTCGTCTTCATTTGCTTCTTCAGTTGGTGCGTGGGTTGAGAAGAGGGTTAAGTTAAACCATTTTCCTTTAAGCCTTAGAGAACCATGCGCCTGTTGATTGGTTTGAAATCAATTATGGCAGACTTGAGTTTTCCGTTAACTACAAACCTACATCCAAATTCGTGCTTTTCCTCTTCTCCTGACCAGAAAACCAGGGAATTTTCCATTTCCAGGCTTCCCGATCCTGTCCATCTCATTTCCTGGATCGCTGTTACGTCCATCTTATATTTTTGAAGCTGTTTTATGGCATGTGTTACAATTCCAGGCCTGAACCAGCTTAGCACGTTCCATGTGCCTAAAAGAATGGCCTTATTTCGTAGCTTGGGTCTAATCCTTGTTTCATGTCTATTCCGAGGCAATAGTATTCGATTCGTATCGTCTTTCTTTTCCTTGTATGGGTTGCTGGTCTATAGTAACACCCCCTTTTCAGAGGACCATTTCTCCCTTCCTCGTCAGCCCTGACCCTGCCTTCCAATGGGGTTGGTTACCCAATCTCCAGCAGGGTTGCTCAAGTTCTCCGGGGTTCACCCGTGCAGCCTAAGCCGCAATTCGTGGAGGTGAGGATAGGAATTGAGTAGGAGAGGCTAGAAATCCTAACTGGAAACAGCATCATGTATTGCGCTTCACTACCCCATTTGAACCCCTATTCATATCTAGTTCCCTATTTTCCTCGATCTTTCCTTTCACTATTAGTTGAGCATATTGGTACTTATTTTTTCTCAATATGTAGCCTAGGTATGACGGTTTTCTAACTTTCACTGTGTTGAAAAGTTCTCGTTCCTTACCTATTCTATGCAGCACTTCTTCGTTTGAGGTGTGCGATGTCCATGAAATTGTGAGGTTTCTCCGGTAGATCCACATTTCAAGGGCCTCCAATTTATTTACGATTGATGTTTTAAGGGTCCACGTATCAACTGCATAGAAAAAATCATACTTGACGTATGATTTTGTAAGAGTTGACCAGACGTAGAGTATTTTGTTAAACGTAGTCGAATTTCAAATTTTATTCGAGAAGCACATAGCAATCTTGCTTTTTTCGAAAGATTTTCTGGCCTGTTCTATGTTATACGAGTGATATTGACTAATTTTAAATCATCAATAGTCTCCGTTTTTAAAACGATTCATTATTTGGTACGTATTAATTTACAACTCTTCCTCTTTTTGGTATAGTAAAATTACCTTATCTTCATTATTTTGTAACTAATTTTATTGCAAGAGAAAATTTTGCAATAACATATTTTCATTAACAAATTGAAAAACTTTTCAACTGATTAATGGATCGATCGAAGTTTACTACATTTTGCCAAATTAATTTCTACTTAATGAAGTGTACAAAATGTCCTACGTTGTTAATTTGGCATTATCCTGAGCGATGGTAGAATGCGTAAATTCCTCCATATTTATAATCTAATCTTTAGGATTCAAATCGAGTGAACGAGGAGGCCATTCAATATTACCTAATCTACTCAGCTATCGTCCAATAAATGTCTGATCTAAATAACGCCGAACATTTACACCAAAATGAGCTGGAGCTCTGTCTTGCTGAAATATCTTATTAAAATTGAGTTCAAACTTGTTTTTCAGGACAGGTACAATTTCATTTCTAAGCAGCATTTCATAATTATCGCTTGTTAAATTTCCTTTCATAACAAAAGGATACTTATCAATTAACTGAGTATCCCATATCCTCGACCATACATTTAGTTTTTTGTGGTCTTCAAGTGTTGTGATCAGAATAGCCATGATGATTGCCAACCTCCGTCGCAGAGATGGCATGTGAAGAAGAAGAAGGTCTTCAAGTGTGGACTACAAGTCTTTTCCATCAATCTCTATTTCTCGGCCATCTTAGGCCAATCCTTTCATAATCTGTTATTACAGTTCTTCTCCAGCTATTATCGGGTCTTTCTCTTTTTTATTACATCTAATTGGTATTAAAGTGAGTGTCTTATCATATTATTTGGATCTCTCCCAAGAGTATATTAAATCAATTTCCATTTCCTTCTTTTAATAGGCACTTGTCTCTTGTCTTGTTCTTCTCCATAGTTCTAGGTTCGTTATTTTATCCGGTCAGTATATTTTTAGGATTTCTCTCAACAATTTATTTATAAAGCAAAAATGAATAACCATTTTCAATTTCGTTGCAAAACGAAAATACAGCCGCACCATATTCTAGTCCAATTAGAGAGTGCAGCAAGCACCTCTACCCGTTTGGAAACTTATTAGTCTCTTATCAGGAGGCACATATGCTGCTCTCTCTGATCCAACCAAAACAAACCCCGGCGTACAGTCCCGGATTGCAACGAACGAAATGGCATAGATGCCCTAGCGGCAACTGCTAGCAAAAGACTAAGTTTTCACTCTAATAGCATATAAAACAACATAATGTTACTCTACATCCCACCAGACTGAAAACAATGGAAACCTTCTCTGGTTACACCTCCGAGGCTTCTACAGTTTGCAAGCCATACGGATGCTGAGACTAAGGAAGATGAGGTAATTTTACAACTTATAATTCACGTCCCATCTGCTCAGCGTGTTAAAGTTCCAACGAGAATAGTTCCGTTCGTACTCCAATCAGAGTAAACATGTAAATCAACAATGAATAACCATTTTCAATTTCGCTGAGCGAAAACTTTTACAAACTTAATACAGCTGTTAAATATTTTGATTTGGGTTAATTCTGATATATCGTGTGTGTTAGATACTGATTTTTTAAGAAGTTATATGCATGTTGTGTCTTTACTATTCTTTTTTGTACATCAGATCTACTACCTCATTTTTTTTTCATGATAGATCTCAGATCTATCTATTATTTTTAGTCTTTCTATGAATTCGATTCTTGTGTTCCCGTTTAAGAGCTCCGACTTTGTATCTTCTTCTGTTTACCTTCCTATTTTTATCTTTGGCTAATTTCATCTGTATTTTGACCTTTACTAGTTTGTGATCTGATCCCACATCTGCTTCTCGTAGGCTTCTAACATCTTGTAATCAGCTTTTCCATTTTGACTGGATCAGTACATGGTCAATTTGATTTCTGTATCTACCTCCTGGAGATCTCCATGTTTCTTTGTGTATCTTTTGTGCTTAAATATACTTCCATCTATTAAAATCTCGTTTTGTTTTGAGATCTGAAGGCTATTGATTAGATATATAGATTCCAATACAGTCAAACAGATCTACATATCAGTAACTACTGCTACTGCCAGGTAAGCGCAAAGCGCAAAGTAAGCGCAGTGCAAGTTGAGCGTAATTGTAGATTAACTTATACACATTATGTAATGGGTTCTGGCTGTCTTTCTCACGAACTTGTCTCATGTGAAAATTAATGGCTACTCCGGGCTAATTCAGGTTCGTTAAATAAAGTCACTAGCCATCTTGAAATCGAACGAGACCAGTTTTTCGCTCCTAATTTTTTGCACCAAAACATTTATATAATTTGCCAAAGAACAAGCTTCGTTAATTAATTCGTTTTTTGTGTGTAGACAACCGCACATCATTACCTGGGAATCTCGTTTTGTAATTCGATTTTAATAGTCCCCTTTTTTATATTAATATATTATCTGGCCGTTCAACAAAGTTACGAGTTAATAAATTATCGGTTCAGATTTCTGTTTTATATTCAACAGTACCTTTATTAAGTAATAAATTAAATATACTTGCTAGGCAGTTCTTTAGGAGCAGCCGATTAATAATCTTGCAGGTTCACTCATGATCCGGTCATTTTAGGAAAACATTAAATTTTCAGACTACACACAACAATTACATTTAAACTTTTATTATTTTAGTTATATGCCGCGTCCTCACTGGTAAAAATTTGCGTCTAACCAGCTGTTCGTCGCAAATATTTGCTTGCTCGAGGTAAATAATGTGCTAGTGTGGCGACGTATTCGTCGCATAAATCGGACGCAAGAATTTTCGACGCACACAACGCCCACGCTCCATCGGTTGTCGGTTTTCGAGCGAAGATGAAATGATTTGAGGACCGCGTCCTTGCTAGTAAAAATTTGCGACGCAAATTCATGCGACGAACGATTAGTTCAATACGCACGAAAAATGTACCAATACGGACGCGGCATTAAGTAGCTTCTTGTCGAGGGGAGTATGGTTTGAATGTGAATATTTTTTAACTTCAGTAATATTCAGTACAATTCAAAGAATAATAAAAAATTAAGTCAAAATATTGAAAAATAAGCCAACAATGGCAAATTTTTACAGACTTACACGTTAAGACCATCATCGGTACATAATTCGCAAATATGTTATGGCTATCCCTACTTTTTCTGTCTGTCATCATTAACTTTAAAGATGGCCTTTGAATGTTCTTGGATAACTGTTACTTGTATAATTAATTGCCTTAATTATTAATTCAGTTAATTAATATTATAATTTTTTCACTAACTAATAATAATTTATATGTACAACAAAGACTAATACTCAATCGAGAAAAGAGGAAGAGTGATAAAGTGATTTTTTAATAATATATTGTTACTGTGAAACGCTTACAATTTTGAACATCTTTAACAACAAAATACTTGGATCAATGAATATATCCTGGTGTATTCTCTGCTTGGAATGGCTTGGATCTTCCATAAATAATAAACAATAAATACCTTTTTATTAAGTTCACGTCTTAAATCAATTATTTATCAAATACACTATTAATATTAAAAATGAAAAAATGAATAACCATTTTCAATTTCGTTGCAACACGAAACTACAGCCGCATCATTATTCCAGTTCAATCAGAGAGTGCAGCAAGCACCTCTACCGGTTTCGAAACTTATTAGTCTCTCATCAGGAGGCACATATGCTGCTCTCTCTGACCCAACTAGGACAAACCCCGGCGTGCAGTCACGGATTGCAACGAACGAAATGGCAGGGATGCCCTAGCGGCAACTGCTATCAAAAAACTAAGTTTTCAATCTAATAGCACATAAAACAACATCAAAAAATGTCATTATATTTAACCATTTTCAATTTCGTTGCAACACGAAACTACAGCCGCATCATTATTCCAGTTCAGTAGTTTTTTTACTATTAATATTATTTAATCAACAACTCAAAATATTCCCATAAAAATGAAGTGTATCAAATAAAAAAAAAAAAAATAAAAAACATATTCCCGATTCCATGTCAAATATTTAAAATTGTCACTGTCTGACCGGTCTGACTGACAATATGCTGACAATATTCTATTGGACTGAGTGCGTTGTATGACAAAGATAGGTTTGGAATATATTACCACCAACATTGTGTGTTCATGTTTTTCGAATCCTGAAAAAACCAATAAATATTTTTGAAAAATTTAAACGCCGAATGAAAGACTAAATTATTACCGAGGGCCGAGAGTCCATTAAAATAAATAAAAAGTTGATTTTGAAGGAGATATTTGAAATTAAAAATCACACTAAATTTTCTCTTAGTTTTTCACCCCACACTCAGAAAGCGAGTCGAAAGTAGGGATATTCAACATGCTGGATTCCCGTTTTGGTCTGATCAATCAGAAAATTCCAGAGAGTATTCTTGAAGTTATGTATAGTCGCCTCGGAAATCGGTTGAAAAATTTAAACCGAATATAAAAATTCAGTTTGGCAACATTGTGTGAGTACGAAGCTAGGACAAATAATCCCGGGACAAATAATCCGGGACAAATATCTCCACAAATTATCCCTGGACAAAAAATTCCTAGACAAAAAATCCCCACAAAATATCCCCACAAATAATCCCCACTATTTGTTTAAAATAAACAAATAGCGTTTCAAAAAAGATGTGCAGAATAATTTTGAATTCGGTTACGTTAATGAAATTGCTGTTTTTGTCCTTAAAAGTAGAAAAAAGACTAATCATTCTTGCTTAATATTTTATCCTCTAAAGCGCTCACTATACTACTCACGAAGTCGATCTTAGTTCACCGAGTACGAGAGTGTAGACAGGTTGTTCTGCGACTTCGCTGCGCCTCGGCCTACTTCCATTCTGTGGCGGTTTTTGCGACCAAGTCAAAGGAAACGAAGTCGGTATCGCCCCGCTTGCATATATTGAACGAGTTAAACGCGTAGTCGCGAAGTTGAACGAGTGTGTAGTAACGGGTACTTCGGACTTCGGTCAACTTTCCCGAAGTAACTTCGCGAGAGTGTGGTGCTTGCTTAATAATTTTATTATCCTCTAATAACTGTACTAATATGCAAGTCGACTACTAATCACAAATTTTTATGAGTGATGTTAAAATATCGGCAAGCTCTTATCTTCAAAGCGGCCGTATTGAATTACTTAAACGTTTATACCGAACATTGATAGGACCAGTTTTGTGCATTCTGACAAAATTCCGTGTCTACTATACTTTCATTTAAAATAATAAATAAAATCGAAAATTTCAAAATTTTCAAAACATACCCCCCTTAATAAAGAAAAGTTTTTATATTAATATACGGTGATGAGTGCACTAAGTAATTTTCCCGAAAACCCAACTGATGTTTTGGTAGTAATGTTAGGAATTCATGATCTGCGTATATCCTTTGTAGCAGCAATCTTTCAAAAACGTTGTTAGGGTTGGGAGTAGGCTGATGAGTTAATAAAATGTTACTTTATTGGGCTCTTCTCCTGGCTTAAGGATCATGATGATTTCAGCGAATTTTCATATTTTGGATTTTGATTAAATATTATCGTAATAATGGTCTCGCGAGGAAGTTTCTTATGATAAAACTTCGCAAATTTTTATTAATTTTTGCATTTAGTAGAAACGAAGTCTAAAATTGACCGAACTATAAACTTACACCTTTATAATTAAAATTGGCGCGTTCGCCACAGGAGTGTACAAAAAGGATTGTCGGGTTGATAGTGATATATTTTGTACCACTTACTTATGCTGTAGGAAGGCAGAACTCTAAGGTAACGTATGATTTTTGTTCAATCTTCACCAGGGAATTAAATTCAATAATAACTTCAACGTAGTTGAATACAAATCTTAAAATTATTATTAATTCGTCACACATTTAAATCGTGGCAATGAGCATTGCATACGTTTAGAGTTAACAAACTGGCAGACGTTTTTTAAGAAAACTGCTATTTTCAAACATAAAAAAGAAGCAGTTGATTGTAATCACCTATGAAAATGATAGCTAAATAGCAGATAAAATCATAAATAAAATAAACAAAGATAATAAACTTACGTGCATAGAAATCGGCCCACTTCAAAATTTGGTCATATTTGATGACTCGTATTTCACAAACCTGTTGACCGATTTAAGTGATTTCTTGAACATGTTATAGCCCTATTCTTTAACAATACCACTATAATAATATTATTGCTAAACAGATAAATTTTCATTGTATACCGGGTGTACCAATCAAATTGTGTTTTTTCCTTAAAGTTCGCATCACCCTGTGAAATATTCTAGCATATATAAAATACTGAAATTAAAACCCAACTAGGGCTTCTCGTTTTCTTAACATTTTGTTTTTTATTCATTTGTTTATGTTGGATAATAAAAAAGTTAGGTACTTTAACAACTAGACATGTTCTTCATCAATACACGGTGTTTCTAAATAAGTGCGACAAACTTTAAGGGGTAATTCTGCATGAAAAAATAATGACAGTTAACTTGATAAACGTTTTTACGCAAATGTTTCGTTTCCGAGATACGGGATGTTGAATTTTTTCTTACAAACTGACGATTTATTTATTGCTTTAAAACCAGTTGAGATATGCAAATGAAATTTGGTAGGTTTTAAGAGATAGTTATTGCGGATATTTTGACATAAAATTAAGAATTTAATATTCACCATTGGCGCGTACGGGTAATATGACCGATCATATTACCCGTATGTACGCCAATGGTGAATATTAAATTCTTAATTTTATGTCAAAAAATCCTCAATAACTATCTCTTAAAACCTACTAAATTTCATTTGCATATCTCAACTGGTTTTAAAGCAATAAATAAATCGTCAGTTTGTAAGAAAAAATTCAACATCCCGTATCTCGGAAACGAAACATTTGCGGAGATACGTTTATAAAGCCAACTGTCATTATTTTTTCATGCAGAATTACCCCTTAAAGTTTGTCGCATTTATTTAGAAACACCGTGTATTGATGAAGAACATGTCTAGTTGTTAAAGTATCTAACTTTTTTATTATCCAACATAAACGAATGAATCAAAAAACAGAATGTTAAGAAAACCTGAGGCTATTAATCGGGTTTTAATTTCAGTATTTTATAAATGCTACAATATTCCACAGGGTAATGCGAACTTTAAGAAAAAAACACAGTTTGATTGGTACACCCGGTATACAAGGAAAATTTACCTGTTTAGCAACAATATTATTACAGTGGTATTGTTAGAGAATCGGGCTATAACATTTTCAAAAAATCACTTAATTCGGCCAACAGGTTTAGAAAATATGAGACATCAAAAATGACCAAATTTTTAAGTGGGCCGATTTCTATGCACGTAAGTTTAGGTTTAGAGATAATATGGTTGAAATGCTACATGTTCTTCATATTAACCTACGGATTGAAAGCATGGACAATAAAAAGCAGTTAAAGATAGATTAGAACCTTAGGATCTAGGATGTCTAAAAGAATACTGAACATACATTAACAAATACAGGAAAAGACAAAAAAAAATAACAACACTATTACAATAAGAAGATATTACAATATCTGCAAGAGCACTATTGCAATATCTTCAACACATATAAAAAAATAAAAGAGAACTAATACTGAAAATACGAAAAACAAAGACACAATGTTTTTCTCAGCATTGCAGACAAATATAGGTACCAATTTTGTCAGAAGCACGACATATGTGGGAAGCATTTGAAATGTGGGTCTAACGTATAATGATAAATACCATGAACCGCACATCGGACAAATAATTCAATACTGAAAAAGCCCATTTCTGTATCTGATATTTACAGCCGAAGCCGACGTTCCAACCAGAAATGATACCTTCTTAGCTACAAGCTACTTTTGTCGATAATACGGAAATCCTGGCATGATATCGATCCTAATGTAACATCACAAAAAGTACAAAATCATTTAGACCAATTATGTAAACTGGCTTAAGCGATGGAAGACCAATGTTAATGCCAGCAAATCAGTACAAATTACTTTTACAAAAAGAAAATCTGCATGTCCTTAAGTTTCTATTAATAATACCCCGATTTCTATAAAACCTGTTGTCAAATACTTGAGATTGCATCTGAATGAAACACTCATATGGAAAACACACATTAAAACTAAAAGGAAACAATTAGATCTTAAACTAAAAAATGTGAACTGGCTATTTAACAAAAACAAAAGGTCTCAGTTATCTCTCGAAAATAAATTGTTTCTGTTCAAAGCTATACTAATACCAGCTTGGGCATACGGAATAGAACTATGTAGTCGAGGAAATGAAACTGAAAAAATGACAAAACCTCGCAATTTTTTTCGTCCAGCATCGATTTCTACAAAAATTTGGGAATAGGCTCATTTCATCCTCTAGTTCATTTGCTATATTGAGCCGTTGTACGCTTTTGGTTTGTTAAGGGTGAAAACTACTTGTAAAAAATTATAAAATAACATTTTAAACTTTAATATTGTCAACATTTGGTTCTTATTAGTTGCATAATGATTGTTTTATGCTTTAAGATATACTATCATAATATTTCAACCCTTAAAACCACCCTTGTTGGAGCTATATATAAAAAATTACTTATCGTAAAGAATAATTTCGGCTTGCATCGATTTATATAAAAATTTGGGAATAGGATCATCTCACCTTCTACTTCATATTCTATAACATGCTCAAAGGCATCGATTATTTTTAGGGGTGTACGTGTACACTACCCTTTATTGTCAATAATTATATAAAAACATTGTAAACTTTAATATGGGTGAAATTTGGTTTTGATTGGATAAAAATAATGATTGTTTTATGCTTTAGGATATAATATCATAATATTTCAACCCTTAAAAACCACCCTTAAGAGGAAACAGTAGCGATCAACAGGTAGCGAAAACGCGTTCCAAGATTGCGGCTGTAATTTTGAATATTTTTTCGAGATATATGACACACGTATTCGTAATATAATAAAGAATGGCGGTACAGAGCCCTATTTAAAAAATATATTAATACGTGGAAATTACTCTGTAATTAAATACAATATTAAAAAAACGAGCCTGTACAGCCATTAAGAAGAACAAAAAAATACACTTTCTTCAAATAAACTTTTTTATCCGATGCCTAGATTTTGTGGCATTTTAGAACTACTAATGAAATAACAAAATGTAGTAGTTCCAAAATGACACCAAATCTAGGCATCGGATGAAAAAGTTTATTTGAAGAAAGTGTATTTTTTTGTTCTTTTTAATGGCGGCACAGGCTCGTTTTTTAAATATTGTATTTAATTATAGAGTAATTTCCACATATTAATATATTTTTCAAATTGGGCTCTGTACCGCCATTCGTTATTATATTACAAATACGTGTGCCAAATATCTCGAAAAAATATTCAAAATTACAGCCGCAATCTTGGAACGCGTTTTGGCTACCTGTTGATCGCTACTGTTTCCCCTTAAGAACATTACAATTTTTATAAGTAGATAATTTAATAGATCTATAGATAGAAAAAAAAGTAGATTTAAAATATTACAAAAACATTTATTTACAAAAAAAAAAGAATTTACAAATATGTAGAAGTACAAATACAAATGGTTTTTAAGTCATCTTCCAGTATACGAACCAGTTCTGTGGTATTATACATGCATTGAAAATGTTCCATAAGCGGACTATTCGAATATTTCGAAAAAAAAAATTCGTTTTATAAACAGCACCTTCATTTTTGCCGATAAAAAGTTTTTTCAAAAATAATTTTGTAGGATTTTTTATTTTTGAAGAGCTATAAGACTGTGTAAATTAAATTCCGTTAGATCCCTTAGTTTATTATTGGGGTAGGTTTAAAGGACTGGAATAAGGGGGTGTTTGCTCGTAAATAGAAGTTTTAAACAGCTATATCTCGCTAACTATTCACTGTAATGAAAATTTATGCACAATATAATTTTAGTTATTAAAAAAGCTACAATTTAGTGATGTATCATTTTTGAAGTGAAAACTTCTTTAGGGACATTGTGCGATTTTTGGATAGGGGAAAAAGCATTGAATTCGCGACCGTCATTGCGACCGTCACCGCGACCGTCATTGCGACCGTCATCGCTTATGCTATATATTATTTCTATCTATATATAAATTGTATAGAAGTATTTAAATTTAAAATAAATGTAAAACCTATTTTAGGATGGGGAAAAATATTTATTTCGCGACCGTCATAGCGACCGTCATCTCTTCGACGAAATAAATTTTGTATGTATCTATATTATGTGTATCTATACATAAATTGTATAGAAGTATTTAAATTTAAAATAAATCTAAAACCTATTTTTCGATAGGGAAAAGGATTTATTTCGCGACCGTCATCTCTTCGGCGAAATAAATTTTGTACGTATATGTATTGAAGTGAAAACTTCTTTATGAACGTTGTGCATTTTTGGATTGCAAAAAGTATTAAATTGGGGACCGTCATCGCTTCGAAGAAATACATTTTTGAAGTAAAAACTTCTTGAGGGTCGGTGTGCACTTTTTGGATGGGAAAAATTATTAAATTAGCGACCGTCATCGTTTCGACGAAATAAATTTTTGAAGCGAAAATTTCATTAGGGACGTTGTGCCCTTTTTAGATAGGGAAAAAGTATTGAATTAGCGAACATCATCGCGACCGTCATCGCTTCGGCAAAATAAATTTTTGAAGTGAAAACTTCTTTAGGGACGGTATGCACTTTTTGGATGGGGAAAAATTATTCAATTTGGATGGGGAGAAAGTAATAAATAAGCGACCGTCATCGCTTCGACGAAATAAATATTTGAAGTGAAACTTCTTTAGGGACGTTGTGCACTTTTTCGATGGAAAAAGCATTAAATTAGCGACCGTCATCGCTTCGATGAAATCAATTTTTGAAGTGGAAACTTCTTAAGGGACGTTGTGCACTTTTTGGATAGGGAAAAATATAAATTAGCGACATTTATCGCTTCGACGAAATAATTTTTTGAAGTGAAAACTTCATAAGGTACGTTGTGCACTTTTTGGATGGGGAAAAATTATTAAACTAGCGATCGTCATCGCTTCGACGAAATACATTTTTGAAGTGAAAACTTCTTTGGGAACGTTGTGCACTTTTTGGATGGGGGAAAAGTATTGAATTAGGGACCGTCATCGCTTCGACGAAATTAATATTTGAAGTGAAACTTATTTAGCGACGTTGTGCACTTTTTCGATGTAAAAAAGTATTAAATTGGCGACCGTCATCGCTTCGATGAAATCAATTTTTGAAGTGGAAACTTCTTAAGGGACGTTGTGCACTTTTTGGATAGGGAAAAATATAAATTAGCGACAGTTATCGCTTCGACGAAATAATTTTTTGAAGTGAAAACTTCATAAGGTACGTTGTGCACTTTTTGGATGGGGAAAAATTATTAAACTAGCGATCGTCATCGCTTCGACGAAATACATTTTTGAAGTGAAAACTTCTTTGGGAACGTTGTGCACTTTTTGGATGGGGAAAAGTATTGAATTAGGGACCGTCATCGCTTCGACGAAATTAATATTTGAAGTGAAACTTATTTAGCGACGTTGTGCACTTTTTCGATGTAAAAAAGTATTAAATTGGCGACCGTCATCGCTTCGATGAAATCAATTTTTGAAGTGGAAACTTCTTGAGGGACGTTGTGCACTTCTTGGATGGGGAACATATTATATTAACGAACCTTCATCGCTTCGACGGAATAAATTTTTGAAGCGAAAACTTCTTGAGGGACGTTGTGCACTTTTTGGATAAGGAAAAATTAATAAATTAGCGACCGTCATCGCTTCGACGAAATAAATTTTATAAGTGAAAACTTTTATAGGGACGTTGTGCACTTTTTGTATGAAAGAAAAGTATTGAATTAGGGCCGTAATCGCTGCGACGAAATAAATATTTGAAGTGAAACTTATTTAGGGACGTTGTGAACTTTTTCGATGTAAAAAGTATTAAATTAGCGACCATCATCGCTTCGACGAAATAAATATTTGAAGTGAAAACTTCTTGAGGGACGTTGTGCACTTTTTGGATGGGGAAAAGTAGTAAATTAGCGACCGTTATCGCTTCGACGAAATAAATTTTTGAAAATTTCTTTGGGGACGTTGTGCATTTCTTAGATGGGGAAAAAGTATTGAATTTGCCACCGTCATCACTTCGCTGAAATAAATTTTGTACATATATAAATTATGTGTATGTATATCATATATGATATAGGTATAGCACTTCTTTTAGAATGGGGTAAAAGCATTGAGCTCGTAATTTATATACTATAAAAAGTTTTCACTTCTGTCGGCACTCCCACGAGTGCCTTTAATTTTTTTTCGTATCTCCAGTATTTTCGGAGATATTTGATGTAAAATTTGAAAGATACGAAATTGCAAAAATCTTTTTTCCTTTAAACTCCAATTTTTCTAAAATTAGGCCTTTTAAATACGTCAAACTTCTTGGGTATATTGACAATACAAATATACAAGGAATTACAGAAAGGTGAAGACTAATTTTTAATTAGGAGGGTAGTTAAGGGGTTATATTCACTGATTTTTTCGTAGAGAAAAGCAGGTACCGACCTTTTTTTGATCATAAGTCGCTGTATTTTCATGTTAGAAATTTTTTATTATTATTGTTTGAAAGGTTCAATTGTATACTTGAAAAAAGATATGTAAGGTTTCCTCGAAAAATACAAAGTTTTCTCGTTATGCATTTGACGAGAAAAGCTAACTTTTAACTTGCCGTATCTCGGTTTGTATTGGTATTAAAGATATTATAGAAAAAGAATTTAGTTTGTGTTACTAAAAGATACAATTTTGTTATCTACAGTTTTTTTGATTAGATGCATATTTTTCGCGGTATTCTCAAAAACCCTCTAAAAAAGTCGATTTTTTCGACTAAAAACTGTTACCTTCAAGCGCGAATAACTAGCGCGGAAAAATATTAGTTTTACGAAGAAAACGTAAAAAACATTTTTTTCTTAGAATCACTTTTTCCATCGAATTACATGGTTAAAATGTAATAAAAAATTCCCACCCCCGAGATTGGGTGGCAACCACCCCCGAGGTTTTAGCGTATGATAGCGGCATAATATATAAAATGATCCTTGGACTATTCCCTACCTTCTGTGAAAATTTCAAGTAAATCCATGCTCGACGAAAAAATTGCGAGCCAAAATGCTCCATTTCCTCGACTAATGGGGCTGTATAGTAAACCTTCAAATACTTCAAGCATTCCAATCCAAAATACTCCGTATGATAAGTAATGCTCCATTTTACGTATCTAACCAGACACTTCACAATGATCTGGACCACTAATCAAGGACATAATAAAGAATCGTTCAATATAATCCAAAAACCGCACCACTGACCACAACAACGAATTGATAAACAATTTATTTGCCCAACCACTTGCCGAAAGAAGACTAAAGAGAATATGGCCAGAAGACATAACACAATAATACTTAGGAGAGAACCGTCACTGGACGATACATAATGTATTTACTTATTACTTTGTATTTAAAGTACATCAGTTACATAAGAATGCCACATATCCATTTTCAATATAAAATCTTTAACACTTTTCGATATATTGTAAAAAAAATGATTTTCATTTTGTAACTTCAAAGGGCTGTAACTTTTTTATGTGCACATTTCTACTGAGGTAAGTTAGATTCAATCGAACTATTTTTGCTACCAGAATATGTGATTTAATTTATGAACTACCTGTTTGTTACACCCTGTATATTAATACATAATATTTTTGCAAAATTAATGTCTTCATTAACTTATAAACATGTCGAAAACGTTTAAACTCTTGCTCGTAGATAACATCTTCTTTTATATTCGAAAATTCGATATCTTTAAACGAATAAAAAAGTTGTTCTACGACAATTTAAAAAATTAGTTCTATGTGGATGGTTACGGGGTGCAGCTCACGTAGGCACAACAGACCACAAGATAAAACATTTGCCCCTATGATCAGTCAATAATAAAATAACAACCATTAAGTCAATAAGATACAACCATTCAATAATAAAATAATGTGTTAATCACAGATAATGTCTAAAAAATAAAAGTTATTAGATGGACCAGAATGTTGAATAGTATATAGTTTATTTCTACATCGTTTACTATTGGTGTTTTACCAGATAATTATAAAGAACCAATTAAAAGTAATTGATCCATTATATTAATATAAATATATTTTTAATTGATTTTCTTTCGAGTTACCTACTTGACTGCTCATTGAAATCTCCGTATTTGTAGTAATGGTTTAATTCATTTTACCTGTTTATTCAAATAATAATTAAAAAAATTTACGTATTAGATACATTGTATGTTTATTATCAATTAAGTTATTATGAATCTCTATTCTCTCTATGGAATGGGCGTAGTTATATTCTTCGGATTAAGTAATTTCTTTCGATTTACACTTCGGAAATGAAGGTATTGTAAACTAAAATTGTGGTTAATTCACAAAAAAATGATAAACAATATTAAAATGCCACGAGAAAATAGATTCAGAACAGTATTAACAATAGGTATATTCAAACAAACGCCTAAAGAAGTAAAAGTAAATATCGAGCTCGTAAAATTAGGACTTAGGTGACATAAAACAAAAAGACGAGAATGAACTCACTACCAAAGAAAACATAATATTAAATTGGAATTGGAATATTGCGAGAAAGAGAGAGAGATGCGAGAATATGATGGCTAAGGAAGATGTAGAAGAGGTACCAGCAAAAAAGATACCTAGTTGTGATAAAAAACCTGACATACTCGAGAGAAAGACAATAAAAGAGAAGTTGAAATGACAATAAGAAAACAAAATCATAACGCAGCTGAATGTATATAGGGTTCCTTATGAGCGACTTTAACGTCCATGGTGATGATAACGTAGTACCAGGGATGACAACGATATAACGAGCATGCCAGAAGTGTCTTTTGGCAAGAGTGATAGACTGCAAGCCGATATCAGATATAATGTGTATAATGAAAATATAAGCATAATGAATGTTCAGGAAGGATAATCAGAAAAAGGAAAATAAATATTCAATAAACAATATCTAAAAATGGCCATCACTTTATAGCATTCGCAGACGATATAACCCTATATCGACAACCAACAAGGACATAAGAAGAAAGACCTAAAAATATCAATAAGCAATATAATAAAAGGGCTTTTAGGCTTTGATTAAAATATAACCATTGCACTAATTTTTGACATTCTTTGTGAGTAATTAGATTGTACCATAGACTCACTTTTAAGCTTTGAAAAAATGGCTGGAAATTTTTTTTAAAGCATTCATTTTCAAGACCTACGAAATACGCATTTTAATTATTTTTTAAAATTAGAATATAATAAACAATTTCTGAGAAATGTTAATTTGTTTATAACAATTTTTTTAAACAATTAAAGATTATGCAAAAAAATGAAAAAATTATAATTTGTCGACAAAATATTAAATAGGCATCACACCTTTATAATCTTTCTAAGTTTGATCAATGTCTCATGACTATATTTTGGTTGTTATTGCAACTGTAAATTGTTAGTTAACAATTGAATTGTTGCTAAAATATTCGTGTCATTTTCACCGGCTTCTGAATTTATAATCTATACCAAGAAAGCTTTTATTTGACCAAGCTATATAATTATTAATAAATAATTACTGGCCCAAAAAATTTATTTGAAAATTCGAGATTTTGTTGGGAAACGTCACATTTTCCGAGGAAAATTTTCGTCGGACCAAATCGGGAAAAACATGCCTCTATGTAGAATTAAATTGGGGTGAATTTTTATTTGAGTGTTTTTGGTGTAAAGTTAAAATGTTCGGAGTTATAAAGCAATAATTGAAAAAAATACGATTTGTCGGCGCCCTTTTGTTTATAAAAAAAGTAGCACACCATCTGCGGACTTTGCAGACCTATATTAATAATATATAGGATCTTATAATTCGATTCCAGCAATAAAATTGCTGGTAAATAACCTTCCTTTGTACTTTACTAATTAGACCAGCGTATTATAACTATTTTTTTCAAAATTTAAAGATTATGCAAAAAAAAGAAAAAATTATATTTTGTCGATAACATATTAAATAAGCATCTCATCTTTATAATCTTTATAAGTTTGATCAATGTATCATGATTATTTTGGTTATTATTGCGATCGTAAATTGTTAATTAACAATTGAATTGTTGCTAAAATATTCGTTTAATTTCCACCGGCTTCTGGAATTACAATCTATACCAAGAAAGCTTTGATGTCACTAAGTTATTTAATTATTGATTAATAATTACTTACCTAAAACTTTATTTGAAAATTAGAGTTTTTGTTAGGAAAACCCGCATTTTCCGAGGAAAATTTTTGTCGGAGCAAATCGTGAAAAACATATCTCTATGCAGAATTTAATTGCGGTGAATTTTTATTTGGGTGTTTTGTTGTAAAGTTAAAATCTTCGGAGTTACAGAGCAATAATTGAAAAAATACGATTTGTGGACGCCATTTTGTTTATAAAAAAAGTAGCATACTATCTGCGGACTTTGCGTACCTATATTATTAATATATAGGATCTTATAATTCGATTCCAGCAATAAAATTGCTGGTAAATAACTTTTCCATGAATTTTGCTGATTAGCCCAGAGTACTAGTCCTATTAGTAGCTTACAAGTTTTAGCGAGAGAACCACCTCTGTATATTAGACGCCAACAACTATCATTAAACTAAGTACGAAAAATATCAGCACAGAAACCACATCCAGTATTCTCCCAAATTTGCAATCCCAATATTGGTTCTGTAAAACTAACAAAAAATAGTACTCCGCTTGTAGTACGAATAAAATCTTCTAACTTTGAGATGGATAAAAATTTCCACTATAAATTTGTTTAATTCTATTTATTTATATAGGTGTTACAGCGCTCCAAACTTGACCAGATTCTCGAATGCTCATAGTGATATAATAAAAACAAAAGTTAGGCTTACTTTTCTATCTATATATATTTTTTATTCATACAATTTATTATGATTTTAACATTGCTATGCTATTATTAATCTGTTTTTTAACTTTCTCCCCACTATAAAACTTATAACCCGAAGCATATATAGAAACGGCCCAAGAAGTTGTTTGAGGACAAATTCGCCGGTTCAGAAGAAGAATGACGCAACCGCATATTACAAAATTCTTAAGAAGAGCAAAAAACGAATTTTTGTTATCAAAATCATAAATTATGATCAAAATTAGCCATTCACCACACCGTGGTCAGGATCTCGAGATATAAGCGTTTTTTGGGGTGTGCCGCTTTTTTATGAAGTAACATAACTTTTTTCCATTTGTATATTTTGACTTAAAATTTTCCCAAAAACTTCTTCATGAATTATATTTTATTGTTGTGTTGGTTAAAATTATAAACTAAAAAGTTTGTCACTCAACTTTTTTAAGTAAACATGAAACTAACGAAATATAATGACAAAATGTTTAAAAACTAACAACTCATTTTTTAATGTGTTTAAATATTTAGGACAAATCCCATTGTTATCTACATACTTCAGAGATTAAACAGTGAAATTTTCAAAAGGAAATATTTACAGCGACCAAAGATACAGCGAGGTAAATTTGAAAAACCATCAAAATTGATTTTCGGAATTTTTGTATAAAATTTGATTTTTGAACATGTTCCACCAAATCTAGATAAAAATAAACTTCATATTCGGATTCAGCGACCTCGAAAACATAAAAATAGACCAAAATTGGTCATTCACCTTAAATTTGATTTTCGTGGTCGGCATAAAGATTGCTGCCGCTCGACTAATATATAGATAGAAAAGTATTTGTTTTTATTGTATTCCTATGGGAATTCGAGAATCTGGTCAAGATTGGAGCGCTGTAAAACCTAGATAATAAATAAAATTAAACAAAATTAAACAACTTTATAGCGAAAATTGTTCATTGAAAAATCCTCTACAAAATCGCCATGATGTTATTTTATTGTGAAATGAACGAAAAAAAGTTATAACCACATTTCAACAAAATTTTCTCATATTTTTATTTATAACTTTTTTGTTGGTCACTTGACGATAAAAAGTAATACATAGATATAAAATTGTAGAAAATTTAATTTGCTACATTTTATGTGTAATTAAATTTTCTGTAAGATTGCTAGTTTAGAAGATACAGCGCGAAAACCCTTTGCACCACTTTTTCCAATATGGCGGCCGGGGGACAAGGGTGGCAACCCCAAAAACTTGAACTTAAGCTTCTACTGAACCCCCCTACACATTAAAAAAATAAAATTGACTCCTCTAAGAAATGCAACCTAAATGTAACATTTTAATGGACTAATAGTAGAATTAGTTCGCTATTTTATTGTGTCTTATAATTTTGTTAATTCTGTCATTTTAGCTCCACACTATTTCAGTAATTCGTTTAATATTCTGTCTTTACCTGCAGCTTTAATATTCTTCAATTTTTCGAGTATTTTCCGAACACCTGCTAAAACATTGAATGCATTGTTATGATCTGCTTCTTATTAATTTTATATTAATTATTATTTATTTGATTAATTATTTAATTGTCGCAAATCATACATAAAAATTGAATAAAAAATCTCAGGGTGCCTTTTTTATACTATTAAAAAAAATCCAAATTATCTCACGTTATACTTATCTTCTCTCGCGGGTTCAGTATCGCTTAGTTGATCCTAATCGGGATAAAATAGGGAAAAGAAATAAAGCAAAATATTAAAATAAAAATACAGAATTGTCTTTTATTTATCAAAATCAATACTCTGAAATCTATCGAATCTAATAAACCTGTGGACACAGATGTCCGAATGAAATTTTCACCACTTAAATTTATTATAGTTAAAAAAAAAACAATTTATCGGTTCGTTCCCGATGACTTTGGTAAAACAAACTAAACAAAACAAATTTATGTATTCGCAAGATTACCTATATTTACTATTTACTTTTTGAAATATTGGAATTTTAATTCATATGCCTTTTACTCAAAAATTTAGTTTCCGAACATAAAAATCTATTTCACATAAATTGACTGACCTTTTGCTTCACTCACTCTGATGTCTTCTCGTGACCCAAAACAGCTCTCCCTCGTTGACTATGTTAAAGGCTACTCATCAAAACCCTCTCCTTTGTCCAGCTTCAAAACTATCAGCATACCAGCACCAATTCTCCAACAAGCCGGGCCTCTTTTGACACGTACTCGATTCAAACCAAAACTCCAAAAATTCTCTGCTCTCCTTCTCACAATAATATAGAATCAAAGAGGTATTTCGTCTCAATTTGATCTGTCTCTCGTTCCACTTTTCAACACTATTTTCCACTATCAAACAGCCACTGGTATCTGGTAACTATCTATCCACTAACAACGTCGAACCGCTCCTTAGCGATGCCAAAAACATAATGACTTCTTTTTCAAACTCCTCAATCATTCTAACTACTTTTCCCCTTCCACATTGCCAAACATCAGAAACCTCGACGTTTCCATTCGACAAACAAAACAGTCATTTTCAAAATTATTCCGACAATCCTAATTACTTTCGGAGAAACTCTACAACATTCACTCGGGTTGACACAAAAATATTAAATTTCCAACTTTCTTTTAATTATCCATTTCTAGAAATTGATAATTACCTATACCCTAAACAATCTTTTTCCATTTTAAATCTAAATACATCGTTATTTTCACTTTAATTATTCACAAAAGTCTTTAATGGTTCATCGGAAAGCTCATTAAAAGAGAAATCTACTTACATCCAAACTACATTCTAATAAATATATTTACAGCTCAATATACAGGGTGTATCAAATTTATGTGCCCGCGTTATTTAAAAAAAATTAATTTAATTTTCATTTTGCTTTTGATTGATAATATGCAAACACAATAGTATTTTATATAATTAACTCAAAATGAAAATACTAATTGTAGTTGAAAATATAAACTTTTTAGCCCTAAGTCTACAAGGACTGTTGAGCTTTATAAATAAATACATGTCTGTTGGCAGTTTGTCGCATAAATCCCCAGAAGGCAAGAAACATATCTCTCGGTTGTTATTGTTTTTGTTTTTTAATTATTGTAATCTAGTATTCCATAAATATTTTTCCAAAAAACAATTTAAATCTTAATGTTGTTACATTAAAAAAATCTATTTTTATATAATAGCATTCTCATTTCGGTTAAAATAATGGAAAAATAGTTAATGATTCCCTAAATTAGAAGATGATCAACGCACGTTCTTTCTGTTCTTGGAATTTTCGTCAATTCCTAGAAAGACTTTCCCATTTTTACGGATTGGAATTCAGTCATTAAGACTATCTTTAAAAAAGTAAATACGATCTTCATTTTGGTACATTAGAAAATCTATTTTTAAATAAAAATATTCTTAAGTTAAAAAATCGGAAAAATAGCTAATGGTTTCTCAAATCACAAATAGATCAACGCATACTTCTTCTATCTGTTCCTAGTAAAATTTAATATTAGGAATATTAGTTACAAAGGATAACATTTTGTTTTCTCGTGATCTAATTAAAGTTTTATTAGGTCAAACGTAAAATTTATATACAGGGTGATTCTTAGAGTCTTTGTCCATTTTCCATTATAATAATATTATTTAAATTTTAAAATTGCTGCCTCAATAGGGTGTTATCAAAATCTCATGTAGACTTAAAATTCTATTTTTGATAGTGGCAAGATTGATGTAAGGAAAGAAGAACAGAAATAATTTACAATATAGTGGAATCTGAACAGCTCTTATAGACCAGGGCGGATCTGTAAAAAAACCTCTATTTTTGGATGTGCGAGGTGGCATTCGGATTTTTACAGATAAAGTTAGGTGACAACTTCAACAATAATAATTTACTTAGGCTCCTTCTCAAATATGACCGGAGCATTAATAGAAAAATTAAAATATTTAAAAATTTCGAAAAACATCGATTTCTTCTACTTTCTTTGCTTATAATTTTAAAAATAATTCATTTTGGAACAAAGTCGCAGAAAAATAAAATAAAGATAATTGAATTTTGTATGATAAACGACTGGTTAAAAATGTCTTAAATTATTACCCATTGTACAAAATAGCAATAAATACAAAATAAGGGGGCAAAATAAGCCTGTTTTCATTCATTTTTCTTTTCAACCACTTTGGTTGCACTTAGAACTTTCATAATTCGCTTAGAAAATTCTTACAACATACTTAAATCGTTCACCAAATTTAATTAAAATCGACCTGATATATATTGCAGAATAAATTTGAAATCTAAATTTTTTTAAAAAAGTTCAAATTTTTTAAAAACTTTCTGAAGAAAAAGTAGACCATTTAGAAGTTTGCTAATTTTTTTTTACATATAAAGAGGTTCTCTACCTATATAATACACTTAACAGAATTAAAATCGGTTTATTTAAGCGGTCTCAGCATTGTTTTAAGGTTATAAACAATTTTTAGGCAATTATAAACAAATATAATGAGGACGTTTGAGTTGGCATAAATTCATTTTCTCGAGAATAGGCGTCTCTGGAGATAAATCCCGAAACAGGTCCATTTTTATTTTTAAATTTTAATTTTTTGGTATATAATATAAATCATACTAGTGACTAGTGACGTCATCCATCTGGGCGTGATGACGTAATCGATGATCTTTTTAAATAAGAATAGTTACCGTGTGATAGCTCAATCGAAAGGATATTCAATTTTGTATTCACTAATATAAACATTAACATAATTATTTATACAGGGTTTGAATTAATTTTTTTTAATGAAATTAATTCCAATATTTAGATTACGTCATCACACCCAGATGGATGACGTCACTAGTATGATATTTATGCCCAAAAATTATAATTAAAAAAAAAATCGATCTGTTTCGAGATTTATTTCCAGAGTCGCCCATTCTCAAGAAAATAAATTTATTCCAACTCAAACGTCTTCACTGTATTTGTTTATAAGCCAAAACATTGTTTGTAACTTTAAAACAGGTGTATTAGATAGGTAGAGAAACTCTTTATATGTAAAAAATTAGCAAAACTCTAAATGGTCTACTTTTTGTTTAGAAAATTTTTAAAAAATTTTAACTTTTTTAAAAAAATTTAGATTGCAAAATTATTATGCAAAAATGGTTTAAGTATGTTGTAAGAATTTTTTAAGCGAATTATGAAGGCTTTAAATGCAACCGAATTGGTTGAAAAACATTGAATAAAAACAGACTTTTTGTCCCCTTATTTTCTATTTATTGTTATTTTTCAGAAAGGGTAATAATTTAAGACATTTTAAACCAGTCGTATATTATACAAAATATTATACAAAATACAATTATCTTTATTTTTTTCCCTACGACTTTGTTCCAAAATGAATCGTTTTAAAGTTATAAGCAATTAAGGTAGAAAAAAATCGATATTTTTCGAAATTTTTAAATATTTAATTTTTTTTTATTAATGTTCCGGGCATATTTGAGAAGGAGCATAAGTCAATTATAATTATTGAAGTTGTCATCTAACTTTATCTGCAAAAATCGGAATGCCACCTCTCACATCCACCTCAAAATAGATCCGCCCTGGTCTATTATGGTATGGGTATGTAATGCGAATAAAAGACGAACGATGACCAAAACAGGCTTTAAACTATGCTCCATGGGCCAGAAGGAGAGGAAGACCAAAATTAGAATGGAGAGAAGGAATCAGAGGAATAATGAGGATTAGAGCCATAAATTGACCTACCAAAAGAGATGAAAATCGAAATGCGGGATGCGGCAGAGGGTGTGTAGAACCCTCGTAGATATATAGATATAGTTGTAATCAAAAAAGGGATATGACTGTGAGGCAGACATGTTATAAGAGCTGCTAGCTAAACTATGAATTGTAATTTAACCTAAATTGTGAGGCTTATACTAAATACAAATTTTTTTGCAGTGAATACCTACTTATTTATTAATACTTCAAACCATAATTAAACAAGATATATATAATGGATTTCTACGGCTGTCGCCGCCTCTCCATACCCAGCTTCCAATTTTTTCTATCGTAACACGTATCTTCATCTAATTGCCTCGAATCCATTGCGTCCTGAATATTGTCCCTCCAGCTTCTCCGTGGTCGTCCCCTTCTTCTTCTCTCCGGTGGGACCCACTCTAATATTTTTCTCGGCCAGCGAGTCTCATTCATTCTTTTAACGTGCCCGAACCATGTCAGCTGTCTCTTTTCAATATCGTCCATTATAGTTTTTTCCACCTTCATACGTTCTCTAATTGTTTCATTTCTTACATGTTCTAATCTGGAAACCTGACAACTTCTCCTCAAGAAGTCCATTTCTGTACTAAGTAGCTTCTTTTTATTTCTTGCACTTATGTCCCAAACTTCTGCACCGTAGATTGTAGCGCTCTTCATTATACTTTCATATATTCTTTTCTTTGTTTCCTTCCTGATATCTTTGTCCCATAACATTGAATTGAGGGATCTAGTGATGCTTCTACCTTTATTGATCCTGTGTTGTATTTCATCTTCACTATTTCCTCGTTTGTTAAATATAGCTCCCAAATATTTGCATTGTTTCACACCAACAATATGTCCTTGTTCCAATGGTAGGTTTTCAATGTCTTCGTTTCCCACTATGAAGTATTCTGACTTATCCATATTTATTACTAATCCTGCCTGTTGGTAATGCTCATTTAGCTTCCGTATCATATAGCTTAAGTCATCTTGATCTTGGGCTATTACAACTTGGTCGTCCGCAAAGTATAATGTAAATAGGGAGTCATCTCCCACTTTCAGTCCCATCGGTTTTACTGCTTTTGTCCACCTCTGTAAGGATTGGTCAAGGTATATTTTAAAGAGAGTGGGAGATAGACAACATTAGCCTGGAGTATAATCTTCCAATTGTGCTGATGACTGCAATTCCCCTATAGTTTTTGGGGTTATTTTTAGGTCCCTTCTTATGTATGGGAGTAATATGTGATGTTAGCCATTCATCTGGTACTTTTTCTCCATTCAGGCTTCACTCTTTCGAAAAGATTTTTAAGCATATCCCATAGTTTGGGTGGTCCATATTTTATTAATTCAGGATTAATTTCTCCAGCTCCGGGTGCTTTCCGGGATTTTATATTTTTAATAGCTTCTTCCACTTTGGTTTTATCTAGTTGTATTTCGTGTTCACTCTGTATATCATTCTCTTTTTCTTGTATTCTTGTTATGTATTGTGGTCGTTTTTCTACCAATAATTCCTTAAAATGTTGTTCCCATTCGGCATCAGATATACTCTTAATTGTATGCCCACCTTTATGTGATGTTCTGACATTCTTTATCATCTTCCATGCTTCTGAACTCCTAGTTCCTCCTAATTGTTGATCTATGTATTCACATTTTTTTATCCAGGTTGCGTTTTTTCTTTTAATCACTTCTCTTTTTACTTCTCTATTTATGTCCCTGTATTGTTGTTGAATCTCAACGTTTTCCTGATTTTGTAGACGTTGTAGGTGAAGTTGTTTTTTCTTCTCTATTTTCTCTTCGATATCTTTATCCCACCATTCTGGTTTCTTTCCGTTTTCTAAGTTTCCTAGCAGTGCCGGTTTAACCTAACTTCGGGCCCTGGGCGCTAGAGGTTTAGGGGCCCCCTTCATTGCTATTCGTTGTCAATTTTTTTAACAAAAAAACACATGCATTAACTATAAACGTTTACGGTAAAACCCATACATTTTTAAAAATTTAAAAAAAGATTTTTAAAACAAACGAGAAAAATAGCAACCGTAAAAAATATTCCAAAAAATACATTTAAAAATATAAAAAAACAGAAAGTTCTATAGAAAAACACATGAAAACAAAAAAACATATTCTAAAAAATATATAAGACAAAAATTAGCTCACTTTTTTTCTTGACTAGGCATTAGCAAACTGCCATATTAATACTATCAAAATTAAGTTGCTCCATTTCTTCATTTTTTACAATAGGATAGTGATAATGCGTCTAGGTTTTCTTGATCCTTTGACCATCAATGTATGTACCTTTATTCTTTTTAGAGCCAAAAAAGACCGCTCGCCTGACGCATTAGAAATTGGTATCGTCAAATAAACTTGTAGTAAAGTTAAAAATTGGCAAAAGTTGCCTTTACATCCTGGATGACACCAAATTTTCAAATCTTTATTGAAATTTTGGCATAACGTTATATTATAATGAATAATTTCATTATGCTAGTTCTCTTTGGTTTCATCAACATCTTTTTTATATTCCTCACATAAAATATTAATTTACTTTTTGACTTCTTCTTTATTTAGCGTAAAAAACATATAACAGCTGATGTAACATCTTTGTAGCATTATATTCTCTTTAAAAGATCTTGAGAAATATTGTGGCATAACATTAAATAGGTATATGTACTTCAATTCTGAATATCTCTTGCCCCTTTAAAATTGTTTCACTTTCAACTGCTTCATCGAAAAATGTTTTTTTCTTTGTTTTTTGAAGGCTATAGAATATGTTTGAGATTATTGCCTTCACAAAAAAATATTTTTGGCTTCTAGTTCAATTTCGCTTAATTTATTTCTTACGTCTCCAACAAAGCTCAAATGTCATTAATTCTACTCCAATTGACACGTCCAAGTCCACAGTTTCTAACGTTTTGCTTGTTGCATTCACTCGTTTTAAAATCCTTGCCCAAATCAGTGTCAATAGAGTAGCCAGGTTAACCTGTCTCAAAGGTATCCATTTTATTATGCAGTACCTCGGCTTCACTTCTAACTGCTGATTTTTTGTCTCTATTATTGCTCAACTGGAAAAATATGTTTGATGGATCCATAGTTTTTAACTAAAACATTCACAGCGTCAAAAGTTTCTACATGTTTTGTTTTCATCGCTTCCAGGAATTCATTGCAAGTTTGGTCAAACAGATAGCCTAACTGAACCTTTTCCTTTATTCGCATTCCGCTGTAAATGCTGAGCTAAGAAGTTGTCAAAAGCAAAGTATACAAGACAACTTAAGTAATTTCCCTTATGACGACTCGTTAAATTCTCATGGGATCAACGAAAAGCTACTAGTCCTTGAGAAGCAAGTAATTTAATGGTGACAACTCTTCTTACGTCTTAGGACCTTTACTCAATAGTCAGCTTCGCGTTCTACTTGCTCTTTCAAGCCAGCGTCTATAACTCCAATTTAACTGATGATCCATCTAACTCCAACTGATGATCTTGTTATTAATGTAAACATAGAGTTCAGATGAAATTTACTTTCTTTGTGAGATTTGAGTAAGCTATTCAAATATTTCTAGTGGGTAAAATATATCCAAAATCAGTTAAACTATTTTTTTTTCAATTGAAAATAATTTGCACGGGTAACAATAAACAGCTTTAACACTTCTCTTCGCCTCCATTGGGTTTTACTCTATAGGAGTTGCTTTCATTTAATCTTATATAATAAGCTTTGTCTCCAGCTTTATACATTTTTTTACAATTATCTAAGGAATCGCTCTTTGGTTTAAAAGTTGTCACAGTTCTTATTTATCAGTCTTAAAATCAGACCATATCGAAATCGCAGGTACTTCGTAGTCTTTTTCTCTATTAAAAAAAATATGGTCCTCGATTATTTAGCGGACTCTAATTTGTTATTAATAAAAGGAAGCGTCCCTACGGGTCCCTCCGGGGCCCGGGCCCCTGGGCGCCCGCCCCAAGCGCCCAATGGATAAAACGGCACTGTTTCCTAGTGCTTCTTGTGCTGCTTGTTTTATGCATGCTTTTATGTGATTATATTCTTCTTCGGTTGTTCTTTGTTCTTGACTTAGTTTCTGTTCAAGTCTGTTACGGTACAGATATTGTGTACTTTCATGTTTTAAGCTATCAATATTATATTTTTCTATTTCTGGATTATATGAATTCCTTTTGTGTTCTTTTTCTTCGGAGTTATTTTGTTTTGGTATAAATGGAACATAAATTTTACCGATTACTAAGCAGTGGTCTGATCCGCAATCAGCCCCTCTGAAAGCTCTAACATCCTGGATGCTAAATTTTGCATTTTGTCTCGAGATTAGATAGTCAATGATTGACTTAAGTCCACGTGTATGTTGGTACCAAGTAAATTTATGGATGTACTTATGTTCAAGTATGTATTAAACAAGATAATTATGTAATATCGTTAGTCAATGTAAGAATCTTTACGATTTGAATTAGAGATAATTTTTTTCGTTCCAGCTAACTTTAAAACCTACTTCTTATCTAATTTAAAGCTGTAAAAACTAGAACAGTCCAGTTTTAAATTGTAGAGACATGCAATATTGCAGAAAGGGTATCCACTCCCATCTTATTCCTTTCAACTACGGTGTAACCAGAATGATACTAACTGGATACCGGGGGTTACAACTACTTGATGATCTCTGGGGGGTATGGAATAGCAATGGTGTTAAGCGTATAATAGAGCTCAAGTTGAGCATATTGGTACTTATTGATCACCAACTAGGCATTTTAATAAGTCCGACACGTAGAACATGTCAAATAACAGGAATTACGTTGGTGATAAATAGCAGCCTGATTTTTGCATTAGAGTTTAATGAAAGGGCAACAAATCAATTGGAAATTCTGTCCGACAAAATACATGGACGTTTTCGTAGTCTGACGTTCCAAATTTTTAACATGTTCCACAATTAAAACTTCCCCTCTTTCAGTGTTCCCATACATCAAAGTTTGTCCGACTAGACACCGTTAAGCTATTAACAAATTTTCAGATTGCTATTAATCAACTTTTTTGGTACGCGGGATCCAGGCCTATTATAATTTTCCGAGGTATTAATACTATAACCCAGCGGTTCTCAACCTTTGGAAGATAGCTTACGCCTCCCCTCCAGTCAATAATTGGTTGGT
The DNA here is from genome assembly GCF_917563875.1 of Diabrotica virgifera virgifera. Taxonomy (NCBI): domain Eukaryota; kingdom Metazoa; phylum Arthropoda; class Insecta; order Coleoptera; family Chrysomelidae; genus Diabrotica; species Diabrotica virgifera. Next base: position 243,705,247 of record NC_065445.1, on the reverse strand, counting down.
TCAAGTTAGAACTGTGAAATTGTGAAACTGACGATGCTAATTCTACGTTAGCAAAAGCTGGGATGCAAAATAAAAATCCAGATATATTTAAATACGAAAGTTTATTTGATGTCTCATTAAACTTAACATTGTTTATTTATTTGAGAAAAAGAATAATCAAAAAATCAAATACGCACATAAAGTTGAAAGTCTTATATGAGTGTTTTTGCACTTTCAATGAGAGGGTTGGCATTGTCTGTTTATGACAAGTTTTCCGATATTCGGTTGAAACTGTGTCAGAGCACACCTCAAGTCACTTTCAACGTCCAGCCTTGAAACGGTATTTTGATTTTATATACGCCAATGCAGAAAAACCAGATTCGCAAAGATATGTGGATGAAAACTGGACTAATAACTTCGCAGATACTAAAGCCACTTCTGGGTAAACAGGAAAGTAGGTTAACCAAAATTCTTCCAAGTCCATGTTTGCAAAATCTGCTTTTGCTTGTGAATCACATTTTAGATCGATTGCCTGCTCTTGAAGGTTAACTGGAAGAATGTCAACTTCGATATGAAAAGGATCTCTTGTCAACTTAAATTCCCAGTTTTCCGAGCTAACATCTGGAAAGTACTTTCGAATTTGATTTTTCAGTTCTTCCAAATGCCGTGATATGCCGTCTTTCAAATCCGAAACTAGATGTAGTGGAAGGGTTTGAATATCATCGAGGAGGTCGTTCAGTTTAGGAAAAGAGGAAAAGTTTGGCTTGGAACTGTGAAGGCGGCGTTGCCAAAGCAATATTTTTTTATAAACCCCTTAATTGCATCATAAGTGTTTAAGAGGTTTTTACGGCCTTGAAGCTTCAGATTCTGGGCATTAAGTGTCTCAAAAAAAAGTCAGACAAATAAGCCAAGTAAAAGATATTTTTATCATCTGTAAATCTTCTGTGAAGATCTTCTTGTTTTGAAGTCATTAACTAAATTTCAACTTCTGACTTTAAAAAGTTTGGCTTGGAACTCTGAAGGCGGCGTTGCCAAAGCGATATTTTTTTATAAACCCCTTAATTGCATCATAAGTGTTTAAGAGGTTTTTACGGCCTTGAAGCTTCAGATTCTGGACATTAAGTGTCTCAAAAAAGTCAGACAAATAAGCCAAGTAAAAGATATTTTTATCATCTGTAAATCTTCTGTGAAGATCTTCTTGTTTTGAAGTCATTAACAAAATTTCAACTTCTGACTTTAAATTGAATAATCTTGCAAGCATATTTCCTTTGGATAACCACCGGACTTCTGTGTGAAACAGGAGGGTTTCCTGATCACTATTCAGTTCTTGACATAGTGCCTGAAAGAGCCTAGTGTTTAATGGCTGGATTTGATATGATTAACTATTTTAATTGCTAAGTTTAATGTGACGTTGAGAGGTTCAGGTAAAGTCTGACTAGCTAAAGCTTGTCTGTGAATAATGCAGTGAGAAACAATTATCCTAGGATTCTTCTTTTTTGCCAATTCCATAAATCCAGATCGACATCCTGTCATGGCTTGGGTCCCATCAGTACATATGCCAATTACTTTCTCCCATAGAAGTTCACTGATTACTAAAAAATCTTCAAGAGCAGAAAATATGTCGATGGCTTTAGTTGTTGTTTCAAGAGATGTTGAAAACAATATTTCCTCCAGGAACCGTTTTCTGTCAATAAATCGACAGTAAAACAATAACTGTGCATGCTTTGAAATATCAGTTGTTTCGTCACACTGCAAAGAAAAAAACGGCGAACCTTTTAATTTTTGCAATAGTTGATTTTTCAAATCCAGAGCCATGTCATCAATTCTATGTTTTACTGTGTCGTTTGAGAGAGAAATTTTTTCTACTTTCTTACAACTGTCTTCACTAAGTACGGTACTACAAGCAGTAAGTAAACAAGGTTTAATTAGTGACTCACCAATAGTATGTGGTTTCTTGTCTTTAACTATCAAAAGTGCTATTTTGTATGCTGCCGTGCTAAGCCCAAAGGCGGTAACTGATTTTTTATCGAAAATGACATTTTTGTATTTCTAGGTAGGTTTCATTATATTATAATGCTTCTCCAACTCCAAAGACTTTGTAAATATATTCTAAATACCTATAATCTACGTAGAAATACAACAATCTCATTTTCGATAAAAAATCAGTTACCGCCTTTGGGCTTAGCACGGCAGTATGATGCTTCTACAGCTTTCTCATTTTCAACACGAAAATTTGCACTAGAGTCAAGTTTCATACGTTTTAGGCTGCTTTTTTGGCAATAAAAAATTCTGGGCCTTTATCTTTCAAAGAAGAATGGTTTGTAATTAGATGCCGTTCTAAACGTCCGGAGCGCATTGCATCCTTACTAAGAACAGCATGGCAGTTGACACACGGAGGTAAATGACTGCCGTTTTTCTCCATAAAGGTAAAACCATACTTGATATAATCGTCTGAATACAATCTTTTCTTTGGAAGTGACTTAGCCATTTTCCAAACTGTTACACAACACTATTAAATAATTCACAAACAATCACTCTGCTATTAAATAACGATTACACTGATTGCTACAAACAGCACACAGACGCTGTCGACTGAGACTGACGCGTGAGATGGAGTCACTGAACTGGAGCCAGGAGTGCTTGCAATACAGTGTTGGTAAATATACTTTGCGCTCCTACGATGTTGCCATACACAAGACTGTCGTGTTTAACTCAGGTTGTGTGTTTGAGTAAAAGGATTTTAATCACGTTTAAATAAAGAAATATTTTTAAACAAAATAAAAATACGAAATACAAAATATATTGTTTTTTAACAAAATATATATTTTTTAATTTTTATTTTTTTCTTTGTACCCTCACGCCTCCCCTAAAATTCTCTCACGCCCCCCCCCCAGGGGGGCGCGCCCTCCAGGTTGAGAACTACTGCTATAACCGATTGTCGACCCTCTCTAACGGTTTACCCTCCAATGTCAGATGTATGTTGTCAACAGGGGTTTTCGACATCATCATGTATTATTTAGTTTTATCTATATTCATTAAGTATCTATATTCATTGTTAGTACCATCTTTTGCTTTCTCTGTTAATAATTTCTAGAAGAATTTGTAAATGGTCTATTCTTTCTGCCTTGATTGCTGTATCGTTTGTAAATCTTATGTTATTAATGATGCTCCCTCCAATCCTTACACCTTCAGTTGTTTCCCATAGTGCCTCCTGAAATATTAGTTAGGAGTAGGTACACATTAAATAATTGTGGCGACAACAAGCATCCCTGTCTGACTCCTCTTTCAATGTCTACTTGGATTGTCTTACTATCTTCCACTCGTCCGACCTCTGTTTGATTGTAGTATAGATTTTTGATTAAATTAATATCCTTGGGATCTAGGTGTATGTGTTTCAATGCATGCATGAATTTACGTTTATAACGTTTATTTAATTAAAGGATATGCGCTAAAAATGCTTATCGAAGTGTGCTATGGAAATAAGTGGAACGTACTGACACACATTTATTTATTTTCTGTGTTCAAACTATTTATAGTGGTACTTGATCTGCTGTTTTTTATATCTGAATGTTGTTTAAATAAGGGTGTGAATATGTCACGATATAAAGATTTTCGGTCGCTGACCAGCGAATAGAACACACGTGTTTAGCTCGTATCTTAACTCGATTCTCGGGCAGATATAGCAATAAAACAATTGTGTTATACAAAAGTGCAGTGTAACTATAAACCAATATATGTAGGTACATAAATAAACAACCTAATTAGTTAACTAATTATACAGTGAAAAAATCGGAAAAAAGTAATTCCAACGATAAGGAATTAAATTCTTGTGTAAAGTGATAAAAACTTGTGTGATATCGAATATAAACAAAGCAGGTTTTGCAGTAGGTGGAAACAAAACAATATTGTGAATGGTGTATTTCTACAGGAAAATAAAGCATATTAATAAACAGAATCAGCTGTAAGTAGAAAACTTTATTATAATATAATTAATTTTATTATAAACAGATAACCAGGGCCGGATTTTGATTTTGATTTTACCTAGGAATAAAAGTGCTGGAAAATTAGTAACGGCTAGCGCGGGTGCGGGTGGGAATTTGAACTGTGAGTAGAGTTCTCCACGAAACTTCACCCGTGACGCATTGACTAATAACTCTAGCACGAAAAATAACTAGGAATTAAGAACAATGAGTTCAGATAGCGAATTAGATGATGAAATGAAAAGGAGAAGGGAAGAGGAGGAACATCCCAGCAAAAAATCAAAAATAACAGCTAGAACATCACAAAAAACAGATGAAGATAACATAAGTGGAATGGAACAAATGATGAAAATGATGAGGGAATTAGCAATGGATATAAAAGACATAAAAAAAGAACAATATAGATCTGGAGACGAAATCACACAACTAAAGAATGAAATTAAAGAACTGAAAGATCAACAAAGCGGCTACAAAGATGAAATAAAAAAGCTGCGAGAAACAAACGAAAAAGCTATAAATCAAATAGGTCAATTAGAAAAAGAAATTAGTATAGCAAATGAAAAAATAGAGAAATTGGAAAGAGAAAGAAAGAGAAAAAATGTAATAATACAAGGAATAAAAATTGATACAAATGATCAGAAAGTTTTACGAGGGGCTATGGAGAATTTTATGGAAAAAGAGCTACAAGTTTCAGTAGATGTAAATGGAGCAAGGAAAATAGGAGAAAATACTGTCATAGTGGAACTCAACAGCGTGAAAAACAAAATAGAAGTAATGAAAAATAAAAGTAAATTAAAAACCAAAAAGGACGAAAGAATCTATATTAATGATGATATGTCAAAAGAAGAAAGAATTATTCAGAAAGAAATTAGAAGCAAGGCTATGGTAGAGAGGCATAATGGAAAAAATGTAAAAATAGGATACCAGAAGCTAATCATTAATGGTGAAATATGGACATGGAATAACAGCCAACAACAACTCATAAAGGAGAAAAATATACAACCAAAAAACTAGCAATACAACGAAAGCAGACTGAAATAACGGAGACGACATGGCAAAGTACAGGTACACGAAATAGACAAAATGTACAGATTATTAATGAAAAGCAGCCCATAAAAGAACATATATTAGTAGGAACATGGAATGTAAGAGGAACATACGAAGAAGGAAAACTGAAACACCTAGTAGATGAATGTAAAAAATATAAATTCGAAATAGTAGCACTACAAGAAACGAAACAACTAGGCCAAAACTCAATGGAAATAAATGACTATTTATTTTTCAATAGCGGAGGCGAAAATAGAATGTTAGGCACAGGATTTGTAGTAAACAAAAAGCTGAAAGATCTAATCGTTGACTTTAAACCAATTTCAGAGAGAATATGCATACTAAGAATAAGAGGAAAATACCAAAAAATAACATTTATAAACATACATGCACCGACTGAAGAGAAAAACATAGAGATAAAGGAAGACTTCTACAGTCAAATAGATACAGTATTCGAAAATATTCCCAAATACGATATAAAAATAGTACTAGGTGATGCTAATGCCAAAATAGGAAAAGAAGAAATATACACACCCACCATAGGAAAATATAGTCTGCATGAAACAACGAATGAAAATGGTCACCTCTTAATAGATTTTGCAAAAGAAAAAAACATGATCGTTATGAGCACGTACTTTCAACACAAAAGAATATATCAAGGAACATGGAGATCACCAGATGGAAAAACCATAAATCAAATAGATCATGTGCTCATCGAAAAAGACATGGAAAAATGTATAAAGAACATAAGAACATATAGAGGACCGGATGCAGACACAGATCACTTTATAGTCGGAATACAACTTAAACAGGTTATACCAGTTCTTAGAAATCAACAGAAAAAAAGGTACAAAGTAACTAAACCTATTAGACTACTGTCAGAAGAAGAACAAAGTAAATATGAAAGACTAGTCACTAGAGAACTGGAAAATATTGCAAAAAATGAAAACATCGAACAAAAATGGACGCAAATAAAAGTATGTATGACCAAAGCAGCGCAAGTCAGTAATAGAAATATAAAAGATGGATTCAAAGAATGGTTTGATGAAGAATGTAAAATAGAACTGGATGAAAGAAATAAGTTAAGACTCAAAATGATGCAAGTGAAAACACCAGAGATGGAGATACAATACAACGAACAAAGAAAACGAACTAAAAGAATCATAAGAGCAAAGAAAAGAAAGTACAACGAAGATAAATTGAAATGCATAGAAGAAAACTATAAAAATGGAGAAGTCAGGAACTTATATCAAGGAGTAAAAAATGAGAAAAAGGGGTTCCAAAGAAAACCTGTACACTACAAAAGCAAAAATGGAAGGAATTTAGTAAGCGACGAAGAAATACTGAGCAGATGGAGAGAATACTTCGAAGAGCTTCTAAATGAAATTCCCACAACAGAATATGCAGAAGAAGAAGAAGAAGGACCGAATGAAAATATTGATCAAGAAGAAATACAGGAAAGACCGCCTAATGAAAAAGAAATAAAAGAAATAATAGAAAAACTAAAGAAAAACAAGAGCCCAGGTAAGGATGAAATAACAGCTGAAATGTTTAAATATGGAGGACCAGTACTAATTAAGCATTTGGAAAAGCTGATAAAAGAAATTTGGGAACAAGAACACATACCAAAAGAATGGACTGAAGCCACACTGTGTCCAATTCACAAAAAAGGCGACAAAAGTTTATGCCATAATTACAGGGGAGTAGCCCTACTAAACGTTGCATATAAAATACTTGCAGTACATATAAAAGACAAGATAACACAAAAGATAGATAATGACATAGGAGAATATCAATGTGGATTCAGAAGAGGACGCAGCACGGTGGATCAAATTTTCCTGCTGCGTGAGATACAAGCGGAAAGCTACGAATACGGAAAATCTACAATGGCCCTATTCATTGACTTTAAACAAGCTTTTGACAGAGTTAAACGAAAAGAAATATACAAAGCACTATGTGAAATTGGAATTAGTAAAAAATTAATAAAGATGGTAAAAGTTACACTCAGAGAAACAGAGAACAGGGTTAAAATAAATGGAAAGGAAACAGATAAGTTTAGGGTCGGTGAAGGGGTACGACAAGGAGACCCACTGTCATCACTGTTGTTTAGTATCCTTCTTGAAATAGTCATCAGAGAAGCCGAAATTAACAGGACAGGACTTGTATACCAACGAAAACACCAATGCTTGGCATTCGCTGATGACATAGTAATGATAGCCAGAAGCAAACAAGAATTAAAAGAAATACTAAAAAGACTAGAGGCGATAGGAAGAAAGAAAGGGATATACATAAACGAAGAAAAGACTAAATATATGGAATGGACAGAACGAGAATACACACAAGGACAATACCTGACAATAAACACAGAGGCAAAAATATATAAATTCGAGGAAGTAGAGAGATTCCAATATCTAGGAGCGACATTCACTAGGAGACCAAATATAAAAGAAGAAATCCAAGCGAGAATTATGGCTGGCAATCGTTGTATCTTTGCTCTAAACAACTTATTGAGAAATAAGAACATATCTAGAGGGGCTAAGATAAGAATATACAAGACAGTGATAAGACCTATAGTCTTGTATGCCAGTGAAACATGGACGATGAACAAATCCGAGCAAGTCATGCTTAAAGTATGGGAAAGAAAAGTCCTAAGAAAAATATTTGGCGGAAAGATATGGAATGGAATGTGGATAAGAAGACCAAATGTGGAATTGGAGAGGATGTATGGTGAACCAAACATAGTAGGGATCGTAAAATCACAAAGACTGAGATGGTTGGGACATATCCAAAGGATGCCAAACACGAGACTTCCCAAAAAAATACTAACGGGAGGAATAGGAGGAAAGAAGAAGAAAGGTAGACCGAAAACCAGATGGAAGAAAGATGTTGAAAAAGACATAGAAGAACTGAAAATCACAAATTGGAAAAATAAAGCAGCAAATAGGAGAGATTGGAAAGGAATAGTAAACCAAGCCATGGGCCTTCTAGGCCTGGAGAGCTAAACTATATATATATAAAGATTTTATTTCAAATAATTTTCTCTAGCGAAGTCGTTGTTCAAACCCGTTAAATAAAAAATAAAACGAGTAAAATAAAAGGTTATACCACAGAGGCTATAAAAGATAGTATTGGAGTGCGGCGGTTATGTAGAACGAGATCTCTAATAGAGATTTATCTCTTTATTTCCATTTATATTTATATATAAAAAAGACATTCAGACGTCTCGAATTTAAAGAAAATTTTCGTATTTTTTGCAAACTAGATTACACCTACATACAAACTTAGATAATATTCAAATACCTATACATATACAAAGTTAATATTAACAAACAGTGATATTATTGTTAAGGATAAACTTGAACTAAACGTCTTAAAACCTGTTTCAAAATCCAACAAATTAAAATAATTCTAAAATTATTCTTAGATAATTCTAAGGAATTTGTTGCAATGTAAATGTCATTAATGACATGCAATGATCCTTTTTATCCTAGGTTTTTTACCAAAGGCTATTATGCTTTGATCCAGTTGCATTATCTCTTTTGATGCTGCTGCATGTGTATAATAAACAGAATTTAGTAATGTAATATTAAATGCAACTACTATTATCTAGAAAGATGGCTAACGTAATCTCTTTATTGTTAATGGAGTGACTGATTTTCTAAGCTACCTTGTGTAGTTCTGTTTCAGTTCCTTTTCCTTCTTGGTAGGCATGCTGGTTGCAAGTTGCAATTGAGAGGATGATCCCTTAACGGTCCCTCCTTATTATCGATCAAGAATCGATATCGAATCGTTTCTATACTTAGGTTCTCCAAAATGACACCAGTACTAAATCAAATAATGTAGGTACTTATGATGTACCTACATCGTTCCTATGTACCTATGATGTACCTACAAATAATGTAGATGTACCTACATCGTCTAGGTACTTTCCATTCTCCATTTTCTCCTTATTTGTATCTCAATGTATTTTTATTTAGCGAGCTTTTTCTTATATTTAACACGTAGGTTATTGCTGTTAGGTATTGCACGTATAAATAATTACCATTGCTTGTTTAGCTATTTCATTAACTATCATGAGATTCCATCTATTATGTGTCATTTGATCCCTAAGCCTAGCACGGTCCCAGTAAAGCTTGTAGTTGTCAATCCCAAGCAAACAATTAGGGACATAATAGATAATAAGGAAGATATGCTTGCAAGGTAGCTTGTTTATTGGCTAGTTTTTGATTAAGTACCTTTTTTACTGAGTCTTTCCGTTTTGTTTAATCAGTTGCAATGAATGCTTTATAGCACCTGATAATGATGATAATAAGTATTTTTCTTCCTTAGAAAGATGGTATATGCATTTCTTGTTCCTTCAGTTTAAACAGTGTTTGAACTACCCCTCCTTTTAGTTCAGAGAAATAAGGAAAAAATATCCTGTTGGTGACACAACCCCCTCCAGGCTGAAACTAAATTTTTTGAGTAGTATGGATATCTATAATAATAACCTATATATTTCCTGTAGCCGATTTTGATGATATACATAGTTATAAACAAATAAAGATCAAAAAACGGTAAATTTTCGCTTTTTTTCGTCTATTACCAAAAGTTAAGCATTTTAAACAAATTTGAGAGTAAGAAACTCATAAATCGTATAAAAAAACTACAATATGGCGTTCGCTGAATATGTCTATCCTTATTGGTTGCTTTGAAAATTGCAAAATAAATCATAAATTTTGAGTTTTTTTTAAATATTTATAACTTATGTAAAAATTAACTTACAACCTTATTATTACACAGAATGCTGAGACTTCTGGTGCTTAAATCATACCCTAAATTTCAAAGCAATCGGTCAACTAGTTTAAAAGTTATTTAATTTGTTTATTTCAAATTATTTTTTTGCAACACTATAAGTCAGAAAATGATGAAGTTACAGTAATACTTTGGATAGTTCATGAAAGGAGAAGATTTACACTATTAATTTAATTTAAAAAAATGAGAAAAAATAATTCTAAATATTGCAAAATTATTTTTGCAAGAACATGTGATCTAAAAAAAGGGGGGCTAACTTCGTCCCCCCTAATTGTCCTAGGATAATTGTTTTCTTTCTAAATGTGTATAAAAATTCAGTCTTTCTAAATATGAAAAAATATTTTTTCTACGGGTAACAGTTAAAAAGTTATTCTAATTGTTTATAAGTAACCAAAAAATCGACATGATCTTGCAAAATAATTTTACACTGTTTAAAATTACTTTTTGTCTTTTTTTAAATTAAGTTAATAGTATAAATGTTCTTCTTTCATAAACTGTCCGAAGTATTACTGTAACCCAGCGTTTCCCAACCGGTGGGTCGCGACCCACTAGTGGGTCGCGGGCAGATTTCAGGTGGGTTGCGTCGTGGCTCTTACAGTAGCTGAGTGGCGTACAGAATACAGAATTGCGTATCGTCATGGGTGAGGGATGGGTCGCGAATATGAAAAAACATCAGAATATGGGTCACCAGATATAAAAGGTTGGGAACCACTGCTGTAACCTCATAATTTTATGACTTATAGTGTTGCAAAAAAAAATGAATTTGGGATAAACAAATTAAATAATTTTTAAACTATTTGACCAATTGTTTTAAAATTTAAAATATACTTTAAGCACAAAAAGTCTCAGCATTCCGTATATTAAAAAGGTTCTAACCTTCCATACTACTCCATACTACTCAAAAAAGAATGTGTGTGTACTTTGTACGCACGTAAGAAGATATTCTTCTATTATATAGGTAATTTCAACGAAGTAAATTATTATTATACTTAACAGGTTATTTGTATTTTATTTAAAACTATCTTTCTTATCTACCACTTTCAAAAATTTTTTATTAAAACAACCAAAAATAAAAAAAAAATATGAATCGCCCAGGATTTGAACCCGCGTCATTCCAATCTCAGAGCTAACGCCCTATAGTCTAAGAGCTAGTGAACCCTCCGACTAACGGTCGTCCTGTAAGGCTAGAAATTTGTCTAGGATAATTCATAGCACACCAAGGCTAAAAACCATGACCTGGCAGGTATCAGCGGTGCACGTGTATCTACCAGGTGAATCTAAAAGTGCAAATTTAGGGGGTAAAATAAACTTTCTCCTGTAAGGTTTATATTTAAGTATGTGTTTGAGTAAGTCATTTAGAAGAAATGTGTATAATGACAGGCGATTCTGAAGAGCATAAGACCTTGCCAGGCGAGAGGAAAGATTAGGGGGTTTTCCTAAAATTATTCTTTTTGCATCGAACAAATTTTTTTTAAGTTTTTTGAATCATTCCAAACAGAAAAGGTCTTTAGTGATTTTTCTAAAGTTAATAGTTTTTGTTATATAAGCGATTGAAAATTTTGAAAATTGCGAAATCAGCCATTTTTAACCCTAAATCGGACATTTATCTAAAAATTTCAATGTTGCCAAGGTACGTAGATATTCCTTAAATAAACACTGTAGTATAAGTGAGGACGTTTGAGTTTGCATAAATTCATTATCTCGAGAATGGGAAAATTTCAAGAGAAATCCTCAACAGATCGATTTTGATTTTTGAATTAGGACTTTTTGGCATATATATAATACTAGTGACGTCATCCATCTGGGCGTGATGACGTAATCGATGATTTTTTTAAATAAGAGTAGGGGTTGTGTGATAGCTCGTTTGAAAGGCTATTTAATTCTCTATTCAGTAATATAAACATTACCATAATTATTTATACAGGGTGTACAAAAAAAATTTTTCTTCTATTTGTCAAATTTAATCAAAGTTAATTTAATAAAAAAAATTTTTTTGTACACCCTGTATAAATAATTATGTTAATGTTTATATTACTGAATAGAAAATTAAATAACCTTTCAAATGAGCTATCACATAACCCCTACACTCATTTAAAAAAATCATCGATTACGTCATCACGCTCAGATGGATGACGTCACTAGTATTATATAAATGCCAAAAAGTCCTAATTTAAAAATAAAAATCGACCTGTCTGAGGATTTCTCTTGAAATTTGCCCATTCTCGAGATAATGAATTTATGCCAACTCAAACGTCCTCACTTATACTACAGTGTCGCGCCCGCTTGATTAGCAATTAAAAAACAAAGGGGTTTCCGATATCGTATTGCAAAAAACTCTTTAGGATTTCATCAATAAATGTTTAAAGAATATCTACCTACCTTGGCAACGTTGAAATTTTTAGATAAATGTCCGATTTAGGGTTAAAAATGGCTGATTTCGCAATTTTCAAAATTTTCAATCGCTTATATAACAAAAACTATTAACTTTAGAAAAATCACTAAAGACCTTTTCAGTTTGGAATGATTCAAAAAACTTAAAAAAAATTTGTTCGATGCAAAAAAAATAATTTTAGGAAAAATCCCTAATCTTTCCCCTCGCCTGGCAAGGTCTTATGCTCTTTAGAATCGCCTGTCATTGTACACATTTATTCTAAATGACTTACTCAAACACATACTTAAATTTAAACCTTACAGAAGAAAGTTTATTTTACCCCCTAAATTTGCACTTTTCGATTCACCTGGTAGTTACATGTGCACCGCTGATGCCTGCCAGGTCATGGTTTTTAGCCTTGGTGTGCTATGAATTATCACTAGAAAAATTTCTAGCCTTACAGGACGACCGTTAGTCGGAGGGTTCACTAGCTCTTAGACTACTACCAACTACACCAGCGAGGTCATTCTAATTGACATGTAAGTTTCGGATATAATTACACAACACAGCGAGAAATAGTGTAAAAATGTTATGACTACATAATATTTTATTATTTTACTACAGAGAAACACAAATACAAAAACACAAGAATTATAATAAATAATACATTTACTAAAAACACTAATCTATTCTTTTAATGACTTATTTGCACGGATACAGATACATAAATACCTATCTTGAAAGATTAGCAAGGAACTACATACTGTCTGTGTGCGCAGGCGCGCAGATTTATGTACAATTTTACCCTCAATCGAATCGCGCCTAAAAAAGAATATCTTCCAAAATTTGGTTTCGGCCTGGAGGGGGATGTGTCACGAGAACAATCTTATTTCTATGAACTATCTTAGATACCGCAATTCTTTTTACTGCACTACAAGAATTAGGATTTTATGCCTGTGTAAGAAGTGTCCTTAATTTTCACTTTAGAATACTAAATAAATAGCCAAGCGCGGAAAATTTGTAGGTATTTAATCATCATCATCAATAGCTACTCTATCCATCGTCCGATGTAAGCCTCCCTTAGGTGTATCAATTTATTTCTATAAGTTATTTTTTGCATCCATTCATGTTCAGCCATTCGCTTGATATCTTCAGTCGATCTGGTTTGAGGTCTGCCTCCACTTCAGTTATTTGTTCTTGGTCTTCATTCAACAATTTACTCCGTCCAACGGTTGTTTTCCATTCTTCCGATGTGTGCCGCCCAGCTCATTTTATTCCAGGTATATAATATCTTAAACCAATTCAAAACATTTATTAAAATTAATAGTTTCTGCTATAGAGTCTAAAAGTAAAATCGTACTCATTATTTTTGTGAATCACCTTGTATACTTATACTTATTAAAAGAAAATTAAAAATCACAAACATATTAGCATTTAGGAGTTATTGTGTTACGTGACTAATTTCGCGTATTTTATTTTATGCCGGAAGATATAGAGATATGCTTATAATTAAATATTTTTATCTTTTATTCGAAAAATAATTCAAAAAATATATTTTTGTATTCATGGATATTAACATTACAGAAGAGCACTACAAAGGACTATTAAGGCTATTACTATCGGTTTACAGCGTTCTCCGACGCCTTCCGACTCCTCACCGCTATTTTTCTCTGTTTAACCATAGACCTGGAGAGAGTTTTCTTTCCTCTAGTTCTTATTTAATTTCTTCCCTCAAGCTTACCTATATTAGTTGGTTTGTTTTTAAGTCATCAATTATTGTATGTGTGACTCCCACCACTTCTCGTATTCTCTCATTTGGTATCCATCCGATCTCTTCTTGATTTGCCTGCTGCTCTTCTCCATACGTCCATTTTTGTTACTAGTTTTCTCCGTTCTTTGTTTCATTTGCCGAACTTCACTGCCTAAAAGTATAATGTGATTACACTTTTAAGTATGGTATTGTATATGAGTTGTTTGTTTGGTTTAGATATTGTTTGGTTCCACAGAATTAGTGTTGCCCAAATGCAAGACCAAGACGAGACTTAGACAGTCTTGGTCTTGGTCTTGCGCCAGTACATCTGGTCTTGGTCTTGGTCTTGGTCTTGCAGCAAGAGTCTTGCAAGTCTCGCAGTTGCCCATTAGCCTATTGCATATCTTAGAACAACGTAACAGAGAGGTACATTTTAAGCTTGAATATCATAGCCATAGTAAAGACTAGCCAAAATATCATAGCCATAGTAAAGACTAGCCAAATTAATAAATATCTAAACAACTGACACCGGGTGGGGTTTGAACCCACGATCGCTGTCTATGTTTTAACTAACTAAAGTTAAAACTACCTCTTAAAACCCACAAAATTTCATTTGCATATCTCAACCGATTTTAGAGCAATAAATAAATCGTCAGTTTGTAAGAAAAATTTCAACCCCTCCCTATTTGGTAAACAAAGCATTTATAAAGTAAGAAAAAACACAGTTTGATTGGTACACCCGGTATACACTGACAATAATTGACCTGTCTACCAACAATATATATTATTACTGCGATATTTATAAAGAATAGAATAAGACCAAATATTTTAAAAAAATCACTTAAATTTAAATAACAACAGTTTTAGGAAATTTGAGACATTAAAAATGCCCCGTTTTTAAGGTGGTATGGTGCCATGGACGTATAAATAAAGATGGGTGGTGCGTTATTTTTTGGAGAAATATAAGTGCTAAGGTGACATATTTTTAAAAAGTTTGGATACGATATTCGATATTACTGTAGGCGTCGCAACGCAGGAATGTTGTGTTATATGAATATGATTAGAAGACGACTATTCTCAAAACCAGGACAATTAATAATTTCAGAGCAAAGAAGCCGGCTGCTGAGCAAAGGCGTAGCTACCGCCGCGCCGTATCAATTATACGGGGCCCCGGCGCTGCATGTCGAAACAAAACTTATATTTAAAAAATTGAACAAAATATTCTACAATTTCCCTAATAAAACGCTTTGAAACAGTGTTGTTTGGATGTCGACCTTTTCGTGTAATGGATTCTTTATCTATAATATTTGCCGCCGTATTCCATAACAACAAAGTAGCTTTGTTTTTGGTTTCAAGTTACTTTTCATTGTTCATTCACTGTTGGCTGTGATGGCCAAATTGCAATTTTTGTTATCGCTTAATCTTTGACGATTTGGAAAAGTGTGTATATTGTTTTGGGTATATTTTCGTGTACTTAATCTATTTATTGTTTAGCCCATTTTTTCATTGTCCAGTCACCCTTGGCTTATATAATATAACAAGAACAAGTGTTGTTGAAAAAACTGAATCTGTTTTCAAATCTATTTTTTGAGTTTGGTTTATTAGAGTTTATTAGGTTTATTAGGTTCAATTTGTGCAGTCGATTCAGAAAGTTTAAATTTTAAATTCTGAAAATATTGTGAAGTGAAAAAAATCAGTGAAATAAAAAGAGAGTAGCTGAGTGGAGCGATGAAAAAAAAATGAAACAAAAAAAGGAAGAAGTTCTGAAGAAGATACCCAAAATTTCTTCATTTTTCCATCAACCAGATTTTCAAAGTGATTTAGATTGCAATGGTAAGTAGGTACTAGATCTCTATCTACTAATGAAACAATAATTCTTATCTAATTGTCGTCTGTAACAGGGGTGGCCAAGGTCCTTGATATTCTTTGATAGAAATTTGAATTTTTTTAGAAGCCGTCATTAAATGCGCATTAAAAAGTTATGCAAAAAAGAGGTGTTGAAAAATTTTTACAGAACTTTTTTACTTCTTTTGATAATTCTTTAAATCTCAATGAATAAATGGTGACAGCACTTCTTAGTAATTCTTTCAGATGCTGGTTAGTTAGTACTGATGAGTATTTGAATTTCAGGAATTTTAAAGTGGAATAAAATTATTCACATGTCTTCTTCTTCATGTGCCGTGCTCGATTATCGAGTGTTGGCTATCAAAATTGGCTATAGTAATTTTGTTGGCAGCAGCTCGGAAAATGAAAGCTGGAGTTTCTCAAACTACTCTCTTAGGTTTCTAAGCCATGACGTTTTTCTTCGACCTGGCCCTTTTCTTCCGTCTCCTTTGCCTTTTATTATTAAATGGAGTATATCAAAGCGATTTTTACTTTTGAGAGTGCGGCTCTAAATAATTCGTTGTTACTACATCCAAACCATGCCCTAAGATTCTTCAGTCATGAGTTAAATCAGCTATCAGCTTCCTATAAATCTTTTTCCTGGATTTTCCTTACATAATGAACTGGAGTATTAGATATTTATCTCCTCCCATCACATGTCCCATATATCTCAGTTTTCGTCTCTTAATTGTTAGAAGTACTTCTCTTTCCTTATGCATACGTCTGTCTGATTACCTCTACGTTGGTTATTCTATTTACCCATGAGATCTTCAGCACTCTTCGGTACATCCATATCTCGAATGTCTCCTGTCTTCTCACGTAAATTTTCTTCAGTGTCCACGCTTCCATCCCATAGTATAATACGGATAGCACATAGCACCTCATAACATGGCCAAAAAAATATTAAAGTTTGCGAGTTTTTACTGCTCTGATGACTTCCCGTAATTTTTCCCCTCCGATGTATAACAACTTCGTTACGAACTCTATCCACCCAACTTATTCGTAGGATCCTCCGATACACCAAGGTTTCAAAGGCTTCCAGCTTTTTGAGAAGGGTATCCGTTAAAGTCTAATCTTCGACACCATACAAAAGAGTACACATTCATATAAGTACGGTGTTCCATTGAACATTTTCTAGCACTACCTTATATCAGTTCTTGAAAAGGGCCCCGCGAAAATCTTTGATACGGGGCCCCTGTGAGCTACGCCACTGCTGCTGAGAAAGAATGTATAACTAAAAAATTTTATTTTTACATTATAATAATGACCTCTCAGTACATGTCAAATGTGTCGAGTGTTCTTTTAATGGATATTTTAATTCGCTATGTATGTTTATGGTATTGTTCGTAATGCGCATAAGTCCGCATAAGTCCGATTTTCAAAATTTTTGTTATAATTTTTTTTTGTTTCTCATAGAGTATCTAAGAATATAGCCGAACTTATATACTCCCTAAAACGACCCTCAGTTCTAACTGCAAGACGCAAGAGTCTCGCAGGCTTAGTTTTGTTCTTGCTCAAGTCTTGCACGGTAAGTCTTGGTCTTGGTCTTGCTAAAATTAGGCGGTCTTGGTCTTGGTCTTGGTCTTGCGAAAACGCAAGAACAAGACCAAAACTGCAAGACCAAGACCGATTTTGGGCAACACTACACAGAATGCCGTTCATCATGGATATTGCTTTTCTACCCTTTATGTTTCTGTCTTTTACAGCAGCATCGAGTATTCTATCTTGATTTATCTTCATGGCCAGGTACTTGTATTCATCACAGTGTTTAATTTCTACCCCATCGTCTAAAGCTTTCGCAATAAATTTTGCAATCCAGCTTTCGCAAAAAAAATTCATTTTTTCAAAATGTTGCAGCACTGAAAATAAAGCAGACAGCAAGTTGAATTTTTTTTACATATAAAAGAATCATCATCATCATAAGTGGCTCGACAATCCGTTGTGGATCTTGGCCTCCTCACAAAGAAGTCGCCACTCCTGTCGATTCCTGGCAACTTCCCTCCATCTTCTGACCCCTAGAATTTTTAGGTCTTATTCCACATCATCAATCCATCTGCTTCTTCGTGGTCGTCCTCTACTTCTTGTGCCCTCTGGTCTTGAAAATGTTAATCTCTTAGTGTATTCGTGATCTGACATCCTAGCAATGTGTCCAGTCCATCTAAGTCTCTGCACTTTAACGAATTTCACAATATCTGGATCGGTGTATAACTGATACAGTTCAAAGTTGTATCTTCGACGCCATAGCCCATTTTCATTTACTGCTCCAAAAATCTTTCTAAGAATTTTTCTCTCAAAAATACCAAGAAGTCTTTCATCACGTTGAGATAGGGTCCACGTTTCAGCTCCATATATCAAAACCGGTCTTATTAAGGTCTTGTATATATTGAGTTTTACTGCACGTTTTATATTTTTATTTTTTAAATGTTTATGGAGACCGTGAACAGTTCTGTTTGCTATTGCTATGCGTCTTTTTATTTCATCGCTTGTCGTGTTTATTAAGTTTACTAGCGATCCAAGAAATGCGAATTCCTTAACTTGCTCAAAGGTGTGTGATTGTTAATTTGAATTCTCTGTTGGATATTTCGGGAGTTTTTAGAAACCAACATATATTTGGTTTTTTCCTCGTTTACCACAAGTCCTAATTCACTTGCCGCGTCCGCAATCCTTTTAAAGCACTGCACCAGGTCTCTCAAACTTCTGCCCACTATAACTATATCGTCAGCGAATGCGAGAATTTGCGTCGATCTATTAAAAATAGCTCCATTCATTCGAATATTTAATTTTCTGACTGCCTTTTCCAAGGCAATATTAAAAAGGAGACACTCCAGCGCGTCTCCCTGTCTTAGACCATTATTAACGTCAAAGAACGTAGAGTTTTCTCCTTGAATTCTAACGCACTACCTTACGTTTTGCATTGTTAGTTGGGTCAACTTAACTAACTTAGGTGGGATCCCAAAGTCTACCATTGCATTATATAATGCGCTTCTTTTAACACTGTCATAGGCTGCTTTGAAGTCGACGAAGAGATGGTGTGTATCTATGTTATATTGTAGTGACTTTTCTAGAATATGCCTATGTGCTTGAATTTGATGTATAGTTGACTTTCCAGCAGTAAATCCGCATTGGTATTGGCCTACAATATCCTTTGTAAAATGTTCAAGTCTTTCAAACAATACATTGCCGAAGATTTTATATGCAGATGCTAACAAAGTAATGCCTCTATAGTTCTTACAATCCAGTTGATCACCTTTTTTATGCAACGGACATATTACTCCCTTTAGCCACTCTTCTGGTACCAATTCATTCTGCCATATAAGAACTACCAGTTTATGGATTGCTGCAAAAAGTTGATTACCACCTTTTTTAAACATTTCCGAACAGATTTCGTCGATTTCTGGGGCTTTATTGTCTCTGAGTTTTAGGATGGCATTGGACACTTCTTCTCTTGTTGGGTCTTCACTGTGTAATTGATGATGTAGATTTTGTTGATTTCCTATGTTGTAACCTCCTTCAATATCGTTTATATTTAGATGTTCGCTGAAATGTTGTGCCCATCTGTTAAGAACATATAAAAGAATACTTTTACTTGCAATTTGCAAAATTAAAATCGGTTAACTACCACGGCGTCAGGAATTTTTTTAAATAAACATTAATTTTTGGTGCTATGCGCGGGACATCGGATACGTTCGCTCTGTTTGGGCATTACAATGATCTTTGATAATGATTGAAAATTTTAATTTTTAGTACATTTCGAAATAAATAAATACATTTGTTTATTGCAAAATAAAAACACATACTCTGTCTGTCCTTTGAAATAACACTTTTTTTAGCAAAAACTTTCTTTTTTCATATTTTAACTTAAAATAAAAATGTATTATTTTTAAACATATGCAATCGTTTAAACAATTTTCCACAAACAATAATCAAATTAGTTTGATTTTTGTGGAATTAAAATATGAGCATACAACAAAATATAGAGTAAGAAAATAATATATTAGATAAAGATTGGAAAAAATTTTGGTGGAAATCAACTTGTGTGAATCAAACACCGCTGTTCTGCGCGTAGCACCAAAAATTAATGTTTATTTAAAAAAATTCCTGACGTCGTGGTAGTTAACCGGTTTTAATTTTGCGAATTGCAAATGAAAGGTACGGCATTATTCTATTTGTAAAAAAATTGTAACTTGCTATCTGCTTTATTTTCAGTCCTGCAACATTTTGAAAAATGATTTTCTTTTTGCGAAAGCTGGATTGCAAAATTTATTTTACAAAATCTATTGAACCGATCTTATTGTATTGTTTTGTTATATCATAAAGTTTTTCTGGGTGAAATATAAAGGTCCAAAGTGTAGCAGAAATGGTTGAGAAACGTAAAATGCAAATACTTGATTTTTATGTTTTTTTTTTCGCAATTATTGCTATTTTGCAACAAGGGTAACAATTTAAAAAAAAAAACCAATCTTATATTGTAGGAAATTTAATTACGCAACTTTTATTTTAGTGCAACTTTTCTCGAAAGTGAATACTTTTAAAGTTATAATCAAAAACCGAAGAAAAAAATTGAATTTTTCCTTCATTTTTTGACATTTTGATTATTTAAACAATGTTCCAGATCTTTTTGAGTGGGAGGATAACTCAATTATTATTATATGGGTTAGTTCCAAGCAATTTCTGCAAAAAGATTAGAGTCACCTCTCGACGTCCATCTCAAAACAGATCCGCCCTGGACTATATCCTGGATACCTACTCCCTGGATGTATCAATATGTGGCCGAAATATTGTAAGCTTCTAATTTTTATCGTTTTCGTTATTTGTGTGGCCTTTTTCATTCGGTGTTAAACTATTTCATTTCTTATTGGATCAATCCAACTTATATTGTATGAAGTTTCACTAGCGTATACTTAAAAAGTGTATAGTAATTACATCTAATAACCATCTACATAAAATTTGGAATCTAATTTCTTAGAAAACCAATTGATTTTCTCTCCAAATCAAGGTCGGATCTCCATCTCCTCTGGTTATCAAAGAATGCAGGTGTGAACGTCGGATGGATTCTTTCTTTATTTCTTCGAATTACCGCAAATTGAAGTGTAGATGTTCGGCAGGAAAATTACTTGATGGAATTAATTTAATGAACAAAGGCGGATACATTTGAATAAATTAAATACCCGCGTAGTATTAAGATTGACCCACTTTAATCTGAACATCTACTAATCACTGGATGTGGCTGGTAATATAACTAGATACTCTACTCTACTTGACCTTATGTTTGTTAATCTTAACTAAGTGCCAACGTAGGTTTTGATTTTAAGGTTCCAATTAAAATACCAGAAGAGTTAAAAAGGCAGGAGAATATAAAAAGGGGATGTGTATTATTGTAGTACACTTATTATAAAACCCTGCAACATGTATTAAAATTGGGGGATAACAGTCGAAAACAATCAATACAGAAACCGACCGTGAAATTATTTATTGTA
This sequence comes from Diabrotica virgifera virgifera, assembly GCF_917563875.1. NCBI lineage: Eukaryota > Metazoa > Arthropoda > Insecta > Coleoptera > Chrysomelidae > Diabrotica > Diabrotica virgifera. The sequence continues at coordinate 243,683,965 of NC_065445.1, read as the reverse complement.
TATCTACTTTAAACAAGCATTTGATAAAGTGGAAAGGAAAAACTGTATAAATCACTTACATAAAGAACTAGAATTACGCAGAAAAATTATTAGAAAGATACAACTAACACCAAGAAGATCAGAAAACCAAGTAAATGTAAATGATGAAATACATATCAGACAGTTTCCTAGTTAATGAAGGAGTAAAGCAGGGTGACCCACTTTCATCTATTCTCTTTAGTCCCCCCCCCCCCAGGACCGTCTTTCACCTATTAGAGGCTTTGGACACATTAGTAAAATGTGGCTCCTGGCCTATAATAAAGCACCATTTTGTAAGAATAGAAAAAGAACATAGATAGATATGCAAAGTTTTAGCTTTATATTTATTCCTTTACAGTAACATAAGATATTATGTATTATGAATAGATAATTAAAATAATGTAATACACACAAAGTAATTAGCATCCACGATTAGTCCTTATAAGTATCTATCTATGCTGATTGAAGAGGTAACCTCCTTGATTTGAGTTAAGCAAAATCGTTAATTACATCTTCAAAATCTATGTTTTCGAGCATATCGTATTCTATCGACATTAACGACAAACTGTTTAATCTCTCTTGAAGCTAAAAGACAAATGTTTAATCTCTCTTGACTCTTGAAGCTAAAAGAAGCTAACGACAAACTGTTTAATCTCTCTAGGCTAAAAGAATAAAGGTGCAACATATCGACGCTGCCAAGCCAAAACGGCATAAACGCCAAAATGACCACTTTTTAGTTAGCTGCACTAAAAAATAGGATTTTAATTTCCGCACCAGACAGTCAACGCGGAATAACCGCAGAAAAAGTGAAATAGGTGTAATAATATAGGTTTAAAATTTTTATAAACGCCAGTCTAGTCACGCACGTGAACACCGACGTGAACACCGATTGACATAATCGCCAGTGCCCGTAATATTATCATTGTGTACATTTCGGTCCAGTAATAATAGTAAAGGTATGTATTTTTACAATTTTTATGGATAACTAACATGGCATTATCTACCTTTGCAATATTTTCAATTTGTATTGATTTTTGAAGCGTAAACGCACTGAATTTCTTTAAAAACTATGAGGCGTTTATGCCAAAACCACATATTTACATCGTGGTTGACACAAATGCCATTCCTCTATGGTATTTTTAGTCAGGTTTCATATTTAAAAATTGCGCAAATAAAAAGTTTATTTTAAAATATTCTATTGTAACTTTGTACTAGTGTGATGAACAATTCATTTTGTATTACAGCATAGAGTTCAAATCAATTTTATATAGCTAAAAATGGCGATCGATTTTTGGCGTTTATGCCAATTTTTTTGTTGCACATGAATAGCAGAAGTAAAAAAATAATGGCCTTACTAAATGAAAATAAAACATATACCGAATCAGTACAAAATGATATACTGACTGACAATAATCCCCCTATATTTCCCTTAGAGCAGCGGTTCTCAATCTGTGGTACATGTACCACTGGTGGTACATATCATTATTTGCGGTGGTACACAAAACGAAAAACTGTCAAAATCACCACTATTACAGTTAATTATATTACCTATCTAGATAGGTAGTTATTTCAGTTAGGTGGTACCAAAAATATTATAAAGTATTTTGTGGTACATGACTCAAAAAGATTGAGAACCACTGCCTTAGAGGTTTATGACATTTATAATGCCAACATTACAGAAGCTTTTAGCAATGACATTATCGTCTTTGAGGAACCACCAGACGTTGCAGTAGAAGAAGAAATATTTAGTCACGATCTCACATCATGTTTCAACTTAGCAGCGATGCCGTGGTTTGGATGGTTTGGATGCCGGTATAAGTAGTGATCAAAATAAGGAAAATACAAGCAATCAAATCAATACGGATGTTGAACCAAATATTGACAGTGATTATGAATTAGAATCTACTACTTATTATTAGATATCCACTTTTAAGTATTTTATATTTACTTTTAAGTATTTCATCCTAGCACCAAAACATGTTTAAATAATTTAAGGTTTTGTTTTTAACTTAGAATGTATTTTTGATTAATAAAAAATAAACCCTATCAAAAATCTTCGTAATTTCATCATTTTTCTTGTTGGCATAAACGACAATTTTTGATTTTCGTTTCTTTTTTCATTAATGGCATATATCCCTTTTAAGCGCCATATTGACTAACAACGATGCGATCGACACAAACGCCAGAGGTAAGTTTGGCATATTCACCAATGTTATGTCTTGATTGGACATAAGCGCCATTTTATAGTTTTTAATTTATTTCAGACAGTATTTTCAGCCACATTAATGTTCACAATATATTAAAATTTGAAAAAAAAATCCCCAATTTTTTTGAATCACTGTGCAGATAAGCAGAATTGGTAAAAATAAAAATAATCAGTTTTTTGTGTTTCCTGAAAAATCAAGTTAATGTCGTTTATGCCGTTTTGGCTTGACAGCGTCGATATGCAGGCTAAAAGGATGACAGTCCACCTAGTTCAGATTGCTGACCACAGAGGTCTCTGCTATTAGTTCTGTTTATTGTCTATATATTTTGTTAATGTACATACCTGTGTTTATTTCATAGACATATTATTATATTTATAGGTATGGTTTATTTACAGCTTTCTGTTATTCTGGTGTACATTGGTGTTATTCTGTAAAGTTTCAAGCATATTTTGACGCACTGCCACATGCTTAAAACTTTTTATTGTATCCATTACTAAGAATCTTCTACTGTATTTGTAGCTTGGTGTAATCAACAGGAGCAGATCTGTATAATATAACTTTTCAAAATATAGATTACCTGATCTGTATTTTTAGTTTCATTTTAAGACACGTTAGTGGACCATCATCCATTTAGCCTGAGATTTCATGACATCAAAAGATAAATAAATTTATAATTATAGTAATTTGTAAATTGATAACCAAAAAACATAACTTATACGTTCCCCGTAAGTTACTGCATGAATTAGTATCAAAAAAAATGAATTGCCTTTTCTGTTAATTATTTTTATATTTAGTTTTAAAACTTAAAAACCTAATTTCTCAAAACTTGTTTTTTTGGACCCTCATGCTTTTAGTCCTGAGCTCTTCACATGTTTATGCACTTTTGGATGCATTTTATGCACTTTAAAATGCAACTATGTATTTCTACCCATTTTTCTATTCGCTCTGAGTGTTAACAAAGTGTCAAAGCAAAATCGACCGACCTGCTCATGGTGGCGGTTTTTTGAAATTTTATCAGGACGCTTTGTGTATGTTTAAATAAGACATTAAAAAAAATGACGTGTCACGCTAGTGATATATTAGGTGCATTCGCGGGTACACTCGACAAATTGTCGCCGACAATTTCTAACCTCACTTAATATAAATAATATTGTTAATAGATAAATATACAAGGTATATTTACTTTTAATTAATATTAATAACTAATTATTAAGTTATACTAGGTAAATATATCTTGTATATTTATCTACATTATATATTATTTATATCATTTTAAAGTGCGCATGCGTTTTGCTGCTAATTTGTCGCCGACTAGTCGTCGACAGGCACCCGCGAACACACTTAATAAGATCGTTCGCGGGAGCCTGTCCGCGACTAGTCGGCGACAAATTAGCAGCGAAACGCATGCGCACTTTAAAATGATATAAATAATATCTTTAATAGATAAATATACAAGGTATGTTTGCCTAGTATAATTTAATAATTAGTTATTAATATTAATTAAAAGTAAATATACCTTGTATATTTATCTCTTAACGGTATTATTTATATTAAGTGAGGTTAGAAATTGTCGGCCACAATTTGTCAACTGTACCCGCGAACGCACCGTATGTATTAATATAAACAGAAAATAAAAACGCACTTAATCTGATATAAATTCTTCTATTTCCATTCTTGATTATCAGTTTGATTTTGTATACATAACCTCACTATCGCAGTTTATGTCAATAAATCTTTATTAACGAAAAAGAAAATATTTTTGTTGCACTATAAATTACAGTATAAATTAATAACTAATGAATTCTAACAATTGTATTCGGTTATTATCACTACAAAATAAAATATTCAAGTTTAACAAAATAATCCCATAAGACTCAATGTTAAAAACGTCCTGACAAAATCTGACAGCGTGTCACGTGACTGTAAGTAGAGGGGAGACGCACGGAGCCAATAGTAGACTTTTTCCTGACATCATCCTGAACACAATTAAAAAAGTTACGAGTCTCTTGGTGCTGTAAATCAATTTATTTTGTGCTAAATGCCCCGATCTAATGACTATTCTTCCAAGTAAAAATTCTTCCAAGTTTATTTACCTATCCTTGACAATATTCTTATATAATAATTTTAATGATTTTTTTTAAGTGTAATATCTACCTGTTATCTCCATTTCTTAAAAGAGGAACGTAATTTTCAGAAATCAACTCGCAATATTTTCTACCTGGAAGGTTACGCAAGATTTAAAATTCCACGTATTATGTAGATTAAAACATTATTACATTCGCTAAAACTTAAGAGTATAGTACTAAAAGTTTTAGTAGTTTATTTTATTTTTCATTCATTAGAAAAAACATATTATATAGAGATCTCGCATTAATTAAAATAAATACGATTAAACATCAAGCAATACACAAAATCAGTTTAAACAAACGAATATAGACGCATACATACGCATAAATGCGTCTATATTCATTGGTTTAATACTCAAGGTACTTCAGTGTCAGAAGAAGGTTCACAAGGCCCGATTGTTTATTTGCTGTTAACCGAATAAAATTATTTTGGTTAATATGTAATTTTCCTGAAGTCTATAAGATGCCCAGACACTATTTTAAGACTGCTGGCTGGAGGTTACAACCTTTATAAAAGGATCAAATAAGTTGCAGGTTTATACACACAAGAAAACTGGACATCTAACAGAAGAACAGGGAATCTTGAATTTGGTTAGAGAAAAAAAATTGAAGGCACTCGTGGGAGTGCCGACAGAAGTGAAAACTTCTTATAGTATATAAATTACGAGCTCAATGCTTTTTCCCCATCCAAAAAGAAGTGCTATACCTATATCATATACGTGATGCGTATGCCCTATGCTATTTATGTATACGTATACATAATTTATATACGTTCAAAATTTATTTCAGCGAAGTGATGGACTCAAATTCAATACTTTTTCCCCTTCCAAGAAGTGCACAACGTCCCTAAAGAAATTTTCAATTCAAAAATGTATTTCGTGAAAGCGATGACGGTCTCTAATTTAATATTTTTCCCCATCCAAAAAGTGCACAACGTCCCTCAAGAAGTTTTCACTTCAAAAAATTATTTCACTACCTGTATCATAATGAACTTCATTATAGTCTAAGAGCTAGAGCCGAAAAATCATCGTCATAAGTAATATGGAGTTTGGCATGTGAAATGTGTCTATTCTATATTGATAATTATGACCCCTTTCAGGCTGACACCTCAGTGGATACAGGAAGTAGCAATAAGGGATGAAAGGGGAAAGTTTGTGTAGTCTTTAAAGGTTTTCACCTCCTATTTTGTTAAACCTCCATCGATTTGCATGAAAATTGGTAACTAGTTAGAACATACCTCAGGAAATAAAAATAATTTGGTGCCAACTTGCACTTTTACCCTGGGGCTGGATACCACCCCTTCTCGAGGGCGAAAACGATTTTATTAAAAATAACCCCACAAATCGATAGAGGTACAAATTATAAGTAAAATTTGTTATATCATGTTATTAAAATAAATCAATACTTTTTAAGTTATTGAAGATCAAAGATCAAAGATTGGGACAAACAAGATCTTGCATCAGACAACTCCATAATGTAATCTGGAATAAAAACATCAAGGAAAAACAAAAAGAATGATATACCAGACAATAGTAAGAAGCATCATGACATATGCCGCAGAAATTTGGGTCATAAACAAAAAAACCCAAAAAAGCATTCTGGCAACCGAAATGGAATACTGGAGAAGATGCTGTGGTCTCACCAGAAGAGACAGAATAACAAATGAGGAGATAAGGAGAAGAATGCAAGTGGAAAAAGATGGCTTGCAATATATAGACGAGAGAAGACTGAAATGGTACGGCCACGTACGCAGAGCAGAAAACACTTGGATAAACAAGGTTGCAGAATGGAGCCCAAGAGGAACGAGAAGAAGAGGACGACCTAGAAGATCTTGGAAAAATGAAGTCGACGAAGCCATGTCTAAGAAAGGATTGGAAGACGGAGACTGGGAAGATCGAAAAAAATGGAAGTCCTGGCTGTTTACGGCATTAGCTGTAGACAACCCTATATATATATATATATATATATATATATATATATATATATATATATATATATATATATATATATATATATATATATATATAAGATCAAAGATTTGTCTGTTTAAGAGCACATGCGTGAAGTTACGGATGATAAAAAGAACATATTAATTAATTGTATGTTACTAAAATATTATTTTTATATTATTTCGATATTATAAATTTAGCAAAGGTGTATTCGAAAAAAATTCCCATGTCAAATGTACCCATTATTGGACACCCCCAGTTTCTGGACATATTCAGTTTATAATGAAAAAAAAATTCAATTAAATATCGAAATAATATAAAAATAATATTTTACTAACATACAATTAATTAACATGTTCTTTTTATCATCCGTAACTTCACGCATATGCTCTTAAATAGATAAATTTTTTATCTTTAATAACTCAAAAAGTATTGATTTTAATAACATGATATAACAAATTTTACTTAAAATTTGTCCCTCTATCGATTTGAGGGGTTATTTTTATTAAAATAGTTTTCATCCGCGGGAAGGGGTGGTATTCACCACCAGCGTAAAAGTGCAAGTGGCACCAAATCAGTTTTGTTTCTTGAAGTATGCTTTAACTAGTCACCAATTTTCATGCAAATCGATGGAGGTTTAACAAAATAGGAAGTGAAAACCTTTAATGACTGCATTAACTTTCCTCTTTCATCCCTTATTGCTACTTCCTGTATCCACTGAGGTGTCAGCCTGAAAGGGGCCATAATTGTCAATATACAATGGACACATTTCACGGGAAAAACTCCATATTACTTATGACGATGATTTTTCGGCTCTAACTCTCCGTCTATTATGATACACATTTTCATTAAGATACAGATTTTTAACCAATAGAATCGCGATATGGCATTCGCGATGAAGGTGGCACACGCGCAGTGACCAATGGCGAGTCAAATATAGTCCGTCCGCTATAACTTTTCCCATGCGGTACGATTCATTTTCAATCAAATTAAGTCAAAACAGAAAGTGAAACGTACGCCGATGTGTGTAGTATATGTATACAGTATACAAAATTTATATACACATCGACGTTCGTTTCAATTTATGTTTTGGCTTAATTTGATTGAAAATGAATCGTACCGCATGGGAAAAGTTATAGCGGACGGACTATACATACATACGCTTTGACAGTTCTCAATATGTAAACAAACTGACAAACTACTTAATTTATTTGCGATACAAAATTAGTAAATTTGAATATATTTTTTGTTGTGAATGATCCTAGAAAAAATCGTGTATACAACTTGCATTTAATTATCATTATGAAGCTCGTACTCTATACGAAACTCGCCGCTAGGCGGCTCGTTTCGTATCCCGCATACTCGCTTCATAATTCCCATCATTAAATGCTCGTTGCATAATATACTAATAGAACATTCATATTTATACAAATATGGATTTTCTTATCTGCCGCTAATATCTTTCCTCACATTGCTGTATTAACGTTACTCTTGTCTAGACCTCCCTGTTCAAGCGAGTTCAACTGCTATTCTCCAATTTTAATATTTTTGCTGGTTTTTATAATCATTGATGATTTGCTGAACCTTTTGTATTTTCCACATCCCCTTTTTTATATTACTCCAGTCTTTTTTCGCTCTTCTGGTATTTTAATTGGAAGTTTAAAATCAAAACCTACGTTAGCCCTTAGTTAAGATTAACAAACATAAGGTCAGGTAGAGTAGAGTATCTAGTTATATTACCAGCCACATCCAGTGATTAGTAGATGTTCAGATTAAAGTGGGTCAATCTTAATACTACGCGGGAATTTTTATTTTATTTAAAGGTATCAAGATGCTCCATATGTTATGATGGAGTCATGCAACCACGACGAGGAAGTTGGTTGAGGAATCATAATTGGAAAGGAATTGGTTACTTCTGCTAAAAAAATTCCCGTAAGACGGATTAATGTCAATGACTACTTAGTGACCATCAAAAAGGAGACAAAAGTAGGAACTTGTGCACCCGTGACGTCCATAATCCGTCAGACGACAACATCCGATAATTCCAAAGACACGTTCGACCGAATGGTTGCAGTTGCAATCCAGTCTCTAAATCAGGGAGAAAAGGAAATTAAGGGAATTTCTTCGGCGATATCATGACATATTCGTACCTAAAGGAGGAAAGACGGGAAGAACTACCTTTGTCAACATAACATTGACACTGGAAACTCTAGGCCAATTCGTCAAACGGCTCGACGACTACCACAGGCGAAGAGAGAGGAAGCTGAAAGGATTGTTCAAAAAATGAAGCAATACGGGGTAGATAGAACCTTCTACGAGCCCATGGATCCACAGGATCTGGATTGTGGGAATTCAACGTTATGCCATTTGGACTCTGTAATGCTTCTGCGACATTTGAGGCTTACGGAAAATGTGTTGAGAGGGTTATCTTGGAAAATCTGCCTGGTTCATTTACATGACATACTTAATCGTTTTCGGGGGACTTTTGAAGACCATCTGAAGAATTTAGAATACGTTATTAATCGACTTAAAGCTGCTCAGTTGATGTTAAACGGTTTAACATCAACGGGAAAGAGTAGAAGTTTGATTACGAATAGTAGACTTTTTTCCTGACGTCATCCTGAACACAATGTAAAAAATCTCGCTATGTCATTATTGGTCTGATGACTGTTTTATAAATTCTGCCTTCAATTCCTTTTCCGACATTTTTATTTCACCATATTATTCAGGCATCCTGCGGCTCGGTTTGCTCTATTCACTTGATCTTTCACTTCTGTTTCTAGCTTTCCGTAGCTAGATAGTGTGATGCCTAGATATTTAAACTCCATCACTTGTTCTATTATCCAACCCTCCAGCTCTAATTTACATCTTATTACATTTGCTTTTATAACCATGCATTTTGTCTGTTTTGGGGGAAATTAATATGTTAAATTTTCTGGCGGTTATATTAAATTAGTGCAGCGTACGTTGTAAATCATCTTTAGTGTAGGAAACAGAGGTTGAACCTCGCAAAATGGACACAAGTCCGGTTTTATTTATTTTTTTTTTGGTATATTAAGGGGTGCTTATTAGGAGACTAACTTTTTCTTAAAAGATTTCGCCCGGAACCCCCCTTTTCATTCCTTTAAAGGGGAAAATTTGTGGTTTTTGCGAAACGTAGCCCTTCCTGTACGTTTTGCAAAAAATTTATTTAATAGTAAAATGAAGAGGACCATATTTCCTACTATTTATTTCTCGACAACATATGTCTATCACCCATCGTTTAGCGGGGGTGGCGCAGCAAAGTTGACAAATTCTTAAAAAAGATGTTTTTTAAAAAAATCATTTTTCCCTAACTGTAACGAAAAAAATCCTGTGACAATTAATCACAAATAAGTGGCTAATTTTTTGGTATAGGTTTCATTTAAGGACAATTGCAATTTTTTTTCTACGAGCGTGCTAAAATTTCTACTTTAGCGCACGCATTTTAGTTTAGAAAGTTTCACTTTTCCGCACGCGTGTTACTTTTCCGCACGCGTGTTACTTTTCCGCACGCGGTTTTTACTTTTCCGCACGCGTGTTAATTTAGATATGTTAATATGGCCTTAAAGTTATTATAATACATGCAATAAACTAATATTTAGATATTATTTACTAATTTATTTTAAATATGTCTTATTGTGTTCCTGTTTTAATGAAATTAACGCGATAATTCGATGAAATAAAATTATTTTGACATAATATTCGAAAGTCAAATCGGTAGACAATAACAGTCGATTTGAATCATCGTCATGGAAACCAAGATCGTCGTCATGCTAAGTAATTATATTGAAAGTTTGGTTTTGACAACCTTGTCAAAGAATTATGTATTATGTTCCTAACTCTTGCAGAAAGTCTCTTTTCCGCACTCGACTGCTTGCCGAACTCCCGCTTCGCGTCGTTCGGCAAACTGCAGTCGAATGCGGAAAAGAATGACTTTCTGCACTTGTTAGGAAAATATCTATTAATTACAGGGTGTTATATTTTAAAAAACTCCTTTTTATACCATCGGAACCGCCTATGCTAGAGTAAAAAAACTTTCAACGATTATCCATATACTAGTGTTATTTACAAATTTGTATAATGGACCCCATATTTTCCTCGGAACCACCAAAAAAAGGAGAATTAATAAAGAAAAAAAAAGAATGTGTGTGTGTGTACTTTGTACGCACGTAAGAAGTTATACTTCTATTATATGATTATATGATTATAAACGAAATTAATATAAAGACTAAGTTTTCACTCTAATGGCACATAGAAATTAATATACTTTTTATTTATATTTTATTTAAATATTAAATTAATTTATACTTACTACTTCTCAAACATTTTTATTAAAACAGTGCCAAAAATTAAAATAATAAAAAAATAAAACACACACAAACACATTAAAAATGCCACAAATGATTTCTGAACATTAATTGTCGGAAAAATTTTTAACTAAATACGTATTTTCTGAAAATAAAATTATATAATAAATATACTTACAATCATAAAATGTATAAAAAAAAATAAAAAAATAAAAGTTTCTATTGGGATTCGAACCAACTCACCACGCGGCTGGTATTTGCGTTGTATTGGGATTCACTCGCATTAAAACTTCGCCACAGAGACAGCTTGTCATTATGTGCGAAGATCGTCTAACTAAACAGATTAACCTTTTTGACATTTTTAACTTATGTAAATCAAATTATTTTGATTTTGAATTGAAATGATTTAGAATTGAAAAAATACAACAAAACATAGAGTAAGAAAACAATATATTAGGTGAATATTGATAGAAATTTTGATGGTAATCAAATTATGTAAATAAAAGTATTACATACTACTTATGTATTTTGGTAGGTTCAAGGTAGGTATCGGAGCCCGTATAACGACTAATAAATTTCGCAATCACTTGCGTCGTGCAAAGTGGCTATGTTCAAATATCATAACAAAATTTGATCAACTATTTATAAAACACTTACCAGTGAAAGATTCTTTAGCTTTGAATAAGCGAGATCTGCGGCACTCATACTAGTCACAGTTTGATGAGCTTTCACATTGGCATACAACAATCATCTCTTCTATGTAAATAAGTCCAAAAATATAATATGAAAACTATTTAAAAAGGCAGTATAACCATTAACTAACTTTTTGTTTGTTGTTTCTCTTCCTACAAATTTTAAAACGCAACAAGCATACATTATAACCAAACCACAGTCTCACAGCTGTGCCACAGCTGCCATATTGGATAATTTTTGTCATGTCATTTGAACATCCAATCAGAACAAAGTTATAATGCGCATGCGCCCAGTCGCTAGGTTTTACCATATAAAATTTCACCGTCATTACGCCCGTAAAGAAGTATAACTTCAATAATCAAAAATTGATATTGTTCCAGCACTGTGGCTTTAGGCTACAAAGAAAATAAAATATGTATAGGTCATAATGTGTAGGAGACAGTGTGTTCTTTTATTCTCCATAAGCACGTGATCCATAAAATAAATAAGTGACGAAAAGAAACAAAAACTGGAGCCCGCCAAAGCATTTCTGATGTTTACGGTGCCATTGTGCCGTAACGGTTGCTTATAACGCTTATACGAAAAAAATGCAGAGGACCTTATTTGTAGAGAAAATAGTGGTCTTTAACTCTGTATAAGTTTTGTTTTAAAAAATGCATAGGTAATGAGAAAATCGTTAAAGCATGCTCTCCAAGGGATAGGGGTAGTTTCTGCAGTTTATTTTCAAGGATAGGGATAATTTCCGCAGGGATGTTGTAACAATCATATATATTTATGAAAAAACCCTATTGATGGAGCCTATGTCCACATGGGTCAAAAAGCAAAAAAAAATTTTTCAACCCCCCCTTTATTTATTTTTTTTTGCTAGAGCGGTTGCATTAAGAAATCGCTTTTGGTGTCCATGCATGGGTAATAATAACGTGCACAAAATGATATATAAAGCATTTTAATAAAGGACATGGTGTGTGAGGGATTCCAAGAATAGCACTTTCTTTATTAATTTTCCTTTTTTGGGGGGTGGTTCCGGAAAAAAATTGGGGTGCGTTATAGAAATTTGTAAATAACACCAGTACATGGATAATCGCTGAAAGCTTTTTACCGCCACCTATACCAAAAAATCAGCCACTTATTTGTGAATAATCACCCTAGGGTTTCTCCTTAATTTTCATTACAGTTAGGAAAAAATAATTGTTTTAAAAACATCTTTTTTAAAACTTTGTCAACTTTGGGGCGCCACCCCCGCTAAACGGTGGGTGATCGACATATGCTGTCGGGAAATAAATAGTAGGAAATATAGTCGTCTTCATTTTAGTATAGATTTTTTTCAAAACGTACAGGAAGGACTACGTTTCGCAAAAACCACAAATTACCCCCTTTAAAGGGATGAAAGGGGGTTCCGGGGCGAAATTTTTTAAGAAAAAGATAGTCTTATAATAAGCACCCCTTGCTATACCAGAAAAAAAAATAAAACCGAACTTGTGTCCATTTTCAGAGGTTCAACCTCTGTTTCCTACACTACACTATTGTACTTAACTTTGAGAGATTAGCATTGTTATGCATCGTCTGCATAACAGATTATTAAATTTTTAAGTAGTTTTTCTCGCATTCAGTATCGTTTTTTAGTTCTTATATTTTTTTATTATTTCATCCATGATCAGATTGAACAATAAAGGACTCAGAGAATCACCTGTCTTATTCCATTGCCAGCTTCAATTGAATTAGTTCATCTTCTACTTTTAGTTTTGTTGTGTTGTTCTGATAGATGTTCGAGTAGAACAAATGGATAACGTTCTTTAATTTGACCCTGTCAAAGACCTTCTTAAGGTCCACGAAACATAAATATGTCGGTTTTTTGTATTCTAATGATTTCTCTTGAACTTGTCTCATTATAAATATTAAATTATAAAAATGTATACCATTTTTCATAAAATCCTTTATAAAAGGTATATTTGTTAAAATCCCTATACAGGGCTACATCAAAGACAGAACTAGTTTTCGATCGGTTGACCGATCATCATCAGTGCAATCCTAAAATGTGTACAACCAGATAAAATGATGCAAAGTATTTAAAATGTTGACTAAGGTTATAAAAAGTTATAGGTTATACTCACTTAGAATCTACATGCAAGCCACCAAAGTAAAAATAACAGGGTAAAAACCCTTTACAATTGATCCGTCCAGGGTTTTTACCCTGTTATTTTTACTTTGGTGGCTTGCATGTAGATTCTAAGTGAGTATAACCTATAACTTTTTATAACCTTAGTCAACATTTTAAATACTTTGCATCATTTTATCTGGTTGTACACATTTTAGGATTGCACTGATGATGATCGGTCAACCGATCGAAATCTAGTTCTGTCTTTGATGTAGCCCTGTATAGGGATTTTAACAAATATACCTTTTATAAAGGATTTTATGTTTTTGTAACGGTATACAGCCAACTACAGGAAATTTTTCCTCGTGGATTTATACCATTTTTATTCAGTTGCAATGCGAAGGCAAAACAATCTTATTTTTCACTTAGAACAGGAAGCCCAGTCCAGCACTCTGAATCGACGATTTTCGACTCTTATTAGAGTCATCATCGGAGAGGCGTAGGACTGCTGCTCTCTGCTCGAAGTGACCAAACCATGAAAGTTTATCCCCGCATTGCAACTGACGTGTATGGATTAGGTGACTAGCGTCATCTGGCAACTGAAAGGTAAAGTTTTCAATCCTAATAGCAACATTAATAATATTGAAAAATATTAAAAATATTACTAAAAGATTTTTAAATTGAAAATTTATTGGTTCATTTCCCTGGTAACACCGCCATGGCTTCTAAAATTTGCAAGTCAGATGGATGCTGCAGTAAAGACAAGAGGGAATTCTAAAAAGTTGCAATTAACCCCCGTCTGCAGCTTGGTAAAGTTCCAACTGAATGCGGGGATAAACTTTCATGGTTTGGTCCAGTGGCGTAGCGTGAGTGTCAGCCGCCCGGGGCGGAAGACAATTTTGCCGCCCTCTTATTTAGGTATTTTAATTTGCTTTATAACATTACATACATTAATTATAGAGAACTTTTCGGCGACAACAGCCAAGTTTTACAGTCACGTTTATTAATACAAAAATTATTTTACTTTAACCAATTAGATACATTGATATAACTTAGGTATGTTATTATAATACCTATCACTTAAGATTAGGTATACCTTGACAATCGACAGAATTAAAAAAAATCAATTTTTAATTAGAACTAGAACGATACTATAATGCTATATTTTTATTTTTATTGAAAAGTAATATGAGTATTTATTAGAATTAAAAACAAAACTTCCGTCTTCAATTAAAAATGTATACGTCTACTTTTTTTAAGAGCAAAGTCTTTTATTGCACCGTCAATGTATATCGCATCACACACCTCTTGCTCAATAGACAAAATAGCCAAATTAGTTGGTCTTAGAGATCTTAGATCTTAGATCGACTTATGGTCGATCTCAAATAATTTTTAATCAATTTCAATTTTGAAAAACTCCTCTCACAGCTGACATTGCTTATAGTAACTCTGAAAAATATTCGGAACATTATGAAAATATTGGGCAGAGTATCTTCCAGCTTGGATTTAACAATAAATTTAAATAATTCAAGTGAGTCTGCATTAATCAATTTCGTTGCCTGTAGCAGTAACGAAAGGTCCGCAGTCGAAGTTTTTCCAGCTTGAATTCCTGCTCGTCAATTTCGTCAGATGCGTAGTCTAGATTACATTCAGTGTTGTCTGGATCTAATAATATAGCCGGCGTTAGATAAACAAACTTATCCGTTAAATTCTGTTGCTGTTGAAAATGCTCACGAATTTCTACAATAACGCTATCTAACGAAGAAAACCTTTCGTCGCAAATCATTTTTACGTCATCAAAAATATACTTTCTTGTTATGCGCCTCCGAGGTTTTATGAAAATTCCAAGTTCTTCACACATATTTTTGCATAACCTACAGCGCCATTTGCCGATTTATCTCTTTTCTCTGTCAATATCATCTGCAAAGCATTTACTTTCTGAGCGCACAATCTTATGTCAAGGTGCATAATTCACTTTATGTAGCACCAGCTGCCACAGGCCCAAAAAACAAAGAAAGGAAAATGACTGCATCGAAACTAGTAAAGCACCTGCATCTGTCCTAGTGCACCAGCCTCTGTCAGTTTTTCCAAAGTGACGAGAATCTCTTTGTAATGATGCCATGTCACATTTACGGCATCGCCTCTTGCACTCCACTGCGTGTCTTGAATCCTTATTTTGCCTGTAGCTGCTATCAGAACTTCCCAACGATGTGTCGATGAAAAAAAAAAAAGAATAGCAACGTTTTAAAGTGCCGAAAACAGTTGTGCTGATTGTTAGTCATGAACGGGGAATTCCCACAAGTCAGTATAGACGTTGTTGCCAGTCGCTACAAAATATCATTCAAAGAAAAAGAATTCCCGAATTCGTCACAAAATAAGTAATGAAAAATTCCTTGCTCCTTTCAATCGGTCCGATTTTGAAGTTGCGATAAAAATATAAAGTGGTTCAAATATTTACAAAATATTTTTATTTTATTTTGTTAAATTTTGCCGCCCCCTAAAAAGTGCCGCCCGGGGCGGGCCGCCCCTGTCGCCCCTACTACGCTACGCCACTGGTTTGGTCACTTCAATCAGAGAGCAGCAGGCCTACGCCTCTCCGATAATGACTCCAATAAGAGTCGAAAATCATCGATTCAGAGTGCAGGACTGCGCTCCATGTTCTAAGTGAAAAATAAGATTGTTTTGCCTTCGCATTGCAACTGAATAAAAATGGTATACATTTTTATTTTATATTATAGGGGAGTGCAATTAGAACGAAAACATGCATTGTTTCGGAAAAATTCAAACAAGCTTATATTTTTCTAAAACTTTTTTTGTTAGTTTATATACATGTTAAAGTAAAAAGTTCTACTCGCAGATTTGGCCGCTAATTGTTTATTAATTGTTTAAACAATAACAATTATTTTGTATAAATAATTTTAAAAATATCGTTAAATTCATCATTTTGCTTTGATCAAATATGTTTCTATTTTGTTATTGATTATGCTGAATCCGAATATGGCATTGCAATTTGAAAATTCTTATACAAAAACTCTTATACAGTGTGTCTGCGTAGCTAGGAACCACATGGAAAACTTTTTTATTATCAATTTTACGAAAAAATGTTATTCTTCATAAAATGCTCTGGATAGTCAAAAATCTAATATTCAACCATCAGATATCAAATTTTATCAATTTTATACGAGTTATGTCAAAAATATGAATTTCGTTAAAGAGTAAAGTACCTTTATAATCCAGAATATCAAAAAATGCTATTATGAAAAGTTGTTTGAAATTAAAAACTATGTTTAAATATACAATTACATCATTCTAATTGAAAAAATATTTTTCAATTTTTTCTCAAATTACGGATACTCATCATCATTTTATTACAATTATGATAACTATTTTATTATCACTTTTACGAAAAAAAGTTATTCTTCATAAAATGCTCTCCCTGGCCTAAAATCTAAGATACAACCATCAGATATCAATTTTTTTAAATTTTATACGAGGTATGTAAAAAATATGAATTTTTCTTTAAGTTAAGGGCCTTTATTATTCACAATATTTTAATTAGAAGGATGTAATTGAGCACTAAACCAAATTTTTTAATTCCAAACAACTTTTCTTAATAACAATTTTCGATATTGTGAAATATAACGGTACTTTACTCTTGAGTGAAATTCATATTTTTGACATACCTCGTATAAAATTAATTAAATTTGATATTTGATGATTGCATCTTAGAGTATATACGATGCAGAGTATTTTGTAAAGAATAACATTTTTTTGTAAAACTGATAATAATAAGTTATCAATAGGTTCCAAGTTACGCAGACATACTGTATAAGAGCTAAAAAATGTTTTTTTGCTGAACATTTATTATTGTTGAAGCTTATTATTAAATGTATTTTAGATAAGTTTTACAGAAAAAAGTTTTGATCACTTTGTATAAACATTTTTTTAGATGGTAATTTTCGGTTTTTGTATTACATTTTTGTTATCTTTCTTAATTTTCTCAAAAAGATATAGTCTACTTCATCTCTACAGTAAAATAATTTAGTGTGTTTTAAAGTCTACATCATAAGCTTTAAAAAAATACTAATAAAACTGTAATAGATCCAGTACCGGCGTTAGGGTACACGGTGCCCGCCTGCAAAACTAGCATAGGCGCCCTTTGATTTTCTTTTAATTAGTATTTTGTATAATACCAGCCATAAAAAGGTCATTTTGGCGCCCTCCAAGTGGGGGCGCCCGCCTGCGCTGCATCCCTTGCAGGCCCGTTATCGCCGGCCCTGAATAGATCTATTCAAACTTGAGTAATACCGTCTTAAAGTGGTGTTATTTCTGTAAAACTACAAAGTTTTCAAAAACTACATTTTTTGAGACGTCATATCATTTGAATTAAATTTTTGAGATTTTTTTGAATAAAACATCATTTAGTAAGATGCTTGAAAGGTAAGCTGTGCAAAATTGAGGGTTTTATAAGAAAAATTGTATTAGTTACACATTTTTAAATCATTTAAGAAAAAAATCATGTAAGGCTCATTTTTCGCCCCCACCGTACTTATGCCCATACATTTAATTTCTTTTTATTATAACCATAAGATAGCTTAATTATTCTTCTTTCATGTTCAATTTGTAAAATTTTATTTGATCCATTAGTTAAAGAATTACATTAAAATAACTCAACCGTGCACTTCGCCGTACGCTAGTTTACAGTGCGCCAATGTTTGTGAGAAGGGTGACTTACGTTATAAATAAAAGCGTTAGCGTTACGTTAAAAATAACTTAGCGTTATAAATAAAAAATTAAAGAAGATACAGATTTAATTTTAGAAAATTCTTTATATAAAGTTTTTTTTTTGTAAAATTTCCTGAATATTTCAATGGTCCACGCAGTTTTTTTCTAAAATTTATATTTTCGGAGTTATTTAAAAAAAAAACATCTAATTTCGCAGTTCATTTGTTTAATAAAAAATAAAGCACCCACTTCTCGAGTTAAACTTTTTGATATATGTTGTTTATTAAACATTTCTTAATGAAATTACAAAAAGTTCTATCTTGTTTGATTTTTTCCGAAGTGAAAATCTATATTCACTCCCTTAGTATTACTCCTATAGAGTAACTAGGTCCATTTTCCGTTGGAACTTTACCAAGCTGCAGACGGGGGTTAATTGCAACTTTTTAGAATTCCCTCTTGTCTTAACTGCAGCATCCATGTGGCTTGCAAATTTCAGAAGCCATGGATGTGTTACTAGGGAAATGGACCAATAAGTTTTCAATTAAAAAATCTTTTCGTAATATTTTTAATATTTTTCAATATTATTAATGTTGCTATTAGGATTGAAAACTTTACCTTCCAGTTGCCAGATGACGCTAGTCACCTACTCCATACACATCAGTTGCAATGCGGGGATAAACTTTCATGGTTTGGTCACTTCGAGCAGAGCGCAGCAATCCGACGCCTCTCCGATGATGACTCCAATAAGAGTCGAAAATCGTGGATTCAGAGTGCTGAACTGCGCTCCCTGTTCTAAGTGAAAAATAAGATTGTTTTGCCTTCGCATTGCAACTGAATAAAAATGGTATACATTTTTATTTTATATTAGTATTAAAATAAAAAGGAAAAGATTCCTCTCATTGGCTGTATACCATAATAAAAAACTTACTAATGAAGTAAAAACCTCACGTGTAGGTAGATGGTATATAATTTATTAAAAAAATTTTTTCTAAAATGATCCAAAATGGATAAAATCACACAAACGTTTTCGGACCAATCAGTCCATCATCAGGTGGTAGAAACTTTAGATCCAAAGTAGTTGGAACTAGCTACATATTTAGGTTAAAAGACCTTAATATTATAATAATTATGCCATTTCTGCTACAAAAATGTCGACAATAAGTCGATGTCACAAGAAATTAAAATGCAGCGGTATTACAGAGTGGTCTTCATCTTGGCTTCAAACTCTAAGTCAGGAGTTTGACTACCTACACGTGAGGTTTTTACTTCATTCGTAAGTATATTAGTATTACTCCTATAGAGTAACTATTTAGGTCCATTTTTCGTTTGAACTTTACCAAGCTGCAGACGGGGATTGTGAATTGCAACTTTTTAGAATTCCCTCTTGTCTTCACTGCAGCATCCATATGGCTTGCAAATTTTAGAAGCCGTGGAGGTGTTACCAGGGAAATGTACCAATTAGTTTTCAATTTAAAAATCTTTTACAGTCGGAAAAATGAAAGAATACCCATGAACGAACATATAAAACACGCTGTATTTTCCTGTCACCGTGTCACAATAGTATATTATTCAACGAGCATGTAATGATGGCTATTACTCACGATGATGAAGTTTGCGACACGAGCTGTAGGCGAGTGTCGTAATTCATCAGAGTGAGTAATAGCCATTACATGCGAGTAGAATACTATACTTTTTCTACGACCTTTATTTATTTTAATTAGTAAAAAAATTAATTATCAACTACTCGAGATTTAAATTATAATAATTTACAAAAATACCTAAATGCTATTTACCCCTAGTACGTGGCTGAATAATTGGTTGCATGCTATTACCAAATTCTTATTTATTGTAAAAATACAACTAGAAATAGTAAATATAAGTTCTATAAGTTCTATAAGTTATATTCCTTTTCGAAAAATTATAAGCTTAATCTGTATCTACTGTCAGTGAATTTAATAAATAGAAAATGGCTGTTGTCGGTGGACGTATTTCATATATACATACATAGTTATAATGTATATGTATTTACATTTAACTATATATAATACAATAATATAACTATACATAATATGTTATAACATATTTAACACAATATAATTTGAAAAATAAACACAACATTAGTTATAAATTCCAATTAACATAAATAAAATGCGCTGATGTCACTGTCACTAAAATAAATGATAAACGTCAAAATTTTTAGTAAACAAGATATAAACGTAAAAAATATACTGACATTGTTACAGTTAAAATTCTTTTAAAAATTTTCTAAGTTAATTATTGATATAAATTACAATAATTATTGTATTAAACAAACAAGTTTAAGTAATTTTATTTGCAGTTTATATACGATTAATATTAAAAGTGGCATGCGTCACTTGAATCTAACTTCAGCCCGTGAGTAATGACCCGTGAGTAACTTCAGCCCGTGAGTAATGAATTATTTACTCACGGGTACAGTAATAGGTGCTATTATCTATGAAAAAATAGCGAATAATGAGCATGTTATTAAACGGTCGTAGAAAAAGAAAATTGCCCAGCGCAAATACCATGTAATAATTAATTTTTTGTGTGACACGGTGACAGGAAAATACAGAGTGTTTTATATGTTCGTTCATGAGTATTCTTTCATTTTTCCTACTGAAGTAATATTTTTAATGTTTTTTAATATTATTAATAATTATAATGTTGCTATTAGGATTGAAAAGTTTACTTTTCATTAAATTATAAATAAACTGTTTTCTGTATGTATAAAATGCGTAGATATAATTATTTCGTAGTAAATTGAATACACATAGATAGATATTCATTCATTAAAACGACGGCGACGCCAGTGTAAATGTGTACTCATAATCTAGATAAATATCGTCTAGTAAAATATTTATATTAGATATAAAACAACCAACGTTCTGATTCTTTTCGGCTCGGCCACAGGTAAACATTTAAGCCAGGTCTATTTTCTCTTCACCTTCACCTACAGTCGTCATTCGTAGTAAACTGAACGGGTATTGCATCATTCTCCATTGAAGTATGTATTCTATTATTTAGAGTTAATATTTGTTTTATAGTAAGATTGTTATCAGCGTATTGAAAATTGCCGAAAATGTAACTGTGGCGCCAATGCGTGTTAATTCGTATTTAGATGAATCACCCAGAGGTGATAAGGAAAATTAAATTACAATGAATAATTGTGTAAATGACAAAATCCGTCGAAAATATGACTACTAGTTTATTTTCTTTACACAAATACAAGAGACGATACATTTTACCTTTCGAAAAAGTTCAGCATTAATTTAAAAAGTAGATATCTATAGCATATACAGGGTATTTCATTAATAATTGTCCATATTATAGTAACTGGAGAAATCTTAGCACAAAATACGAAGATTTAACCTAAAACACTTACATAAAATGTGGTTCCTTACTGAGTTACAGGGTGTTTTATCTAATTTCTATCGCATTTCTTGCTCTTTCTATTCTGTTGGCCCTTATTTCTGTTGTTTGATCATTATTTTCTGAAATATATATCTGTGTGTTTGTATATTTGAACAGCTTATTTCAGAATGAGACCGAAATCAGTTTTTTGTTATTTTCTGTTAAGAGTGGATTCATTCACTATGATGGTAGACACATCGTTTGATGGAAAGTTGATGGAAAAATACAGGAGTAAAGAAACAAACGCTCATATGGTATTCATTGATCTTGAGAAAGCATATGATAGAGTTTCTCGAGAGATTCTGTGGTGGGCACTCAATAAGAAAGGAGGCCCTGGTGCATATGTAAAGATTGTGAGGGATATGTATGAGGGAGTAACGACTAGTGTTAGGACAGGTGTGGGAGAGACTGATAAATTTCATATGAAAGTAGGATTGCACCAAGGCTCGGTGCTTAGTCCGTATTTATTCTCATTAGTTTTGGACCAGATAAAAGCGAAACTACAGGGTAACATTCCATGGTGCTTAATGTATGCTGATGATGTCGTATCAGTAGGAAATAGTGAAAGAGACTTAGATCAAAAACTGGAACAGTGGACACGAGCTCTGGAGGAAAAAGGTTTAAAACTTAGTAGGACAAAGACAGAGTATTTGGAATGTTGATTTAAAGATGGAGTTACTACAAATAAAATGGTATCTTTGGATGGTGAACTGATTGTAAAAAGCAATAGTTTTAAGTACCTGGGATCGGTATTACAGAGTAATGGAGAAATAGATGGAGATGCATGCAGTAGAATTAGGGCTGGATGGATGAAGTGGAAGGAAGCGAGTGGTGTGTTGTGTGACAGAAAAGTTGCAATGAAGCTGAAAGGAAAATTCTATAAAACAGCCTTAAGACCGGCTATGACGTACGGAACTGAATGTTGGGCAGTGAAAAAGAAAGAGGAACAACGAATGCATGTGACGGAGATGAGAATGCTTAAATGGATGAGTGGAGTGACAAGAAAGGATAAAATTAAAAATGAGTATATTAGGAGAAGTCTAGGTGTGGCACCAATTGATGCCAAAATGAGAGAGCATAGGTTGAGATGGTTTGGTCATGTTCAACGTCGAGACGTTCATCATCCAATACGAAGAGTAGCTGAAGTGCAGATTCCTGGAAGGAGTAGGAGAGGAAGACCAAAGAAGACGTGGGGGGAGGCGATTAAGCAGGACATGTTGGTAAAGAGGATTAATATTGATATGACCCAGGATAGAATTGTGTGGAGAAATGCAATTAGGGAAGCCGACCCCGCATAGGGATAAGGCAAAGAGAATGATGATGATGATGGTAGACACATCGTTTATGGCATGGTATTAAGGGACCCGATTCATTCTTTTATAATAGAGTAATCGTATGGAGTACTTTTCGTTTACTACAGCAAAGGACTTCATATCCAGAGAGTTTTTTGCATATTTCTCGAAAGTTAGTTAACATGAGTCAAGTCCGTTTCTGAAATAATCTGTTCATTTGTTTTCTTTGTTATTATCATAATTATGTTTTATATTCATTTTTAGTCCATATTTTTCAGAGAAACTGTTTGTCTTGTTTAGTACTAGTTAAACTTGTTCAGCTGAGCTTGCCAGAATCACGGTGTCATCTGCATATCTTACATTGTTAATAGTTCTTCCGTTAATTATTATTCCTTTACTTTCACACAGTAATGCTTCTTCTAAAATGGATTCACTATATACATTGAATAGTAATTGAGACATAATAATCCCTACCTATTTTAACTCTTCTCCTGATTTCAACTTCTGAATTGGGTTCGTTATCTATTACAATTTGTGCTCTTTGATTTCAGTAAAGGTTTGTTATTATTCTTAATTCTTAAGTTTCTTTTGCCTATATTTTTTGTCTTATGAATTTGGACTAATTTTTCATGTTTTACTTTGTCCAATACTTTTTCAAAATCAATGATACAAACATGCACATCCACATTCATTTCCATGCAGCTTTGTTTTTCATTTATACGACCATGTATTATTTTCAAGAATAATTAAAAAATATGACGTTTATTTTTTATAAAAAATATTAGTATATTTATTAATGATTTTGTTCTCTATTCATTGCAGTCTTTAGCGTTTGTATTTTTAGGGATAGAGCAAAAGGAGGAGAGTAACTATTGTTTCGGAGTAATGCTTCTTCTAAAATGGATTCACTATATACATTGAATAGTAATTGAGACATAATAATCCCTACCTATTTTAACTCTTCTCCTGATTTCAACTTCTGAATTGGGTTCGTTATCTATTACAATTTGTGCTCTTTGATTTCAGTAAAGGTTTGTTATTATTCTTAATTCTTAAGTTTCTTTTATCTATATTTTTTGTCTCACGAATTTGGACTAATTTTTCATGTTTTACTTTGTCCAATGCTTTTTCAAAATCAACGTAACAAACATGCACATCCACATTCATTTCCATGCAGCTTTGTTTTTCATTTATACGACCATGTATTATTTTCAAGAATAATTAAAAAATATGACGTTTATTTTTTATAAAAAATATTAGTATATTTATTAATGATTTTGTTCTCTATTCATTGCAGTCTTTAGCGTTTGTATTTTTAGGGATAGAGCAAAAGGAGGAGAGTAACTATTGTTTCGGAGTAATGCTTCTTCTAAAATGGATTCACTATATACATTGAATAGTAATTGAGACATAATAATCCCTACCTATTTTAACTCTTCTCCTGATTTCAACTTCTGAATTGGGTTCGTTATCTATTACAATTTGTGCTCTTTGATTTCAGTAAAGGTTTGTTATTATTCTTAATTCTTAAGTTTCTTTTGCCTATATTTTTTGTCTTATGAATTTGGACTAATTTTTTATGTTTTACTTTGTCCAATACTTTTTCAAAATCAATGATACAAACATGCACATCCACATTCATTTCCATGCAGCTTTGTTTTTCATTTATACGACCATGTATTATTTTCAAGAATAATTAAAAAATATGACGTTTATTTTTTATAAAAAATATTAGTATATTTATTAATGATTTTGTTCTCTATTCATTGCAGTCTTTAGCATTTGTATTTTTATGGATAGAGCAAAAGGAGGAGAGTAACTATTGTTTCGGAGTAATGCTTCTTCTAAAATGGATTCACTATATACATTGAATAGTAATTGAGACATAATAATCCCTACCTATTTTAACTCTTCTCCTGATTTCAACTTCTGAATTGGGTTCGTTATCTATTACAATTTGTGCTCTTTTACAAAAGTTTCTTTTGTCTATATTTTTTGTCTCACGAATTTGGACTAATTTTTCATGTTTTACTTTGTTCAATGCTTTTTCAAAATCAACGTAACAAACATGCACATCCACATTCATTTCCATGCAGCTTTGTTTTTCATTTATACGACCATGTATTATTTTCAAGAATAATTTAAAAATATGACATTTATTTTTTATAAAAAATATTAGTATATTTATTAATGATTTTGTTCTCTATTCATTGCAGTCTTTAGCGTTTGTATTTTTAGGGATAGAGCAAAAGGAGGAGAGTAACTATTGTTTGGGCATACAGGGTGATTGATTAGTAGGGTAAAGCTCAATAGCTCCGCTATAGTAATAGATAGCAATAAAAGTTAATAACAAAAATTTTAGCCACCTTTGAGCTTCACATTACAAAATTAGTTAGAATGTTACAGGGTGTTCGATAACACAGTGGCAGACCAAACTTATGTTTTTTTAAATGGAACACCCTATATTTTATTTTAAATTCAAAATCCTGTTAACTTCTCCATCACAAAAATATAAAGGTTTGTAATGTTATAGAGGGTATTTACAAAGTTATAACCAATTTTGTATGAAAATCGTAACAAGTTCAACTCCCTGTATAAATAAAAACAAGAATAAAAAACCGCTAAACGCCGTAAAAATGAGTGGCGCATACAATATTCCAGCTACAAAGGATCTGATATGAATATTACGTGGCGCGAAAATGTATTTTCATTTTGATGCAAAACAAAATTCTAATTTTAATTTAAAAGATTTTTCCATAATATTTGCTAAATTTGAAGTAAACGCGCCACAAAAGAGTAACTTTGATACAGTTTGAATTTTGAAACTCTTTTGTGGCGCGTTTACTTCAAATTTAGCAAATATTATGGAAAAATGTTTTAAATTAAAACTATAATTTTGTTTTGCATCAAAATGAAAATACATTTTCGCGCCACGTAATATTCATATCAGATCTTTTGTAGCTGGAATATTGTATGCGCCACTCATTTTTACGGCGTTTAGCGGTTTTTTTATTCTTGTAACAGGAGTTTTTCAAAGTTATTTATAAATTAAATGTATGAAGTTGAATGCACTGTTTCTCGATTACACGTTAAGTTTTATAAATGGTCGCCTTTGTCGCATTACCTCCCAAGTGATCTAGTGTCCATCGAATGTACACTAGATTTTTTTTCTATTCGAAATAGATTGAAAAATATATTGGGATGGCCGGTAAATAAACTCGGATTGCCCGTTGCCAGATCAAATTTAGCGTCGTAACCACTGCAACTACATAAACAGAATAATCGTTAATTGGATTATACATTTGTAGCTTAATAACTTCTAAACGGCTTAACCGATTTTGATCCCTAAACATGAGTTTGAAACATATTGACAAGTAATATCTGATGCATCGAAGGTCAAGTAAGATAACTGAAGCTATTACAGGAATTATTGAGCTTGAAACCCCGTTTTTCCCATAGATAATAGATTTGATCATACTTATGCCGCCTATTAATTAAAAATTCGAATTTTCCCGAATATGAGCTATACACCATTAGATTTATCTGGAGTCCTTCTACAAATGCTCAGTTATTGGCGCATTTCGTAGGTTGAAATTTTGAGTAATTGTCGAAAAACCAAAATGTTCAAAGTTTAGTTTTTCAGTTTTTCGGCTACACGAGTATATGTCTGATCCTGACGGCTTACACACCATTTGAAAGCTTAACTCAACACTATTGATTTTATGTATTTGAGGTTCTCC
The DNA here is from genome assembly GCF_917563875.1 of Diabrotica virgifera virgifera. Taxonomy (NCBI): domain Eukaryota; kingdom Metazoa; phylum Arthropoda; class Insecta; order Coleoptera; family Chrysomelidae; genus Diabrotica; species Diabrotica virgifera. The sequence continues at coordinate 243,657,360 of NC_065445.1, read as the reverse complement.
TGTCTCTTCTTGAACCGAAAATATATACCCCCAAAAAATATGCCGTTTTGTACATACCAAGCTCTATAGCTGGCTTATGGGTGGTCAAAAGTCACAAACTACACCCTTCAAACACGGAAAAAAAATTCAGATCGGTTTAACTTTTCCACACATATACATACATACATACCTACATACATACATACATATCCACAAACATTTTCCCTTTTTTAAATAGAAATTGAGTCATAAGAATATTGGGGGATGTAAGTGGGGGTCGAAGTATTTTAAATTCATAAATTCATTTTGTTAATATTTAAATGAATAATCACTGCCTGTAGTTGTTCATGAGTAAGATGTTGCAATATATTTTGAACATTGGATTTCTTTGGTACTCCTAATTTTGTAAGTTCGGTTCTCAGATTAAACTGCTTAGATACTCTTATTGGACACTGTAGAAGAGTATGATCTAGATCCTCAATTTTTCCGCATTCACAGTAAGGATGTTCTTTTACTTTTAATTTTTAATCTAATACATATGTGTGTATTTTACTTAAATGTCAATGTTTTCAAATTTGCTGTTCTATATTTAGTTGTTCTGTCATAAGTTTATTACCTATATCTATTTAGATTAGGGATTCCGTTAATGTGGATTTACGATTCCATGATTTTATTCCGTTAATAAATAAATAAATGAATATGAAATAGTCCTTGTTTTTTATCCACCAAAAGATCTAGTTATATTAATGGCTTACTAATTTACTTCTAGACAACTAATTTTCGCAGAATTTATGAAAAAAATTTCGTGGCCGTGATCGTTCAAGATTACGACTTAATTAATTTCTCTTATTAATGTTAATTCCTGTCACTTACCATAATATAAATATATTTTCTAATCTACCTAGAATCGAAATCGCCCGCATTCTAGAAACCATATGATCGTTTATCGGCTAGAGACATGAAGATGATGCAATGGACTTTTTATTTTCACTCACTAAATAGGTAATACTATATGAGTGTGTATTTGTGTATGTTGTATCTATACAGGGTGTAACAAAAATACAGGTCATAAATTTAATCGCATATTCTGGGACCAAAAATAGTTCGGTTGAACCTAACTTACCTTAGTATAAATATGCACATAAAAAAAGTTACAGCCCTTTGAAGTTACTAAATGAAAATCGATTTTTTCCAATATATCGAAAATTCCTAGAGATGTTTTATTGAAACTAGACATGTGGTACTTTTATGGCAGGAGCATCTTACAAAAAAATTATAGTAAAATTTTGACACCCCATAAAAATTTTATGGGGGTTTTCTTCTTTAAATCCCCCCAAACTTTTGTGTACGTTCCAATTAAATTATTATTGTGGTACCATTAGTTAAACACAATGTTTTTAAAACTTTTTTGCCTCTTAGTACTTTTTCGAAAAGTCAGATTTTATTGAGATATTTTGAATATTAGTCAAATTCACCACAAATTTTTAAATGGTAAAGTACGATTATTAGTATGATAGAATTGATCCAAAAGGTGGCATAACCCAGACATCCAAAGTGAAAGTTATCCTTCTACACCAAATTGTTCTATATGGTCCACATAATGTTCAGAAAAAAGTCACACCATTTTGAGCGTCGGGTTGGGGGGGGGAGAGGGGGGGAGAAATCGGTAAATTCGTAGTTTTTTACGTTTTTCGTCAATATTTCTAAAACTATACTTTAGCGTAAACAATGTTCTATACAAAAATGTTCTACATAAAAGTTAAAACAAAAAAGGTCCCATACATAATTGTTATAAAATCAACGGTTCCAGAGTTACGGATGGTGAAAAGTGGAGAATTTCGATACTTTTTATATTTTTTGGGTAATTGATGATAATTTTGGGTGGTGAGGTTGACGTTTCTTTAAGTTAAGGGCTTATCACTAACATAGATACCATCGGCCACTGAAATAGCAAATTTGATTTATAAAACACAATCGTGTTAAAGAAAATCAGTAGGGAATTGCCCAGAACATATAAAAAGTATCGAAAACCTCCACTTTTCACCCTCCGCAACTCTGGAACTGTTGATTTTATAACAATTATGTGTAAGACCTTTTTTGTTTTAAATTTTATTTAGAACATTTTTGTATAGAACATTTTTTAAGCTAAAGCATAGTTTTAGAAATATTGACGAAAAACGTTGAAACACTACTAATTTACCGATTTCTCCCCCATCTCCCCCCAAACCGGACCTCAAAATGGTGTAACTTTTTACTGAACAATATGTGGATCATATAGAACAATTTGGTGTTGGAGGAAAACTTTTACTTTGGATTTTTAGGTTAGGCCTTTTTTTGGGCCAATTATACTATACTACCTCAGTAACTTTGAAACCGTTCATTTTAGAAGGATTATGCATAGAACCTTTTTCATTTCAAATTTAATGTAGAACATTAACATGCTAACTTGTATAGTTTTAAAAATATTTAGGAAAAATTTAAAAAACTACGAATTTACCGATTTCTCCCCCCCCCTCTCCCCCCAAACTCGACGCTCAAAATGGTGTGACTTTTTTCTGAACATTATGTGGACCATATAGAATAATTTGGTGTTGAAAGATAACTTTCACTTTGGATGTCTGGGTTTGGGTCTAGTTATACCATACTATATGGAGACTTGGTAATCGTATGAAAATTTATTTATAATTTCATTTTTAGGCATATTTTGAACCATATTAAAAAAGAAGCCACATCTTGATAAAAGGTGACTTATCGAAAAAATACTAGGAGACAAAAAAGTTTTAGAAACATCGTGTTTAACTAATGGTACCGCAGTAATAGTTTAATTGGAACGTACACAAACATTTGGGGGTGTAAAGGAACAAAACCCCCATAAAAATTTTATGTAAACATATTAAAAAAGAAGACGCAACTCGATAAAAACTGCCTTATCGAAAAAATACTAGGAGGCAAAAAAGTTTTAAAAATAGTGAGTTTTACTAATGGTACCACAATAATAATTTAATTGGAACGTACACATAAGTTTGGGGGGTTTAAGGGAACAAAACCCCCATAAAATTTTTATGGGGTGCACAAATTTTACTATAATTTTTCTTTAAGATGCTCTTGCATAATAATGCTACACGTCCATTTTCAAGAAAAAATCTCGAACAGTTTTCGATATATTGGAAAAAATCGATTTTCATTTTATAACTTCAAAGGGCTATAACTTTTTTTATGTGCACATTTGTATTAAGGTAAGTTAGGTCCAATCGATCTATTTTTAGTCCCAGAATATGTGACTTAATTTATAACCTGTATTTTTGTTACACCCTGTATAAAATATATGATATTTTTGTGATAGGTATATTTTATGAGGGGTCGAGATATAAGCTCCGCCCATAACAAATATTTTCCGACTCCTTCAAATCGATATAAATATGATTTGACGTTTATATTTGGAAGATATCAAGAATAATTATAGAATTTAAATATCTAGGAGCAAAAATTACCAATGACAAAAAAATAGATCGAGAAGTTGAAACGCCAATAATGGTAGGAAACAGATCTTTCTTTGCAATGCATCATCTAATGAAGTAAAAACTTCTCTCCAAACTGCAAAATCCAGATATATAAGATCATAGTACGACCAGCAGTCATGTATGGAAGCGAAACATGGACGCTAACAAAAAGAGAAGTAAATAAATTGCTGGTGTGGGAACGTAAAATCTTTTGAATGATGTACATATATGGCCCTTGCAGAGACAGCGAGACAAACGAATGGAGGCGCATATACAACAACGAGTTAAGTTTCTCTTTGGAACGAAAAAACTAGTCAGATATAAAGCTAAATAGACTCAGATGGGCAGGGAATGTGATACGCAGTAAGGACACTCGCTTATAAACAATGTGTTTTGTTAAAGGCCCGATGGGAGAAGAACTGTAGGACGGCATAGAAAAAGATGGAAAGATGCAGTCAGAGAAGATCTGGAACAAATGGGAGTGAGACATTGAGAAATAGTGGCACAGGACCGACAAACATGGAAGGCAATAGTAAACGTGACAAAGACTCACGAAGAGTTCTTCTTCTTCTTCTTTACGTGCCATCGAAGGACGAAGGAAGGCAATCATCATTGCTATTCTCACTTTTGACACTACATCCCGAAAGAGTTCAGTTGATCTGCATCCAAACCATTCTCTGATATTTCTCATCCAGGACATTTTTCTCCTATACATATGCTGAGCCTTCCTTGAATCTTTCCCTGCATAATTAATTTTAGGAGTTCATATCTGTCACTACGTGTTATATGACCCAAGTATTGAAGTTTTCTTATTTTGTTGGAATCCAGTATCTCCCTGCTGTTCTGTATTCTCCTTAGTACTTCCTCATTGGTTATTCTGACTCTCCAGGAGATTCTCAGCATTCTTCGATACGTCCACATCTCAAATGCTTCCAATTTATTGAGGCATTGTTTATTGAGAGTCCATGTCTCCACACCATACAAGAGAACAGAAAATACATAACATTTTAGTACTCGCTTTCTAAGATTTATGCTGAGGTCTCTACTAGGTACATAATATTTGTTTCATATTAGTGAATGCACTTCTAGCCATTTCTATTCTAATTCGGATTTCTATGGTATAATCGTTTGTTTCACTAATGTTTGTCCCTAAATAGTTATAATTTTGAACTCGTTCTATCGTCTTATTATTTACGTGTAGATTGATGTTTCTAATATTTTTCTTTGATATAACCATGCATTTCGTTTTCTTTATGTTTAGTGACAGACCAAATTCTTCACTCGTTGCAACAACCTTATCTAAAATTCTTTGTAGATCTGTAATAGTTTCTGCTATTAGTATTGTGTCATCGGCGTATCTAATTTCACATATGGGTAGGCCATTTATTTTTATGCCTGCTACTGCAGCTTCTAATGAATATTTCTTCTGAGTATGCATTAAACAGTGATGGCGACAAGACACAGCCCTGTCTAACGCTTCTTTTGATTTTTATTTTATTGGTGTTTAAATTATTTATTCTTATGACAGCTTCTTGTTCATAATACAGATTATTTATTATTCTTATATGCCGTATGTCGATGTTATTTTTTGTTGTCAGTAGTTTTATTAACGGATTATGTTTCACCATATCGAATGCCTTGTTATAATCTAGGAAGCAGACACAAATGTCCTGGTTTACATCTAAACATTTCTGTATTAGCATATTTACTGAAAATAATGCTTCTCTGGTTCCTTAAGCATTTCTAAAGCTCATTTCTTGAGCACGAAGAGTTGTAACGCCATTAATGATGATGATGATGATGATGATGATGATGATGATGATGATGATGATGATGATGATGATGATGATGATGATGATGAAAAAAATAATGACGAAAAAAATAAACAAAAAATTCAGTCAGATAGACTGTATACATAAAAATGTTCGTATTCGTATTCGTATACATACATAGAAATATTCGTATTTCTATATTTTAATACAATCACAATTGATTTATTAAAAATATCGCTATTTTTTTTTATATCTTTGACTTTATTCCTATGCAGGTTTAGCTTCGCCGATTTATTTCTCAATTTTCTATATTGCATCAAACCAATACTAATACACATAGGTATGTCTTCTCTAACTGTCTCCCACCAGGTCTCGTTTGGTCTTCCAGGGATTTACCACTCAGTTAACCATCTCTAACTATAATAGGCTCTCTCATTTGGGAACCATGTAGTGTCACTTCTAGACTTCCTGTAATATGTATATACATTTTTTAAGTTGTTCTTCTTCTTTTAACTGTCTAGTGTCGCAAATCATAGTCATAATCCTGTTTCTCCTAATAATATCTACACTACTACACTTCCCCAGGAATACGATCTGGTCCAATTACTTCACCTTTCATTATTTTTTGCACTGCTTGACCCACTTCCTCGTTTGTAACTTTGATGACCATTGCTGCTACTGTCTATTGTCTCCGTTGACTCAACTTGTTTTCGGTCAAATCTTTCATTTAATAAATAATTGTCAAAGTATTTTTCCATCTTTTTTTACATCCTTTTCATGAACTAGTATTTTATTATTTCTATCTCGGATACATCTAATTTGATTAAAATCTTCTGCTTTCTTTACCCTATATTTAAGCATTTTATATATCTTTGTTTCGCCTTCCCTGGTATGTAGATCATATAGATTTGTGTACGCTTCTATTTTAGCATTTTTTACTGCTACTTTCGCTTCCTTTTCGGCGACCGTATAGTTTTCAAGATCTGTGTCCGACCTATGTTTTTGCTACTGTTTACATAATTTCCTCTTCTCTTTTCTGTTTGATTAAACTTCGTTTGACCACCACCAAGACTCTTGATCCTCAAATTTTTGTCAACTATTTAAATTGCAACAGCTCTAATAATACTGTTCCTGTATTAGGACTTCCTTTCATGTTCCAACATATTTTTAATTAGAAATTTCTTTCATGTTCTAACGCTTTGTGTTCCACTATTTTTGCCCTCAACATACCTTCTTTCCCATCTTCTAATATCCACCACTCTTTATTTTTGTTGTCCTCTCCTATATTTTATTGTAGTTTCGCTTTTTCACTTCGATATCCAATACAGCAACTTATGTTGTTGGCTTACTGTCTCACTTTGCAGTCCTTGTGATCTTTTCCACTTTTGTACGAATAAGTTGAGTTCCTCCCTTTTGAAAACATATGTTAACAATCGCCATATCTAATGCTGTTACTAATTCAAGCATATCATATCCAGCTTCATTTCTAGTTCCAAAACCTACCTCCATTTATTGCTTTATATTCTGTCTTGGATTGGTCTATATGTGCATTAAAATCACCTCCTATTATGATCTTCTCCTCTGATGTATCATCACTCACTATGTATCCTAATCGATTAAAGAAAGCTTTTCTTTAATTCTCACCCAGTCCTGTTTGGGGAGCATACACACAACATTCAACACAAATTTCACTGACATTATTCTATCGGTCGTTCTTACAACTTCTACTAGATCTGTTGTCTTTCATTTCACTATCAGCAATTATACCAACTCCATACCTGTTACTTTTCCCAACATACTCTACAGGTTGTATCATTCACCTAGTTCTTTCGCCCTTTTTCCTTTCCACCTAGTTTCTTGAATACAAGCAATTTATCCTCTCCTTCTTTTAAGCGTATCTACCAATTCCATAATCTGACCTGTAAGACTTCCAAGACCCTATTCTAATTTTTCTGGCCGACCTGTAACGGTGTTCCTCCTGAAGCAGTCCTCAGCTGGAAGTCCCATCGATGGGTCAGTTTGCTTCCCGAACTTTTTACCTTAAGAGATGCCATCATTTCAGTATAATTTTTCTCAGATATTTTTTATGAATACTTCTTGTCCGTATTTTTGATATTCCATCTCTACTTTTAGTGGGTTTTCTGTCTCTTCTTTTCTGGTTATTTACATTATCTGTGATTTTTATTTGCATTTAGATCGTATGTATTCTTTGCTTCGGAGTTTTATTTTTTAAGTTGTATGCATGTTCAGTTTTCCTTCAAATTTCACAATACGCACTATGTTATCCGCAACTATGCATATCTCTGGGATCTCTCATATATTCCATATAGGGACATAATTTGTAAATATTTTCGTACATTATTATTTCACTATTTCATCTTGTACATTTATAAAGGATATTGGGCTCAAACTTCCTCTTTTAGCCCCTTTGTTGTTTCACTTGGTTCTGATAGCATATGTTGCATTCTTACTGGGTTTGCTGTTTTTCTATATATATCTTTTTGTCACTTTGATCATGTATTCGTTAATTAGTTTCCTTTTTAGACTTTTAGACTAGGGTATATAGTTTCTCTTTTAATTGAGACGAAAGCTTTTTCCATGTCTATCCAAATCGCTTATCTATTATTTTTTTAATGCTTTGCCTATTATTTGCTGCATGGTGAATATTGTGATCTTAGGTGTTATGTCTTTTCCTCAATCAACTTTATGCATCTTGTAACTTGTGTTGTGTATTCCTTTCTATTGTGGTTTTGTATATTTTACACTACTACTAATATTAACTAATATTCCAAAGTAACAATATAGGGAAGCGGAGAAGACAAAACTGATTTTTTTATGTTTCAAAATTAGCTGTGCAAGAACTTTATACAATACTAAATACTTTATACAATTTTTTAGGAAAATTGGCATTTTAAATATTTTATTCCAATTGTCTTTATTTATGTTAAAGATCTGATGCAACATAGTAAGGAGTATTATATCTAACCAGATGTGTGATATAATTATGTAGTAGCATATTAAAATCTAGTTCCAGTTAAAAAAATGCATGCCATGTGTTGGCTGCCATTTACATTTAAGTAACTTAATAATAGGTTCATGTCGCCAATTAAAGGTTTATACGTGCATTTTCCGATTCATTTAAATACGAACGTCACATTTCTGGGAAAGTTGCATAAATCCTTATTACTTTATTCCGGCTATGTTCACAACCGACGCTTTTTGTCCGTTTCTGTGTAATGTCGCAATGTGATGAAATTGCTTCGCACATTACTTATCGAAAGGCAAATGTCCTGCGTCACGTAACTCAAATTTTGTATTGAGTTCATTTTTGCTCATTTATTATTTAAAACAATCAACTTGCAGGTACACAAAAACGTAAGCAGTCAAATATCCTGTATAATGTCAACGGAAACATAATAATAAGAGAACTAGAAGAACAGTTAAAGACATGGAAAAACTATGTTGAAGAACTCTTTGCAGATGATAGACAACAATCTGAACTAAGTAACATACAAGGAGACGAAGGTCCAGAAATAACGGAAGAGGAAGTAATGTACGCAATAAAAAAAAAAGGAAAAACGGTAAAGCCCCATGTCCAGATGAAATACCAACGGAAATCCTTAAACTGATAGAAGAAGACTCGATCAACATTTTAGTTGAACTTTTCAATAGCATTTATACATCAGGAAAAATACCACAAGAATGGCTTTTATCCACCTTTGTTATTATACCAAAAAAGATGAATGCCAAACAATGTAGTGGTTACCGTACCATCAGTTTGATGAGCCATGTACTGAAAATATTCCTGAAAATTATACACACTAGAGTACACAGGAAACTAGAAATGGACATCAGTGATACCCAGTTTGGATTCCGAAATGGACTCGGAACAAGAAAGGCGTTGTTTGCACTGAACGTTATGTCTCAAAGGTGTCTTGACATAAATCAAGATGCATTCATGTGTTTCATAGATTATAACAAGGCCTTTGATAAATTGCGGCATGATCATCTAATCAGACTCCTGGCAGAAAAGAATTTAGATAAACGAGACATCCGACTAATAGCAAATATGTACTACAATCAGAAAGCAGTAGTGAGAGTAGAGAATAATACCACTGAAGAAATTGAAATAAAGCGAGGTGTGAGACAGGGGTGTATACTGTCACCAACCCTGTTTAATCTATATTCCGAAGACGTAATGAATAGAACACTCTCTGAGCAATCCATAGGTATTAAAATAGATGGTGTTAGATTAAACAATCTGAGATATGCCGACGACACCGTTCTGATCGCAGAAACACTTAAAGAGCTACAGACATTGGTGAATAAGATAGCAGACTGCAGCAAAGAATATGAACATAAAGAACTATCTTTGAACATAAAGAAAACTAAATTTATGGTAATATCGAAATCAACACGAAATGTCCAAAATTTATATTTACACAATGAAATTATCGATCGAGTTAGCAAATACAAATATTTAGGCACTTTAATAAATAAAGACAACGATAGCTCAGCAGAAATCAAAATAAGAATAGAAAAAGCCAGATCCATGTTCACTAAAATGAAGAGAGTGTTCTGTGGAAGAGATTTGAGCCTTGAAATGAAACTTCGCCTGATGAGATGTTACGTACTGTCTGTGCTGTTCTACGGAATCATGGACGCTAAAAAAAATTGATACCAAAAAATTAGAGGCATTTGAACTGTGGATGTATCGCAGAATCTTGTGAATATCATGGACGGAGAGAGTCACAAACGTGAGGTCTTGAGAAGAATGAATAAAGAAAAGGAAGTCATATTTACGATCAAAAAACGAAAACTGCAATACTTGGGACACATTACAAGAGGCGAACGATATGAACTGCTTCGAATAATTATGCAGGGGAAGATAGCAGGAAAAAGGTCCATAGGAAGAAGACGAAACTCCTGGCTAAAGAATCTACGGGTATGGTATAGCTGTAATGGTATAGCTGTAACAACAACGAATTGTTTCGGTCAGCAGTTTCGAAAATACGTATAGCCCTGATGATCGCCAACCTTCGGAACGAAGATGGCCCTTGAAGAAGAAGAAGAAGGAAACAAAATTTGTTAGATTACTTTACCTATATTTATATAAAACTTATACCCGTTTGAAATTGTAGTTTTCTTTAAAAAAATGTAAATTAATTTATTTATAAGGGTTCTAAGCAAATTTGAGCAATAAACAATTTATACTTTAATACACAGTAATGCTAGACGAACTCAAAAGGTACATTTTAAGTTTGGGAAAATGTTCGTAGGTTTATTTTTGGGCAAGATATCGATGTTTTCATAGCGCGATCTGAGGCGCAAGATCGGCTCACAGCGAAAAGGAAAAGAATATTTCCCTACAATGCGTTATTTAATATGCGAACAAGGTGTTCTCTTAAAGAAAACTATAATAATAATTGAATTAATATAATAATTTTTGACAATACATATATTACATTATATTAAAAATCGTTTAAATGTCAATAGATTTTTTGATGTCAAATCTCAACAATTCTACAGGGCGTTATGCTACTACGAAATTTGTTATGAAAAACATTTCAAAACCTGATATTGCAAAAACGAGAATATGTAGAAGAACCCAAATATGTAGACATAAACAGGGTTTTCGATTAAAAAAAATAAGTTTGTTACACCCAGTCAATATGAATAGCCCTGTATAGTTGAAACTATTTACAAAGCATGGTCCTATCTCTGACCTGAAATTTTTTTTCGGGTAAATCAACTTTTACCTGAAAAAGAATAATTGGACGTCTTTGCACTGATGCTGCGCTCTGTATCTATTTATCTAGTTGTTGTATTAAATGGTATACAATGATGGGCGCGCTAATAAACGGCAAAATATCACAAAAGATGTAAAACATAAGACATTGCGAAATAAAATGAGATGCAACTAGTAGAGGTGGAAATTATCGATATAAACGTATAAATTAACATTAGATTACATCGACGGCGTCACGACAGAAAGGCATAAGCGCCATTGACAGTTTTTTTCAGGAGACACAAAAAACGTTTAATATCGCTCAATATTTCATTTTTTTACATTTTTTTGGCATTTACTTATAAAACAATTATTATAAACATGAGATATTTAACATTTTGGTGCTTACGCCTTTAATGTTAGGTTCTGTGGTGTTTAGGCCTTTTTGAAAGGCGGTTACCATATTTGGAAAAAAATATTTTGATTAAAAAATGTCGCTTAGGAACTTGTACGACTTTTAATTTTACGGAAGTATAATAAAAATGGACAATAAATCTTTTCATTTTAAAGCATAATAGTTAAGTAAAAATAATACAAAATAAACAATACGCAATATATTTATGAGTTTCTTAAAGTTATATTGGTGTAAAAAAATATCATACAAAAATAAAGTTAATTTAATTATCACGTTATATTAATTATAACAAGAAAATAAACTGTATTTTTAAAGAATTGTAAGCAAACACGTTTTTGTACATCATTCTTCAAAAAAAATATTGATAAGTTAGATTACCACGTGAATCAGAAACTGTTCTTTTTCTTTTTACAAGTATGACATTAACCCAACCATTAATGAAATTTTTCTTATCTAAATTATTACCTAGGTTCCAAAAATTAAAAAAAAAATATTATTTCTTTCCTCAGTGCTAAAGCTATTACATTGATTGACACATTTTTTGCCTAAACATGGATTAGGAAGCAAAACTTTTTCAGCAACGAGTTCGTTTTTATAATTACAGTATTTTTTCCCCAAGTTACGTAACTTTCGTTGACATAATAAATTACTTTCTATTTTTTTTCTCTTTTGTCATCTACCTTCAGGTTGAGTGCTTTGAGATGAACTACCTGATGGTTTATTAGAAATTGAACCAGTTGATGAGCTAGAACTAATGCTGTCAATTTCAGTCTCATTTTTAAGAAATACTTTCAAGGATGATGAATCTGATTCGGAGTTTAAAGAATCATTATATTTATAAAATCATTACAACCTATCTTATCACTTATCATTAACTAATGGACTAAATACTATTACGGCATTATTACTACTATCATCAGTATATCATCACTATCTGAGTAAGGTACAAGCTTTTTATCACAGGTTAATAAATCAGTCACTTCTTCGGCAGTCTCATCAATGTTCGAAAATAAACGGCTGTCAATATTCAAATTTGGACTTAGAGGAAAACTGAAATCCACAATTGCATCATCATCTAGAACAGAACTAGGCATTTAGAGTTCTTGTTCATGGTCTTTTAGTATAGGCTCTAAAAGAACATCATGCTTTAGCGCTTCATTGAGGACCTCATTTTCAGTGGAAAATGAACCATGGTTTTTATTATTTCCGCTGGATTCCTGCGCATGACTATCCTGATCCTCCAAAATGGATTGCAATGCAAGATTTATTATTTTGTGCCCCCGAGAAACCATTCTAAAAACCATTAAAAAAAAGAAGTAAGCGCCATTCAAATGTTAGCTTTTTAAAATAATATTACTACGAAAATATAAGTTTAAAATTAAAAAAAGAAGACTATGCAACATAGTAAATATATATTTTATTTAGGTTCAAACCTCATTTAAGTCGGTTAAGTAGTAATTTCTCTATTGCAAATTTAAGTCATAGTGTATTTTAAATAGCCAAATGGCGGTTAGATAAACGAAAAAATTTTTTCTCATAAGGCGTAACCGACAGTCGGTAAAATTGTAGATTCTTATGGTATATTATGATTTCTCAACATAAATAATCTAACTAAACGCTTAACAAACCATTAAATATTAATATTATTTCAAATTATCAAATTATTGTTTAACTTATTGATATAACCACGTTTTCAGATCCAAGACGTAAGCACCACCTTCCACTACGGATCTTGTCGCTTACTGATTTCGGTGTCATCTTTAAGAAACTCGTTTGGCGGTTAGAACATTTAAAGCCCGTTTTAGTTGGTTTGGAATTTTTTTACAGCTGCGTCTTTTTAATAGTCGATAGGACGTAAAAACTATTTTATTTTGATACCAAAACATAAATTTAGAAATGTTGGCGCTTACGCCTTTTTGTCGTGACGCCATCGACATAGTTTCCTACCTTTATATTGAATATTATTGCCATTATAATGAATAATATTTCGTCACTTTTTGGTTATGACTAAATTGCCCACCCACGATGATGGCCACTGTAATATGAAGGTATGTTCTAAGAAAATTAAATTTAAACTGCCCTTTTAAATATACTGAACCTTCCAAGAAGTTTTTTAGCAGTTTCCTAGATTTTTGCAAAGAAAAAGCTTTCAAATGAAGAAATTATTGGGCTAGGGCAGGAAAATACAATAAGAGCTATGGTAAACTGGAATACGATAGCTATATCACTGATTTCTGAGTATTGTTTAGTGTTTAAAAGATTCTTAATTTGTAGTTTTAACCCAGACCTGCACTAGCCCGCCAGGCAGCCGGCGCATTTGTTAGCATCTATCCATAAAAAAATTAGAACAGTTGCCCAAAGATGATGCAGCTCCGTTCCCCTTCTTTTTTTAATTTGTTCACGATTTCGCCATTTGATTGATTATATTGGTGCAAATATCAATTTAGTATAGTGTTTTTACAAATTACAACTCGTATCGGGTATCAGATAATAATAATAATAATAATAATAATAAAATGTAGTCTTAAGTTTTAAATATAGTCAGAGGAAAGATACAGCCCGGTGGATTCGATATGCAAAATGGCCAGAACATCGAGGCCTTGGGTGAAAACGATATATACAAATAACTTGGAGTAAAGCAGGCGCGGAAAATTGACCATAAGCAAATGAAAACTGAGATAACTACTGAGTTTATACGAAGGATAAAACAGCTGCTTCATTCACAGCTTAACAGTAAAAATTTGTTTAAGGCACTAAACACCTACGCTTATTCCGCGCTTAGCTATTCATTTGGTATTGTTAAGTGGACAAAAACAGATATAGAAAATCTTCAGCGAAAAGTACGAACACACCTCACAAAGGCACAAAAACGCCATCCTAAAAGTGCAGTAGAAAGAACGACATTACCACGGAATCTAGGAGGAAGAGGACTTATGGATATAGGTGAGCAATTAGATAAACAAATTGCTAATGTAAGATCTTATTTTCAGATGCAAGCTGAGACATCTACTCTACATCGCGCTATTTGTGCAGTAGATGACACAACACCGATCAAACTGAGGGAACCAGAAATGCGCATAAACTACTTCACTAAAGACGAAAAAAATGCGCACCTGGATGGGTAAACCTCTGCACGGGCGACATCCCAATGAGGTCAGCCAAGACTATGTCGAGAATGCAGCGTCTAACTATTGGTTGCAATCAGGAAAGATGTTCCCTGAAACGGAGGGTTCATTACTGACCATTCAGGATCAGGTTAAACCAACCAGAAATTACCTGAAATATATCATCAAAGACCCTCAAGTTCAAAACGACAGATGCCGATATGGACGTCAAGCCCAAGAAACCATCCAACACCTTACAGGGGGCTGCCAGGCATTTGCTGCAACTGAATACAAAAAACGGCATGACACAGTGGGAAAAATCCTTCATCAAGAGATAGCTATAAAGCTGGGACTTCTCCAAACGGACCATCTCCCGTATTATCAATACGTCCCTGAGAGTATGCTTGAGGATGGCAACTACAAGCTATACTGGGACCGCACTGTGCTCACAGACCAAACAGTGGCACATAATAGACCAGATCTCGTACTAGTTAATAAATTAACAATACAAACAACACTAATTGATGTGGCGATACCTAACAACAATAATCTACGTAGTAAATTTACTGAAAAGATCGCCAAGTACAGAGATCTGGAAATTCATATACGAAGGCAATGGAGAATGCAAAGTACCCAGACGATACCGATTATTATATCTACTACTGGAATCATTCCGAAGACCCTCCTCGAAAGCATAAAAAAGCTGGGTCTATATGAACATCTTTATAAGACCATGCAGAAAGCTGTACTACTCGCGAACGGCCAGAAGTGTACGAAATTTTTTGGGAGATACACCTGCATTCCAAGTCACCTAGGGCTCGATAACACGGAAAGAGTCCCACCAGAGCTCAATCCTTTTGATACCGTAGGTATCTGGGATGAGTCAATTTTCCCCTAAGGGGGAGTGTGAGCCATATGGCTAAATCGGAAATTTATTACACTTAAATACATAAAGTTTTAACAAAAAAGAAATGTATAAAGCCAGTCAAAAATACAAGTTTAAAATTATGACATTTACATAAAAGTAAAAAAACAATAATTAGCAAGTGCACTACTTACATAAGTTTATATAGGTACATTTAGATATGTTAGTTCTATGTACTATTCATAAAATCGTTTGTTGTATACGGTTCTAATTTACACAAAAAGCTTACAATCTCCCTTTTTATCATGGCGATATCATCAGATATCTTCAAGTGTAGAGGCAGGTGGTTGTAGAATTGTATACCTTCATATAAAGCTCCTTTTCCAGTAATGTGAGCCTATGATAAGGGATATTGTAGTTGAACTTGTTTCTGGTGTCAAAGTTGTGGGATATGTTAAATGGTTGAAAGTACTGTCTGTTGTTAAATACGAGTTTGAGACACTCATTTATGTATAGGGCTGGTATAGTGAGTAACTTTAGCGATTTAAAATGACTCCTGCGTGTTTCAGAGTATTTTAATTGCTTCATGACACGTACTGCTTTTTTGTATTATAAAAACTTCGTTAAAAAACTAATACCTCCCCATACTATGATGTTATATCGAGCTCTCGAATAAAAATTAGAAAAATAAAAAGACTTTACTTTATTGATGTTAACATTTTTCACAAGAATTCTCAAACCATAGCAAGTTCTGTTTAGTTCTTTGCAAAGATTCTCGATATGATATGTGAAATCTAAGTTTTGGTCAATCCAAACCCCTAAGTATTTGACATACTCAGAAAAGGGTATCAGATGTTCATTTAGGTTAATATTGTCAGGTGTGTCTGGACCTCGATTTGTTTGAAAGAATACAGCTTTAGTTTTTTCAGGATTTAAAACTAGTCTTGAATTCAAGAACCAGTTTTCTACTTCTGACATCAAAGAGTTACCTGCCAGAACTAGTTCAGGTAAATTTCGGGCAAAAACCAACAGTGTACTGTCATCTGCATAATTAATAATTAATTCCTTAGTTTTAGCAACTGATGCCAAATCTAAAAATAATAAAAATCTAAAATAATAAAAAAGAATAGCGGAATCCTTTAATCCGTTCACGAAAATCAACTTTTAAAATGAGCATAATTTTTGGTGGTGCGAAACTATAGCGGTTAAATTTATATACGGATTTAAAAAGATCATAGTATTAAGTAGGTACTTACTACATAAGTAAATATAAAGGCTTACTACTTCTTTATGTATTGTAAAGTAACTAAAACAAATATAACAATGATCCCATAATGCCGTATAAGGTAGTACATCCATTTTCAATTGTTTCAAAAACAGATTAACAACTAAGAAACTCTTAATGTTATCACAAATTAGATCTCCTCGACCATGTTTCTATAGAAATTGGTAATGGCGAATACCTAATTTGCAAATAACAAAAGTTAAGAAAACTATTCGTTACACATTTTTTTAAGTGCTACTTTAACATGACCTACCTGATAAGTTAGGTATCTACAGGGTGAGTTGAACTTCTGAACAACGATGTTACCTAATATACGATTTTAATGATTATTCATACTTCTAGATGTTTCTGTAAATTATATAGACTAGCCAAATCCGCCCTAGAAATAGGCGAAGAACTTCCCATGAACTTACTACCCAGACCCATTTCGGATATTGATATTATTAGTAGACGACACCAAAAAGAAAATTGGCAAAGGTATTATCGAAACACGAGAACTGGTAGTAATTACAAACAAATGCGACCTGAAATTCCCATTAAAAGATGGTTTCATTCTGTATCAAATCGCCATTTCATAAGAGTTATAAATAGATTGAGATGTAATCATGCTCTTACCCCCCTTCATATGTACAGTTTGGGTCTCACAGAGTCACCTAACTGTGAGTGTGGAAAAGAAGGTAATCTACTACATATTCTCCTCGAATGTTCACATCAATCAGTAAATATAAACAAATTTTATGATAATCTTAATATATTAAAAATTCCACTTCCCGTCTGCCTGAACAATTTGATATTTTCTGAAGATATTAATATATTAAAAACAATTTACGAACATATCAAAAACTGTAAATATAGATTGTAGCAGTAAAATTTACCCTGTATTTAAGAAATTTTGTTAAAACAAAGCAGGCATGTTTGTTAAAACAAAACAAACATGTTTGTTTTGTTGTTATTTTGTTTTAAATCCTGTAGATTTAAATAATTATTGTATATTATAATTGAAAAAAGGAAAGAACAAAAAAAAAAGAGAAAAAGAAAAGAAAAAAAAAAGAAAAAAAAAACAGAAAAAATAAAAAAAGCAAAAAAAAAACTAAGAAGATGTAAACCTCCGCGAGGATGAATGGGGCTTACGTCTTAGCGTAGTAAAAAAAAACAATTTATAAAAAATAATAATAAAAAAATTAATAAAAAAAACAAATTAACAATATAAAAAAATGCAAAAAAAAATACAAAAAAAATTAACAACCAAAACAGAGTATTATTTAGATAATAATTGTAGATAATAATGTTAGTTTGTTATGTATTTAGAGCTAGAAATACAGAAAAAAATCCTCTGATTGAAAAATCAAATTTGTTTATTTTTAAAATAACAAAATGTCTGGCTAATTGGCTCGGCCAAGGCCATAAAATTCACTCAAAAAAAAGATGTTTCTGTAAAGATTGGCAGCGTAAAATATAATAAATAAGATAATCTTGGGACTCAGGAAACTTCACTCTTGATTTTTCTTCCTTTTTGATTTTGTATCCTTTTTGTAACCCGACGTCATAAGTCATAACATACATAAAGATCGGACGTCTGCGCTGGATGGGTCATGTTGAACGGATGTTGGAGACCGAAACACCAAAACATATAATGAGGCAAACACCAATAGGGAGAAGGTCAAAGGGAAGACGCAAACTTAGATACATGGAGCAAGTGGAACAAGATCTGAAAACACTAGAGATTACCCACTGGAAGAACAAATCAAGGAACAGAACAGAATGGCGGAAAAACCTAGAACAAGGGAGGACCCAAAAAGGGTTGTCGAGCTACTGATGATGATCGTGCACGCCCCGTACTAACTAACATAAATCAACCTTAATGCGTAACCTATATGGTTGACCATCACTCTAAATAGCTATACACTTAAGCATCCCAACTATTTCCTCGGGTTCCTAAGCCAGAATATTCTTCGACATTTTCTACATGTTTCTTTCTTCCGATGCCCCAATAGTTATTTTTCTCGAGTGATTATCACCAATCATCCTGATATCCTGTTAATGAGTTCATTCCACTTTTTTCTTTTTATACCCAGTTAATATATTCGACCTTTCATGTGCCTATGTTATTATGTTTTCGCTTCTTCCTCTGTTCTTTCTATTTCCAGTTATTCTACGAAATAACTATACCTACATTTCTGTTATTTAAGTAGTCTTTTGGTTTTTGATAATTCTGATCTATTTTCTGATTTATAGCTGTATGGTAAATATTTTCAATGACATTTATTTTGTTTCGTATGTCTACCTCCACATCGCTTAAATATTCTTCTTCTTCGTCTAAAGTTACAGGGGTAAAAAAAGAGAAAATTTAGAGTGATTATTAGTTTCAAATATCTTATTCAAACGAAAAATTTTGGTTATTCTAAGGGACTTTCGGCCGTAGCTAAAATTTAACCTTTCATTCTGCGTTTAATTTTTTCAAAAATATTTATTAGTTTTCTCGGGGTTCGAAAAAAAATGAATACATTTAAAACACATTAAACACTTTGACTGGCGACATTTTGCGCCTAAACCCTTAAATTGAATATTGCAGATTCCATGTAGTAATATAAGTTCGATGTATTATTAGTATGACGAACTAGCCCGAAAAATCCGGGACATGGCCCGAATTACGAAGTCATGTCCCGGCGTCCCGGACAAGGCTTCCGGTCCATCCGAATTTTCAAAGTTTTGGTAAAATTCTATTTTGAAATTTTGAATACGTTATTCTTCTAAGAATTCATATCAAATTGAATTGGTAGGACGAAAAAAAGTGGACAATTTCTAGAGTGTAATACTAATACAATACCACATCCAAAACGCATGCATTTTATATCGTGGTATTATAGTTCTACGAACACTAAAACGGTGGATTTTTTTTCGTTTCTGTATTTTAGTTATCATCTTCTGAAAAAAAATGGCCCGATTTTCATTGAAAAGTCCCGGATTTCAGGTATTTTTTTCAGCCTTGTCCCGGATTCAACTGAATTGGAGTTGGTCACACTATGTATTATAGACTTAAGATTTGAAGCTAAGCCTTAACTGTGTATTGACGGTATCAATAATTATTCATACTGCTTTGCATGGACCGAGCTTAATGGAAAAAAAGAAAGCCTGGAAATCCGTACATGCCTATTAAGATAAATCGATAAATTATCCACATCTGTAACTAAACTGTCTTATGTATTTAGTACAAACAAATCATACATTATCTGTGACAGAACAAAAATTTCTCGAGAGTGAACATAGCTTTATGGGGTAGTTAGGATGATATTAAAAAGGCGCACAAGTATGTTCAAGTTTACGCCATATTATATGACTGACTTAATATTTTCCGTACGGCAAAGACGTGTAGATCTGGTAAGAAACCTTGTATTGCAGAAAAACTCAAGTATAAGGACAGGGACTTTTTTACTCCGAGAGAAAAAGTTATCTGGCTAAAACTAAAATGCTTGTAATAATTAAAATCCAAACCAGGCATTGTGTTGTAAAGGTACAATCACAGTTCTGACTAATAAATATTTTTGTTAAAGGTGTACCTGTTAATCTGGGCGAAACAGATTTAAAAATGCATACCCAAACCTCAGCTTATCAGTTTAAAAGAAAACAGAATCTATAAAAGCTCTGCCGTAGTCTAATCCGTATATATATATATATATATATATATATATATATATATATATATATATATATATTTAGTAAGATTGTTTTGTGATGTGCAGTGTTTTTAGTGAAAGTATTGACTCTGCATTTCTCAGAACAATTTTTTGTTGTTTTTGTGTTTTTGGGGATCCTCGACACCTGGTTTAGTGAGAGAAAACTATGGTGTTCTGGATTTTTGGTAACACAGGGATAGCAATTATTATTGATTTCAGTTAGCCTATTTGTTAAATACTGTCTATTTATGATTGTAGTTTCCCTGATGATGAAAATAAACATTTTCGAAAGCTTGGAACTATTATAAAGAGTTTTCTTTGAGATTGCTGCTACCCCAATATTTCAACCTTGTTTTATATATATATATATATATATATATATATATATATATATATATATATATATATATATATATATATTGTTAAGATATGTAAAATTTGAATTAATATGGTTTCGATCTTAATATTTTAGAAAAGTTAAAACATATAATAAAAATATACCAAAATTCATTTCGAAGAAATGAAAGTCAATTATCTTTGGATGGCCGTAGGTAAACAAAATTTAAATAGGGATTAAGTATTTTCTTTGTACAGTTAGTATGATAAGAAAGTGGTTATGTGTTTGGACAATGAGACCGGGTTTCCCAAATGGACTTTTGCGGCGAGGGAACAATTGTATTTAGAAATTTAAATGAATGTAATCTTTGTTTAGATATTAAGAAAGGAAAAAAAACCGATTGGCATGTAATTAGTTTTAGGAAATTTCTAATGGTAGGGAAAATTGGTGTTTGTTATCTGAAAGGTAGATGGGGATAAAATTGAGGAACTCGGATTGGTGAAGAAGGAAAAAGGAGGGGCTAGGTATGAAGAATGGGAGTTTAGCGAAATGTTAGAAGGTGGAAGAAGAGTCAGTTGTTAAATGATCGTTAAGTCGACTAGTGGTGATCTCTAAGAGTCTCCTGAAGTAGTAAGGCAGATAAGTGAATAGTTGTGAGTTTGTTGAAATAAGTGTCCTGACGGAAGCTCATCACGTAAAGCATTGTAAGTTATATTGTTCTACTTATATTCCAAGAGTCACCGTTGCATGCCGGAACGAGAAATAGATTCAGTTTATCGAGAGGAGAAAAGGCTAGCATTGTTTTTTGAAAGATACGTGCATCTGTAGGGGGTCATTAATGACAATAGGCTTGCAATAATTTGTTGCGAGATTGCTGACTACATAGGGGGCTGCTAAGAGTAAATTGTAGGCGACCAGAGACAAGAATTTGGACAACTCATCATCCGAGAGACAGTTTTATTTTTTTTGTAGAATTATTCATAACGCAAATTTCAATAAGTACTTTAGATAGTGGTAGGGTTATTTCAATAATCAGAATAGGAAATATTATTTTTAGAGGATATTTTGAGGGTGAATTTATTTCAATAGATGCTTTTGTACCATATATGTGTTTTATTCCGTTAATCTTTGACCTTATTTATCATATGTAAAGCAAAGGAGATATTGAAGCACGAGAATATAAAACGCTGAGATTAGAGCATTAAATAGTGTGATTAAATCATAAGTGCATCATTAAAATTAAATTTAATTAATTAGTTAATTATCTAATCAAGTGCTTTGAGCACACCGATCTTTGAATATCACATTAATATATATATATATATATATATATATATATATATATATATATATATATATATATATATATATATATATATATATATATATAACAAGGTTGAAATATTGGGGTAGCAGCAATCTCAAAGAAAACTCTTTATAATAATTCCAAGCTTTCGATAATGTTTATTATCATCTTCAGGAAACTACAAATATAAATATACAGTATTTAACAATTAGTCTAACTAAAATCAATAAAAATTGTTATCTTTGTGCCATCAAAAATCCAAAACACCATAGTTCCCTCTCACTAAACTAGGTGTCTAGGATCCCCAGAAACACAAAAATAACAAAATATTGCTCTGAGAAATGCAGAGCTAATACTCTCACTATAAACACCGCATATCACAGAACAACCTTACTAAAAAATTATTTATATGTTTTGGTACTTACATTATTTGAGGATGTAGAGCCTAGTTGTTAAATACTGACATAACAATGAAATTTTGTCTTGGTAAATAGTAAATAATATAAATTAAAGTAAAAACTATATAAAAACTTATAAAAATCTGAGTATAAAGCGATAAAAGCTAAAATATTTTTTTAAAAATTATGTATGTCTAATTGGCATTTTACAAAATGTCTAACAAAATGTTATGGATGTTTATTCATTTTTCTTTGAATTCATACGGAAACGTCACATTCACTGAACCAATTACAATTTTGTTATAAATTTCTAATAATTTTGAAATAGGAAAAGAGCGAAATGATAATATAAAAGTTTTAATAAATGCAAAATTGTTTCATAGTCCTTGTCTTTTATTATTATGTAGTATACTGAAAAAATCTACAAATTATGTATCAAATTAAAGAAGAATCTGAATTATTAAATTTAAATTGGTTATTTTTGTCTAAAGTGAGCAAATAAGAATAAATTTCACTGAGATGTCTTACATCTGATTTTTTGTTTATCGAATTTTCTTCTTGAAAGATAAAAGCCATTTCCAAAAAAAGTCTTTTTTTATATGAGTTCTCAGAAGCTAGTACTTTAGTATGTTGATAATCCATTACATGACCCTCTTTGGAAACATGTTCTGCTAAAGCACAACGTTCAGGATGTAGTCTAGAATCACTTTTATGTGAAATTATTCGAGATGATAAAGTTCTCGAGGTGATACCTATATAGCTCATATTACAACTACGACATGGTATATTATAAACTACATTTGAACAAGACAATGCAGGAGTTTTATCTTTCAGTCTAGTAAAAATTGAGTTAATAGATAATGTGATACTATTAGCTATTTTTATGCCACTAATTTGATTAAAGATTCTGCTTAGCTTTGGTGTGATATTCTTAATGTAAGGGAGTGAAAAATATTTAAAGTTAATGGGTTCCTGGTTTTTTGCAACATTAGTAAGATTATTTAAATTTTGGTTGTTAATATTATTATTATTTGTGTATGAGATGTCAGATGTATTAAAAAGTAATTTCTTTATAAGGGTTTTTGGATAGGAATTGTCAATGAATATATTATATAATATTCTTAGATTTGTATTATGAAATGAGTTGTCTGATATTTTTAAAACCCTTGATTTCATTTGTTTTATTAAATTAACTTTTTGAGAAAATTTATGGTAAGACCAGTAATT